>NC_054380.1:137885318-138485318 GCF_017654675.1 Xenopus laevis | reverse complement strand
GGCATTGCATGATGTCATGTATGTAAATTTTATTGGTCATTATCCCCTTGAAAAAGATTTTGTTTTTGGTCCTTTTTTGACCCTATGCTTTGAAGGTTTCTTACAAAGGAACAGTTATTTTTACATTCACATAGATTTTTCTGAAGTAGTAGAATCTACAATCATGATTGTTGGAGAAGAGAGAGGTTCCCATTACACTGAATCGGTAAGGAGTGGGAAACATTGGCCCAGGAGATTTCCCAAATGTACACAAGAGCCCTTGGGTCAGCAAAAGAAAACACATTCTGATGATTTATGACTTTTAAAATTCATAATTCTGATTTTTATCTCCTAATTCTGACTTAAAAAAATCTAAATTATGACTTTTAATATCATTATTATGGCTTTTAAACGCATAATGTTAAAAGTCATAATTTGGACTTTTTAAAGTCATAATTATGAGATTAAAAGTCATAATTTCACTTTCTAAAATTTAGAATTATTAGATTAAGGGGCAGATTTACCAAGGGTCAAATAGTAAATTCTAATTTTCTAATAGTTTTTTTGAACAAATTCGAATAGGGAATAATCCAAACTCCATTTGAATTCGAAAATAGAGATTTATCAAACCTTTACCCTGGGAATAATTGGAATTCGACTATTTGCCACCTAAAACCTGCCGAGTTTATGTATAAAGGTGGCCATAGACACACAGATCCGATCGTACGAATCGAGGATTCGTACGATTTTCGGATCGTGTGTGGCATGTGCCGACTTCTTTCGTCCGGCGGAGATCGGTCGTTTGGTCGATCGGTCAGGTTTGATTTTGACCCGACCGATCCCGCCGGAGCTCATGGCACATCGTAATCTGATCGTTCGGCCGTACGGCCGAACAATCAGATTACCCCCGAGATAGCCATGCCTGTTAATGGCATATCGGGGAAAGATCCGCTCGTTTGGCAACATCGCCAAACGAGCGGATCTTTGCATCTATGGCCGCCTTAAGTCAATTGGAGAGGTCCAATGACCCATTTAAAGATGTTAATAGCCTTCCTGACATTCAAGTTTTTTTCGGAGAAAAACCTCAATTCGAGTTTAGTCGAAATCTAATTAGGTTCAAGTATTCGAGTCAGTAATATTCGTTCGAGTTTTAGACGTTCACATATTTTCTTAAAGGGCGCCTATCACAGCCAAAATCAAACACATATTAACAATCTGACCAGTACAAGCTAAACACGTTTAATCAAACCACATATATAGTTTTTTGAAAAAACTGCAGGTTTTAAAAAAAATCCCTTACTTTGTCAAATGGGTTCTTTCACTGAGGGAGGCCATATTGAGACTATAATATGCAAATTTCAGGAGCATGCTCAGATTGTAACACTGCTTTGAGTATTCTACCCAGAATGCCTTGTTTTAGTAAACTCCTCCACTAGAAGTATCAGGAGATTTCCCTACCTTGTCCCCTGCTGGTGATGTCATTATGCAAATGAAGGGCACACACTAACTTCCAGCAGGGGGCAGCACTACTGAACAGCAGCTAACACACAGGTTTGGCTGATTTGAAAATAGGTAGGAGGAGCCAGTGAAATCCAAGATGGCTGCCTCAGCTAGAACTGCAGTGGAGATAGGGAAGATCTTGCAGAAGGAATAGTGAGCTGATGATTTACATTATACAAACAATTCTAACTGTTTTAAAAATCGGATTTCTTGAACTTTCACATAGTGTATTTACTTAGTAAATGATTTTGGTCATGATTGGTGCCCTTTAAATAACCTCCCAATCGAATTTTAAGTACAGTGTACTCATATTTATTAGAATAAATAAAATTTGACCTTTGATAAATGGGCCTCTAAAAGTCATAATTTTAAAATGAGAATTGTGACATTAAAAATCTGAATTATGAGTTTAAAAGTCATTCGACTTTTTAAATTCAGAATTATGAGATTAAAAAGTCAGAATTATGAGTTTTAAAAGTCATAAATCAGAATGTTTTGGGTTTTTTTTGTTTTTTTTTGCTGGCCCCAGTGCTCTTCCGTACAAATCCGATTCACCAGGAAATGAAACGTGCCAGTGACTTCCCATCCTCTGTAATGGGTTACCATGTACCAGTATAGCTGAAATGCCACACGTACCTTAATCCTACATTTATGTCAATATCTGTTACTGTTACACCACTAAATCTCTGCCACTATTTCATCACGTTTCTCTTGCACAATTTCACAATACTGTCTGCGGATTAATGAGGGAAATATTATGGAGATACAGTTTCTTATTAAACCTCTCTTTCGAAAAAGATAAAAGGCAAAAAGTGTCCTGTGAGCTGGTATTTGAGCCTACGGGTGACTTACCTCTGCATGGAAATACTCAGGGAAGAAATATCTGCATGTGATGTGGCATTTATTGCCTGCAAACGTCATTATATGTCTTTTATATGTCATGTGGGTCTGGAATGAGCTGGAATGTAATTATGGTCCCACTGCCGTGTACTCGTGGGCCAGGGCTAATGTGACTCTGACGTAGATAATATAATAAGCACAAATACGTGGAGACATCGATCAAATTCTGTATGTATATATAGAATGTAACAATACCTTCCAGATTCACTTTTATCGTTATAATAGAAGAGACAGAATATGAACATATAGACACAAACATACTTGCAACGGTTTGGAAGATTGTTTTCTCTATTCTACAAAATGTTTGTGGTTATTTTTTTTTGTGGCCATTTCTGTTGTGTATTTGCCCGATTGTGCAAGGTTGAGGTATGTTTGTTTTTGGTGAATTATTCTATCTTTTGGAGACAACCAAAAATAACCCTTTGTAAGTGCCCAATGGTCAGTACAGAAATATTTATCGTGCTGTTCTGATATGCACAGGTCAGCTCAACTAGGGTATTATGTGGGCAACTATGTTGGGAGCTTTTGCCCCAATCAGTGACATACTGTACATGTGTCTGGAAGAATTCCGTGAATGGAGCCCCTTGAGTAACTCCAGTCATGCTGTTTTGTTTTGGAAAGGCTGGTAGCGATTGGTTCAGGAGCATTTTCGTCATTGTTGTTGCTGGAAGTTGGTCATCTCATGAGAAGTCACCAAAATACAGTTGCACATTTTTTCTTAAGTTCCATCAACCCATAGCAACCAATCAGCAAGTTATTTGGTTATTTTATGTTTGTCTGTGTCCTTTTCCCTGGCATTTGCGGGTGGTTCCTCAGGTTTGTGTGCTATGTATGTTCTTTATATCTAGTTGGCTGGTTGGGGAGGTGGTATGGTAGGTTCATCAGTGGTGTGTGTATGTGTTAGAGATGAGTGCTAGGTTTGTTCTTTAGATCTAGTTGGCTGGTTGGGGAGGTGGTATGGTAGGTTCATCAGTGGTGTGTATGTGTTAGAGACGAGTGCTATGTATGTTCTTTATATCTAGTTGGCTGGTTGGGGAGGTGGTATGGTAGGTTCATCAGTGGTGTGTATGTGTTAGAGACGAGTGCTATGTTTGTTCTTTAGATCTAGTTGGCTGGTTGGGGAGGTGGTATGGTAGGTTCATCAGTGGTGTGTGTATGTGTTAGAGACGAGTGCTATGTTTGTTCTTTAGATCTAGTTGGCTGGTTGGGGAGGTAGTGAGCAAGTTGGTGAATGATCTTTGTGTAAGAGAGGTGAGTGGTATATATATGTTCCTTCGTTCTAGTTGGCTGTTTGGAAAGGTAATATGTTATTGATGTTTATATGTGAGTGAGTGTGATTGTGTAAGAGTAAATCTGGCCATAGACGCAAAGATACAGTCATACGAAAGTAAGGTTCACATGATTTTTGAACTGTGTGCGGAACGTCCCGACATTTTTTTGTACCATGGCAATCGGTCGATTATTTGATTGGACAGGTTCGAAAGTGTCTGTCCGATAACGATTATATCTCTGCATCTATTGCAATATCGGTGAGCAACTGTCGTTATGATTTGTCGGGCATGACTTTTTGTACCATTGCTGTCTGTCAATTACTGGCCATAACATCGTCTGATTTATTTTCCCTACTTGTTTTAATCTGAATGATTAATGGTTCGTTAGACTGAAACGAACGAGCACAAAGAATAAAATCTGCACATTTATGGCCAGCTGTAGTGGTGCTCAAGAGACTGTGCAAGAGATCTGTTCATTTATGAACGGCTGTATGTGTATATCGTGTGTATATGTCTATATCATGTGTCTGTGTAACTGCCTCGGTGTGTGTTTAGTATCAAGAGTCTTTGAGATGGTGGAGACAAGATGGGCAGACTAAGTGGTTTAGAGAGTGGTGTGTGTGTGTACCTGTAAATGTGTGTTAGAGAGAAAATGAGAGTCTTTCAGATGGGGAGAGAGGGAGGGCAGACAGAGCAGTTATTAGGGAGTCTGTTGTCCCTAGGCCGGTGTAATTTTAATGAGTTTGGACAGGAGCCAACCTAGGAGGTTGTGCAGAGCTGATCTGATCCTTTGATTGCAAGAAAAGAACGTACATTAAGTCAGTATAATAATCCTATAAATCATTCCCCGACAAGTGCCAGAAACACACTGCTTTGTACGGATCTAATAAATGTTTTCATTAACAAAAAAAAAAAACTTCTGTTGACAATATGAGGATTATTATTATTACTCTTTATTCATATACAGTGCCTTGCAGAAGAATTTAGACCCTTTAACAATTCTCACATTTTACTGAATAACAAATCGAAAACCAAAATTTTGCACTTTGGAATAATAAAGTAATTTCTTTTGACCATTTGTTTTATGTTAGAAAAAAATAATTGGGGGAAAAAATAATTGTTCTTCTTTGCAAAAGCATGGCAAACAGACATAGTCAAGGGGCCATCATTTGGGCTGACAGCTGAAGGATCGGAACAGCAGGAGGTGGATAAGAATTGTGGTTCTTAAATTCAGCTGTCCTTGCACCCAAAGGTCCACTTGTTTGGCATTCTTTCCCCTATGAGATGGATGATATTGGGTTGATACAATTGTCTTGCCCTCGGGCTAATGATTGGATCCTAATAGTCGCCAATGCAGGCGGTAAGGAGACGACCACATTAAAATGCTGATGGGAAAATCATACATGGCCAAGAAGTTTCTAAAGGTGGCCATACATGGGCAGATTAAATCTGCTAATATCTGTCCTTTAGACTGGTTCCGCATCTTATCTGCCCATGTGTGGGGGCGTCTGACGGGTCTCCCCGATCGATATCTGGCCAAAAATCTGCCTGATATCCATCAGGCAGGTTTGATTTTTCCTGCAATCAAGGACCGCATCGGATAGTTGATGCGGTCTACGAATTTTTGGCGTCCATTTCCTTCGTATTATACGATCGTTTGGCCAAAGGGCTGAATGTTCAGATTAACACACTATCGCCCTGCCATGGGTGGGCATATGGGGGAAAGATCTGCTCGTTTGGCAACCTTATCGTTTATGGCCACCTTAACTTGGACCAATAACTGATGCTGACTGAGTCCTTTTATTTTTTTTTTATAACTCTTTATTTAAGTTGTTTTATGAGTTTTACACAAATAATAAGTAAGACATAATAAAAGACATAATAAAAGACATAAGAAAACAGAGAAAAAAATAAAAATAAAAAAGGAAAAAATAAAAAAATTACACAGTTGAGAAACTGAAGTATGCATAGTTGTGGATATGATTGACTAAATACAATGCAATGTCATAGCTTTATAAGGTTTCACAAGGTGCAGACCCACCCTACAGCAGAGTTTGGAGTGTAATATCCGGGCAAACCAGTCAAAAAGGGTTATCAAGTTTGAAGGTGGAGGCCTACAGCATCCCAGAATAAATGGAACGGAGAGGAAGTAGCCGCAGATCAACCCTACTCGAGGAACGCAATTGTGTCCATTCTCTACAGCCACAAACCACAAATGTAGTGAGGGCGCTCTGGGCCCCAAACCTCCTAAAAGTTGAAGCAACTAAGTTGTAGTGCAAATGTTGGGAAAATGGTATATCCAGTTTGTCCATATCTTATCGTAAGCCGACTTGCTGTGGCTATGTATAGCCGACATGTATTCCATTCTACGTATATCTTCCACCTTATCTTGCACTTCAGTCATCGTAGGGGCTAATCTTTGTTTCCATTTTGAACATATAAGTCTCCGAGCCGCTGTGAGTATGTGGTTCATTAACCTTTGGTCTGCGTTAGAGTTCTCCTCAAGGGGTTTACCCAGTATATACATCCAGGGATCCAGTGGTATGGTCCGGAAAAGCACTTTACTCAAAAGTGTTGATACTCTTTCCCAGTACGGGACGATTATAGGACAGAACCACATTATATGTGCTTGACTGAGTCCTTTTAGAACAGATAGTATTCATATTACATAGATATATGTTGACCGGTTCAGAAAATCATTTGAAAGGATGTAGTATTAATACTGGTCTGTTCTGAAAGGACCAAGTCAGCATCAGTTATTGTATGGCCAGCTTTAATCGGATGACACTCAATATGTCTGATCTTAGAGCAGTGACTGAGCTACTGCAGGACATTCACTTTTTTTGTTTTTGAGCCACTCCATTGTCACTTTGGCCTTGTGTTTGGGATCATTGTCCCACTGAAAGACGAGCTTTGGTTTGCTTGTGGCTTTTGCTGGAGCAGCTGACCCAAAGTAATGAAATATTTATTAATCATCGGATGTTCTCTGAATGTCTCCATTGTCTGGGCTGCAGTCCATACCACATAAAGCCCCATTACTGTTCTGTAACCTGAAGACCTTCTCCAGCTGAAAGTGAACAGATGCCCCGATGACAAGATACCACTCCTTTGGGTGTTGGTGAGAAAGCACTTGGGAAAAGCTATTTTATCATAATTACCTCCTACTTGTAGGTCCGAGCTTAGACATGACAGTAATCAAAATTAAAGGATTATTAGAATTCATATTGATGCACATTGTAGGACATTTTTCACCCAAAATATAATTTTTCTCTTGCTTATTTTGTTGACTGGAAAAATTTTTAAAAGCCGAGTATTGATTTCTAGCCGGACACTCCCTTTCCAAGAGTTACAATAACTTTCAGCACTGATTAATGAATCCCTTTTGTTGCCTCCGAGGAAAACAAATTTGTCTCTAGAGATTGAGAATCATCTCTTAGTGATACCCCCCATGCAACTAAAAAGTGAATTATTTTTGCCCAGGTATTTTACTGCGACCCTATGTTTTAATTCCCCCTCTTCTTTCTTCTTAATCAAGAATCGGCCATGCTTTGCTAACCATTCCGATACACAAACCTGCTGACCCTGACCTCCCTGTACCAACCCCCCACCAACATAAAAAGCACTCCCATCAGTCGATTCTTACTGTGTTGCGTTGAACGTTTAGTGTTGTGCTTAAAATATCTTTCTTTTTTTAAAAATATTTCTTTTCAGTTTATTTTATTTCTTGACTAAATTGTTGACACATTTTGTGACTCACAAAAAACGCACGTTGACTTTGTTAGGCCAGTGAAGGAGAAACAAGCCCTACTGTTTTGCCTGTATACAAATAAATTATTTAAATTTTTGTACATAGAGTCTAAAATCCTGAGAAATCACAGCAGTACACAATTCCCGGATAAGCAAAAGTGGCCCTAAGCTGGCCATAGATGTTGAGATTTTTAAAAGATCAGATCCTGATCGTGAGACCACGATCTTCTCAGAACGATCGTACGAATTTACCGTCAACTAAAAAGACCAATTTGCCAAGAAAACAAAGGGGAGCTGCCTGCTTGGCCCTGCAGACATAGATACATTGCACTGGGACCGACAAAGATTTTTCGACCTGGCCGATCAATTTCCTGACAGATGTCGGCTGAAAAATCGTAAGATGTACGATCGTTCGAATCCCACTAACCGCACGATAATTTCGAAGGATTGGTCGGGCTTCCCTAAAATCGGTCGTTCGGCAAGAAGAATTGTCGCGTCAATGGGGAGCTCTAGTCAAGCAAACATTGGTTGTCAAATCATTCTCTCTTTACTGAGTAGAGTAGATGCCATGACCAGGAATATGAGCTGGCACTCCAGGAGCAGGTGTTAAAAATGAAATTATTTATTACAGGAGGATACCAAAATACACATAATCTCATGCATTTTATACCATAAGGCACTTACAAAAGGCTCATTCTGGATTATGATTCTCATGCCCAAGATCTGGGTCATGTGCATCCAGACCCCACATTATGTCTGCTTTTTTTTTTTTTTTTTTAATAGCAGTACCATGTAATTTGTCCTCTTGGCCTGTGAATAAACACAAAGCTAAGCCTGTGTCTGATTGATAATATTGAAAGACTTTCCAGTGGTTTGAAACATCCCATTGACTGAGGCGTCTGCCCTTCTCTTCCCTTATCATTAGCCCAAGTGCCAAAGAACTGGGTCACCCAAGTTTGGACCTCTGCTTTCCAGCCCAGTCAAACAGGTGAATCTTATTTGTATGTCCAACTTAAAGGAGAAGGAAAGGTTAAAACTAAGTAAGCCTTATCAGAAAGGTCAATCTAAATATACCAGTAACCCCCAAAGTAATGTTGCTCTGAGTCCCCTGTCAAAATAAATACTGCATTTCTTTCCTTCTATTGTGTACACATGGGCTTCTGTATCAGACTAACTGTTTTCAGCTTAAACCTCATTGCCCTGGGCAAGAACATGCTCAGTTTGCTCCTCTCCCCCCACCCCTCCCTTCTCTACTGTAATCTGAGCCCAGAGCAGGGAGAGACTCAGGCAGGAAGTGATGTCACCCCACATTAATACTGCAGCTCCTATTCTAAACAAACAGAGAGTTTCTAGAGCTTTTTACTCAGGTATGGTAAAATATTCTACAGAATAAATATAGCATTCTAGCTTGCACTATTGCAGCTAATCTATTGGAAATAAAATGCCTCCGTAGCTTTCCTTCTCCTTTAACCATCCCACTGAACCTATTCTTTTCCCACCACTACCTTCTCCTTCTCTACCACATATCTTTTTATTTCAATATCTTCTGCAGGGATAATTTTAAGAGAACTTGTCAGCGTAAAGTATCCCGGTCTGACCCAATTTACATTTGACACTAGACACTAGTGTTGTACAGGTCAGTCAAGGTTGGGCCAGTGCAGTACTTTTTTAAACTGGTAGTGGGGTTGACCACACTTCACTAGTGGACACATCTAATGTATTACAGATAGAAGGCCTTCTAGACAGTGAGGTGTTGTCTAGTTCTCTATACTGGGAACAAACCCACAATTGTCTCCAGTGAGGGCAAGAATCAGCTTGGAATTGGTTGTTGGAGGCATGAAGAATGGTCTGTACGGTGCAGGATCTCATGCAGTTTACGTTTAGGCAATTCCGAGGTCAGTCACAAACCTGTAATTCCTGTTCTAGAAAAAAAGCAATTTCTATTCATTCCAGCAGAGAACATTTCCCCTCGAGATAGTGCTCTCTGCAATATGATATTGAGGGATTGTTTTCAATCAAGAACTCATTTTCTGTTAGGGCCCTCCGACTGTTTCACCCACTATCAGAAACGCTTATTTACAGACCATAATGGTTTTTAAAGGTGAAAGGCTTGTCAGCCCTGTAATTTACATCTCTTCAAGGGTTTGGTTACAGCCTGACCAGACCTTGAGCTTGGGAAGCTCTTCCCCTCGTGCCCCCGATAGATATAACATTTAATTCATCGTTGTCTCTGGCGCTGGTGGAACAATGGCTTCTTTCTGTGTGGCTCCTGCTCAAAGTGCAGCTCACAGCCAGGTCACTTTGCTTGATTATAAATAATGGAGTGCGTCGCTCTTATTGTATGGAATTGCTCTGATTGAATGGAACCATCTCGCTCTGATTGAATGGAACCATCTCGCTCTGAATGAATGGAACCATCTCGGTTTGACTTAAAGGGAAGCTAAACATCATCATCATTAAAGGTGAACAAACCCAAACATTATCCATAGGGCACTCACCAACCGCAAGAAGCCCCCCTTTCCCCCAAATGTCCCTGCTGTTTCGTACCTGCGTACCCAGTGCTTGGCTACCTGTGCCAGGACCGGCTTACACTACATTACCTCACCTGTTTGCTTTTTAGAGCAATATCTTTTAAATATCTCTTTCTGTTTGCTCAAATATTACTTAAAGCCTATTCTTTTCTATAAATCTAAGAGTTGCTGTAACAAGTTCTTGATTGCCATATGTTTTCTTTCATTTATGATCAGTTTGACTTGCCAAGCCATACACAAAGGGAAAACATAACTTCATCTCATGTAATCTGATTCAGATATGAGGTTACATTTTTTTTTTGTAAGAATAGAATCTGCATCTGTACATAGGAGATGTGGTCTTGTTTCTGCTTATGTATGAAAGCTGATCTGTTGCTTACCTTCACCAAGGCATTCTCCATACACACCCCTGGAACTATAGCAGGGTGACTGTTACCCCAATGTTTCTATATATCTGTAACCTTGTTATGAGCGAAGGGGGCCCAGTCTGAAGGTCAGTTAGGGGGAGATTTGGGGTGAGTGATTATTTGTACCCTGGGTACCCCTGGAACTATAGCAGGGTGACACCCCAATGTTTCTATATATCTGTAACCTTGTTATGAGCTAAGGGGGCCCAGTCTGAAGGTCAGTTAGGGGGAGATTTGGGGTGAGTGTTTATTTGTGCCCTGGGTACCCCTGGAACTATAGCAGGGTGACACCCATGTTTCTATATATCTGTAACCTTGTTAATGAGCTAAGGGGGCCCAGTCTGAAGGTCAGTTAGGGGGAGATTTGGGGTGAGTGGTTTATTTGTGCCCTGGGGTACCCTGGAACTAGATTTGGTGAGTCTTTGTACCCTGGGATACCCCTGGGAACCTACTAGCAGGGTGTACACCCCAATGTTTCTATATATATCTTCGGAACCTTGTTATGAGCTCAAGGGGGCCTCAGTCTGAAGGCCTAGTTAGTGGGGAGATTGGGCCTTGCAGCTGTTATATTGTACCCTGGGTACCCCTGGAACTATAGCAGGGTAGACCACCCCAATGTTTCTACTAGTATCTGTAACCTTGTTATGAGCTAAGGGGGGCCCAGTCTGAAGGCCAGTTAGGGGGAGATTTGGGGTGAGTGTTTATTTGTGCCCTGGGTACCCCTGGAACTATAGCAGGGTGACACCCCAATGTTTCTATATATCTGTAACCTTGTTATGAGCTAAGGGGGCCCAGTCTGAAGGTCAGTTAGGAGGAGATTTGGGGTGAGTGCTTATTTGTAGCCTGGGTACCCCTGGAACTATAGCAGGGTGACACCCCAATGTTTCTATATATCTGTAACCTTGTTATGAGCTAAGGGGGCCCAGTCTGAAGGTCAGTTAGGGGGAGATTTGGGGTGAGTGCTTATTTGTACCCTGGGTACCCCTGGAACTATAGCAGGGTGACACCCCAATGTTTCTATATATCTGTAACCTTGTTATGAGCTAAGGGGGCCCAGTCTGAAGGCCAGTTAGGAGGAGATTTGGGGTGAGTGCTTATATGCTACTATCTCTGAAAGATGAACCTTTAGGGATATATTATGCCCATAAAATAATAAGTGAATATGCTGCAGGTGTAGAAATGTTCATAATGTCAGGGATGAAGGAGATGACGATTCAGGTTACATGACTAACACGACTCTGGCAGCAGTTTCAAGTAGATTTGTTCGGCTGCATTAAGGATTGAATAGAATACTCAACAGCAATTAAGAACTTTGTGTTTACAGGTTTGTACAGCTCTACCAGTAAACACACAATACGTTGTGTACTTTGGAATAATTCCTTTTAAACAAGAGTAACACTCCATTCTCCTAGTGTGTGCCCCTCGTCCTTAGCAGCTCTGACAGAGGAGATTTTGTGTTTTATTTATATTTAATGTCTGTATCATAAAACACGTGCATTCAAAGTTGAAATTCTAACTTAAAAGGGTAACTTTGCCCAACTTCTGACCTGCATAAGAACAGAAATTGTAATTCTACTAAACACTGGTCAATTGAATTCAAGTTATTCAATCAACGTTATTTGTAAATGCAATGGCCATTGAACCAGTATCTGTGTGTGTGTTTAAATTCTCTGACTCCGGAAACCATGTAGCAGAATCCGGCTGATTAACAGGCCTGATTTCTGCAACCAATGTTGTCAGTCGGATTTAGAGAACAGAAAGTGACAGACAGACGCTTCTTTCAATAGCAATGGCAGTTACGAATACTAATAAAAACATTGAAAGTATGTAATAAATGCCAACCAATATGTAGTGAATACGTATTGGGAAGTTACTTACAATGAAATTAGCCAATTTGGTTGAAGTTCCCCTTTAAACAGGTTAGAAGTCATGGTTGTTTTGAAGAGAAAATATTAAAAACATGGAACCCGTGCCATTCTGGAGCCAAATACAATTGTGTAATACTCGCCTGTCTTAGGGCAGAGGCAAACGGTCAGATTTGGGGAGATTAGTCGCCCGGCTACAAATCTCCTCTTCTTTGGGGCGACTAATTTCCCTGAACTGCCTTCCCCTGCCAGCTAGAATGAAAATATGGGAGTGCCCTAGAGTAGCACCATATTGGATAGAAGTAACTCAATATAGCAATGAATCTCTCCCTGGACTTGGATCTCCTGGAACCCGCTTACTGGGTGTAATAGATAATTTAGTGCCCCTACAAAAAGCTAGGACACTACTACGCTCTATCATGTATTACGCAAAACAGCTGGTAATTATGAAATTGATGAGCCCCAATTCCCCTACACTCCAACAGTGGATTTATTTAATAAATTATACCTTGCCTCTACTCAAGCTGATCTATAATGCTCGGGGATCACCTGAAAAGTTCAGGAAAATATGGCACCCATGGCTGGATGCCAACCAATATGTAATGAATGTGTATTGGGAAGTTACTTACAATGAAATTAGCCAATTTGGGTGGAGTTCTCCTTTAAACAGGTTAGAAGTAATGGTTGTTTTGAGGAGAAAGTATTAAAAACATGGAACCCGTGCCCTTCTGGAGCCAAAAACAATTTTGTAATACTCGCCTGTTTTAGGGCAGAGGCACACGGTCAGATTTGGGGAGATTAGTCGCCTAGCGACAAATCTCCCTTTCTTTGGGGCGACTAATTTCTCCGAACTGCCTTCCCGCCAGCTAAAATGAAAATCGTCAGCAGGATGGCAATCTGAGCGCTTTGTTTTCCGAAGTCGCCCGAAGTTTCCTCTTGAGGCAACTTCAGAAAACGAAGTGCGCCAAGTGCCATCCTGCCAGCGATTTTCATTCTAGCCGAGGGGAAGGCAGTTCGGGGAGATTAGTCGCCCCCCAAGAACAGGAGGAGATTTGTCGCTGGGCCACTAATCTCCCTGACTCTGACCAAGTGTCTCTGCCCTGAACCAAGCAATAACATTCAATAATGGGCGCAGAAAGATTTTAATCCATATGGACAAATACTGCCAAGTAAAACGTCCATTGAACCCTACCCCTAGTTTCCGTTTAATTGGGGATTCCGCAAAGAGGAAAAGATTAGGTGATAAATGTACCAAGGGAAAGGAGTATAAAGTAAAATGTACTTGTTGGGTGAATACAGTTGTGCCGAAACAGAAGGGACCTCGTACTATCTGATATCGTCTGTGCTCTTCCCATGGGAGTTCTTCAGTAAACACCATAAAACTCTTATTTTCTCATCCAGATTTAAACTTTACCAGCTGCAATAGCAAACCAGCCAAGCAGCTGCTGCCATTGAGGCTTGGGTGGGCAAACTGTCACCCTTGGGATTGGATCATTGTCTCCGAGGGTCCGTAAGCACAATACTTGCACTGCTAAAGTTTTCTCTTTCGATATAATGAAAACATGGTTCATACAGCCACCCTCCTATGTTTCAAGGAGCCTTCAAGAATGTGAAAGTGCAATTCACTCCTTTCAAGGAGCACAATCTGGTTCCGTTCCAAGAGAACTCGGACCAAACATCAGCGAGACATACTGTCTCCCTTTTTTGCCAAAGCTTCTCCTTTGCTGTTCAGTTGTGTTTAAACAATAACGTTTATTGCCATCTTCTCCTGGCATCGTAGCCTGTGTGTCTGCAGTTTGGGACACGTTGTGTGTGTTGTGTAGAAAGGATGCACCAAAGCTGTTTGTGCTTTGTCGTTTTCAGGTGACTTACCTTCCACTGTTGTGCTTTCATTCATGCAATCTTCTCTAATCCCTTACAAAAAGAAAACCACTTACAGCTTTGTATTAGTGAGACAAGCGCCTCTACGTTCAGGCTTAATTAATGAATCTAAAAGATATGTTTATTTTACGCAGGTGACACAAACAAGTCGGCCGGACCTAATTCTCTTTTTGATGAAATACCTCATGGCGCTTGTGGTTGGAATACCTTCTGTGTTCTGGGTCGGAAGCAAGAAGACGTGTTTTGAATGGGCCAGCTTTTTCCATGGCCGTAAGAAAACAGCGTAAGTACAAGTGTTTAGCCAGAGATTTGTGGTCTGCTGGGTTTAGGTTCCCCTTTGTGGCTTAGTATGTAGTTGGACTCCTTATTTCCCTCTATTGTTTGTAGGGTAGGCACTCAAAGAGCAGATCCTCCAGGCAGTTGTAGTTAAAATAGTATTTATTGAAGTACAAGTATGGATTACAGCCTGATGCGTTTTGTGTTCTCACAACGCTTAATCATATCTGAGCCTATGATTAAGTGTTGTGAGAACACGAAACGCGTAAGGCTGTAATCCATACATGTACTTCAATAAATACTTTAACTACAACTGCCTGGAAGATCTGCTCTTTGAGTGCCTACCCTACAAACAATACAGTGATATATATATATATATATATATATATATATATATATATATATATATATATATATATATAGTGAGTCTCTTTAAAGAAATACTTTTTGATGCCCTTGCTACCCTATGCATTAAATTAAAATGTTAGGTGTAGTAGCTCCAGAGTCTGGAAAAAGCCTGTAACTGGGTAGCAGTCCAGCCAATGAGCAGAGATGTTGCTGGCTGGTCAAAGCTTGTTGTGACTAATAAAGGTCAGGCTATATATGGAGTGCTGTCTGGGGGTAACAATAAATATATGCCATGATGGAGCTGGATGCAGGGCCGTATTTATATTAAGGCACCCAATGGCCTGTGCCTAGGGAGGCAGTTTTTGGGGGGCGGCCCTCGGTTGCCTATAAATAATTTTTTTGAAATTTAAAGAAATAAAATAGCCCAGCCTCTTCCACGGATTTCCATTGGAAATCCAGTGAAAGAGCTGGGGTGGTGAGGGGTAGGGGGCCAGGCTGGTTTGTGGAAGTGATGTCACGCCAAGTGATGATCCACCAAATATACATCACACCCCGAAGGCTCAAAGCCATGGGAAGATTAGAAGGAGTTAAATGCGGCACAGGGGAGGCTGGGTTCCTACACCTAATATGGGAGTGCCCTAGAGTAGCACCGTATTGGATAGAAGTAACTTGATATAGCAATGAATCTCTCCCTGGACTTGGATCTCCTGAAACCCACTTACTGGGTGTAATAGATGATTTAGTGCCCCTACAAAAAGCTAGAACGCTACTACGCTCTTTCATGTATTACGCAAAAAAGCTGGTAATTATGAAATTGATGAGCCCCAATTACCCTACACTCCCAACAGTGGATTTATTTAATAAATTATACCTTGCCTCTACTCAAGCTGACCTATAATGCTCGGGGAACACCCGAAAAGTTCAGGAAAATATGGCACCCATGGCTGGATGCCAACCCCCAGGTACCTCTACCAGATGACTGAACCTTAAGTATAAGCCGATCTACAATGTGATGATCCTTGGCCTTGCGCCTTCTAATGTCATATGACAGCCACTGATGATATGTAACAACCGCACCCAGTCTTTTTTGTAAGTGCCAAATGTTGTTATTCTATCATTATTGTCATTTTTGTTGTAAAAAAAAAAAAAAAGTCGGCCAAGGCGCAGGTACAGTTACCGAAGAGGGGTTGGCTTAGTGCTAGGTAGTAACTGAAGAATGGTTGAACTCCAAAAGACTTACCAAAGAGAAGTGGTCTGTAGAGCTGGCAGCAATGTTCTGTATCTGGTGGCTGTGGTTATGGTCTTCATAACATCTGCTCAAGAGTATTTGCCTCATTGGTGAGTTGTTATTCTCTTTATACTTTTAGAGGCGTGAATGAGAGTCGTCAAGTGTTTCAAGAGCCTGATTTTGCCCAGTCGCTCCTCCGGGATCCAAATACCCCAATTGTCAGGAAATCTCGAGGGACATCCACTCAGGGAACCTCTACTCATGCTTCGTCCACTCAGCTGGCTATGTTGGACGACCAGAGGAGCAAAGCGGGCAGCGTCCACAGTAAAGTGAGCAGTTATCATGGCAGCTTGCACCGCTCGCGGGATGGACGGTAAGTTGTTCTACCATTCATTCTCTGCTAATCTATAGTAATTCGATTATAAATCTTCCCATTGAGAGCTTCCTTTATGGATCTAAATTATCCATGCTTTAAAAATTGCTGCCTTCTCAGGCCTAAATGAACTTCAGCAGGAGTGTCCATACTTTACTAATGTGAGGTCTACT
This sequence comes from Xenopus laevis, assembly GCF_017654675.1. NCBI lineage: Eukaryota > Metazoa > Chordata > Amphibia > Anura > Pipidae > Xenopus > Xenopus laevis. Next base: position 138,468,839 of record NC_054380.1, on the reverse strand, counting down.
TTTATTGATGTTGTCTCCTTATGATCTACATCCGTAAAAGCCTTGTTGCCATTCTGTTCCATGGAAAATATTACTTTAATATTGTTTTATGAGAAAATGTATACTATATTCATCAAACAACTATTTCTTATGTAACCTTAACGTAATAAATATCTGAATGAAAAGCATGAAATGGGAGGGCGATTTAGACAAGCTGTTTGACTTGAGTCTTGAGATTTACTGATCACCAGTTCTACTGGTACACCCCGATCTACTCTTTGGACACCCCTGAACTACAGAGACCATAATGTGCCCAGAAACAAAATGTTAGGACATATGGAAAATCCTTTGTCTTTCCAGCATAGGGCATCCATTGTTAAACAACAAGAGTATGGTGGGTAGTTTTCCAGTGATAGGTTGAAATGTCCACCTAATCTCCAATTATTGAGCCGGTGATGCTAATATCCTTTTTGCTGGCAGGTACACCCCGTGCAGTTACAGAGGAATAGAAGAACGTCTCCCTCACTGTAGCATATCCCATTTGACTGACCACTCGAGGCACAGTAGCACTCACAGACTGAATGAGCAGTCACACCAGGGCAGCATTAGAGACTTGACCAATCCCCTGGCTCACATTTCTCATGGAACCAGCATGAATCGAGTCATCGAGGAGGATGCAACAAGTGCCTGATGGGAGTGTAGAACAAACAAAGAGCTTGAGAAGAGCTGATATATCATTTGCTCTTGACATCTAGAAGAGCTGACATGGCCTACTGGAAAGTCCCTGGTTGGGATCATGGAATGCGTACAATCTACTGATTTTTCAAAGATGGACATTAAAGGATAAGTAAACTTTAAAATAAGTGAATGTAAAATGGATGAGGGGACTATTCTAAGCACTTATGCAATGTACATTCATTATTTATTTTCTTTTAATTCCAAGATATTAAGGGATACATGTACTGTTAATATGAATGAATTTTGTTACAACAGCGCCACCTGCTGGTCAGTTTCCCACCAGTCTGACCAGCAAGTAGTCAAGGAAGTTGTCAGGAGAAAGAAAGAGGCTGATGTTCTTCTGCTTAGGAAAGATGTGGTGAAAGTTATCTGAGGTTTCTCATTTTTTCCTTAGTAAAAAAATAATAATGAATGTACATTGCAGAAGTGCTTAGAATAGCCCCCTCATAAATTTTACATTCACTTATTTTTTTAAGGTTTACTTATCCTTTCATGTACAGTACACTGTTCTTTATGGTCCAGGAACATGGTTGTTATGGTCTACACCAAACCTTGATCTAACCCAAGATGAAACTGTGTAGAGAGAAGACACTGAAGGTCCTAGTCCTAGGTTACATAATGGTTTCCCATTCCCAAATTTTTTTTAGATCTTTTGTATATAGAGCAACTCAATGATCTGTTGATCTACTTTCACTCCCGTTCCAACACCACATTTTAGAGCTGTTATGGCCAATTCGCTTCCCCCGAGCAGCTGTTAATCTACAACTCTCAGCTTCTCTTGACTGGGGGTTGGGAGTTTAATTTAATAGCAGCAGAAGGGTAGAATTTTATTGGCTATATACTGTGCATATATAGTGTCTCCCGCTGGGGGCGGCAAGCCTATAAGCCTCTTACATTCTATTCATGTGAGTCGTGTAAGCTCTTAACTAGCAATGATCCTGCACTTTCCTCACTTATTACCTGGAATGAAGGGATAAAAAGTCTTCTCGCATCGAGCGGCTGCTGAGAAAATATTCTTGGTTTTAGAGCCTGTCCTCTCCTTCATGGATAGAAAGACGTATCCAGAGACCAGCGGGCAAATGCAGGGACACCAATGTTGTCCACAGAAGCTTTACTTGATCTTCAGTTACTCTTCCAGGCATTTTATTATGTTGCCGTATGGAACTTCTCCCAGCAACCCAAGGACTTGCACAAACATTGCCCAGGACTTGTACTGGTCAAAGAACCAGGCGTCTAGAAACACTGTATCATGGTAGGGACTGGAATGTAACTTGCAGGAATGCCTCTTTTTCTTTTTTTCTCTTCAATAGCAATGGACGATAATTCCTATGGAATAGCCGTGCTTGGTAAATTTGACCTGATGATGGGTCTGTACAGGAATAAATGTTTGGTAAATGTGTATATAAGGAAATCGATCATGCATAGACAATGGACATTATTATATCCATAAATATGCCCTACTCCGACTACTGGCAACTTACTGTACTGTAATGGTCTCTTCCATTCTCGTGTTATGAGCAAGAGCCCACCAAAAAAAAAAAAGGGAATGTAGGCTCCGTCCCCTGTAATGGGCTGTTCCGCTTAATTAAAGACATTGAGCTCTTTTTATTCAAATTCTAAAGGGTCAACGGTAAATCAAAGAGGGATGGCAGGGGGAGGTGTGCAATTAAAGGTGGCCATAGATGTCACAATTACGATCTTTCCTGGAAAAGATGTTTCCAAGAAAGATGGTTTGTTTCAATACACACGTGTAGAGCTGAATTGTCAGATATACATATAGAATCAATAGAATTCTATCTCTATCTGACTATTCAGCACTAACAATTGCTGAAGTTCAGGTGCCTTCAAAGGCACCCAATCAAAATTTTCCAACTGGGCCGATCGATGAGCCGACCGATATCCAAGTCTTCTGCCGATATCAGTCAACTGCATCAGGAGGTGCAACCAATCTGAGAGCTGGATTCGGTGCATGGTGTAGAGAGCAACAACCCCCAAGGAGCAAGTGCTCGGGGACACCCTGAATTGAATCCTGTTAGTTGTCCGTCCCACTGTCCCCAAGTATACACCTTAAGAAATGTACATTTGGCTTAAAAATTGCATTTTTTTTGCTGAATGTACTTTCTATCCCTTTAACTAGTAACTACTGATTTTGTCTGCTACTTTGTAGCACAGTTGGACCACTTTTCTGCCAAAAGGGAAAGTCCCTGTTGAGCTGTTGAGTATACCCTGACTATACCCTGAGTATACCCTGCAGTTCTGTTACACAAGAAGGGGGTTGAGTTCTTTATTATAAAACACTGGAACAATTTAACATATTGACTTGTTTACATTACCGGCTCTGTGTATTGATTTTGTATTTTTTTTACCATGTCTTTGTGATTGTTACCCTGTGATTGTGACAGCTAAAGACCTGACCAAACATTGCCATATTCAGAAGATAAACATGACAAGGAGCTTGTGTAGACTCCAAGTCCTCTCGCATACACAACATGGCTTCTGTATAGAGTTGGGTTACACTAGGAAGCATAAAGCAGCTGTATTTCTACTTTATGATCTCTGCAGTGTTCTCTATTTCCCAGAGCTTTAGTTGCCTCTTCACATGTCCCTGCGTATGATAAAGTGATATTTTTTTTGTAATTTGCACTCTGTAGACTATACTGTAACTGTTTACAGTAGAGCAGCCTCTGTATCTGTCCAATATTACAACAAAAGCATTTGGTAGCACTTTAACAATGAGTGTAACGAGGAATGTAGATCATCTGTAGACATTTTATTTTAGAGAGAGGGCTTGATATTTTTTTTTTAAATAAAATTAAAAATATGTTAAATTATTTGCTGGTTATGAACTGTCATTTCATTTAATGTGTATATCTGTGTATTTCCTACTCAGTGATATTTAATCACCTCAAGAATAAATGACCCTGACTATAAGCGCCCAGGCCTTTGCTGGGCAGCATTCACCAATGCGGCAATTTAAAACTCCTGCCTACTTTGTGTTCTCCTGTCATTATTAGCCTTACAGTGTGGGTCTAATCCTCTTTGTTCTTTGGCCATGTTCCATTGGGAGCCTTTATATGATTATCCAACACAATCCGTTTGATCACAGCCAGTAGAGAAATGAGGACTATTGGCAGGAATAGGGAACAGCTCAACGTTGATACTGAACCACCTCTGTGAACCCCTACATGACTCCTGCTTATTATTTTTTAAAAAGCTGAGATAAATACCATTGGCATCATGGCAGACTCATTTGTATTGACTGATAAGAAGAGAAATTAAAAGACCAAGCAGTTGTATGGTTATGTAACCCTCTCCTGGACCAAATACCCATGTGATATGTGATTGGCTTTTCTCCGGCTGCAGCAAATATTTTGTTGGATGTTGCAACAGCTCAGGATCAACCATCTTAAACAGCACCTCCGTGTAACTATCTGCTTCTAGTGGTGACCAGAAAGCCACAGCTTGAAATTTGGCCAACCATTGTGGTGGGTTAGGGCTGGATGGGGGTCACCCCTTTGCTGCTCCTGAAGATTCCCTGTCTTGTAATCAGAGGGACGTACAAAAAAAGTGAATAGGCGCTGGGACAGATCGGGTGCAAGTCCTACAGTGGGAGGTTAGGGTTGGGTGTGGGTTAAGGATTTGCTGGATACAGTAAATTGAGGTTTTCCTGACCCGCACATCAATACAAGCTATATTAAAGGGGATATAAACCCAAAAGTCAAATGTTGCATAATAAAAGAAAATGAAATTCTAAGCAACTTTCCAACGTACACGATTTGAAAATGTTCAGTGGTTTTAAAGGTGTTTGTAAATGTTCGTCCTTTCTGTCCCTTGCTATTCTCTGCCATTGTGGTTTTGCCTAGTGAAACAATGTAACAGAAGCATCTGAGTAACAGACCCGTCTTGGATGAATTTTGTCTCAATAGACAGAGCCATGAGTGGAGCAATGGCGAGACAGACGCTGCTTTCAGTAGCCATTACATGTGCACATAACCTGAAAGCCAATGAAAACTTTTAATGAATGTCGTTTGAGAAGTTGCTTAGAATTAGATTTTCTTTCATCGGGCTACATTTGGGATTTTAGGCCACATCCCCTTTAATCCTCCTATGAAACTATCCCGGTAATGAGTGTAATTACTGCAATAAAATCCAGAAATCGGAGCCTCCATTGAACACCCTGAACATGATAACAACTAAAGAAAAGCAGGTATTGCACTCAATTCTCTATTATATTCTCTATTATATTCTGATTGGGAAACCTAATCCCGTACAACACATCTGAACAATTCCATCCCAGCTCATTTCCAGGCGCTGTTTTCTCACTGCAGGTTAGTTTATAAGTAGCGCTGTGCAGTTAATACGCTCTAAGTAATCACTTTCCATGTTTAGGGTTCAGTGAGTCTTGTAACTGCTGCTTATCCCTTAAGCTCCTTACAGAGATCCTGCTTCACTTGCTAAACCCATAACTATTGCCGGGTGCACTGCCCTAATAATCCCCTAGGAGCCGATTCTGCAATGTCATTTCTTCCTGAAGGGTTGTCTGTTGTTTCTCTCAGCCCTGAGTTTCTACTATTTATATTTATTTATTTATATATATATATATATCTCTATATCTCTCTCTCTCTATATATATATATATATATCTCATTAATCACTTACAGACTCAGAAATAGAGAAGGACCTATGTTTTGTCTTGTATATGTATTCGTCAGCAGTTAGGCACGCACTCCACAGGACTCCAGGTAACGGTAAAAGGTTATTACTTTATTGCACAAACAAATATCAACCTAACGCGTTTCGTATGTTACCACACGTAATCATAGGCATTAATGACAATTACAATCACATGGTTTAAAAAGCATTGGAAGCTTGCGTCACTTAGGACGTACTTCCTCCTTAAAAATTTCTTAACTCTTTCAAAGCTGTTGATTGTGTTCTAAAGTTTTAATTTTCGTTTATAAAAAAGATTCTTACAAGTTATTTTCTATTCAGTCTATAATTATTTATGTTTTTCTCAACTTCACCAACATTATGTCATATCGTTTAATGTATCTCTTACATATTTTCTCTTTAAAAATAAGTTTGTTTCAATCAATTCATTTACTTTGTTTCAATTGCTAGTCTTTCACTTTACTATCTTATGTAGCTTTAGATTTATGAATTCCAGACCTATTTGGTGATTTTGAAACTTTTATTGGGGCGGAGGGTTATTATTTTCGCGTTAATCTTTCTTTTACATTTTTTGTTATGTTGATCTATTCTTTCTATTTCTTTTCTCTTGTATATATTTACGTATGACAGCTTACATCCCATCTTACATTTAGCCCCTTGGGTTCTCGTGTGTCCAATAGAAAAATCCATTTAACTTCTAATTCCAAAAGGTTTTTTTGTTTGTTTCCCCCTCTACTTCGATTTATCACTTTGTCTATTCCCTGAATCCGTAAGTAGGCAACATTTCCTTGATTGCATTGGGAAAAATGTCTAGATACTGCAGTGCTACCACAGTATCTAGACATTTTTCCCAATGCAATCAAGGAAATGTTGCCTACTTACGGATTCAGGGAATAGACAAAGTGATAAATATATCAATACCTTGATGTCTCCCCTATGCTGAGGGTTCGGGGCGCAGCACCCTGACCACCAAACAGGAGCGGTGAGTGACCCACAATTTTATTACATTGGGATATTTAAAGCGGAGGGCTCGGGGCATACGCACCCGAGCCAATTTCAGACATCGGTGAGCAAACTTGGATTAAGTGTAATAGTAGACCGCTAAGCAGAAGAGCGTTCCAGTATGCAATTTTAACGATACGGCGGGTGGTTAGAGCGCTCCAGTCTCTAATTCTGTGAAAGTATATTGTATATGTATTCCCCTTAGGGCACACAGAATTTTGTTTTAGTTCCAGGGGTACTCAGGGTACAAATAAGCACTCACCCCAAATCTCCCCCTAACTGACCTTCAGACTGGGCCCCCTTAGCTCATAACAAGGTTACAGATATATAGAAACATTGGGGTGTCACCCTGCTATAGTTCCAGGGGTACCCAGGGTGCAAATAAGCACTCACCCCCAAAGCTCCCCCTAACTGGCCTTCAGACTGGGTCCCCTTAGCTCATAACAAGGTTACAGATATATAGAAACATTGGGGTAACAGTCACCCTGCTATAGTTCCAGGGGTACCCAGGGTACAAATAAGCACTCACCCCAAATCTCCCCCTAACTGACCTTCAGACTGGGCCCCCTTAGCTCATAACAAGGTTACACATATATAGAAACATTGGGGTGTCACCCTGCTATAGTTCCAGGGGTACCCAGGGTACAAATAAGCACTCACCCCAAATCTCCCCCTAACTGGCCTTCAGACTGGGCCCCCTTAGCTCATAACAAGGTTACAGATATATAGAAACATTGGGGTAACAGTCACCCTGCTATAGTTCCAGGGGTACCCAGGGCACAAATAAGCACTCACCCCAAATCTCCCCCTAACTGGCCTTCAGACTGGGCCCCCTTAGCTCATAACAAGGTTACAGATATATAGAAACATTGGGGTGTCACCCTGCTATAGTTCCAGGGGTACCCAGGGCACAAATAAACACTCACCCCAAATCTCCCCCTAACTGACCTTCAGACTGGGCCCCCTTAGCTCATAACAAGGTTACAGATATATAGAAACATTGGGGTAACAGTCACCCTAATATACACGCACCTAGAAGTATAACTTTGTTATCAGTACTTCTATACTAAAGCTACCATGTTGCATGACTGTTGAGGCATCTCCATCATATGTGATTTTTAGATGCTGCAATTGTATTATAGAAAAAGCCTTTTGAACATGAACAGCAGAGGAGGAATTTTCTATAAAAATACTGTGCTGGCTAAAAAAAAACAACCATTTGTTTAAATGCAAAGAGAAGAAGAAGGAAAGGAAAGAGGTGGCAGCTCATTAATTCATGGATAAACCAAGTATGTGAGCGCTAAGGGCCACAAATCAGGGTCCTGATTCCAGTGGTGTAAAATGAGTTATTTGCCTTGTGAAATCAGATACAAGGGAGCCCCTTACAACTGTCTTACCATGGAATAAACATCAATTATAGTGCAATAATGGGTTAACACAGTATAGCAATGGATTTGCCTGGATAACAATCTAATCCCAATAAAGTGCTTTTTATCCATCTGACAGATTACAAGCGACAGAATAAAGTGAAAGAGTAAAAAACCCACAGAAGCTCATTTCCACTGAATATCAGAATGGATTCGCTCCCGGGTCCCATCCCCCAGTCCTTATATTGATTCCTGGCTGGGAGCACCCGCACTGTAATCCCACAGCAAACACTCCGTGATGTATAATGTGCGGGATGTGACAACTTGTTTCCATCCCTCTCACTGTTGTGTGTTTGTAGGACAAACGGGATGTGCCGTGTGAAGGAATCCTTGGGAGCGCAGGATGAAAACACACAATGCAAACGCCAAATCCAACTGCCATTTTTCCTTTTTTTGATGGACATTTCTTTGGTAGGATTTCCTCAATATGGTTGAGCCAGGGCCGCCATCAGGGGGAGACAGGGGGGAGGGTTTTAGGGGGTCCGAGGGTAAGGGGGGCCCTGCCACGCCACACTTACTTGATTAGCCAGGCCCCCCATCTTTCTGAGAGCTGCTGACTTCGGGAAGGCATGGACGTTTAAGGGGCCCTGGCCACCAATTTTTTTTTCTCATGAGGGGCCCTAGCCACCAATATTTTATAATGGGGGGGCCCTGGCCACAAATGTTTTTTTATGGGGGGCCCTGACCACCAATATCTTTTTATTAACATGTGGGAACCCTAGCCACCAATTTGTTTTGTTTTTTTTACTGTGTGGTTGGGGGCGGACCTGTGGGGTCGGGAGGGTGGACCTGTAGGTGGGGCTTGTGGTGGGCGCAGCCCAGGGGGCCCAGGAAATTTTGTCGTATGGGGCCCTGCGATTTCTGATGGCGGTCCTGGGTTGAGCAGTTGGGTTAAGGGGAACTGGTGTCTGTGTTTGATTTTGTATAAGTGGACCAGAAGCTCTGGGCTAAGGGGTAACTGGAATACCCTAGTACAACACTTGGGTGGTCCTCAGCTCCTTTCTAAACAAGGTCCTTTCCATGTTTGGCCAACTTTATAAAAGCTTTGCCATCATATACAACTGTGATGGTTATTACCAGTCCTCTATTGCATACAGGCCACGCCATGGTCCATGAATGGAGTCCTAAGGATGAATACCCAGAGAAGAAGACACTGCACATCAAACTGCACAAAAATCAATATTTTAACCCAAATATTGTCTTTCAAAAACATTGCCTGGGTCTGCAAGTATGAGCAGGAACTTGCAATTATCTCTATGACCCTCAGGCACCTTCAAAGGTCACAGGTCATGTGATAAACTGGGGGCAGGTGAGAGTGAAATCACTCCAGAGGGTTTTGCCCCAAATAAAAAGATCTCAACCTGGAGACTCCAAGAGTGCGAAGGTGGACGAGGAAGGGTCATTGTACTGGGGCAATTACAGTTCAAGGAAATTTGCAATTAAAATTGAACAAATTGCCCTGAATGGCTCAGTATTGAGTAGTCTTACCGGCAACTCTTAATATGATACTATGGGAGGCTCAGAGGATATCACTGCCCTATGGAATGTTACACGGATGGGGAAATGGAGCATAAGTGGTGCTCAGTGTCACTTTCCTTGGGCACGGGCAATCACTGGGCGGTGAACTGGGTCCCTGAACTAATCAGAGCAAGCTTGTGGGGTGCCATTTACAGTGGTGTGAAAAACTATTTGCCTCCTTCCTGATTTCTTATTCTTTTGCATGTTTGTCACACTTAAATGTTTCTGCTCATCAAAAACCGTTAACTATTAGTCAAAGATAACATAATTGAACACAAAATGCAGTTTTTAAATGAAGGTTTACGTTATTAAGGGAGAAAAAAAAACTCCAAATCGACATGGGCCTGTGTGAAAAAGTGATTGCCCCCCTTGTTAAAAAATAACTTAACTGTGATTTATCACACCTGAGTTCAATTTCAAAGGTTATAAAGCCATTTCTAAAGCTTTGGGACTCCAGCGAACCACAGTGAGAGCCATTATCCACAAATGGCAAAAACATGGAACAGTGGTGAACCTTCCCAGGAGTGGCCGGCCAACCAAAATGACCCCAAGAGCGCAGAGACAACTCATCCGAGAGGCCACAAAAGACCCCAGGACAACATCTAAAGAACTGCAGGCCTCACTTGCCTCAATTAAGGTCAGTGTTCACGACTCCACCATAAGAAAGAGACTGGGCAAAAACGGCCTGCATGGCACATTTCCAAGGCGCAAACCACTTTTAAGCAAAAAGAACATTAAGGCTCGTCTCAATTTTGCTAAAAAACATCTCAATGATTGCCAAGACTTTTGGGAAAATACCTTGTGGACAGACGAGACAAAAGTTGAACTTTTTGGAAGGTGCGCGTCCCGTTACATCTGGCGTAAAAGTAACACAGCATTTCAGAAAAAGAACATCATACCAACAGTAAAATATGGTGGTGGTAGTGTGATGGTCTGGGGTTGTTTTGCTGCTTCAGGACCTGGAAGACTTGCTGTGATAGATGGAACCATGAATTCTACTGTCTACCAAAAAATCCTGAAGGAGAATGTCCGGCCATCTGTTCGTCAACTCAAGCTGAAGCGATCTTGGTGCTGCAGCAGGACAATGACCCAAAACACACCAGCAAATCCACCTCTGAATGGCTGAAGAAAAACAAAATGAAGACTTTGGAGTGGCCTAGTCAAAGTCCTGACCTGAATCCTATTGAGATGTTGTGGCATGACCTTAAAAAGGCGGTTCATGCTAGAAAACCCTCAAATAAAGCTGAATTACAACAATTCTGCAAAGATGAGTGGGCCAAAATTCCTCCAGAGCGCTGTAAAAGACTCGTTGCAAGTTATCGCAAACGCTTGATTGCAGTTATTGCTGCTAAGGGTGGCCCAACCAGTTATTAGGTTCAGGGGGCAATTACTTTTTCACACAGGTTTGGATTTCTTTTCTCCCTAAATAATAAAAACCCTCATTTAAAAACTGCATTTTGTGTTTACTTGTGTTATCTTTGACTAATAGTTAAATGTGTTTGATGATCAGAAACATTTTGTGTGACAAATGCAAAAGAATAAGAAATCAGGAAGGGGGCAAATAGTTTTTCACACCACTGTATGTACAAAGTGTAGCAGAGATTTATTTACTGACATTTACTCCAATACATCTAGACTTGACTCCAGAGCAATAACCATGGCACCAACTGGTCACCTGACTGTAGTGTGAAAGCTGAAACTAAATGTTCATTGATAAATAAGCTGCAGAAATATCCTTATTAACAGTCACGTGCTGCGTGTCTCATTGTGTATTATGAGAAATAATGTTCACTACTGTATATTACCATATATATAATATATTCTTTTCACCTAAGAATTTCATAACTTGTATAAAAGCACTATATGGTCTCAACACTCCCCAGTGACTTCTAAAATCCTTATTATTTAAAGATGGGGTACATTATCCCTTATAATACATGAGTGATACTCAGAGTTCCCTGTATAACTCAGCCTGCAGCCTTGTGTCTTTATATGGTCACAGAACAACCCCTCAGTGACTTCTAATATCCTTATCATTTACAGTAGGGGGTACATTATCGCTTATAATACATGAGTGATACTCGGAGTTCCCTGTATAACTCAGCCTGCAGCCTTGTGTCTTTATATGGTCACAGAACAACCCCTCAGTGACTTCTAATATCCTTATCATTTACAGTAGGGGGTACATTATCCCTTATAATACATGAGTGATACTCAGAGTTCCCTGTATAACTCAGCCTGCAGCCTTGTGTCTTTATATGGTCACAGAACAACCCCTCAGTGACTTCTAATATCCTTATCATTTACAGTAGGGGGTACATTATCCCTTATAATACATGACTGATACTCAGAGTTCCCTGTATAACTCAGCCTGCAGCCTTGTGCCTTTATATGGTCACAGAACAACCCCTCAGTGACTTCTAATATCCTTATCATTTACAGTAGGAGGTACATTATCCCTTATAATACATGAGTGATACTCAGAGTTCCCTGTATAACTCAGCCTGCAGCCTTGTGCCTTTATATGGTCACAGAACAACCCCTCAGTGACTTCTAATATCCTTATCATTTACTGTAGGGGGTACATTATCCCTTATAATACATGAGTGATACTCATGTCGCCTAGGGGCTGTTAGGTGACACAGTTGGGGGGCTCTTCCCCATCTTTGCATGTTACAGCAGGAATTCCCTGTAGAGTCAGGTTGGGTGTTTCTGTACAACTCTCATTAAGAAGGAGTTGACCCCTGGCAATTAGGAGCTCACCTGAGCTGGGCTGCACTAGAAACCAATTGGAAACCTTCATAAATCTTCCACATTTCAAATGGGATCAGATGAAAGAGAAAACTGGGAGATAACCTGGAGCCGCAAACCCAGGGAGAATTCATGTGTCTGTTGTTTGTCATCGGCACAAGGGGTCTTGTTGGTACAAGGAAACATTGTGTAATGGGAGTCAGTGCCTGGGCCTCACACTCTTGTGCTTTATAAGTGACTCTCATTCCAGCTGCCTGGAAAACAAAACCTGCTATAGAGGGTCATTATCTCCTGCATAAACAAACCAGGGGGTTGAAATAGAGGTGACCCAGTATGAAAGCAGCCGATTGTATAGAGCAGGGATCCCCAAACTTTTTTACTCGTGAGCCACATTCAAGTGTAAAAAAGTTGGAGAGCAACACAAGCATGAAAAAAGTTCCTGGGGTACCAAATAAGGACTGTGATTGGCTATTGGTAGCCCCTATATGAACTGACAGTCTACAGGAGACTGTTTGGCAGTACATCTGTTTTTTATACAAACAAAACTTGCCTCCAAGCCTGGAATTCAAAAATAAGCTCCTGCTTTGAGGACCCTGAGAGCAACATCCAAGGGGTTGGGGAGCAACATGTTACTCACGAGCTACTGGTTGGGGATCACTGGTCTAGAGAGATCTGGATATACCTGTAAAGTACAGTGTGTGTGTTATTGTGTGTGTGTGTTGTATGAGTGTGTGTGTGTTGTATGAGTGTGTTTGTGTTGTATGAGTGTGTTTGTGTTGTATGAGTGTGTATGTGTGTTGTATGAGTGTGTGTTGTATGAGTGTGTATTTGTTGTATGAGTGTGTGTGTTGTATGAGTGTGTGTTGTATAAGTGTGTGTGTGTTGTATGAGTGTGTTTGTGTTGTATGAGTGTGTTTGTGTTGTATGAGTGTGTGTGTGTGTGTTGTATGAGTGTGTGTTTGTTGTATGAGTGTGTTTGTGTTGTATGAGTGTGTTTGTGTTGTATGAGTGTGTGTGTGTGTGTGTGTTGTATAAGTGTGTGTGTGTTGTATGAGTGTGTTTGTGTTGTATGAGTGTGTGTTTGTTGTATGAGTGTGTGTGTTGTATGAGTGTGTGTGTTGTATGTGTGTTTGTGTTATTGTGTGTGTGTGTTGTATGAGTGTGTGTTTGTGTGTATGAGTGTGTGTGTTGTATTAGTGTGTGTGTTATTGTGTGTGTGTTGTATGAGTGTGTTGTGTTAGTGTGTGTGTTGTATGAGTGTGTGTGTTAGTGTGTGTGTTGTATGAGTGTGTGTTGTATGAGTGTGTGTGTTAGTGTGTGTGTTGTATGAGTGTGTGTTGTATTAGTGTGTGTGTTATTGTGTGTGTGTTGTATGAGTGTGTTGTGTTAGTGTGTGTGTTGTATGAGTGTGTGTGTTAGTGTGTGTGTTGTATGAATGTGTGTTGTATGAGTGTGTGTGTGTTGTATGAGTGTGTGTTGTATGAGTGTGTGTTGTATGAGTGTGTGTTGTATGAGTGTGTGTTGTATGAGTGTGGATCATTGACAGGCTGAAAGCTCCAGGCAACATTAGGGCTGGGCCCCCAGGAGCAGACAAACAGTTCAGAGGTCGGATCACTAAAAAGGAGTAATAAATCCCTAAAACAACAACTTCCCACCCAAAAATGTTATTATAATTGTAAAAATATCCAAGGCCGGGACACAATCCTTTTATCCCTTTTCCTCAGCCATAAACATGAGCAGAACAAGATTCCGAGCCTAAGCCCCCCCCCCCCCCCGACTGACGGGCGATGAAGGAAGGACACAAGGAGCTCGGCCCATGTCACATGTTGCTTCTCACCCACAATTCTATGGAGAGGGGCCTGAAAATTATTTTTTACATTTTTGTTGGGGGTCAATGTCGTCCTCGTACAACAGGAATTTGAAACCTGCCCAATAAATATCTGGCTGCTTTCAGCAGGGTGTTTGATGGAGAACACGGGAAGGGGAGGATTTACCAATGTCTACATTTTTTCATCCTTTCTCTGACTCAAACTTTTTTAGCAGTAAAAATCATTTATTAACCACAACAATTTTCATATTCATTAAGCGGCAGATTTATCAAAGGTTGAAGTGAAAATACAAATTTAAAAAATTTGAATTTCAAGGAAATTTTTGTAGGGATGCACCGAATCCGCTATTTGGGATTCGGCCGAATCTCCGAATCCTTCGTGAAAGATTCGGCCGAATACCGAACCGAATCCGAATCTGACACAAGGATTCGGCCGAATCCGAAACCTGCTGAAAAAGGCCAAATCCTGGCCAAATCACGAACCGAATTCTGGATTTGGTGCATCCTTAAATTTTTGTGTACTTCGACTGGGCAATAGTCCAAATTTGATTTCAATTTGAAAAATATTTGAATATACTGTCTCTTTAAAAATTCAACTTCGACCATTCATCATCTAAAACCTTTTTTAGCCTATGGGGAAACTCCTAGAACCTATTTGTAGTCAATTGGTGGACTTTGAAAAATCAAAGTTTTCTTTTTGGAATGCGCTATTAATTCGGCCGAATTTGAACTAATACGGACTATTCTCCAGCAAAAAAACTTATATTTTTTAAATTAAATTTCAGTTGGTCTTTTTGAATTCGAATTTCGAAATTTTTTAAATTCGAAATTCGACCCTTGATAAATCTGCCCCCTAGGATAAAAACCATGAGAAACTCTAATACAAAACTTCTCCATCAAAAATTGCTGAAGTCAGGTAAAAGTGTAGAGTCCCTTTTATTTTAGGAGCAGATTTATCAAAGGTCGAAGCGAAATTTTCGAATGAAAAAAATTTGACTTTCGAGCTATTTTTTGTGTACTGTGACTACGGAATAGTCAAATTCAATTAGAATTTGAAAACATTTTTAAAACTTGTAATATCGAAATTTATAATGCATTGTCTCTTTAAAAATTCGACTTTGATCATTTGCCATCTAAAACCTGCCAAATTGCTGTTTTAGCCTATGGGGGGACCTCCTTGAACCCATTTGGAGTAAATTGGTGGACTTTGAAAAATCTAAGTTTTTTTTGGGAAAAACTTTGAATCGAATTCAATTGATTGTACTATTAGTTCGATTCAAATTCGGCCGAATACGGACCGATTCGATTGAAAACTGACCTATTAGACCTAAAAAAAACTTTGACTTAATTTCGGTTGGTCTTTTTGAATTAGAATTCGACGCTTGATAAATATGCCCTTTAGCATCAAAATTCTTGCAAAAATAAAGATTTTGAGGTTTTTGTGTTATTTTTCTGATTCTTATTCATTCATGCTTTGTATATTCGGACAAGCAGATTCGTAAAATGTGTGTTTAGTCTTGGTTCAAAAGGCCTCTAAAACAACACAAATTTGAATTCTCATGAATTGATTTCAAAATATCAGGAAACATTTGTGGGGCTTCACTTGCTCTTGATCCAGGTAATGATGACATGCCGGTAAATGGTTAAGATTAACGGGAACTAAAGGAATGTGGTGTCGTTGTGTAACTGGAACTGGAGAACCAAAATCTCCAGCAAAAGCGTCACTGACATGCTTCTCCATCAACTCCATTATGGTGCCAACATCAACAATGCATTGTACACACAGGTTATGGAGATTAGAGCCTCATTTGTTCCAATTACTTCTACCTTGGACGAAAACATATTTTTGATCTCAGGATAAAGTCAAATGTGTTTATTTGGAAGTCAGATCTGATGGGTATGAAGGGTATTTCTTACTCTTATTAAAGAATGAATAATCCTTAGATAAATATGTATTGATACATGCCAGCTGCCTTGGCTGGCTCATTTTCCACATGAAATGGAATTTTAAAAAAAAATAAAAAATCTGTAACCCTTTAAGTGCCAGTAAACATGTTCAGTGCCAGCTTTTTTTTTTAACCTTTCAGAATGTGTACCTATATCTTTCTTCTCCAAAATACCAAATGTCAAGGCTTTGCTAAAATGACCACTTTATAAAAAAAAAATTGAAAACCACCAGGTGGCAGTTTATAGCATCTTATCTACCACTGTCTTTTCGATGTAAAGATAAAACATCATAAATATAAATGCCAGGGGTCTTCTGAACAGTGGGATACCCAATATGCATAGGATAACCAAAGAATGTGGCATTTAGATACCCCAAAATTAAAATGATCTATATTAATTTTCATAGCTAACACTTGTTTACAGCAAAAGCAACACATTGTCTGCATTTTATGTATTACAAGAGAACCTAAAAAATAGTTGACCGCAGAAAACAAAGAACTCATTATAATGAATTTAAAATGGGTAACTAGGTCTATCTGCTCAAACTACCAAACTGCAATTAGATACTGATGTTTGTGGTTTTTATAAAATATACCCAAAATATGTCTCAGAGCTTTGCAGTTTATACAATCGTACAGCCCATGCGTAATTAGATACAGTTATGAAATATCATGAATGTTAAAGGCAAAGGTCTTCTGAAAAGTCTGATGCCCAATATGCATAGGATTCCCAAAGTATATGGATTTCCAAAGTATACGATGTAAGTAGAACCAATAAAAATTGTATATATTTTTAGAAAGTGCACATTCCTATGAAATCTAAATGAGTATTTCCACTTCCACAAATCTATGTTGAATTCCAAATGTAATTGCCTCAAAGTTTGCACTTTCAGCATCTCCCAGATTAGGTTCTAAAATAAAACATCCGAATCATGAATGCCAGGGGTCTTTTGAATATACCCATTGTACATAGAAGAAACTCCAAAGTTTAAATAGTTCATATGAATGTTAATGGCTGACACTTTGTCTGATGTAAACTCAACACTAAGGGGCACATTTACAAAGGGTCGAATATCGAGGGTTAATAAACCCTCGAATTCGACCCTCGAGGTAAAATTCTATGAATTATCGAATTCGTAGGATTTACCGCAAATCCTACGATCGAACAATCGAAGGAAAAATCCTTCGATCAAATGATAAAATCCTTCGAATCGAACGATTCGAAGGATTTTAATCGATCGATCGAATGATTTTCCTTCGATCAAAAAAACCTAAAAAAGTGACGGTGAAGGTCCCCATAGGCTTACATTGTAGCTCGGTAGGTTTAAAGTGGCGAAGTATGTAGTCAAAGTTTTTTTTTAAAGAGACAGTACTTCGACTATCGAATGGTCAAATATTCAAATGATTTGAACTAAAAATCGAAGTCGTAGTCGAAGGTCATAGTAGCTTATTCGATGGTCGAAGTACCCCCAAAAAAAATTTGAAATTCTACGTTTTTTTACTTCGAATCCTTCACTCGAGCTTAGTAAATGTTGCCCCTAAGTGTGTGTTTAATGTGGTTTTAGAAACCGTAAAAGTTAGTTGACCACAGAAAAAACCTAATTTTAGTGCCTACGTGTTAAAGCTCACTCTCTATCAAAGCCGTTCCTTCTTCTCCAAACCAGGAGATCATTCCAGTTGGCAGATATCTATCCTCCCAAGATTAATGAGCGACTGCTGTAAATCGCCCTACTGTATCGGTCAGGATAACAAATGCATCTATGTGCTGAGCTGGGACCTTATAATAACAGTCATTAACCTTTACAGTTGCTCTCCAGTCTATGTGACCCCCAAAACGGAATAGTCATCCAAAACAATAAATAAGAATAAATCCCTTGCCTCAGTGCCCCCATATAGTCCAAACTACGTCTGCTGTAGATAAAAACTGAAAGGGACCCATGTAATAAACACTATTTAACGTATTTCCCCTTTAATGGTTTTCTCTATGGCAGCAGGAGGCAGTTCCCCAAGTGTGCTCCTTGCTTCTTTTATTTTTAATGGAACCCTAAATGGGGAGCATAAAGGGAATATTGTACCCCCTATTATAAGATATAAGGATCTAAACCTTAAGGAACTACTGATGTTTTGTCCACCAACAAAGAAGAGGTGTTTTCAGTTTGAACAAAGAGCATGTGATCAGTAGAACTGCAAAATTGTCTTTCAAAACTGCCATCTCCATGGTGCTAAAAATTGCCAGATGGTTAGGTAGTATGTTTAAAACAAACCAACCAACTCTGGACATGAGTGGGTTTCTTTACACTGGGATGATCACAATATATTGCATGGTCTGGACGCGGAGCTACAGACTTCAAGTTCAGGCGATATAGTATGCAGAAATCGTAAACTGCCACTTGTTTTCTATAAAACCTGAAATTAAACTGTCACCTTGATAAATCACGGAGGGTGACATTTTGACATGACAACATACATAATTCATGAATTCATGTGAAGAGGAATTTCAAAAATTATAAACTGGATGACAGCCACACCCGAGGCATCAAAGGGTGAAATAAGGCAAAAAAAAAAAGTATTGGACCAAATACAGGTTCAAATTTGCCTAGAAACTATACACCTAGGGCAGATTTATCAAAGTTTGACTTGAAAATTTGAATTTTTAAATTCGAATTTCAGGTTTATTTTAGTGTAATACAACTAGGGAATAGTGCAAATTCAATTTGAGTTTTAAAAAAAATAGAATTTCGAATGTACTGTCCTTTTAAGAGTTTGAGTTTGACTATTTGCCATCTAAAACCTGCTGAATTTGGTGTTTTAGCCTATGGGGGACATTCTACAATCAATTTGGAGTTGTTTGGTGGACTTTTGAAAAATAAAATATTTTGATTCAAATTTGCAGGTCGATCCTATTCACCCAGATTTAAAAAAATTCTAATTTTTTATTAATTTCGATTGGTCGTTTTTTTTTTCAAATTCCAAGTTTATGGCAGTTTTTATAAACTCCTATAAACTCGAAATTCGACCCTTGATAAATCAAGACCCTAATGTTTAGGAATTTTGCACCATCCTGACCATCACTGCCCTATAGTAAAAAAGCTCTGTGCTTCCAACTGTCTTAGAAAGAAATGTAATAACATTAAGGGGCATATTCATCAAGGGTCAAATTTCGAATTTGAAAAACCTTGAAATTCTAATTTGAATCCGAATAGGTCCATTTTAGATCGAATAGGTCAGCATTCGATCGAATTCGAATCAAAGTTTTTCCCAAAAAAACTTCTATTTTTCAGAGTCCACCAATTGACTCAAAATAGGTTCTAGGAGGTCCCCCATAGGCTAAAACAGCAATTCAGCTGGTTTTAGATGTTGAATGGTCGAAGTCAAATTTTTAAAGAGACAGTATATGATAAATTTCGATATTTGAATTTTCGAATTTTTTTCAAATTCAAATCGAATTTGGACTATTCCCAAGTCGAAGTACACAAAAATAGCTCAAATCTTAATTTTTTTAATTCGAAAATTTACCTCGACCTATGATAAATCTGCCCCTCGGGGTCAATCCTAAAGAATATAACTGAAAGAAAGGAGGCTTTCAAAATGTACAAGCCATAGAGAAGAGAAATTTAGATTTAGGATCTAAAAATACTGTATGTTTAAAGGCAACAATTAAGAAAACACAAAAAGTCAAAAAGGAACTGATTCCTTCACTTGCAAAGAATAATCCCAAGAATTTTATTCAGCGTATGAATATTTTTTAAAAAAGAGGATCAAGGGTATACGTCTCTCCTTAATGGGGATGTTTTGGATAAAGTGAATATGCTTTAAAGAGATATTTCACTTTTACATTAATGTTTATTGTGGCGTGTGTATATGTCTCAATATGTTTATTATTAAATATTTTTTTTATTAAACAATATATCTGAACAGCTTTCCATTTTGGAATTTCAGTGGGGATCTGGTTGCTAGGATCCAATTTACTGTAGGAAGATGGAAGCAGTTTTAATGACATTGAAAGATGAAGAGGAGAGAGTCTGAATAATAAAATAAGTAAAAAACACCTATAATACAATAGTAGCCTCGTAGAGGGATAGCTATTTTTGTTTTCCAGGGGCAACCCAAAAACACTTTTAATTGCAAGCTAGATAGAGGCAGAAGAGTTCAACAAATAATTGTAATACTGTCAATTAAAAAACTGTAATTTAAAAGCTGCCAAGAGTAGGACATTCTTTGATATACTTATGGTGAACTACTCCTTTAATTAGTATATGCACTGCAACAGTGGAGTCAGTGTTACAGGACTCATATTGTAGGAGTATATAAGGCTTACCATCCAGTAGTCTGAAGAAAGACACCCGCAAGTATTTACAGAACTTAGTTCAGTTTAAACCAGGTCAATATCTCTCTTATGGAATTCAGATATTTGAAAAGGGATTCAATCTCAACCTGGCAATTACAGGCCGGTATGTCTGACATCTGTAGCAGTGAGAAAGTTATTTGAAGGTTTATAAAGAAAAAACTTTATGACCATGTCAAACAAATGGATTTGCTTTTTCTGATGTTGTAAGTCGGAAACGGATAGTGGGGGTTCAGTAGGTGTGATTTAATTTGGGGGGGGTGCATAAAGTGAGTGGAGGTCAAGGGTTCATAAAGTGCCCCTTCAGTTTGTGGGTCCACCTGCGGTCATGAGGTTTGTCCCCCAATACTTACACCACTGGTGGAACCTCACATTTAGTATTCAGCCCCCTGCAGGGATTACAAACTGATTCTTGTTGCTGATTTCTCCCGGCATTTAGTGACATCTGTTTCCTCTGTTATCATTCAAGCAGCTGCGTTCCAGGCAAAGAGGAATTCAACATTCCTGACATTAAGGATTGAAAAGTGATGACAGTTTCCACTTCAATTGGAGATCCCTTTCCCAGGCTCAAGGCTACAGGGAGAGGAGGAGTGAGATGTGAGAGGCCTGAGATCAACGCATGTGGCAAGAAAAAGGGGAGCCCCTGAAACACCAACACCCTCTGGTTGTTCATAACCCTCTGGGTCCTAAACAGTGGTATAAATAATGGGGAACACACCCCAGAAATAGAGGGGCCCAGTAAGAATTAACACTGCCCTAACTCACTCCCACAGGTGCTCTGCAATTGCCTTTTCCCAGTCTTGAGTCCCCCCCGTGCCCGATTTTAAAGTTCAAAGGCTGCTCTTTTCAGGGCCTCCACTTAAAGGGAAAGTAAAGTGTAAAAAAGAATAATGATAGAAATGCTGTATTTTGTATACTAAACATAAACATGAACTTACTGCACCACAAGTCTAATCAAACAAATGATTTATGCTTTCAAAGTTGGCCACAGGGGGTCACCATCTTGTAACTTTGTTATACATCTTTGCAAGACCAAGACTGTGCACATGCTCAGTGGGGTCTGGGCAGCTTAGGGATCGTCATAAATGATCAAAACAGCACAAGTCAAATAATATCTGCCAGAAGCCGATACAACAAGACTGATAAATAATCAGAATATACAGACTGCACTGGGTCCTGTGTTGTCATGTAATCTAATGTGGATTTTATAGTTTTTGTATTGTTTAATACAAACTTTCTCCAACTCTGCAGCAAAATAATCCTCCAAATAGAATCCCAGTTTATCTGTTTAAATCTGGCTCCATGATCTTTGTCCCTGCAGCTGGAGTTGGAAACAGTAAAGGGGATGTAAAGGCAAAAATAAAATCCAATACAAATCTCTACACAGTCGCCAACTGCTCTACAGGGAAACAAACAAAGCTGCTTGAGTTCTGCATGGCTGGGAAGTAAGGTGGGGGCTCCCCCTGTTGTTCATAAGTATGATTGTTTCCCTGCTCAGCAGTTAGGGACTGTCTGACAATTCCTATCCACAGCAGTAAATAAAGGGAAAATTTCACTTTATTCACTTCACTTTTTAATTAAAGTATATTGGAGATAGGCTTCTTCTTCATTAAAGAAAGCAAAAATTGTATTTTATTTTTTGCCTTTACATGCCCTTTAAAGGGAAGAAGACGAGGCTACAGTTATAAACATTAATTTGTTTTGATATTGTCCCCTCCACTACCCCCCAAGTCTTTGTTGGTTTCCTCTACCTGGTCCAGTTTCCTACCATAGTCTGAACTCATATTCATAGGGGCATTGGCTTCTGCTAAAAAAGATCCCAGAAGTTGGTATAGGGAAATCTCTACAGAGGGGCTTCCCGAACGTTATGGCTGGTCCTCCTAAATGAGGCTGAGAGAAGTAGAGTCTTAACCTGTAGCCAAAGTTTGGGAGAAGAATCCATAGTGGTGACGGTTGCCACCTGTCCTGTTTTTAACACAGTTTTTCAGGGGCTGTTCATTTAAAAAATGTTTGCCTTGTTTTCAACTATATAAAAATGGCGCAGAAATCCAGCAAGTTGTGCCAAAGCAGCACAGTAACCCCATGATGTCATAAGTACGCCTCAATATGTCATAACCCCACCTCCGTCCCTGACGTCACGGTGCCCACCCTCCAATGTCATTGGAACGCCCCATTGCCCAGTTTAACTACAGGCAAAGGCAACCCTACTACTGACTTACCTTGGAAGTTCTATTGAAGGTAAAAATCTAGGTGTAGAATTGTGATGTTTTCAGACAACTTGTTATGTGCTTAAGGGCTCCTTAAATTTGTCAAAGGAAGTTGTCAGGAGAAAGAAAGAGGCTGATGTTCTTCTGCTTAGGAAAAAAAATGAGAAACCTCAGATAACTTTTCTCACATCTTTCCTAAGCAGAAGAAGCTTCTCTGATGTTTCTTTCTTTCTCCTGACAACTTCCTTGACTACTTGCTGGTCAGACTGGTCCCCAATTGTTGCTCTGCCCAGCATGTGCCGTCCTACTTTTTTGCGCTGCATCTTTTTTTTTTCAAAAAAAGGACCTAGGGCTCCTGGCTGGGCTGGCCCGGCACTGAGAGCAGGCATTTAAGTCCTGTTCAGTGACACTTAGGGGCAGATTTATCAAAGGTCGAGGTGAATTTTTCGAATGAAAAAAAATTGACTTCCGAGCTATTTTTTGTGTACTTCAACTAAGGAATAGTCCAAATTCAATTAGAATTTCAAAAAAAAAATTGAAAATTCGAATATCGAAATTTATCATGTACTTTCTCTTTAAAAATTCGACTTCGACCATTCGCCATCTAAAACCTGCAAATTGCTGTTTTAGCCTATGGGGGACCTCCTAGAACAGTGATCCCCAACCAGTAGCTCGTGAGTAACATGTTGCTCTCCAACCCCTTGGATGTTGCTCCCAGTGGCCTCAAAGCAGGAGCTTATTTTTGAATTCCAGGCTTGGAGGCAAGTTTTGGTTTCATAAAAACCAGGTGCACTGCCAAACAGAGCCTCAATTTAGGTTGACAATCCAAATAGGGGCTACTAAATGGCCAATCACAGCACTTATTTGTCACCCAAGAACATTTTCCATGCTAGCGTTGCTCCCCAACTACTTTTACTTCTGAATGTTGCTCACGGGTTCAAAAGGTTGGGGATCCCTGTCCTAGAACCTACTTGGAGTCAATTGGTGGACTTTGAAAAGTCAAACTTTTTTTGGGGAAAAACTTCAAATTCAATTCGATCTAATGCGCTATTCTTTCGAATTTGGGACCTATTCGACCAAAAAAAAAAAAAACTTTGACTTAATTTCGGTTGGTCTTTTTGAATTCAAATTTCGAAGTTTTTTCAATTCGAAATTTGACTCTTGATAAATATGCCCCTTACATTCTGCTCTCTAGAAATAGAGCACAGATCCACTAGGTGGCAGTATGGCTACAATAAAATAATGCTACATGACATTCTCATGGTCTTTATTGGCCTGTCTGGTATTACATCTCCAAGGGGAACTGCTGGGGAATATTAACTGAGATGAAATTAATTTTCACTATTAACAAAAAGAGAAGTCGATGGCGGAGCTCTCCCCACTCCTTCCACTCTCCCACGTCCTCCGCAGCTATCGCGGGATCCCGGCAACACTCAGCCGAGCATTCACATACAAACGACCAAATTACCGCTGGCAGCACTGGAAAACGTATCCACGGGAGACGGTAGGATAATATCAATATCTGGCTTTATTTAAACATACATTGTGGTATCATAGTAGTGGGAGTGCCAAAAAACTAACGCGTATCGTGCCCCACACTGGGCACTTCTTCAGAGAGAGGAACTCTGAAGAAGTGCCCAGTGTGGGGCACGATACGCGTTAGTTTTTTGGCACTCCCACTACTATGATACCACAATGTATGTTTAAATAAAGCCAGATATTGATATTATCCTACCGTCTCCCGTGGATACGTTTTCCAGCGCTGCCAGCGGTAATTTGGTCGTTTGTATGAAATGAATTTTCCCTGTGTAGGAAGGAAACATCCCTGGTGTTTGTGAGAATGTAGAGTAACTTGCAGCACCTCATTGTTAGGGCTTTGTGTGTTCACCAATAACAGAATCGTCCTGATTTGTACCTGCACATAGGTGGCCAAATCAGTCAAACATATGATGTCATATATATATATTTATATGTCATATATTTCCAGATATCAGTGGCTCGGTTTGCTCTATCTTATGCGCTGGGTTCCTAGGTTTGATTCCCCACCAGCTGCCCATACAGTTTCAAATGAAATTGCTTGGCATAGTTTCACGTTTGGCCATCAGGGGGCACTCTATCACTATCTCTATATCTATCTCTAGAATGATTACTGTGGGTGGCATTCTATATGGCAGCTCCTTGTCATATGAATTTAGAAAAAAATATGCACAGGGCTCTCAATTATTGAATATTGTTACACTATTATAATATATTTATATATATTATATTCTATCAATTTTAAAATGTTTACATTCCTATTTAATTAGCTAATAAGAACCCCTGCCACCCCCATGGAATAACCCACTGTCCCCTACTGATATCATTGTTGCCACCCCCACTGTCAGACTTTATAGGTAGGTGCACCCTATGAACCTGCACCCTATGCCCCCTGGGATAGTCTCCCATCCTCTGGGTTTTAGGGAGGGGAGAGACTATGGAGAGAAGCCATGGGATCCAGTAACATGCAGTTCTCTGGCTAAGGCCTAGGGCACATGGGCAGAAAACATCAGTAGTAAAACGAGCCCTGTCCAACTAAAGTGCAACCCTCCCAACATTCTGGAATAGAAAGCGGGACAAAAATATTTACTATGGCGAAATTGTTTGGCAACGCCCATTTTTGTAGCCACACCTCCTAATTACCATGTTAATTTTATAAAATGTGTCAGGTTATGCAAGTTTGAACACATTTCTGTGTTTTTTCTGTGTTATTTCAGTTTTGCTAATGAAGGACAATTGCCCTTTAAGCTGCAAGTCACAGTTTCCCCAAGAGACCTGCTTATTTGAAATAGTTACAATTGCTTCTTTGCTTATTCTAAATTGTTACAAAAGTATCTATAAGTGCACCTGCCACATATTCTGGGTTCTCTGCCAAAAGCCAATTAAGTTAGAAACGTTGTACCTTTTTCTGGCTGTTCAGTGCAGGAGATCAAAGAGAAAGTTGGGACATTTCAGTAACAGTAATAATCGGGACTGTCCCCTGTGAACACGGGACAGTTGGGAGGTATACAGTACTAATATAGAGAATAAAGCAACAGCCGATCAAATAGGTTCCTCTAGGAGAGAATCACATGAAAGTGACTCCAGGGCAGATGTATGAGTTCTCACAGCGGAGAGACTGGAGAAAAGAATGGGGAGCCCATGCCGGGGCAGAATTAGATGGGGGATGGAGTTCAATGTCTTTCACACCTATAATATATTTATTTTCAATGGAGTGTTAGTGCTCAGAGCAGCCCAGCAGCAGTGATGTGCACTAACACTCATCTGAATTCTTCATCCCTGATGCTCCATAATGCTTTGAAATTAAGCAGATTACACTCCCCTCCCCCCAGGGGTTCTAATATACAGGGAAAAGCATATTAGTAATGAATGTGAGTAATGTTGGCATTAGGAGATGGCAGCAGCTAAATGGCAGGAGCACTCGGCAGGAACAATGGGTTAATATATCTGCAGCTTCAGATCCTTCCACAAATGATTTAGATATTAGAACCCAGTGGTGTAACTAGAAATGACTGGGCCCCACAACAATATTATTTTAGGGCACCCCTCAACATTATTATAATATTATTATTATTATTATTATTATTATTATTATTATTATTATTATTATTATTATTATTATTATTATTATTATTATTATTATTATTATTATTATTATTATTATTATTATTATTATATTATAATATTATTATTATTATTATATTATATATTGTATATCCAATACCCCTATGGGCCCCCCAGCAGTGACAGGGTCATACCCCTATGGGCCCCCCAGCAGTAAATACAAAGAAACATTCCATTAGCTGCATTACATTTTGACCAGCAGAGGGCACAGTCCTAGTAGAGTTTATGGCTGAGATTAGCATTGATCTCCCAGAACACAAATGAGCTGTATCTGCTTCTGTTCTCAGACTCATCTCATGGATCAGAGGTGGCACCGCAACGCCAGATTGGATTTCCCCTGCCATCAATTAAGTGATTAGCTGAATGAGCATTTAATCACATTCCCCATCCAAAATGCTTCCTAAGCATCTGTTCCGCTCCGCCTGCAACTCCCATGGCCCTCGCCCAACGACTAGATGGGATATTGGGTTACGGCTCTTGCACACTGACCCCCACACACAGAGAACTTGCCAATATCCCTATCAAACTTATTTACGTCTCATTCATTCTCATTACAATAAAGCCTCTGTTATATCATCACTTAGCAGGGTGACTGTTACCCCAATGTTTCTATATATCTGTAACCTTGTTATGAGCTAAGGGGCCCAGTCTGAAGGTCAGTTAGGGGGAGATTTGGGGTGAGTGCTTATTTGTACCCTGGGTACCCCTGGAACTATAGCAGGGTGACACCCCAATGTTTCTATATATCTGTAACCTTGTTATGAGCTAAGGGGGCCCAGTCTGAAGGTCAGATAGGGGGAAATTTGGGGTGAGTGCTTATTTGTACCCTGGGTACCCCTGGAACTATAACAGGGTGACTGTTACCCCAATGTTTCTTAATATCTGTAACCTTGTTATGAACTAAGGGGGCCCAGTCTGAAGGTCAGTTAGGGGGAGATTTGGGTTGAGTGCTTATTTGTACCCTGGGTACCCCTGGAACTATAACAGGGTGACTGTTACCCCAATGTTTCTATATATCTGCAACCTTGTTATGAGCTAAGGGGGCCCAGTCTGAATGTCAGTTAGGGGGAGATTTGGGGTGAGTGCTTATTTGTGCCCTGGGTACCCCTGGAACTATAGCAGGGTGACCCAGTCTGAAGGCCAGTTAGGGGGAGATTTGGGGTGAGTGCTTATTTGAACCCTGGGTACCCCTGGAACTATAGCAGGGTGACACCCCAATGTTCCTATATATCTGTAACCTTGTTATGAGCTAAGGGGGAACAGTCTGAATGTCAGTTAGAGGGAGATTTGGGGTGAGTGCTTATTTGTGCCCTGGGTACCCCTGGAACTATAGCAGGGTGACTGTTACCCCAATGTTTCTATATATCTGTAACCTTGTTATGAGCTAAGGGGGCCCAGTCTGAAGGCCAGTTAGGGGGAGATTTGGGGTGAGTATTTATTTGGGCCCTGGGTACCCCTGGAACTATAGCAGGGTGACTGTTACCCCAATGTTTCTATATATCTGTAACCTTGTTATGAGCTAAGGGGTCCCAGTCTGAATGTCAGTTAGGGGGAGATTTGGGGTGAGTGCTTATTTGTACCCTGGGTACCCCTGGAACTATAACAGGGTGACTGTTACCCCAATGTTTCTATATATTTGTAACCTTGTTATGAGCTAAGGGGGCCCAGTGTGAAGGTCAGTTAGGGGGAGATTTGGGGTGAGTGTTTATTTGTGCCCTGGGTACCCCTGGAACTATAGCAGGGTGACACCCCAATGTTTCTATATATCTGTAACCTTGTTATGAGCTAAGGGGGCCCAGTCTGAAGGTCAGATAGGGGGAGATTTGGGGTGAGTGCTTATTTGTACCCTGGGTACCCCTGGAACTATAACAGGGTGACTGTTACCCCAATGTTTCTTAATATCTGTAACCTTGTTATGAGCTAAGGGGGCCCAGTCTGAAGGTCAGTTAGGGGGAGATTTGGGGTGAGTGCTTATTTGTGCCCTGGGTACCCCTGGAACTATAGCAGGGTGACTGTTACCCCAATGTTTCTATATATCTGTAACCTTGTTATGAGCTAAGGGGTCCCAGTCTGAAGGTCAGTTAGGGGGAGATTTGGGTTGAGTGCTTATTTGTACCCTGGGTACCCCTGGAACTATAACAGGGTGATTGTTACCCCAATGTTTCTATATATCTGTAACCTTGTTATGAGCTAAGGGGGCCCAGTCTGAAGGTCAGTTAGGGGGAGATTTGGGGTGAGTGCTTATTTGTGCCCGGGGTACCCCTGGAACTATAGCAGGGTGACTGTTACCCCAATGTTTCTATATATCTGTAACCTTGTTATGAGCTAAGGGGGCCCAGTCTGAATGTCAGTTAGAGGGAGATTTGGGGTGAGTGATTATTTGTACCCTGGGTACCCCTGGAACTATAGCAGGGTGACCCAGTGTGAAGGCCAGTTAGGGGGAGATTTGGGGTGAGTGCTTATTTGAACCCTGGGTACCCCTGGAACTATAGCAGGGTGACACCCCAATGTTTCTATATATCTGTAACCTTGTTATGAGCTAAGGGGGAACAGTCTGAATGTCAGTTAGAGGGAGATTTGGGGTGAGTGCTTATTTGTGCCCTGGGTACCCCTGGAACTATAGCAGGGTGACTGTTACCCCAATGTTTCTATATATCTGTAACCTTGTTATGAGCTAAGGGGGAACAGTCTGAATGTCAGTTAGAGGGAGATTTGGGGTGAGTGCATATTTGTGCCCTGGGTACCCCTGGAACTATAGCAGGGTGACACCCCAATGTTTCTATATATCTGTAACCTTGTTATGAGCTAAGGGGGCCCAGTCTGAAGGCCAGTTAGGGGGAGATTTGGGGTGAGTATTTATTTGGGCCCTGGGTACCCCTGGAACTATAGCAGGGTGACTGTTACCCTAATGTTTCTATATATCTGTAACCTTGTTATGAGCTAAGGGGTCCCAGTCTGAAGGCCAGTTAGGGGGAGATTTGGGGTGAGTGCTTATTTGAACCCTGGGTACCCCTGGAACTATAGCAGGGTGACACCCCTATGTTTCTATATATCTGTAACCTTGTTATGAGCTAAGGGGGCCCAGTCTGAAGGTCAGTTAGGGGGAGATTTGGGGTGAGTGCTTATTTGTACCCTGGGTACCCCTGGAACTATAACAGGGTGACACCCTAATGTTTCTATATATCTGTAACCTTGTTATGAGCTAAGGGGTCCCAGTCTGAAGGCCAGTTAGGGGGAGATTTGGGGTGAGTGCTTATTTGTGCCCTGGGTACCCCTGGAACTATAGCAGGGTGACACCCCAATGTTTCTATATATGTGTAACCTTGTTATGAGCTAAGGGGGCCCAGCCTGAAGGCCAGTAAGGGGGAGATTTGGGGTGAGTGCTTATTTGTGCCCTGGGTACCCCTGGAACTATAGCAGGGTGACACCCCAATGTTTCTATATATCTGTAACCTTGTTATGAGCTAAGGGGTCCCAGTCTGAAGGTCAGTTAGGGGGAGATTTGGGTTGAGTGCTTATTTGTACCCTGGGTACCCCTGGAACTATAACAGGGTGACTGTTACCCCAATGTTTCTATATATCTGTAACCTTGTTATGAGCTAAGGGGGCCCAGTGTGAAGGTCAGTTAGGGGGAGATTTGGGGTGAGTGTTTATTTGTGCCCTGGGTACCCCTGGAACTATAGCAGGGTGACACCCCAATGTTTCTATATATCTGTAACCTTGTTATGAGCTAAGGGGGCCCAGTCTGAAGGTCAGATAGGGGGAGATTTGGGGTGAGTGCTTATTTGTACCCTGGGTACCCCTGGAACTATAACAGGGTGACTGTTACCCCAATGTTTCTTAATATCTGTAACCTTGTTATGAGCTAAGGGGGCCCAGTCTGAAGGTCAGTTAGGGGGAGATTTGGGGTGAGTGCTTATTTGTGCCCTGGGTACCCCTGGAACTATAGCAGGGTGACTGTTACCCCAATGTTTCTATATATCTGTAACCTTGTTATGAGCTAAGGGGTCCCAGTCTGAAGGTCAGTTAGGGGGAGATTTGGGTTGAGTGCTTATTTGTACCCTGGGTACCCCTGGAACTATAACAGGGTGATTGTTACCCCAATGTTTCTATATATCTGTAACCTTGTTATGAGCTAAGGGGGCCCAGTCTGAAGGTCAGTTAGGGGGAGATTTGGGGTGAGTGCTTATTTGTGCCCGGGGTACCCCTGGAACTATAGCAGGGTGACTGTTACCCCAATGTTTCTATATATCTGTAACCTTGTTATGAGCTAAGGGGGCCCAGTCTGAATGTCAGTTAGAGGGAGATTTGGGGTGAGTGATTATTTGTACCCTGGGTACCCCTGGAACTATAGCAGGGTGACCCAGTCTGAAGGCCAGTTAGGGGGAGATTTGGGGTGAGTGCTTATTTGAACCCTGGGTACCCCTGGAACTATAGCAGGGTGACACCCCAATGTTTCTATATATCTGTAACCTTGTTATGAGCTAAGGGGGAACAGTCTGAATGTCAGTTAGAGGGAGATTTGGGGTGAGTGCATATTTGTGCCCTGGGTACCCCTGGAACTATAGCAGGGTGACACCCCAATGTTTCTATATATCTGTAACCTTGTTATGAGCTAAGGGGGCCCAGTCTGAAGGCCAGTTAGGGGGAGATTTGGGGTGAGTATTTATTTGGGCCCTGGGTACCCCTGGAACTATAGCAGGGTGACTGTTACCCTAATGTTTCTATATATCTGTAACCTTGTTATGAGCTAAGGGGTCCCAGTCTGAAGGCCAGTTAGGGGAGATTTGGGGTGAGTGCTTATGTGAACCCTGGGTACCCCTGGAACTATAGCAGGGTGACACCCCTATGTTTCTATATATCTGTAACCTTGTTATGAGCTAAGGGGGCCCAGTCTGAAGGTCAGTTAGGGGGAGATTTGGGGTGAGTGCTTATTTGTACCCTGGGTACCCCTGGAACTATAACAGGGTGACACCCTAATGTTTCTATATATCTGTAACCTTGTTATGAGCTAAGGGGTCCCAGTCTGAAGGCCAGTTAGGGGGAGATTTGGGGTGAGTGCTTATTTGTGCCCTGGGTACCCCTGGAACTATAGCAGGGTGACACCCCAATGTTTCTATATATGTGTAACCTTGTTATGAGCTAAGGGGGCCCAGCCTGAAGGCCAGTAAGGGGGAGATTTGGGGTGAGTGCTTATTTGTGCCCTGGGTACCCCTGGAACTATAGCAGGGTGACACCCCAATGTTTCTATATATCTGTAACCTTGTTATGAGCTAAGGGGTCCCAGTCTGAAGGTCAGTTAGGGGGAGATTTGGGTTGAGTGCTTATTTGTACCCTGGGTACCCCTGGAACTATAACAGGGTGACTGTTACCCCAATGTTTCTATATATCTGTAACCTTGTTATGAGCTAAGGGGGCCCAGTGTGAAGGTCAGTTAGGGGGAGATTTGGGGTGAGTGTTTATTTGTGCCCTGGGTACCCCTGGAACTATAGCAGGGTGACACCCCAATGTTTCTATATATCTGTAACCTTGTTATGAGCTAAGGGGGCCCAGTCTGAAGGTCAGATAGGGGGAGATTTGGGGTGAGTGCTTATTTGTACCCTGGGTACCCCTGGAACTATAACAGGGTGACTGTTACCCCAATGTTTCTTAATATCTGTAACCTTGTTATGAGCTAAGGGGGCCCAGTCTGAAGGTCAGTTAGGGGGAGATTTGGGGTGAGTGCTTATTTGTGCCCTGGGTACCCCTGGAACTATAGCAGGGTGACTGTTACCCCAATGTTTCTATATATCTGTAACCTTGTTATGAGCTAAGGGGTCCCAGTCTGAAGGTCAGTTAGGGGGAGATTTGGGTTGAGTGCTTATTTGTACCCTGGGTACCCCTGGAACTATAACAGGGTGATTGTTACCCCAATGTTTCTATATATCTGTAACCTTGTTATGAGCTAAGGGGGCCCAGTCTGAAGGTCAGTTAGGGGAGATTTGGGGTGAGTGCTTATTTGTGCCCGGGGTACCCCTGGAACTATAGCAGGGTGACTGTTACCCCAATGTTTCTATATATCTGTAACCTTGTTATGAGCTAAGGGGGCCCAGTCTGAATGTCAGTTAGAGGGAGATTTGGGGTGAGTGATTATTTGTACCCTGGGTACCCCTGGAACTATAGCAGGGTGACCCAGTCTGAAGGCCAGTTAGGGGGAGATTTGGGGTGAGTGCTTATTTGAACCCTGGGTATCCCTGGAACTATAGCAGGGTGACACCCCAATGTTTCTATATATCTGTAACCTTGTTATGAGCTAAGGGGGAACAGTCTGAATGTCAGTTAGAGGGAGATTTGGGGTGAGTGCTTATTTGTGCCCTGGGTACCCCTGGAACTATAGCAGGGTGACTGTTACCCCAATGTTTCTATATATCTGTAACCTTGTTATGAGCTAAGGGGGCCCAGTCTGAAGGCCAGTTAGGGGGAGATTTGGGGTGAGTATTTATTTGGGCCCTGGGTACCCCTGGAACTATAGCAGGGTGACTGTTACCCTAATGTTTCTATATATCTGTAACCTTGTTATGAGCTAAGGGTCCCAGTCTGAAGGCCAGTTAGGGGGAGATTTGGGGTGAGTGCTTATTTGAACCCTGGGTACCCCTGGAACTATAGCAGGGTGACTTACCCCTAATGTTTCTATATATCTGTAACCTTGTTATGAGCTAAGGGGCCCAGTCTGAAGGTCAGTTAGGGGGAGATTTGGGGTGAGTGCCTTATTTGAACCCCTGGGTACCCCTGGAACTATAGCAGGGTGACTGTTACCCAATGTTTCTATATATCTGTAACCTTGTTATGATCTAAGGGGGCCCAGCCTGAAGGTCAGTTAGGGGGAGATTTGGGGTGAGTGCTTATTTGTGCCCTGGGTACCCCTGGAACTATAGCAGGGTGACTTACCCCAATGTTTCTATATATCTGTAACCTTGTTATGAGCTAAGGGGGCTCCAGTCTGAAGGCCAGTTAGGGGGAGATTTGGGTTGAGTGCTTATTTGTGCCCTGGGTACCCCTGGAACTATAGCAGGGTGACTGTTACCCCAATGTTTCTATATATCTGTAACCTTGTTATGAGCTAAGGGGGCCCAGCCTGAAGGCCAGTAGGGGGAGATTTGGGGTGAGTGCTTATTTGTGCCCTGGGTACCCCTGGAACTATAGCAGGGTGACTGTTACCCCAATGTTTCTATATATCTGTAACCTTGTTATGAGCTAAGGGGTCCCAGTCTGAAGGTCAGTTAGGGGGAGATTTGGGTTGAGTGCTTATTTGTACCCTGGGTACCCCTGGAACTATAACAGGGTGACTGTTACCCCAATGTTTCTATATATCTGTAACCTTGTTATGAGCTAAGGGGGCCCAGTGTGAAGGTCAGTTAGGGGGAGATTTGGGGTGAGTGTTTATTTGTGCCCTGGGTACCCCTGGAACTATAGCAGGGTGACTGTTACCCCAATGTTTCTATATATCTGTAACCTTGTTATGAGCTAAGGGGGCCCAGTCTGAAGGTCAGTTAGGGGGAGATTTGGGGTGAGTGTTTATTTGTGCCCTGGGTACCCCTGGAACTATAGCAGGGTGACTGTTACCCCAATGTTTCTGTATATCTGTAACCTTGTTATGAGCTAAGGGGATCCAGTCTGAAGGTCAGTTAGGGGGGAGATTTGGGGTGAGTGTTTATTTGTACCCTGGGTACCCCTGGAACTATAGCAGGGTGACTGTTACCCCAATGTTTCTATATATCTGTAACCTTGTTATGAGCTAAGGGGTCCCAGTCTGAAGGTCAGTTAGGGGGAGATTTGGGGTGAGTGTTTATTTGTGCCCTGGGTACCCCTGGAACTATAGCAGGGTGACTGTTACCCCAATGTTTCTGTATATCTGTAACCTTGTTATGAGCTAAGGGGATCCAGTCTGAAGGTCAGTTAGGGGGGAGATTTGGGGTGAGTGTTTATTTGTACCCTGGGTACCCCTGGAACTATAGCAGGGTGACTGTTACCCCAATGTTTCTATATATCTGTAACCTTGTTATGAGCTAAGGGGTCCCAGTCTGAAGGTCAGTTAGGGGGAGATTCGGGGTGAGTGTTTATTTGTGCCCTGGTGTGGTATGCTGGTACAAAAGGGTGACTGTTACATGTTCTTTCACAAGGTGCAACTAATTCCCTGAGATCACATATAATTTGATATATGGCACAGGCTGAATGTTAAGGTGCATTGGGATATACTGTCACAGCCTGGCCTATTATTGTGCAGAGAAGAATGAGAACATTTGCATCATTTCCAAGATCCCTGTAAATCCCAATAATCACTTGTTTTGACTCACCTTGATAATGAATGTGCCTGTCAGCTCAGTCCCGTCTTTCTCATCACGCGGCACATTATTTAGCTCTAAATGAGGACGGTGTCAGTGCAGAAAGCTCTCGGCTCTGTATTTCAACAACATAATGAAAAACATTGACCTGTTTGCTCTGAGCCTGCTAGCCATGCCATTTAATTGCTTTCTACACCACATCTAGGAATATTGTTCACATTGCTAAACGCACAAATGTGTTCTCCAGCCTCTGAATGATCTCCTTCATCTTCCTTAAAGGGCATCCCCTGCCCCCTGTGGTTACTTTTATGGCTTTGCTACTGAACAAAATCCACCGGCAACAAAGAAATTGGTCACAGCAGAAAGTTCTTGGACCAATAAAAGTAAATGAAATATTAGCAATTACTTGTGGGAGAGCCAGTGCATTGTTGGCTACTGTATAGTAATTGCAGGTGACACAAATCTAAATTGGCCTCACAGTTGGCCTAATAGAGGCTTTTTGTTGGAACAGTTGTTCTAATGTCCTACTGGTCCAGTCCTCTGGTTGAAGCTTAATGGGTCTCTTTCATTGTCGGCCTTTTACTGTAGAACCTACAGGCTACTAAAACTTGTGGCTCATCAGAGCAAGTGTGAGGGCCTGTGAGCCACCAGGAAGAAAACCCAGATGGGCCCTGACCCTCGTGGGCCCCGCAGGCCAAGATTTTCTCCCACCTGCCTGACTTGCCTGGTGTTCCTTGATGTCTCATGTCCACCCGAATTAAATCTCAAGTATGCGCTAGTTGGGGTGGGAGGCAGATGGAGGAGGGTAGAGGGCGGCTGCCAAAGGGGGCCCTGATGTTGGCTGATGGGGCCCGGTCCAGTGCCCTCAAGTTGACAAGGTGCGTGGTTGGGGGCCCTGACCAAGTGCGTGCAGGCCCCTGATGTGGCAGCCTCAGTGGGCCCGGACCCCCCTTCCCAGTCCGACATTAGAGCCAATATCTGAAGAAGGTCATTTGTGACCACCCCATTTTCCAAAAGTTGTTACATGTGTTTTGTGCTAGTGTTTGATATAGAAAGTCATAAGCCACCACTCCCAGAATAATCACACTGTAGGAGACTGTGGGAGATGATAGGGAAGGTTGTCGCCAGTCTGAGGCAATGCCAGCAGAAAGCCATTCTTGGCCAAGTGGGAGGAGCTTTGTCCACTTTCAATAACTTTGTTTCCCACACATAGCCCATTCAGCATCATTTTAAAGGGGTAGTTCACCTTCATGTTATTTTTTTTTTTTTTGGTATGTTAGAGAGTGGCTATTCTCTAACGTACTAAAAAGTTTATATACATGTAACCTTATTTTAACCCCTTAATGTATTATAGGATGTACATCATCAATATCTTAACATACACAGGTCCTGAATCCTCCTTGCTAAATTAAAGGGTACTGGGAATTTCTCTAATAATAATAATTAATATTATTAATAATAATAATTAAACACAACAATTGCAATAAACCAAGAATGAATTTTATATAAGTGTCAGAGACATTAAATGCACATACACATCAATATCACCCTTCCCCAGGGAACCTGTGTGGTAAATCCAATCCTGCCATAGTCTTTCCCAAGGCAATTTTCACCACTTAGTGCTACCTGCCCAAATACTTCTCCAGATAGCCAGAGGTAGTTGCTCCCATGTAGCAGGCTCATGGACAACACCTGTCCTCACACAGGGGTCACACGGTGGAGCTTTTTACTACCCTCCCTCAGGCAGAACACTCAACTGGGGTCACACAGATGGGTCAGGCATCCACAGTTCAATCCTCAAGCTGGTCTGACTAATCTAATCTGCAAACTAATCATTTCCGTAATTCCCCATGTTCACCCATGGTACCTCAGTACTTCCCAATGTTCACCCATGGCATCTCAGTACTTCCTAATGTTCACCCATGGTGTCTCAGTGCTTCACAATGTTCATCCAATGGTACCTCATTACTTCCCAATGTTCACCAATGGTATCTCATACTTCCCAATGTTTACCCATGGTGTCTCAGTATTTCCCA
Source organism: Xenopus laevis (assembly GCF_017654675.1). Taxonomy (NCBI): domain Eukaryota; kingdom Metazoa; phylum Chordata; class Amphibia; order Anura; family Pipidae; genus Xenopus; species Xenopus laevis. The sequence goes on along the minus strand of NC_054380.1, from coordinate 138,432,410 downwards.
ATGTTTACTCATGGTGTCTCAGTGCTTCCTAATGTTCACTCATGGTGTCTCAGTACTTCCCCGTGTTTACCCATGGTATCTCAGTACTTTCCAATGTTCACCCATGGCGTCTCAGTATTTCCCAGTGTTCACCAATGGTACCTGAGTATTTCCCAATGTTTACCCATGATATCTCAGTACTTCCTGATTCTTACCCTGGGTAACTCAGTACTTTCCAATGCTCAACTTGGGCATCTCAGTATTTCTCAATGCTCTCCCTTAGTATCTAAGTACTTCCTTATTCTTACCCTGGGTATCCCAGTACTAGTGTTAGGCCAAGCCAGACTTCACCGCAATCAATTTAGCCAACCACCTCCATCATTTTTCAAAACAAACAAGCTAGAAGCAATGAGTTCCTTATAAACAACCCCCTCCCTTCACTTTGTTGTAACCAATTTGTATGCAGGAGTCTGGTTTATCTGTGCCCTGGTAACCTGGTTATTTACTTCACAAGGAACAAACATGGTCCTTGTGTTTTGTAGAGATAAGATGTAGTGACAGTTTTCAGGGGGGTCCTTTGAGGCACCCCCTTGGGTCAGCCGGATGCCGTCATTCAGAGGGGGCCTGGGTGCCCCGGGAGCAGCAAGTTAATGTACCAATTGATTTTATCTCTCATCACTTGGAGAGCGACAGATCATGTCGGATATTCACTGTTATTGAGCTGCTCTTGACTTTTATACGGCAGCTCTGTGCAGTTAATCAATAAATATGTGTTGTCCTGCTGCTGCACACGGCTCATATATACAGTGCTTGTTCACTAGGGGCCATTTCAGCATTTCATGTATCCAAGGCCGCGTCGCTCTGGGAATCTATTCATATCCGCGTTGCACATGGCACTATGTACTGAATTAGTGAGGTTCATATGGATAGACTGTAGCTTATTGTGTGCACAAAACATTTCATGTCTATAGAATTGCACTTTTGCACTAGCACCGGAGCTGCCATGTTGCATGTCATTCTCATGGATGCAAAAACAAAGAATATTTGTATTCACTAGAGGAGCTGTGGTCATTTAGATGCTGACAAAGGAGATAAGGCACAGGATACTCAGCAGATAACAGATATGCTCTGTAGTATACAATGGGATTCTTCAGAACTTATCTGTTATCTACTGTGTATCCTGTGCTTAAATGGCTGCCCCCATGGCTACACAGCAGCTTGTTTATATAAACTATAGTAGTACTTATCTGTTATCTACTGTTTATCCTGTGCTTGAATGGCTGCCCCCATGGTTACACAGCAGCTTGTTTATATAAACTATAGTAGTACTTATCTGTTATCTACTGTGTATCCTGTGCTTGAATGTCTGCCCCCATGGCTACACAGCAGCTTGTTTATATAAACTATAGTAGTACTTATCTGTTATCTACTGTGTATCCTGTGCTTGAATGGCTGCCCCCATGGCTACACAGCAGCTTGTTTATATAAACTATAGTAGTACTTATCTGTTATCTACTGTGTATCCTGTGCTTGAATGGCTGCCCCCATGGCTACACAGCAGCTTGTTTATATAAACTATAGTAGTACTTATCTGTTATCTACTGTGTATCCTGTGCTTGAATGGCTGCCCCCATGGCTACACAGCAGCTTGTTTATATAAACTATAGTAGTACTTATTTGTTATCTACTGTGTATCCTGTGCTTGAATGGCTGCCCCCATGGCTACACAGCAGCTTGTTTATATAAACTATAGTAGTACTTATCTGTTATCTACTGTGTATCCTGTGCTTGAATGGCTGCCCCATGGCTACACAGCAGCTTGTTTATATAAACTATAGTAGTACTTATCTGTTATCTACTGTGTATCCTGTGCTTGAATGGCTGCCCCCATGGCTACACAGCAGCTTGTTTATATAAACTATAGTAGTACTTATCTGCTATCTACTGTGTATCCTGTGCTTGAATGGCTGCCCCCATGGCTACACAGCAGCTTGTTTATATAAACTATAGTAGTACTTATCTGTTATCTATTGTGTATCCTGTGCTTGATGTTACTCAGAAATAAATTTTAGGGTCCCTGATATAGCTAGAAGTTGCCCTGATTTACAATTAATTAGAGCATCATCGGCCCCCTATACCTCCTGAGCCCCCCTGCTGCTGCAGGGTCTGCTTCCTTTGTAGTTACCCCTCTGCCCCCACCCTTGCACTAAGCAGGGGACCCATGCTTTTCCAGAAAATGGATTTTCCTGTAATTTGGATCTTCCTTTGTCTACTAGAAAATCATGTAAACATTAAATAAAGCCAATAGGCTGGTTTTGCTTCCAATAAGGATTAATTATATCTTAGTTGGGATCAAGTACAAGCTGCTGTTTTATTATTACACAGAAAAGGAAATCATTTTTAAAAATTGGGATTATTTGGATAAAATGGAGTCTATGGGAGCCGGCCTTCCTGTAATGCAGCGCTTTCTGGATAACGGGTTTCCAGAGAACAGGTCTGATTCCTGTATAGCTTTATGCCCAGGGAATTGGATTATGGGTATGACATACAGGAGATTTGAAAATGATATCAGTTTCCATTTAAACTCATTAAAACCCGGCCGAGTGGCAAATGAAAGATGAATGAATCATATTGGCTGAAATTGTCTCATTCATTCCCCTATTGATTTCTATTATATCTCTCAGTCTGGGATCCAGAGCCTCCAGCGCCCGGAACAGACGCACTCGGATCCACGTCTCATACGAGTCCAGATTCGGCAGCAGCTGTCGGAATAAAATTATTTATAAGAGGCTGTAAATAATGAAATTGTCAATAAATTATAGATTAAAGGGCCGGCGCCCCACAATAGAGACGATTCCAACTTCATCTGATAGTGTTTCATAAAGAAGGAAGAGTTTCACATAATCGTGACTGTCAGAGAGAGAAGATTCCACAGAAAAGAACATTCCAGGGGCCCCAGAGCCACAAAATCACTGAGAAATATTGCCCCTGAGAAAATCAATAGCAGCAATAGAAGTGTCGCTGGGAAATCAATCTGTTTTTGTGTCTCACACTCGCTGCTTTATAGCCGCCCCACTCTGCAGTCTCTTCCATGGGGATTATTTCATGGAAGTGGTTGTTTAAAGGGTAAATATCATTAAAAAAAATTGTAATGTTTAGCATAATAATGCATTTTTGAAAAAAAATTAAATAGTTATTATCCTTCTTTGCTCTTGCAAAGCAGCAATCCTGCTCTGCTTTATGGCAGCTGAGGTTCTAGCTATCTGTATAACCAGGGGCGCTCCACCAATGAGGCGAGTTGAGACACTTGCCTCAGGCGGCAGCGCCCCCCTGGTTGCAAGGGGCGGCAAAAATGCCGCTCCTGGTAACTAAGAGCCAAATTTCCGGTTTTCAAACCGGAAATTCGGCTCTTCTAGCGCAGAGAGCGCTATTGCGCTCTCTGCACGAATCGTCGCGGACCGCCCCTGCCCTCTCCGGCGCTATAAAGGTTAGTGCCGGGAGGAGGGAAGGGGGCGGCGAAAGAAGGCCGCCTCAGGCGGCATTATACCAAGAATCGCCCCTGTGTATAACAGAACATTCTGTCCCAGTGGCTGCACAGATCCTATCTGATCCCCATTGTAAGCAGCAGTCCTGTCCTGCTTTATGGCAGCTGAGATTCTAGCTATCTGTATAACAGAACATTCTGTCCCAGTGGCTGCACAGATCCTATCTGATCCCCATTGTAAGCAGCAGTCCTGTCCTGCTTTATGGCAGCTGAGATTCTAGCTATCTGTATAACAGAGCATTCTGTCCCAGTGGCTGCACAGATCCTATCTGATCCCAATTGTTAGCAGCAGTCCTGTCCTGCTTTATGGCAGCTGAGATTCTAGCTATCTGTATAACAGAACATTCTGTCCCAGTGGCTGCACAGATCCTATCTGATCCCCATTGTAAGCAGCAGTCCTGTCCTGCTTTATGGCAGCTGAGATTCTAGCTATCTGTATAACAGAACATTCTGTCCCAGTGGCTGCACAGATCCTATCTGATCCCAATTGTTAGCAGCAGTCCTGTCCTGCTTTATGGCAGCTGAGATTCTAGCTATCTGTATAACAGAACATTCTGTCCCAGTGGCTGCACAGATCCTATCTGATCCCCATTGTAAGCAGCAGTCCTGTCCTGCTTTATGGCAGCTGAGATTCTAGCTATCTGTATAACAGAGCATTCTGTCCCAGTGGCTGCACAGATCCTATCTGATCCCAATTGTTAGCAGCAGTCCTGTCCTGCTTTATGGCAGCTGAGATTCTAGCTATCTGTATAACAGAGCATTCTGTCCCAGTGGCTGCACAGATCCTATCTGATCCCAATTGTTAGCAGCAGTCCTGTCCTGCTTTATGGCAGCTGAGATTCTAGCTATCTGTATAACAGAACATTCTGTCCCAGTGGCTGCACAGATCCTGTCTGATCCCCATTGTAAGCAGCAGTCCTGTCCTGCTTTATGGCAGCTGAGATTCTAGCTATCTGTATAACAGAACATTCTGTCCCAGTGGCTGCACAGATCCTATCTGATCCCCATTGTAAGCAGCAGTCCTGTCCTGCTTTATGGCAGCTGAGATTCTAGCTATCTGTATAACAGAACATTCTGTCCCAGTGGCTGCACAGATCCTATCTGATCCCCATTGTAAGCAGCAGTCCTGTCCTGCTTTATGGCAGCTGAGATTCTAGCTATCTGTATAACAGAGCATTCTGTCCCAGTGGCTGCACAGATCCTATCTGATCCCAATTGTTAGCAGCAGTCCTGTCCTGCTTTATGGCAGCTGAGATTCTAGCTATCTGTATAACAGAACATTCTGTCCCAGTGGCTGCACAGATCCTATCTGATCCCCATTGTAAGCAGCAGTCCTGTCCTGCTTTATGGCAGCTGAGATTCTAGCTATCTGTATAACAGAGCATTCTGTCCCAGTGGCTGCACAGATCCTATCTGATCCCAATTGTTAGCAGCAGTCCTGTCCTGCTTTATGGCAGCTGAGATTCTAGCTATCTGTATAACAGAACATTCTGTCCCAGTGGCTGCACAGATCCTATCTGATCCCCATTGTAAGCAGCAGTCCTGTCCTGCTTTATGGCAGCTGAGATTCTAGCTATCTGTATAACAGAGCATTCTGTCCCAGTGGCTGCACAGATCCTATCTGATCCCAATTGTTAGCAGCAGTCCTGTCCTGCTTTATGGCAGCTGAGATTCTAGCTATCTGTATAACAGAGCATTCTGTCCCAGTGGCTGCACAGATCCTATCTGATCCCAATTGTTAGCAGCAGTCCTGTCCTGCTTTATGGCAGCTGAGATTCTAGCTATCTGTATAACAGAACATTCTGTCCCAGTGGCTGCACAGATCCTATCTGATCCCCATTGTAAGCAGCAGTCCTGTCCTGCTTTATGGCAGCTGAGATTCTAGCTATCTGTATAACAGAGCATTCTGTCCCAGTGGCTGCACAGATCCTATCTGATCCCAATTGTTAGCAGCAGTCCTGTCCTGCTTTATGGCAGCTGAGATTCTAGCTATCTGTATAACAGAACATTCTGTCCCAGTGGCTGCACAGATCCTATCTGATCCCCATTGTAAGCAGCAGTCCTGTCCTGCTTTATGGCAGCTGAGATTCTAGCTATCTGTATAACAGAGCATTCTGTCCCAGTGGCTGCACAGATCCTATCTGATCCCAATTGTTAGCAGCAGTCCTGTCCTGCTTTATGGCAGCTGAGATTCTAGCTATCTGTATAACAGAACATTCTGTCCCAGTGGCTGCACAGATCCTATCTGATCCCCATTGTAAGCAGCAGTCCTGTCCTGCTTTATGGCAGCTGAGATTCTAGCTATCTGTATAACAGAGCATTCTGTCCCAGTGGCTGCACAGATCCTATCTGATCCCAATTGTTAGCAGCAGTCCTGTCCTGCTTTATGGCAGCTGAGATTCTAGCTATCTGTATAACAGAACATTCTGTCCCAGTGGCTGCACAGATCCTATCTGATCCCCATTGTAAGCAGCAGTCCTGTCCTGCTTTATGGCAGCTGAGATTCTAGCTATCTGTATAACAGAACATTCTGTGGAGCAGATTATTACTGCATTATTATTATTGGAGCCCCTTGCACACTGAGCCAATGATAGAAGTAGATATATACTGTATATATATATATATATATATATATATATATATATATATACACAGTATATATATGATCCAGTAAAAAGTTTTTTCAAGAAAAATTTGCCGTGAGTGCTTCCTTCATTTTTTGGATTATATATATATATAGATATAGTATATACAGCTATAGGAAGTGTTTCTGAGAGACTGGGAATCTTTTTATCATTTTCTACTGTTTTCATTTGCAGTTACAACAGTTTTGCTCTTGTTTAGATTTTCACTTTTCACTTTTCTCCATAAGGTGCCGGCGCATTAGCAAACGACTGCTCTCAATGGCTCTTGATTATAAATAACTTGAATATTTTGCAAGTACAAATTACACCTTTTGGTTTTTAGCTGTGGAAGAGCCGGGGCGAGGAACTTGCTAAATGCTGCTGCTAATTTGGGATCTGGCTTCGTTACATACTTGTGGGAACACATACATATTTAATATCACGTTAATTACAGGATCGGAACATAGAAATGTGTGGGTTTAGTCGGCTAAATGACTTGTGAATGTGAATAACACAGAGTTTGTTTTTGGAGATCCAACTGCTTCCAACCACATTGGCCAACCTGCCCTCGGTGTGTGGGGTCCTTAGTCATCATATGCAATGTCAGGATTATTGCTGAACTTGTACTCGATCTAACATCACTCACTGTCTTCCCAAATGTCCTGAACACCTTAGAGATGCCTGGTACTGGCTCCTACTACACATGTTACTGGTCAGGGCCCATTCAGTTTGGCAGGAGGGATTACATGGTGGTCCATATAGTTAAAATGGCCCATGGGTTTAGTTTTCCTTTAAATTATATGAAATTACATATACAGGTATATATGGAGGTTCCTGCCTACTCTGCTGAGCTAGGATCAACTGGCCTCAAGGGGCAGTCAGTACAGGGATGGGATCTATTATCCGGAAACCCGTTATCCAGAAAGTTCCAAACTACGGAAAGGCCGTCTCCCATAGACTCTATTTTATCCAAATTATCCAAATTTTCAAAAAATAATATCCTTTTTCTCTGTAATAATAAAACAGTCATAATTTCTGTATTGTATCATCACATGTACAAATAACATTGCTTGTACAACCGAAAATTTCTCTCTATACTTGTCAACGGAAAATAGGGATGCACCGAATCCAGTATTTTGGATTCGGCCGAACCCCCGAATCCTTTGCAAAAGATTCGGCCGAATCCCGAACCAAATCCAAATCCTAATTTGCATATGCATATGCAAATTAGGAGTGTGAAGGGGAAAACATTTTTCACTTGTTTTGTGACAAAATGTCGTGCAATTTCCTTCCCTGCCCCTAATTTTCATATACAAATTAAGATTCGGATTCGGTTCAGCCTGGCAGAAGGATTCGGCCGAATCCTGCTGAAAAAGGCCGAATCCCGAACCGAATCCTGGATTTGGTGCATCCCTACCGGAAAGTGTCAACTGATGTTCAATGTACCATTTCTTGGTGGTTATTGTTTTGTACTAAAAGAATAACAAAAACAATAAAAATCAAATTGGTAAAATAAATAAATAAATAAAACAGTCGCTTGTACTTGATCCCAACTAAGATATAATTAATCCTTATTGGAGGCAAAACCAGCCTATTGGGTTTTTTAACGTTTTCGTGATTTTCTAGTAGACTTAAGGTATGAAGATCCAAATTACTGATAGATCCGTTATCCGAGCATTCTGGATAATAGGTCCCATACCTATAGTGAGGTGCAAGGGTTCCACCTACTGGTTAGTACAGGACATTACAGCTCAAAGCATTGCGTATGGCAGCTCCGTTGACCATAAAAACAAAATAGGCCCAGTATTTTATAGGACTTTTGCTTCTCTAATCCTATTTATTGATCTACATTTCAGGATTACATCTTATTTTAACACTGTGTCCCAATCCCAGGATCAAATGCTGCAGCTCCCAAACTCTCCTATGGAAAAGGGCCTGTGACCTTCACTTGCTGAGCAGAATGTACTCGTTTTAGAGGCAGAAAATAATGATCCTGCCAATTTATCACTGGGAGCCCATCATACCAAGTGCTCTTTCCCGTTGTTATTTTTATTGCAGACAGCAGAGCCGTAATACGCCGCCATCATTCCGCCTGACCTTTACGCCGCTATACGCTTTGTTATTGTTATAAGTGCCCGCGGGAGGCAGTAAATTCCAAATCCCCTAATCATCAAGGAATCGTCAATTCTTTCGTCGCTTAATTGGCCACAGTTTCTGGACTTCCCAAGCCAAAGCGATAGAGTCGATCCAAGGGGATTAACAAGCTGGAGTGTAATTAATTTAAAGGAAAGATTCAACTCGTCTACATGTTACTCTTATGGGACAGAGCTTGGCCGGTATAACCACAGAGTCTCTGTTATATCCAGACGACTTTCTAGTTCAGCACTTGTAAGTAATCTGATAGTATAAAGAGTAAATGTATTGGGCACTAGTGATTTTGAACCATGAGTTTCATGCTGTGGACCCTGGAGATGGGCAACACCGGGGAAATATTAACCCCACTGTTTCTCCTTGGTGGACTACAGGACTGCTCTTGCTCACTAGCCCTGACTAGGGGCAGCGTCGGACTGGGACACCACCGAAAAACCTTAAACAGGGGCCCACTCTCAGTACAGGTATGGGATCCGTTATCTGGAAGCCGTTATCCAGAAAGCTCCAAGTTATAAGAAGTCTGGCTCCCATAGACTCCATTATAATCAAATAATTCAAATTTTTAAAACTGATTTCCTTTTTCTCTGTAATAATAAAACAGTCGCTTGTACTTGATCCCAACTAAGATATAATTAATCCTTATTGGAAGCAAAACCAGCCTATTGGGTTTGTTTAATGTTTATATGATTTTCTAGTAGACTTAAGGTATGAAGAACCAAATTACAGAAAGATCCATTATCCGGAAATCCAGGGGCGCTTCGCCAATGAGGCGAGTTGAGGCTCTCGCCTCAGGCGGTAGCGCCCCACTAGGTACCAGGGACAGCAAAAATGCTGCTCCTGGTACTTTAAGAGCCGAATCTCCAGTTTTCAAACCGGAAATTTGGCTCTTCTAGCGCAGAGAGCGCAGTTAGGCTCTCTGCGCTAGTGTCCTGGCCCTCTCTGCCACCCTCGGGGACCCCCCTGGACCCCCTCAGGCGCAAAAAGGTAAGCGCATGGGGGGGGCGGCAGCAACTGCTGCTGCCTCAGGCAGTGGAGGAGCCAGAATTGCCCCTGTGGAAATCCCTAGGTCCCAAGGATTCTGGATAACTGGTCCTATACCTGTACTGTTATTCTTCCTCTCCTCACTCAACCTTTATTCTCCTAGTCTCTTTACATACTATAATCTATTATTCCATCTATTTAGCCTCTTTGTTCTCATAGAAAAAAGGAATCACCATGAAATAGGCCAAAAGTTTAGCAGCATGAGGGGCCACTGACACTTGGGTCCACTGGGAGTTTTCCTGATATCCTAGTGGGCCAGTCCCACATGGACTAGGGGTGAACCAGGGCTGAAACTAGGGGTAGGTTATCAAGTATGGGAAACGCAAACCTCAGAGAAGTGACTGAATTCCTGTCTTAGATCTGATCTTCTGCCTATCACAGTCACCTTTGGTTTTGGGCCTGGACCTCAACTACTCAAGTGAATCCAGTGACTCCCACAGATAAGGTCGCCACACATATACTCTGTGGAAGAAGCTGGTGGGGAAGAATCTGGTAAGGAAGGAGCTGGACATAGACAGGCCGAGTCAGAACCAGATAACAGGAGCAGAATTTCAAGTCAAACTCAAGGTCAGGAACGAGCTCACAGGAGCAGGAGTCAAATAAAAACAAATCACAAGAATCAGAGCAATTAGGACCAAGCACACGTGACCCATAACAGGCCGTGAATGAATGTAGAGCGGGGGGGGGGGTTATATAGGGGAATAATGACTAACTCAGGGCACCTGTGAGCAGATTAACAACAGGTGAAACAGTCATATTTACTAAATACAGGGAAGCAACAGCAGTGAACCAGGACCTTATCTGTCTCTTTATATAGAGCCCAGGTAATACTTATAATACCAGGTCACTGGTTCAATCCCAGGCAGAATGTTACAGGGGCGCTAGGCAGGTACCTGATTAAGGGTCTTCTGCCTAATCCAAGGTTGCTCTCCCCTCTAGTCTGTCACTTGCTAACCTTGCACCCCTACTTCTCTAATGGAATAGTCACCCGGCGACTAATCTCCCAGAAACTGCCTCCCGCTGGGTAAAATCTAAATTGCCGGTGGGATGGCACTCGGGGGGGTTAAGTTTCCAAAGTCGTCCGAAGTTTCCTCGTGAGGCAACTTCGAGCAAATTCAGAAAAGAAAGCGCACAGATTGCCATGCCACCAGCGATTTACATTCTAGCTGGTGGGAGGCAGTTCAGGGAGATTAGTCGCTCGAAGAAGAGGAGATTTATCACCGGACGACTAATCTCCCTGAATCTGAGCGTCTAGAATTCTCCCAGATACAGTGCCACAGGTCCCTACAATAATATCTCTGTAAATAACATGTATAATGGTGATACATCACTTGCACATCATGGTTGGACACTCAACCCTACGTTAATTGTAACTACAACAAGATGGATCCTCATTTCATTCTGTGGCTTTGGCTCCTATCATCAACTTTGGCTTCTTTTGGCAGCTTCAGTCAAGGGGGGCCCAGCTAATCCATACCCTTCAGTTCTTTGTAGCAAAGTGAACAATCAGATCTGTGCAATTAGAGGCCCAATCATTGGCAAATCAGTCACGGCTGTTGGAAATACTTTGGTTAATGTATATAATGTATATAGTGTATATAGTGTATATAGTGTATATAGTGTATATAGTGTACATAGTGTATATAATGTATATAGTGTAACATGTGGCAGCTCTATGGTTCTCCCGTGATATAACTAAAGAGACAGGTTACAGTCTATTGACCTTCTGTGATACCAATTGATCGGCATGTGACTATAGTGAGAGCGAAATCAAGTGCCGCCGGCGCTTCCCTCGTTTGCTTGTTGAACCATATTGTCTTGGCTGCTGGGAAAATCAATAAACACAAATAAAAGAATATCTCAGTTCCAAGGAGCCGCTCAGTAGTCAGAGGTCAGAAACGAATAAGTGAATGTGTCTTCTGTCTGGTCTGGATCTCGGGTGGTACCGGCTGACTAAGAGGGGCACATTCTATAACTGCCGCTGATATACATCGTATTGTCCCAATCTGCAATGTAAATGAATTCTCATTAAAAGGAAAGTAAAAAAGGAGAAGTAAAGGGGCAGCAGTAGTGTAACTAGATGTTAACGGACCCCACGGCAAATTTTAGGGCCACCATCATATCCAAAGATTGTGTTACCCATATATATTGAAATTGCTTATAAATTAGAGCCTCATGGGGCCTCTTCTGTAGTTACGCCCCTGGGGGCAAGAGATTACTAAATAGACATTTCCATCCCTCATTACTGTGCACCGTAGTCTCACCCTCACGTCACATTCATTACAGTGAAGTATAAATGTAATGGGACATTATTTCCCAGAATTCTAGCACCATAGCGGGTACAGCAGCTCATTCAAGGGGTTGTCACTTTGAAATTAACTGTTATTAGGATGTAGAGATATTCTGAGACAATTTGCAATTGGTTTTCATTTTTTATTATTTGTGGTTTTTGAGTTATTTAGCTTTTTATTCAGCAGCTCTTCAGTTTGTAATTTCAGCCATCTGGTTGCTAGGGTCCAAATTCCCCTAGCAACCATGCATTGATGTGAATAAGAGACTGGAAAATGAATAAGAGAGGCCTGAATAGAAAGATGAGTAATAAAAAGTAACAATAACAACACATTTGTACAGAGTATTTGTTTTTAGGTGGGGTCAGTGACCCCCAGTTAAAAGCTGGAGTCATAAGAAAAGGCAAATAATTAAAAAAAACTATGAAAACCAATAAAAAAGTTGTTTAGAATTGGTCATTCTATAAAATGCTAAAAAGTTAACTCAAAGGTGAACTACCCCTTTAATGAGTGTCAGGATTTGTGTTGGTGCTGCTCAGCAAATAATTATTTGGGGCAAAAATTTTAATTAAATAAACAACAAAAATGATGCATCTTAGAAATATTAATATTAGATTGTTGCCATTGTTTTGTAACACCATTTTAAAGAGGTCTTAATGAAATACATTGAATGAGTCCCCTTTCTAAACAGATTTCAGTTTGTTTTGCAGTCCAAGCAGCAGCGAGAACAAGTGAGTCACCACTGGGAACTGAACCCACGCCTCACTGGGTCAAAGTCCACTTAACCACTGAGACAATAGAAAATAGTGAAAGATGGTGACAGTAGGGCATAATGGAGACAGCGGGGAAAGATGGCAAAGGGAGGTCAAGATAGAGACCGTACAAAAATATAGTGATGGCTACAGTGCTGACAGTAGGGCAAGATGGAGACAGTAGGACAAGATGGAGACAGTAGGGCAAGATGGAGACAGTAGGACAAGATGGAGACAGTAGGGCAAGATGGAGACAGTAGGACAAGATGGAGACAGTAGGGCAAGATGGAGACAGTAGGACAAGATGGAGACAGTAGGGCAAGATGGAGACAGTAGGGCAAGAAGGAGACAGTAGGGCAAGATGGAGACAGTAGGGCAAGATGGAGACAGTAGGACAAGATGGAGACCGTAAGACAAGATGGAGACAGTAGGGCAAGATGGAGACAGTAGGGCAAGATGGAGACAGTAGGACAAGATGGAGACAGTAGGACAAGAAGGAGACAGTCGCAAATATAACAACAGTAAAGAAAGATTTGGACAGTAGAGCATGATAGAGACAGTAGGACAAGATGCAGATAGTAGGGTAAGTTGGAGACAGTTGGAAAAGATGGAGAAAGTAGGGAAATATGGAACAGTAGGGCAAGATGGAGACAGAAGGACATGATGGAGAAAGTAACATAGTAACATAGTAAGTTAGGTTGAAAAAAGACACGGGTAGGACAAGATGGAGACAGTAGGACAAGATGGAGACAGTAGGACAAGATGGAGACAGTAGGACAAGATGGAGACAGTAGAGCAAGATGGAGACAGTAGGACAAGATGGAGAAAGTAGGGCAAGATGGAGACAGTAGGACAAGATAAAGACAGTAGGGCAAGATGGAGACAGTAGGGCAAGATGGAGAACAATCAAGCATGATCAACAACCAAACACAATGCTGAGGTTTGTACATGTATATTAAATGAAGTTAAAGACAGATAGAAGCCACCACTGAAAATCAAATCAGAGAAATCCCAACTGCCCCTTTATTCCCAGACAGCCTAATTTTGACATAACAACATTCTCTTTTAATTCTCTTTCGGAATAGTATCATGAGTCCAGTGAGTCGTGTTAATATTGAGTAATGGACCGTGACGGCATTTGATTTGTTTGTTTTGACATGTCGTTAAGTACAATGGTTTGTGGTTACAGTCGCTGCCATGAACACAAATATTAAGTCAGACATTTAGCAAATTTTATGCAAACTGGAAGGTTTGATCAATGCCCCACTGCCTTATTATTATTTAATTATAACTGACCTGTTAACTGTGACTTGGATGAAAACACATTCCCACCACTTTGTCATCTCCTCCACCACCCAAGCAAATGCAGATGTAGATAATTGTCTCTCCTATAACTTAAAAACAGGGATAAAAACCTACATTTGCCTTGTTGGACATTCTTTATGATGGTATATTTTTGGAAAATGATTTAATCAAAATAAATAGATTTTACTTCATTTATTTGTGGTCGCTATGAGGAAATAAATTTGACTTGGTTGGTTGGAAATTGAAGTACCATCTGCAAAAGAAGTGGTGTCTTTTTTAGGTAAATTTTTTTCAAAAATGAATCAGTTAATAGTGCTGCTCCAGCAGAATTCTGCACTGAAATCCATTTCTCAAAAGAACAAACAGATTTTTTTATATTCAATTTTGAAATCTGACATGGGGCTAGACATTTTGTTAATTTCCCAGCTGCCCTAAGTCATGTGACTTGTGCCTGCACTTTAGGAGAGAAATGCTTTCTGGCAGGCTGCTGTTTTTCCTTCTCAATGTAACTGAATGTGTCTCAGTGGGACCTGGATTTTACTATTGAGTGTTGTTCTTAGATCTACCAGGCAGCTGTTATCTTGTGTTAGGGTGCTGTTATCTGGTTACCTTCCCATTGTTCTGTTGTTTGGCTGCTGGGGGCAGGGCCGGAACTAGGGGTAGGCAGAGAAGGCACGTGCCTAGGGCGCAAAGCTGGAGGGGCGCCAGGCACGCACCTTCTGTGCCTCTCCTACCCCCTAGTCCAGTCCCCGTTCTGGCCGGCGAGTTTAATATTTGTTTTGCGCATTTCACGCATGCGCGATGACGGCTTTTCGCTCGCGTATTGGGCGCTTTGCCCGGCCAGGCTGCCTAGGGCGCCTGGCCGGGTTGGCCCGGCACTGGCTGGGGGGAAAAAGGGAGGAGGGTAATATCACTCCAACTTGCAGTACAGCAGTAAAGAGTGATTGAAGTTTATCAGAGCACAAGTCACATGACTTGGGGCAGCTGGGAAATTGACAATATGTCTAGCCCCATGTCAGATTTCAAAATTGAATATAAAAAAATCTGTTTGCTCTTTTGAAAAATGGATTTCAGTGCAGAATTCTGCTGGAGCAGCACTATTAACTGATTCATTTTGAAAAAAAAAATTTCCCATGACAGTATCCCTTTAACTCGTCCCAAGAGTGTGTGGGTGTCCACTCTGGACAAAGATCTGCTTGATTGCTGACCATACCAGACAAGGATTTTGACAGTGAGTTTTTCCCTGGGGTGGGAGAAATAGGACTTTCCCACTAGTGATTTATGTGTCAGATGAGCTTATGGAGTATAAAAAGAAGAGGATGATCTGTATTAGATCCTGTTCAAAGAAGAAGGGAGGCTGTAGCCCAGAGCTGGAGGCACATGGACCCAGGGCTGATTTAAATGTTGTGCTTTCCCCCAGACAATTAAAATCACTATTTCAGGGGGTACTTTAGTCCAAAGGTATAGCAGATGAAATGTCTGGTGGTGGGTCCCTGTCTTGTTGGACCTGGGGCAAAGGCCCCTTTTGCCTATTTGGTAAAACAGCACTGCATCCACATGCCTGTAAATCCGGGGCCAGTGGCTTGGGAACAAGAAGCCACGATCCTCTATTGAGGTAATAAATGGTGAGCTTATTTACTCAGATATAGAGTTGTTAGTACCCTAGGGTTTTCCACCAACCAGCAACAAAGTGATGTAAAGAATAAAAAGGTACAGTAATGACCAATCACATACTCCTAATATTTTAGGCCACCATCTAATATGGGCCTATAGGGAGGTATGCAATTAAAGTTTTAAGGGTAAATTTATCAAAAAGTGAAGTTCCGCCACTAGAGTGAAATTCCGCAGCTCTCCATTCATTTCTATGGAATTTTGAAAGGCGTATTTATCAATGGGTGAAAGTGAAATTTCACCCTTTGATAAATACGGCTTTAAAAACCCCATAGAAATGAATGGGAAGTGGCGGAACTTCACAATTAACTTCACTCTTTGATAAATATACCCCTTAGTGTCAAAGTGGACCCAGCAAATACCACTGATTTTCAGGTTTCTGTGGGTAACTAGACCAACAACCAATGTTTCACTTTTCATTACCCTACCTCACAATTGTTTCGGCTGAAGGCAGAGCTAGCAGTCTGTTTGAGGGTGTGCCCTGTAACTACACACAACCCAAGCTATTGTAAGAAACCTCTAGCTGTTTAGCTCTTATATTAAATTATTCTCCCAGTTCCTGCTTAATGAATTACCAGTTATATAAGAATAAATAAATGGCAGTTCCATGTAAACAGCACCGCACTGGTCTCAATGTGTTACTATATTCGTTTTAAATAACTATAGTTCTTACTCATCTTGCCAAATATGCCATTGTTGCTCAGCCGACCTTTTTATCTCAAGCTT
Source organism: Xenopus laevis (assembly GCF_017654675.1). Taxonomy (NCBI): domain Eukaryota; kingdom Metazoa; phylum Chordata; class Amphibia; order Anura; family Pipidae; genus Xenopus; species Xenopus laevis. The sequence continues at coordinate 138,416,329 of NC_054380.1, read as the reverse complement.
CTCAAGCCAAGGCATGTTGGGGATGTTACCCACTGTACCATGGGCCTGTGTATTCCCTGCAGATCCCATAGAAAAGCCCTTTCCCTGCCAAAGAGTGTGAGTGCGGATAGTTCACCCTTCCTGTGCCGCGGGGAGTTGATAGAAGGAGACAAGCAGACAGTTTAATAAGAAGCAACTGTCAGCTCAGCTCAGGATTATGCAGAGACGGGTGTCATTTCCAGTGCATTGTAATGTGTGTCAGAGCTGTATAACTGTAACAGTACCTGTGCGGTGGGGTCGTCCGCCGCGTCGTCGGCGGGGACGCCCGCCGCATGGTCCATGAGCCGGCGCTGGCACCAGCGCCATCTTTGATTCTAGGGCGCGCGCGGCGCGCCTGCGCGCCTCTTAAAGGCGCAGGCGCGCTGGCGCATTTGCACCAGCACGTTTTTGACGCCCGTTTGGCGGGAAATTTGAACCTATATAAGGCCCATTCTGTCTCCCAGCCAGGGCCCGTGATAGAATCTTGATTCTGTGGTTCCTGAAACCTTGTGCTGTCTGTTCCTGTGTAACTTTAGTCTGTTAATCTGGTTTTTGATCCCTGCCTGTTCCTGACAATTCTGATATCCGAATCCTGACTTTTGCCTGCATCTCGACTACTCTTTCTGCCTGATCCCATCTGTTTGATTACCCGGTTTTCACCCTTGCCTGCCTGACAATTCTTGATATCTGCCTGCCTCGACCCAGCCTGTCTGATGAATCTCTTGCCTGCTCCATTTGTACCGTGACCTTCGGCCCAAAAGACTTTCTACCTGCCGTGCCCCTCTGCCAGCCAGAACATCTCGCCTTGTACCCCTCATTAAGTCCAGGTGGCACCCAAGTAAGCTGAGGGCTCCTCCCGAAGCCCAACGGTTGTCGCACTACTGGTGAAGCCGAGCCGAGACCAGGGTACTTGGCACTTATTCTGGTATTGGGTGCCGGCTGTGACAATAACAAGGAGATGCACCCGACACCGGCTCTTTCTTAATGTCCTTGTATGAGAGACAGGGAATCCTTTTCCTTCTACAACCAGTGCGGACGCTTTCTGTGCCACAGATTAATCTAATTCAGGGGTGGAAAGCTCCATTTTACATATGGAGAGTTACATGCAGAAAAAGATGCGTAGACACTGCTGTCTCCAAAAACACCTGCACTTCACACAAACCTCACCCACTTTCAAGTAGTTGCCACCCTTTTGTGGTTGTCAGGTTCCATATAAACTAAATAATAGAAAAGAGATCAGGGAAGAGCCTGTTGCACCGGCACAAATATGTAACATGGAAATATCATTTTGGTTCACTGGACTGTGTGTGGACTCATTGATTTTAAATGTGACTACTATTTATTGTAACCATAAAATGAATATTATCCAGACAGTTATGTGCCAATGTTTGTGGACAATAGAGTTATTCTGTAGGAGTGCCTTTCAATCCTGAGAATAAGGGGGGGAGGTGTTCTAAAGGAGATTATTCAAAATAAACAATACACGCTCCGCACTTGCATATGATGATCAGGAGAACATTAAAATCATTCATAGGTCAAGATCATCCAGCAGACATTAGGACATTCTTTTAGCTAGCCCAGCCTGTAGCCAATCAAAGTATTGAAGCCTTCAGAGGTCAAGACCAACCAGTAGGAAATTAGAGAAATGAAACTTTCACAGGGCTAGACCAATCAAACTAATCAAAGGATTAGCATATTCTAGGGGCTAGACCTTGTCTACCTGTGAGCTAGTGATGTTTGGGTCAGGTTTTTCTCAACCCGCACCCAACACTGAGTTCCAGGTTCCTTTTATAGATGCGTGCCCACCCGGTCCTGCTGATGATGTCACAGAAGGGGCGGGGTGAGCAGGCGCAGCATCTATAAAAGAAGAACCCGGAAGTCAGAAGCCGCCACTGCACTGGGGGGGGGCAGGGATAGTAGGAAAAGAGCTCAACCCACACCGCAAAGAGGAGTGTGAGGTCGGCCCAAACCCACGGGTCTCGTGGGTAAACTCAAGGGCCAGCCCACACATCACTACTTCGAGCCTCAATCAAATATAAAAAAAGTTTGGGAGCAACACAAGCATGAAAAATGTTCCAATTACAGCAGTAATTGGACATTTTGTAGCCCCTATGTGGACTGGCAGCTACAGGAGGCTCTGTTTGGCAGTACACCTCCAACTACAACTTGCCTCCAAGCCTGGAATTGAATTGAAAATAAGCACCTGCTTTGAGGCCACTAGGAGAATCATCCAAGGGGTTGGTAAGTAACATGTTGCTCATGAGTCACTGGTTGGGGATCACAAGGTTAGACCACCTTGTAGCCAATCACAGTCTTAGAAGAGTATCAATCATTACCAGCAATAGAAAAAGTATCATGTAACAAATTCTGACATAAAATTATTTTATTTATCCAAACTCATATTAACAGAGTAATAGGCATACAGACATCATGGTATTCCGCCTTACGCGTGTTTTTCAACTTCCTGCTTTTCAGCTCTCTAACTCTGAGTTAGTCAGTAACTATAAGGGGGGCCACATGGGGCATAACTGTTCAATGAGTTTGTAATTGATCCTCAGACCTTTTTTGCCCTTGATGCTGCTGACTGCCATTGCTTGCTACAGACAAGTTTATCATCTACAAGGACTCCAAGCTCCGTCTCCATTATGGATTTGCCAATGCCTAGTGCAGTCCCATTAAGGGTATAAGTGGATATTGTTACATCCCAGGTGCAGGACTTTACATTTATCAACATTGAATCTCATTTGCCACTTAGCTGCCCAGATTGCCAGTTAGTCAAGATCCTGTTGCAAGTGCCACATCCTGGATGGAATTAATTGGGCTGATAGTTTTGTCTCATCTGCAAAATCTGATACATTACTTACAATACCCTCCCCTAAGTCATTAATGAACAAGTTAAATAAAAGTGGCCCCAATACTGAGCCCTGAGGGACCCCACTAAGAACCTTACTCCAAGTAGCGAATGTCCCATTAACAACCACCCTCTGTACCTGATCCTGTAGCCAGTTTCCTATCCATGTGCAAACGACTTCATTAAGCCCAACAGACCTTCGTTTAGAAAGCAGTCGTTTGTGGGGCACAGTATCAAACGCTTTGGCAAAATCCAAATAGATCACATCCACTGCCCCCCCACTGTCCAGCATCTTACTTACCACATCATAAAATGCAATCAAATTAGTCTGACATGACCTATCCTTCATAAAGCCATGCTGATTGCTTCTCATAATGCCACTCACCAGGACACAAAATGTGATCCCTAACAAGCCTTCAAATAATTTGCCCACCACAGATATCAAATTTACTGGCCGATAATTGCCAGGCTGAGATAGTTAATCCCTTTTTAAATATTGGAATAACATCAGCTTTTCTCCAGCCCATAGTACCATACCAGATGAAAGCGAATCTGAGGAAATCAGAAACTCAGTTGAGTCTAAAACTGAACTAAGCTCTCTCAGAACCCTGGGGTGTATGCCATCTGGTCCTGGTGCCTTGTTTACATTCATTTTTATTAAAGCTTTATGAATCATATTCTGAGTCAGCCACTGACTACAGTGACTAAACTGAGCTGAGCTAACAGTGCATGTAACATGCCCTTTAACTGTGGTACAGAATACAATGACAAATATTATGGGGGAAGAATTTTGATTTAAAAGGGCAAGAACATTTTTGAGTGACGCTTTTTGAACTTTAATTAGTGAATTTCAATGGAAACAAGCCCATAGATGCTAAGCCAAGGAAAAATCCCTGTAATTAACACATAGCTCAGCAACAAGCTCTGTGATTCATCAGACTTTTGGAAACAAACCCCCCACATTAGTGAGAATGAATTATACTGAAACATAACAGCAATGTGTACCATTTTATACAGAATATCTGCATTGAAGTGTTCTCAGCCTACCCGTATATAAATCTCAGACGTTTCCCACACTGTCCCCTATCTCTTCCATTGGGTCGGACTGGGCCGGTGGGACACCGGGAAAAAACCCGGTGGGCCCAGGCCCTCGTGGACCCCACCTGCCCAGACCTGTTCCCCCAGCTGCCCCAGATAAGAAAAGTTAATTCTGCGGTGCGTCTTCTGCACATGCACGGCACGGCATCTGGGTTGAGTTCAGGAGGGGGCCCCCGGGCCACCCAGTCCGACCCTGTCCTTCCATATGCTTCCATATGCGGGACTGCCATCAGAGGTACCTTGCGTATTGTAGTCAGGGAGCATTGGCAGAGGGGGACCTTGAGATGGAAAGGAAGGGGTCTTAAAAAGGGAGGGACTTGTGGAGAGTGGGTGGGGTTTTGGTTCATCGGGGAAGGGTTTTGTTATAATTGGTGAGTGGCTGATGGATCAGTGTGAGTGTAAGTAGCATTCTTTTCATTGGGGCCCTATATAACATGTTGGCAGGTCCCAAAACAGAGGGCTTCAGATGACCATTAGGCCAATGATTGGGAATCCCGGGAAGAAGGGTCCCTGGCCTTAACTGGCAATCTGTGAGTTCTTTCAAATGCCAAAGGGCTGCGCCTGCTTTATAATGACATTGACTACTATTTAGTCGACTGATGGGAGCTGTTTGGGTCTCTGTTTACTGGAAATACCAGGGCCTATTTTTAACCCACAACCGGGACAAGACTTGAGTCGTGCTAACTTATTAGTATGGCACTTGTGCCCCATGATTACTTGGAATACAACTTTGCTTCTTGGTTCTTCCGTTGTTCCTTGGCAAGCCCTTGACACCTTTTCCTTGGGTTAAGGCACAACACCAAAAAATACTGTCTTAGATTACTGTTGAGTTGACAATAGTCAGATGTACTGTAGCCACAGTTATCCATACGCAGTACTTTAGGCTATACCATTTGCTGAGCTGTAGGGGGGTAACTCAAATGATGCTAAAACACTTTTGGGCTAATGATAAAGATGTATGTAACAAATCACTCTTCTAATATTAGTTTATGTAATGACCCCCTAGTGCTGTTTCTAGTTATATAGCTTTAAGGCACACAGGTCTGACCTATAATACACGAATTCCGTCACAACGCTGATTGGGAATATTTATGTACTTAAGTGGATGGAAATTGTATCAACTGTTCTTAGTAGCAAAGGAAAAACAGCAGATTCCAAGGCCTGTTCTTCTGTTCACTGATTTGTAAGGACATCCCCAAGGTTCAGGAGAGGTAGGGTACAAATATGCCTGCGATTTCTACAGAACAATTGGTGGATAATTCCACTTCACCGGCTTATTACAACACAAATTAATCTTTTATTGTGGAGGGATTAATGGAATTAGCCATACTGGGTATATTATAGTCACTCGAGAAATACTTCTTTAAAGCTTTTATTCCTTGTTTCATCATTGAACTACAAAGGCGCGTGAAGATACAGAGCTTGTGTTTATACTGCAGGAATTGAACTGAGGGAATTGAACTGTTTTTGTGGAAATTTAAATAAAAAAAGCTTATGGAAAAGCTTGGGTGCTGCATTAGCAAGGCATCAAAGCAGTTCATTTGTGCTTTGAACATGATATAAAGGTTGATGGTAAGAAGCTCCAAAACATTAGCGTAAATCAAAGAAATAGAAGTTCCTCATATGTAAAATATCTGCCAAGTTGGGTAGAACTTTCTTAACCCAGAATTCTCTTAATCAGGGCGGCCTTAAGGGGATCCGGATGTGCTGCACTTTTCAAAATAGCCAGGCCTTGGCAGCGCCAAACCACCAAAAAGCCGAAGTCTCGAAGAGGCAAGAAGACCCAAAGTCACGAAAATAGCCGAAGTTGAAGTTCCGAAGCGGCAAAAAGACCCAAAACTATGGAAATAGCTGAAGTTGAAGTTCTGACACTGCGAAAAGACCCAAAGCCACAGAAATAGCCGAAATTGAAGTCCTGAAACACCGAAAAGACAAAGTCACAAAAATAGCCGAAGTTGAAGTCCTGAAATGCAGAAAAGACAAAGTCACCAAAATAGCGAAGTTGAAGTCCCGAATTGGTGAACAGGCCCGGATTTGTGGTTAAGTCACAAAGGCCTGGGTCTAGGGCGGCAGAGAGCTGGGGGCGGCCACATTTAAACTTGTGACCGAGCGGGAGATTTGGCAGTTTGAATCTACCGCCCATCTAGTCCCCTGGCTGGCAAACAAGGAACTGCAAAAGCAAGGGAGGTGAGCAAGTGGGGCTGCGCGGGTGGATCGAGTCGGGTTTGGGGGAGCAGGTCAAGAGCGGGTCAGGTGCAGGGGGGAGAGGGTAGGGTGCGAGTGGAGCGGGGGTGGAGCAGGTTGGGCAGCCTGTGGGCAAACAGTTTATAAATCCGGCCCTGGCGGTGATAAGACCCGAAGTCACGAAAATAGCTGAAGTTCAAGTCCTGAAGCGCCGAAAAGACAAAGTCACGAAAATAGCCAAAGTTGAAGTCCGGAACCCACAAGTTCAGTTCTACTGAACACCAATGTGTTTTTTGTTTGTTTTTTTTATTAAACCCCTAGCCAACTTTTATGGGGGGCCCTGGCGCCAATGGTTTTTTTTTTAACTTATAGGGGGGCCCTGGTCACCAATTATTTTTTTAACTTGTAGGGGGGTCCTGACCACCATTTTTAAAAAAAAAAAAACTTTTATGGGGGCCGTAGCGCCACAGTTTTTTAACCTATAAGGAGGCCCTGACCATCAATAGCTTTTTATAATGTGTTTTTATCGTTGATGTCTGTGTGGTCATTAAACTGTGGTGTGGAGTGGGCGGGATCTGGGGTGGGGCTTGGGGGCCGGGATGGGTTCTGTGATTTCTAATGGCGGCCCTGTGCATAACCCTTAGGCTAAACTAGAGGTTTTCAAATGAAGCACCTTTGTGTGCCAGTATTTAGTCAGGGTCACCTGTGGCTAATAAGTTAAAACAAAACATAATATACAAATACACTGCCATGTAGTTGAGACTATCAATTTATTACCCCAAAATCTTACCTGAATGGGCACTGAGATTGGCTCCCATCCACATTTTGGCCCCTTTAAACGTACCTGCCCAACAGTTTGGGATCTTTCTGTTTAAACATTTTAGGTCCATCAACTGATGGATTACTTACCCACTTGCATTCCTACTCCTAGAACTTAGTGTCTAACTATCACTCTAGACCTTGTTCATGGGTCCCCTTCCAAACCCAAGCCCTTTACTAGTTTCCTATGTAGAAAATACACTGGTCTGTGTGAGCCATTAGCCTAAGTGGTTTCCCTGGTGCTCAGGAATCAGGGTAAAGGCCCGTTTCTAACCCACCCTAAAACTATCCTGGGATGCCCAGCTATAAAAACCTGAAGGAGAGTAACAGCTTCAAGGTCTACTTTGTAAGCCATAACAATCAAACAGTTAGCTTATCAGGACCCTAGTGCAGTTACAACCAATCAACACATAGCATTTATTGGCTAAGTGCAGTTAGAATTATGAATTAACCCTGAGTTTCTGAAGCAGAAGAAGAAATACTGAAGTAGAGCAATGTACAGCTAAATGGGCACGTTCAAATAAGGTCCAATGTGCCTGCAATAGTCTCCTATTTCCAATGACAAAGAACATGTTGGGTTAATATACCTTGATATATCAGAAAATGCTTGACATGATTAAACCGAATGGCAGATATCTGGAGATCTAAATTAGGATTCAGTAGTTTAATTTAAACATGAATTAATTTAAGCATGCTATATTACAATGGCGCGCTCCATCCTCTGAAATTCCAGCAGCCTCGCCTCCAGGTTAATATAACGCTGCTTGTTTGAGAACTTTAGATCATTATCATTTAAATAGGAAATGTAATGTGCTTAGGAATTAATTGGGAGCCACAAATACGGTCGACAAATGGCCTTACTTTAAATTAATGTTGATTTTGGGGCTCTGATGAAAACTGCCTTTATATGATAGGAAGGTATTTATAATACAAATAAGATTATACTTGCCCACCACAGAACTCAATTAAAAATATCTGTGTGTACAGGCTATGACCAAACATTAGAACATTATATCTCCACTATCCCTACTGAGGGGTGGGCTGCACATGTCTAGTAACTTCAAAGTGGGAAACTATACTGAAGGCTCTCTAACATATGCCCAGACCTAAGAAGGTAGCTAGATGACTCCTTGACCTACGAGAGTGGCAGAAGGTTGGGCAGGTTGAGTTATCATTATGAAGGCCAACAGCTATCCTGGACAGCAAGAGAGAATCCCACTTAAAAAGACACACAAATAGGAGCAGCTCAACCACAATGGAGTAACCAGGAGAGGAAATGAGGAGAGAAGAACGGATATGGGATGGAGTGTACAGGGTTGACACCAGGCCTAGATTTTACTGACCTGACGGGTAAAAATTATCCTTGATGCCAATGTTCTTAATAGGGAAGAAAGAAAAAAATTTAAGTAGGACGGCTTCTCTAGAAAAGGTGGCAACCCTACATGACAAGAGGGACATCTAGGAATCACTGCAAACAGTTTGGTGACTCCAGAAATGTTTGTTTATGTTTACAAGAAATATCTGGACATAAATCCCACCAAGACCAAGACTACTGGACTGTATAGGACACAGTCATAACTTCTGACTTCTGACTTGAGGTTGGACCTTGTTTCACATATGAAAACCAAAAATGAACTGTGTAGGGGTCACTTACAAGCACAGCTCCAAAATGGACCCCACTTATTGAATGTACTTGCATCCAATCATGCTATTTCACTTCTGTATAGTTTCTGGTATATCCGTGCATTTGAAACGGCAAGACTTGTCCTGTATTTGACATCGCTCCTGGGACTGATTCACCCCTCTTTTCTATAGAACTTGAGCGGAAAAGTCTTGATAGATAAGTGACTCATGCCCAAATCTGGCAATTCCATGCGGCTCTGATCTTTTGTTTGGCTTTCTCTCCATGCACTTGAGTGGTCAGCACTCAGCTTGGCTATAATCAGAGAACACATTGTTATTGAGAGCTCATCCACAGAGCAATCTTTATAGCATGCGCTGATTACTGTAAAGATACAGCATTCTCAGCAAGAGCCAGAGATAGGTCCCATAGCATGGAAAGCTTAATGCACAGGAGACCAGTCTGGCTCTTCTGAGATCCAAATTATTAATGTTCTTTACGGAAACCTTCACTTCGCATGGCCTGCCCAATAAAGCTTTTAATACAATGTTGCCTGTCTGCTTGCCTAATATTTGTGTGGATACAGCCTTTTCTGCCTCTAATACTTTTTTCCTCTGGGATCATACAGTGGATGGAAGATTGTCAGGGCCAGATTTTTACATCGGGTGCCCTAAGGTTGGGTTGACTCTTTGCTCCCCTTTCCCCCTTTTGGATTTGGAGCATGGAGATTGGCGCATTGGAGATTTAAAGAGCTAGCTAATCTCCTTACATGATTGGTATGACAGTGTTTTTCTGGGATGGGCTCAGGTCTTTAAGACCCTCAATTTCAAGCTTGGTTGGGTCCAGGTTGAGAAGAAGCAGGTTAAGGTGGGTGTTGTTTGGTATATGTCCAACCTGCCCATTACTAAATGGTAGGACTGACAACAGATGTCTTTATATTTTGATATCTCCTTTTACCAAATGCATCATTTTTGGGTTTTATTTATGATCACTAGACATGGGGTGTGGTCACATGAATTTAAGGGTTCTATTTCAGTTTGTCTGGGCACTTTAGCATGCCCCTCCCCTTGCGCTTTTGTTAGAGAAAGCATCTCTTTAATGGTTAAATATGAACGTAAGACGATGTCTCTGGAAAAGTGCAAGAACACAAAGCTAATTAATAAAGGTGCATCTCCGGAATGTTCCATGTGAATGCTCCGCACTTCTTTGCTGCGCCGCTGTCACATTGTGTTAATCAGTTAGTCAGATCTCTGCCTGTGGTGTGTGGGGAAATCACATTAATGTAAACCCAATCACAGTGGTATTTATGGAATGAGTTCTTGTGCGTAGCCTGAGACTGGCTCAGGAAAACCACTTTGTGGGGTGATTATTAGGATGGTCTCAGCTAGAGTGACATAATGTCATCACTTTGCAAGCCTGGTGTGTCCGTATTTACTCAAGCCAATAAGCACATGTTGGGGAGAAGGAAAGGACAGTTGCCAGTAGATAATCTGACCCACAATCCCCTGTGTGCATGTGCCCCACTCATGGGCTGTGGGTTGGAAACTCACCAGGGCAGAATATGCCACTTGTACCAGGCCCAGGGGTGAGGTGGGGAAACTTCAATAGTCATGCTGTGCACAATGAATTGAAAACTTTAACTGATTTGAAAATCAGAACCATGATTTAAAATGTTGGCGGTCTGTAGTTTGAAGTCTGTGCCATGAGAACATGATTGTTTGGAATAATAAAAAGGCGTCCATACCATCTGTATACTCTACACAACATCGGACTGGGGTGTCTAAAGCCCCTCATGCAGCAACATCACTGCAGCCTCTCCCAACGTCCACACATGCCCCCCCCCGGCACAATACACCCCCCCCCCCCCCGCAATGCATCTCTTTTACCTTCTGTCAATGTGATCAGGGCTTGGGTCGGAGGGGTCCATGAGGTCCAGGGGCCACCAGGTTTTTTCTCAGTGTCCCACCAGTCCAGTCCAACCCTGGCTCTCCATCTGGGCCAGTCAGTAGGAGAGTGTACCAGATCGACCATGTATACCCAACTTATAGGGATACTGTCATGGGAAAACATGTTTTTTTCAAAACACATCAGTTAATAGTGCTGCTCCGGCAGACTTCTGCACTGAAATCCATTTCAAAAGAGCAAACAGATTTTTTTACATTGAATTTTGAAATGACAAGGGGCTAGACAAATTATCAGTTTCCCAGGTGCCCCATGTCATGTGACTTGTGCTCTGATAAACTTCAGTCACTCTTTACTGCTGTACTGCAAGTTGGAGTGATATCACCCCCTCCCTTTCTCCCCAGCAGCCTAACAACAGAACAATGGGAAGGTAACCAGATAGCAGCTCCCTAACACAAGATAACAGCTGCCTAGTAGATCTAAGAACTACACTCAGTAGTAAAATCCAGGTCCCACTGAGACACATTCAGTTACATTGAGTAGGAGAAACAACAGCCTTCCAGAAAGCAGTTCCATCCTAAAGTGCTGGCTCTTTCTGAAAGCACATGACCAGGCAAAATGACCTGAGATGCACCTACACACCAATATTACAACTAAATGATTCCAGGCTTTTGGAGTACCCGTCATCACCCCACAGGGCTAGCAAACTCCCTCTTAGCCCCTTACATCGTTTCATAAGTTCTGGTCACCTTCCTCCATGAAAGTGAAAGTAGGAATCCAGTGTGAGTACATGGCAATCTCCTATTTATACCAAAGTGGTGCAGCAGCAACACCTTGTGACACCCTCCGGTATCTGCTAGCATGCCGCATAAGGCTCAGCCCCTCCCGAGACCCTAGGAGACCCTGTAGCTCACATCAGGGGATTTCCACACCATGTGGTTCAGACCGTAGAGGAATTGACCCTACAGGTTCCTACAGGTGTAAGCTCCTTCAGGCCATCTGCAAGCCTTCATTCTGCGCAATGTGTCACCGTCGAGCCCCATGGGGGTGCTCTCCTGGCTGCAGTTGCAACCCGTTACCACTGCCGTGAGGTGGTAGAGGCACCTGTGCAAAATAAACATGCCTAAAACAAACACAGACACTAAGGGGGTTATTTATCAAAATCCAAAATTATCTGAAAACTATTTTTCTGAAAACTACTCTAACCCCCACGGGTTTTTTCCCTATATTTATCAATACATTTTTGCAGAAATTTCCTGTGCCGGAAAAAAACATTTTTTGTGGATTTTCTGCCTGAAAACTCAGATTTTTTCAGGTTTTTTTCCCAAAAACCATGAAATCTGCTTTTATTGCACAAACCCCAGCGCAGATCAGGATATCTTTGGGACTTCTCCCACTGACTTATATACCACGTGGCAGGTCTGAGATGCTGGATTTTTGGATTCTACTTTTTCCATCCTCAGGGTATAATAAATCCCCAAAAATTATAATTTTTATTTCCACAAAAAATTTTCATGGATGCGCGCTCGGCGGGTCATTGTAGGGGGCAGGGGGTCGGAGGGGGCCCTGGACATTAGTCCCCCCAGTCCGACCCTGGGTCAGTGACCCCCATTTGAAAGCTGGAAAGAGTCGGAGGAAGAAGGCAAATAATTAAAAAAACGATAAACAAGAAAAAGTGAAGGCCAATTGAAAAGTTGCCCCTTTAAATCCTCCATATACTAATGAATCCTGGCTTCTTCTTATCTCCCTTTGCCAGGTTCAGGGCAGGCCTTTAGTTCAGATAAGAAAGGTGCCTTTATCCTAACACCCAGTGATCAATCCTTACTGACACATCGTTTAAGTATTTAATTAATACATTACCCAATCAGAGAATCTCATTATACATTAACTAAAGGATGTGTTTGTCTTTTTTTTCTTTGCATGGAGCATTTGATATACATCTCTTCTGTCTGTCTGCCAGTTATGGGTCAGGGTTAGGGTTGCCACCCGGCTCGTATTTTACCGGCAATGTAGCTGCCGGTAAATTTGTAATACACCTAACAAAAGCCTATGGCCTGCCCCCAGTCTGGTCAAAGCTCACCTTTTTGCCGGCTTTTGGCCAATCGTGCACCATGGCTCCGCCCCCTTTGACGTCACGGCCCGCCCTTTTGTTTCCACCCCCTCCACCGGCCAGTGGAAATTTTATTAAAAAGTGGCAACTCTAGTCAGGGCACACGCTGCAATTCGGGGAGATAAGTCGCCCTGCGACAAATCTCCTCTTCTTCGGGGTGACTAATCTTGCCGAACTGCCTCCCGCTGGCTAGAATGTAAATCGCCGGTGGGATGGCACGCGGAGCACTTCTCTTTCTGAAGTCGCCCGAAGTTGCCTCACCGGGCGACTAATCTCCCTGAATTGCAGCATATGTCTCTGCCCTAAGTCTTCATCGGGAAGGGCAGGTGTTAGGGGAGGGGTAAAGGAGGTATTTGCACTGCGGGGGTTGGGAGTTGTAATTCAACAATAGCAGGGGGGATGCCAATTGGGCATACAGTATCTGAAATGGAATTCCTCTCCTCTTACCCCCTGTATTGCAAGCAGCGGAGGAGGGTGAAGTACTTGTTTCCGGAGGTAGGGGTGTAACTACAGTGGAAGCAGACCCTGCGGCTGCAGGCGGGGGCTCAGGAGGTATAGGGGCCCCATGAGGCCCAAATTCATATACAATTTCAATAAATAATGGTAAAACAGCTCAACCTCTAAACATTTTGAGGGCCTGAAAAATAATTTTTTGTGGGTGTCCAGTAATATCTAGTTATGCCACTGTCTGGAGGCTACCAACGGAAGGCTTTCTGTAAAAGAGCTTATACAGTATACTGTATGAATATAAAGCAATAAATCAGTTTTTCGGGAGGACTATGCTCCCTAAATCTACATTATTTTACTCCTTCTGAATATTACTGATCACCTTCAATAGCCTGCTAGTCCCTATCACCCCTCTATGCATTGCACTAGATATCAGCTATAAAAACCTTTGTGTCATAGAAATCAGGTCAAAGTAAAGATTTCCTCCTTGTGTTTTTTTTATCTGGATTAAGGGAATGAACACTTCCAGCTGCTGATATCTGAGGCCTGAGAGCTGAGTCAGTTAATCTCCAGTTTACCATTCTGCTAATGTGTTTCGGCTGCTATTTAGACCCCTGTGGACATCATTGTATCAGTACATGGACCTCCTTCATTAGCCCAGATTATCCCACCAGCGATCACCCACAACCACTGGGTGAGACAGAACATGTAGGTCACAAAGAGATACAGTCCCAGCTTATATATATATACTGTATATATATTATATACTCCATTAGCACCTGAGCTTACTTCATTCCCAAAGGGATACGGTGCCATTTCTCAGGGTATTATTTGAACTTGTGATATTGATTCTCGCAGTTCCCTAATTAAGTCTTAGTAAGGTTCAAATATCGATGGCAAATCTCCCAGGTTGTATCTCTCTAGCGGTGCATTTTAGTCTTCTTTAAGGGTTACTGTCATGGGAAAAAATGTTTTTTTCAAAACACATCAGTTAATAGCTCTGCTCCAGCAGAATTCTGCACTGAAATCCATTTCTCAAAGGAGCAAACAGATTTTTTTATATTCAATTTTTAAATCTTATATGGGGCTAGACATTTTGTCAATTTCCCAGCTACCCCAAGTCATGTGACTTGTGCTCTGATAAACTTCAATCACTCTTTACTGCTGTACTGCAAGTTGGAGTGATATCACTGCCCCCCCCCCCCAGCAGCCTAACAACAGAACAATGGGAAGGTAACCAGATAGCAGCTCCCTAACACAAGATAACAGCTGCCTGGTAGATCTAAGAACAACACTCAATAGTAAAATCCAGGTCCCACTGAGACACATTCAGTTACATTGAGAAGGAAAAACAGCAGCCTGCCAGAAAGCATTTCTCTCCTAAAGTGCAGGCACAAGTCACATGACCAGGGGCAGCTGGGAAATTGACAAAATGTCTAGCCCCATGTCAGATTTCAAAATTGAATATAAAAGAATCTGTTTGTTCTTTTGAGAAATAGATTTCAGTGTTTTGAAAAAAACATGTTTTCCGATGACAGTATCCCTTTAGTTCAAACTCTACTTTGAGGTACAAAATGTAGTCGGGGGCCCCCTTAATTTATTAATTACACACATATAACAAAAACACTTCTGGGTTAGAGATTTAGCAATGACTGACCTGCAGGCTGGCTTTCCTGGAGTATCTAAGAGAACAAGCAATCGTTCTCCCAATATTTCACCCCAAATAGATATCAGCTCATTGCCGTGTGTCTCCCTTATGGGACTAGCCCCACAATTTGGGAACCACAGGCACATGCTGTATAATTCACTTTGATTCAGACTAGAACAAATTGATGGTTAATCAGAGCATTAGAATTTTCACAATGCTTGAACAAACAATTCCTCAGAACAGCGCTGTCCAACTCCTTCCAAGTAATGGGCCAATGAGCTGACACACTACGGGGCACATTTACTAAGCTCGAGTGAAGGATTCAAATGAAAAAAACTTTGAATTTCGAAGTATTTTTTTGGGTACTTCGACCATCGAATAGGCTACTACGACCTTCGACTACGACTTCGATTTGAACGATTCGAAGTAAAAATCGTTCGACCAATCGACCATTTGATAGTCGAAATACTGTCTTTTTAAAAAAAACTTTGACTACATACTCCGGCAGTTTAAACCTACCGAGGTACAATGTCAGCCTATGGGGACCTTCCCCATCACTTTTCTAAGGTTTTTTTGATCGAAGGAAAATCCTTTGATCGATCGATTAAAATCCTTCAAATCGTTCGATTCGAAGGATTTCATCGTTTTTCGTTAGATCGTAAGATTTGCGGTAAATCCTTCGAATTCGATATTCGAATTCATAGGATTTTACTTCAAGGGTCGAATTTGAGCGTTTATTAACCCTCTTCAACCCAAGATGTAGTCAAGGCCATAGATGTATGAATCATTCTTCTGAAGGTCAAGGAATATACAAAGCGCTTAGGTTCACCCTTAAATCAAAGTTATTGGTGGGTCAACTATGTAGTTTGGGAACCTTTAGTATATGGAGTGTAATAAGGTGATTCTACACAAAGCCAAGTTAAGGAATGATGTTTCCCTTTTGTCATGGAGAACTTCTCTAGAACTTAACTTACTCACACTGATAATATAGGAATATAAATACTTCCAGGATCGGACTGGGGGGTCCGGGGCCCACCGGGACTGGTGTCCAGGGCCCCCCTCTGGCCCCCGCTACCTACTTGTTAGGTGAATCCTTGCTCGGCGCCCAGGTGGCGCATCGCGCATGCGCAAACGGCGCGCATACGGAAACGGCGCTCGGCGCGCATGCGCAAACGGCGCTGCTATGCGCCGAAATTTTTTTTATTATTTTTTTAAAAACTGTTTGGGAGAGGGGGCCAGTCCGACACTGAATACTTCACAAGCAGTTCAGAAGGCATTGAAGGTGTTCCTATGGACCAATCCATTGCTAGATTGTATGTATTGATTATGACACTCATGTGCTTATGTCTTTGAATCCAGTTTGCAAATAGACAACTATAACGAGTGTCGGACTGGCCCACCGAGATAACAGGAAAACTCCTGGGGGACAGATGTCAGACGGGTCTCTTGCTTCTAACAATTTGGCCTATTTTATGGTCATTCCCTACTTCCTTAAAGGAGAACTAAAGCCTAAAAATTAATGTGACAAAAAAATGCCATATTTTATATAGTGTACGAGGCTAAAGTTTCAGCGTGTCAATAGCAGCAATGATCCAGGACTTCAAACTTGTCACAGGGGGTCACCATCTTGGAAAGTGTCTGTGACACTCACATGCTCAGTGGGCTCTGATTGGCTGTTGAGAAGCTAAGCTTAGGGCTCGTCACTAATTATCCAGCAGAAAATGAGCTTCCCTGGCTGTAATATAAGCTGATGCTACAGGTTTGCTGATTATTCAATTCTGATGCTAATTGCACTGGTTTCTGTGCTGCCATGTAGTAATTATCTGTATTAATTACTAATCAGCCTTATATTGTGACATTTCTATTCTATGTGTACTGTATATTGTGAGTGGGTCCCTAAGCTCAGTAAGTGACAGCAGCACAGAGCATGTGCAGTGAATCAGCAGAAAAGAAGATGGGGAGCTACTGGGGCATCTTTGGAGACACAGATCTTTACTGCTAAAGGACTGTGGTTGCCTTGAGATGGTACAGGAGCACACAATATAATGTAAAATATTTCTAGCTACGTCTTTAGTTAGGCTTTAGTTCTCCTTTAAGGGGCTTAATAATGAAAGAATAGATTATAGTATGTAGAGATATACAGTAAGACTAGGAGAATAAAGAGGTTGAGTGAAGAGAGGAGGAATAATAGTTTGAAAAGTGGGCCCACGGTCTAAGGTTTTATGGTGGGGCCCTGGCATCCCAGTCCGACACTAGACAACTGGTTGGTTCTCTCTTTGAGGGTTGATAGGGACAGAATTCATGATGCAAATATTACAAATGTCTGACAGTTATATATACTGTGGCTAACTGTAACTCTCGGAGGCTGGAGGCTTCAGGCAAATGTTTCTCCATGATGATGGGGTTGTCTGGTGCAGAAATTGCTGGAGAATAGGCAATAATCCCAAAGGATTATGGTCTTTCTTGCTTATAGTAAATATATATATCTTTATACTGTATATCTGTCTTGTCCCACCCCTTATAGTTCATTTAATTCAGAGTAACAGCATGACTGTCTAAATATAGGAAAGTCAGGAAATATTTAACCATAAACTAGGTCAGCTGCCGTGGTTGCTGCTCTAGCTGATCCCCTAGAATACTCCAAATTGTACTCTTGAACAGACACAGTGCAGTCCTTCATCATACAAGATGGGGTAATAGAGTTAATTTATATACGCATTTCCATTAAGCAAATAGCATTTCTGCCAGATTAAATAAAAACACAGCGGCAATCAAGGTAATTTTAGAGACATGCGAGATCCTGCCGTTCCTGGTGTGCAGCCAATTTGCCCTATTAGGTTATTAACGTTTCACTTTGCATTGTCTGACACGTCCTTTGTACAGACCTGCAGGTAAATTGTTCTTGCTTGCCTTTCCTTCCGTAATATATCCATTTCTAAAATTTCTTCATAAAGATAAAGATCCTATAAACCGGCTTACAATACAAAGACAATTTTACACAGCTCTTCCTCAAAAATTAGCCCATAGCGGCGGCATAAGGGCTGGGACTGTCAAATAAACTTGAAGATGACCTTATGTCTAGGGCAGTGGTTCCCAAGCAGTGTAGCTAACCTGCCCCCATGAGAGCTCAGCCTGCTGGCCAGTTTGGGTGAGATTTAATGGAGAATAATTATTTGCTCCCCTAATCCACCTGAAGCCCAGTTTGAAGGCCAACTATGTTGAGATTTGTTTGGTGTCCTAGATATTCCTGGAACTATGGCTGCATGACTGATACACCAATGTTTTCCCATATCTGTAATGAACTAAGTGGCCTTGACTAAAGTTTTAACCCCAAAAAGGGGCTTCAACAAAATGATTACAGTCCCACATCTTGGATCTGCCCTGGTTCTGCCTTCATTATCCCACCATAGACTGGTCTTCTTTTTAAGTTTCTTCTTGGGGGTAAATTTATCAAAGAGTGAAGTTCCGCCACTAGAGTGAAATTCCGCAGCTCTCCATTCATTTCAATGGGATTTTGAAAGGTGTATTTATCAATGAGTGAAAGTGAAAGCTCACCCTTTGATAAATACGCCTATAAAAAATCCCATAGAAATGAATGGAGAGTGGCGGAATTTCACTCTTGTGGCGGAACTTCACTCTTTGATAAATTTACCCCTTGGAGTTTTTACTGTTATTTACTGTGGGCTTTTCTTTTGATATATTTGAGATGTTTTGTTTGTTTTTGAACTTTTGAATGCACTCTTTAACTGATGTGGTCCATTTCTTACTGCCAGCCAAACTATGGTACTATGGTGAATAGCTGAAGCACCCAAAAAGGTAATACAACTGACCACTGGTCTACCTACTTGCCAAGCCAGCTAGGAAATTTGAATGCTCGGAGTAGCAAAACTGAGAAATACATCTATGAATGTCAGACCGAGAAGGAGCATGGCAGGTACTTTCCAAAGACTGTTGGTTTACCCTTCTGCTATGTTCGGCTGAGATATGTCTGTGATGCTAAAGCCCTATATGCACGAGCCAGGTGCGGGGAGCATCACATTTCTCTCACACGCTCACCTCCATGCTGCACGTAACATCCGTCCCCCTCAGGGTCAAATCCATGAAGTTTATCCAAAACCGAGCACTCGGAGTGAAGTGTTAAAATCATTAAATTTTAATAGTCCAAGTTAAAAGAGCAGCGTGTCAACATACAAAGTATCAGATCATACGCTTTACGAGTTTCATGGCTTCTCGCCACTTCATCAGAAGCGTTCACCTGATCCCACTACATCCCCACCATTAAATAGCATCAAGTCCCACCCATAAAAAACATTAACCCTCACATGCCATGAGTTAGATCATACATTGGATTTACAGGGTATGTACATCAATTGGAAAAATCACATGACTGAGTAACAATATTCTCATTGTCTAACATACAAGTTTTTGACTATATAATTGATTCCAATTGCCTATAATAGGACAGCAATCTCTAGTATATATAAGCGGAAAAGGGGCAATATCTGGACATTGCAATGAATGCCTACCACTGGTTACATATTTCTATTATTCCTCATTTTTAATTTTTAATTTATAATTTTTAATTATTGATAAATCACGCTTCAATAATGGCTATCTATCCATATTTATAAATAGGAAAAAACCATTTTAGTTAGAACATCCCAGTTAAGATTAGTAATAACAGGATAATTCCCAATCTTTATTTAAACCCCCTTCACTTTCCAACGTTTTCAAGCAATAAATCCAGTACGCCTCTTTCCTTAGTAACCTTTTATCCGCATCCCCTCTGCTAGGTTGTACCGGCGGTTTATCAATAATTTGGAAGGATATGTGCTTCTTTCCCTCATGTCTCTCTAACAGATGTCTGGCGATTGCGGACCTCCTATCATTTCTATCTACCGCTGCCAGATGTTCTAGGAACCGAGTTCCTGCTTTGCGGATCGTCTTACCTATATATTGGGACCCGCATTCGCAAGTCGACAAATATACTATGCCTTGAGACACACAATTAAAATACTGATTAATTGGGAAAGAATGGCCAGTATTAGAGCTTACAAATTCTTTGGATTTCTTAATAAACTGGCAGGATCCACATCTAGTCCTACCACACCTATAATTACCACAGTTCCTTAACCAATTTTTAGAAGATGTTGTTTCTTTAGAATTAAAAATAGTTTTTGATAAATGGGAGCCTAAATCTCTGGCCTTTTTGTAGACGAAGGACGGTTTCTTTTCAAGCTGCTGTTTCAGGACTGGATCCTGCAAAAGTATATCCCAATGTTTCCGTACACTTCGTTCTACAAAACGTGTTCCCTTATTGTACGTAGTACAGAATCGTAATCTGGGGGCTAGTTTCTCTGATTTAATTCTATTTCCATTACTTGAAAGCAATTCAGACCTGTTACTTAATACTGCTCTATCATATGCTGCCTTAATTTCTGACTCCTTGTATCCCCTTTCGACAAAGCGGTCCCACAGTTGCATCGCCCTAGTATGGAAATTTTGCCAAGTCGAGCAAACCCGACGCAATCTCAGGAACTGCCCTACCGGGATCCCTCTCAAGCAGTTGTCAGTTGTCACTATTATGGTGCAATAAAGTGTTACGCGTTATAGGTTTTCTAAACAAATCGGTTTCTATGTGATCATTATCAATAAAAAATGTAATGTCCAAAAAAGGTATTTTGGTTGCATGATAAAAGGTTACTAAGGAAAGAGGCGTACTGGATTTATCGCTTGAAAACGTTGGAAAGTGAAGGGGGTTTAAATAAAGATTGGGAATTATCCTGTTATTACTAATCTTAACTGGGATGTTCTAACTAAAATGGTTTTTTCCTATTTATAAATATGGATGGATAGCCATTATTGAAGCGTGATTTATCAATAATTAAAAATTATAAATTAAAAATTAAAAATGAGGAATAATAGAAATATGTAACCAGTGGTAGGCATTCATTGCAATGTCCAGATATTGCCCCTTTTCCGCTTATATATACTAGAGATTGTTGTCCTATTATAGGCAATTGGAATCAATTATATAGTCAAAAACTTGTATGTTAGACAATGAGAATATTGTTACTCAGTCATGTGATTTTTCCAATTGATGTACATACCCTGTAAATCCAATGTATGATCTAACTCATGGCATGTGAGGGTTAATGTTTTTTATGGGTGGGACTTGATGCTATTTAATGGTGGGGATGTAGTGGGATCAGGTGAACGCTTCTGATGAAGTGGCGAGAAGCCATGAAACGCGTAAAGCGTATGATCTGATACTTTGTATGTTGACACGCTGCTCTTTTAACTATTAAATTTTATGATTTTAACACTTCACTCCGAGTGCTCCGTTTTGGATAAACTTCATAAAGCCCTATATGCAATGGTATGGAATCTGCCTCCACAAAGACGGAAAACCTACGGTTTGGTGCATGGGGAATGAGAAATTATACCCAATCAGCTCAGCCTGGTCGCCTTTATTCATGAAATATATGGATATTTTTACTTGAAGGCAATTGCAGCATAAATTAAAAACTTGCAATTAGTCATTTACAGCTGTGGAAACCTGGAAAAAGTGGAGTTTTCTAATGCTATTTCTTAGAATCCCTGGCTCTAGTCAGAATTCACTTTCAACTACACTCCATACAGTGTGGGGTGTTTAATGCCATGGAAGAGTTGACTGATGTAGTTGATGCAATGCACAAGGAAAGACTATTACTTATTATTTACAATCCCACAGTTTGGATCTGCCCTGGTTCTGTGTAGCTAATCCCCATGAGAGCTCAGCCTGCTGACCAGTTAGGGTGAGATTTAGTGGAGAATGACTATTTGCTCTCCTAATCCACCTGAAGCCCAGTTTGAAGGCCAACTACAGTATGTTGAGATTTGTTTGCTGTCCTAGATATTTCTGAAACTATGGCTGCATGACTGATACACACTATATCTGTAATGAACTAAGGGACCTGGACCGAAGGTTGAACCCGAAAAAGGGGCTTCAAATAGATTATTACAGTTCCACATCTTGGATCTGCCCTGGTTCTGCCTTCATTATCCCACCATCGATCGAATGAAATTCCTTTGATCAAAAAAATCTTGGAAAGCCTATGGGGACCTTCCCCATAGGCTAACATTGATGCTCGGTAGGTTTTAGGTGGCGAAGTAGGGGGTCGAAGTTTTTTTTAAAGAGACAGTACTTCGACTAATGGTTGAATAGTCAAACGATTTTTAGTTCTGATCGTTCGATTCGAAGTCGAAGTCGTAGTCGAAGATCGAAGTAGCCAATTCGATGGTCGAAATAGCCAAAAAATAACTTCGAAATTCGAAGTTTTTTTCATTCTAATCTTTCAGTCGAACTTAGTAAATGTGCCCAGTATACATGTAAGTGATTTCTTCTGGTTCCCCCCAAGAACTGGATTTTTTGGTCGAGATACATGTCCCCAGGGGGCTGGTGGTACCAGAATGAGACTTGCGCTGCTCCAATAAAACCCATTTCAGTTGAGCCCACTGCCTGTGTAACTCCCTATATCTGTATATAGAGAAAGAGGGAACAAAGCCTGGCACAGCACCAGACTATGAAACAAAAATATGAAACAGAAATATTGCAGTAAGTGATCTGGAGAGCTACATCTACTCCGAAACTACATAAGTATGACACAAGCTCCATGGGTTCTGAACTCACAAAGTCAGAACTCTGAACAAAGGAACCACAAGTTTTTACAGATTCTAAAAAGGGAGTTACCAGTGGGAGAGCATAGAGATATCGCTCCACAGCACAGAAAAAAAAAGAACTGCTCTTCCAGCCAAGCAGGTGGCTCTGACCTCAAGGCCAGGGTACTAATGACCAAGGTTAGTTTGAGAACAGAATCCATCCAGTTACTGGGCTCCAGGTGGAATATGCATACGCAGAATTTTATTCTCTCTCACTAGTTTAAAGGGGTGGTTCACCTTTAAGTTAACTTTTAGTTTTAGTATGTTATAGAATGGCCAGTTCTAAGCAACTTTTCAATTGGTATTCATTATTTATTTTTAATTTTTAATTATTTGCCTATTTCTTCTGACTCATTCTAGCTTTTAAATGGGGGTCACCGACCCCATCTACAAACAAATGCTCTGTAAGGCTACACATGTACTGTTATTGCTCCTTTTCTTGCTTCCTCTTATTCAAATCAATGCATGATTGCTAGGGGAATTTGGACCCTAGCAACCAGATTGCTGAAATTGCAAACAGGAGAGCTGCTGAATAAAAAGCTAAATACAGTACGTAAAAAAACGCAAATAATAAAAAACGAAAACCAATTGCAAATTGTATCAGAATATCACTTTCTACATCATACTAACAGTTAATTTAAAAGTGGAAACCCCTTTAATAGAGTACAATTTGTTCTTGCTGATAATGAAGGACCCAATCAGTTTAAATGTAGGGCTCCCACATGTCCTGGTTTTACCACTAAAATGCCATCATTTTGACTGGTTTCTTTAAGAAATGTGTAATATTCCTTAGGGTCAGGGCAGATTCGGGAGATCAGTCACCCGGCGACAAATCTCCTCTTCTTCGGGGGCGACTAATCTACCCGAACTGCCTCCCCTCCGGCTAAAATGTAAATCACCGGCGGGATGGCACTCGGATCGTTTCATTTTCCGAGGTCGCCCGAAGTTGTCTTCGGGCGACTTCAGAAAACGAATTGCTCTGGCAGGGTAGGCAGTTCAGGCATGTCTTTTTTAAAAAAAAAAAATACGCAAGATTTGTTAATTGCACACAGTAAGCCGATTGTGACTCACTAACCCATCATGCTCATTTTCGGAACAGTTTTGTTTGTTCATGTTGAAGTATGTCTGTGATTCTAAGTACCATAAGCAGTGAGCCCCAGGAGTATAGCAGGGCGCACATGAGTAAATAAAGTTAGGGATTTTGGCAAAATTTTTGGCCTATTCTAATCTCTGTCTCCAAAAACCTTTTTAACTGGAATTGCTAGTCAAATGTAGGTATTGTTAGTTTTGTTTTTATTTATCTTTTTTAAATTTTTTTATTAAATTTCTCTATTCTTCTTCATTTCTTTCTTTTCCTCCCACAAGACCCTTTTCTGAGGAGTGAAACACAGAAGAGGGTGCATCAGAGTAGAGAGAGGTATTATGAAGCACAAAAGTGGGGTAATTATTAGAGCACCAGTTGGGTATTGTAACCAGTGAGATGTGGGTAAATCCATATAGATAACTGTAAATCTGGTTTCTCAAACAAAATCCATTGCTCCCCTGCATAATACAATAGTATATGTTCTACTACTCAACACTTCAACAACTGTGTGATCTACAGTTTAAGTAAAAAATTCAATGATCTGCTCATATATAGATCAGCCATCAGATCAACGTTAACAAAAGACTTCTTAGGGTCAGGACACACGATCAGATTCGAGGAGCAGGGGCGCGCCGCCAATGAGGCGAGCTGAGACGCTCGCCTCAGGCGGCAACGCCGGAGCGGTTTCCAGGGGCGGCAAAAAGCCGCTCCTGCACCTTTAAGAGCCGAATTTCCGGTTTTTAAACCGGAAATTCGGCTTTACGAATGCGAGAGAGCGCAATTGCGCTCTCCGCATTAGTGTTCCTGCCTCCCCTCCCGACAGGTAAGTCGGCGAGGGGGGGCGGCATTGCAGGAGCCGCCTCAGGCGGCCCTAAGGTACGAATCGGCGCTGTCGAGGAGATTAGTTGCCCGGTGACAAATCTCCTCTTCTTCGGGGCGACTAATCTCTCTGAACTGCCTCCCACCGGCTAGAATGTAAATCGACGGCGGGTCGTTTAGTTTATTGAAGTCGCCTCACGAGGACTCTCCCTGAATCTGAGCGTGTGCCCTGCATTCTCTCACAGTGCTTGAGATAAGAGAGCTAAATCCGAATGAGAACCAGTATTTTTGAAGTAAAATATATATGAGAAAGTTGCACATTACTCTTTCATCCCATATATTAGTGATCCCCAACCAGTTGCTCTCCAACCCCTTGGATGTTGCTCCCAGAGGCCTCAAAGAAGGTGCTTCATTTTGAATTCCAGGCTTGGAGGCAAGTTTGTTTGTATAAAAACCAGTTGTACTGCCAAACAGAGTCTCCTGTAAACTGCCAATCCACATAGGGGCCACCAAATAACCAATCACAGCCCTTACTAGGCACCCCCAGGAATTTATTAGCCAGAAATTTGGCTCACGGGTAAAAGGGGTTGGGGGCCCTGCCATATATGACACCTACATAGGAAAGCTAATTATGGCTCTCCCCCCAACAATTTCCTATCCTGGGTAGGTACCGGATACCGATATACAGTAAAATCATCTATTGGGAATATAACAGATTTGTCAGACTTTACACACATTCCAGGATAGACCTCCAAGACTTTCTGCTAAATAAAACAATCATATTCCTTCATACTTCATACATCTGCTTATGGTTGGAGGTATTTTAAAAGCATATCAGTTCCCAAATGTGCTCATCTGAATTGCTTTTACCTGTCTAATAGAATCTACATCTTTCTAATCTCAAGCCCCATAAGGATACCTATTACTTTTATGGTATCTGTATCTTTATATATCATTATTCCTTATAGGTAAATATATGAACACCCCATTGTAATATATTAAGTCACTGATGATTTCCAGTGACCATAAAGGCTTAAGGTCATAGATGGACTTAGTAAATACACCAGGAAAGGGGCATTGGGAGTCAGCAGACTGAGCTGTGGAAAGTGTGGCTAATAAACCAAATAATGGAGTGAGGAGGAAAGAGGGGACTGGTACCAGGCCTGGACTGGCAATCTGTGTTTGTCGGCATGTATGTGTGCATATCAATGAGCAACATCCAATCAGAATATTGACTTGCATTAACCAATACACAGGCAGAGTCAAGTAAGTTTGACCATTATAACTCAACCTCAACTTTATCATTTAAAGTAGGGGGTACTTTATCCCTTATAATACATGAGTGATACTCAGAGTTCCCTGTATAACTCAGCCTGCAGCCTTGTGCCTTTATATGGTCACAGAACAACCCCTCAGTGACTTCTAATATCCTTATCATTTACAGTAGGGGGGTACATTATCCCTTATAATACATAACTGATACTCAGAGTTCCCTGTATAACTCAGCCTGCAGCCTTGTGCCTTTATATGGTCACAGAACAACCCCTCAGTGACTTCTAATATCCTTATCATTTACAGTAGGGGGTACATTATCCCTTATAATACATGAGTGATACTCAGAGTTCCCTGTATAACTCAGCCTGCAGCCTTGTGTCTTTATATGGTCACAGACCCCTCAGTGACTTCTAATATCCTTATCATTTACAGTAGGGGGTACATTATCCCTTATAATACATGAGTGATACTCAGAGTTCCCTGTATAACTCAGCCTGCAGCCTTGTACCTTTATATGGTCACAGAACAACCCCTCAGTGACTTCTAATATCCTTATCATTTACAGTAGGGGTACATTATCCCTTATAATACATGAGTGATACTCAGAGTTCCCTGTATAACTCAGCCTGCAGCCTTGTGCCTTTATATGGTCACAGAACAACCCCTCAGTGACTTCTAATATCCTTATCATTTACAGTAGGGGGTACTTTATCCCTTATAATACATGAGTGATACTCAAAGATCTCTGTATAACTCAGCCTGCAGCCTTGTGCCTTTATATGGTCACAGAACAACCCCTCAGTGACTTCTAATATCCTTATCATTTACAGTAGGGGGTACTTTATCCCTTATAATACATGAGTGATACTCAAAGATCTCTGTATAACTCAGCCTGCAGCCTTGTGCCTTTATATGGTCACAGAACAACCCCTCAGTGACTTCTAATATCCTTATCATTTACAGTAGGGGGTACATTATCCCTTATAATACATGAGTGACACTCGGAGTTCCCTGTATAACTCAGCCTGCAGCCTTGTGCCTTTATATGGTCACAGAACAACCCCTCAGTGACTTCTAATATCCTTATCATTTACAGTAGGGGGTACTTTATCCCTTATAATACATGAGTGATACTCAAAGATCTCTGTATAACTCAGCCTGCAGCCTTGTGCCTTTATATGGTCACAGAACAACCCATCAGTGACTTCTAATATCCTTATCATTTACAGTAGGGGGTACATTATCCCTTATAATACATGAGTGATACTCAGAGTTCCCTGTATAACTCAGCCTGCAGCCTTGTGCCTTTATATGGTCACAGAACAACCCCTCAGTGACTTCTAATATCCTTATCATTTACAGTAGGGGGTACATTATCCCTTATAATACATGAGTGACACTCAGAGTTCCCTGTATAACTCAGCCTGCAGCCTTGTGCCTTTATATGGTCACAGAACAACCCCTCAGTGACTTCTAATATCCTTATCATTTACAGTAGGGGGTACATTATCCCTTATAATACATGAGTGACACTCAGAGTTCCCTGTATAACTCAGCCTGCAGCCTTGTGCCTTTATATGGTCACAGAACAACCCCTCAGTGACTTCTAATATCCTTATCATTTACAGTAGGGGGTACTTTATCCCTTATAATACATGAGTGATACTCAAAGATCTCTGTATAACTCAGCCTGCAGCCTTGTGCCTTTATATGGTCACAGAACAACCCATCAGTGACTTCTAATATCCTTATCATTTACAGTAGGGGGTACATTATCCCTTATAATACATGGGTGATACTCAGAGTACCCTGTATAACTCAGCCTGCAGCCTTGTGCCTTTATATGGTCACAGAACAACCCCTCAGTGACTTCTAATATCCTTTATACTGTAATTCCATTTTGCAAACAGGAGTAAATTATCCCTTTAATATATCATGGGTAATTTCCATTATTTGGTATGCACTTGTTCCATATATCCAGTATATAAAAGGCAACAGAATCATGCTCCTTGGGGATCCTAAGCTGTTATTATAAGGAAATATATAAATATTGATTGGCTACAGGCTCAGAGAGAAGCGCTGTCCTATTCCCAAACTGTATTATCAGGAACTTGCTGCAGGCACACAATCCTAATCAAGACAGTCATTTTTAACTTAAAGTTACCTGCAAAAGTGATATTTTTTGTAGAAATGTTATCTCACTGTAAAATTCCATCAGCCTAGCTGCCGCTGCTCACTGGTGGATTTCAGTGGATGGCTGAGAGGGTCTATAGCACAGCAGATCCCATAGTCTGGGTCCCCCAACCCTAGTTACGCTACTGCCTTTTTTTTAAGAAAGTGTTAACTCTTCATGCAGCTCCAGTTTTGCACAAATGCTCCGTTGTTCTTTAGTTCTTTGTCAAATCCTCCTGCCGAGGATCCACTGCTCAAAGGGATACTGTCATGGGAAAAAATTTTTTTTTCAAAATGAATCAGTTAATAGTGCTGCTCCAGCAGAATTCTGCACTGAAATCCATTTCTCAAAAGAGCAAACTGATTTTTTATATTCAATTTTCAAATCTGACATGGGGCTAGACATATTGTCAATTTCCCAGCTGCCCGCAGTGATGTGACTTGTGCTCTGATAAACTTCAATCACTCTTTACTGCTGTACTGCAAGTTGGAGTGATATCACCCCCCTCCCTTTTTCCCCCCAGCAGCCTAACAACAGAACAATGGGAAGGTAACTAGTGATGGGCAAATTTATTCGCCAGGCGTCAAAAAAATGTTTTCGAAAAAACGGGCGCCGGCGTCGAAAAAACGGGTGCCGGCGTCAAAAACGGGAGTCGGCGTCAAAAACGAGACGCCGGCGCCGTTTCGCGAATTTTTTGCCCTTTTGCGAATTTTGCGCGAAATTCGCAAATTTTTCAGCGAAGCGAAACGGCGCAAATTCGCTCATCACTAAAGGTAACCAGATATCAGCTCCCTAACAGAAGATAACAACTGCCTGGTAGATCTAAGAACAACACTCAATAGTAAAATCCAGGTCCCACTGAGACACATTCAGTTACATTGAGAAGGAAAAACAGCAGCCTGCCAGAAAGCATTTCTCTTCTAAAGTGCAGGCACATGTCACATGACCGGGGGCAGTTGGGAAATTGACAAAATGTCTAGCCCCATGTCAGATTTCAAAATTGAATATAAAAAAATCTGTTTGCTCTTTTGAGAAATGGATTTCATTGCAGAATTCTGCTGGAGTAGCACTATTAACTGATGCGTTTTGAAAAAACATGTTTTCCGATGACAGGATCCCTTTAACCTTTAAAGGGAAGGACACACACACGCACACATATATATATATATATATATATATATATATATATATATATATACATATATATATATCTATATATATATATATATATATAGATATAGATATAGATATATATATATATATATATATCTATATCTATATAGATATAGCTATATATATAATTATCAACATTAAGAAATATGGAGTTGTTTCAATTTCCCCATTTACTCTAATTAGCACAAGAAATTACTAAAACAAGAAATTGTTCTCCTTTTAAAGGAGAAGGAAAGCTACCGAAGCAGTTTATGCCACAATAGTACAAGCTATAACACTATATTTATTCTGCAGAATGCTTTACCATACATGAGTAAACAGCTCTAGAAGCTCTCTCTGTTTGTTTAGGATAGCAGCTGCCATATTAGCTTGGTGTGACATCACTTCCTGCCTGAGTCTTTCCCTGCTCACTCATAGCTCTGGGCTCAGATTACAGCAGGGAGGGGAGGAGGGAGAGGAGCAAACTGAGCATGCTCAAGCCCTAGCCCTGGAGGTTTAAGCTGAAAACAGTTAGTCTGATACAGAAGCCCATGAGTACACAATAGAAGGAAAGAAATGTGCTGTTTCTTTTGACAGAGGACTCAGAGCAGCCAGCCAGGACAATTTGCCACCGTTACCACTTTCAGGCACTTTGCCGATTTACTAACGGGCACAGGCGTAACTTTGATAGCGAAAGAGATAGACACTAGCGGTCATTCGCACTCTATCGCCAGCTGAATTTTCGCTCTGACTAAGATGTGGATTTTACTGAACGTTAGCTCTTTCGCCAGACTTGCCTTCGCCAGCTCAGACCAGGGAAGTGCAATGGAGTACATAGATCTTCCTCATTCTTCTGTTACTTACATCATATTTTTAGTTGAAAAAGTCCCAAAAAACACTGGCGTCTTTTCCTTTTTTCAGAGTGATAGCCTGATAAAGTTCTTAAAGTTTTTTGGGTAACCGGGTTCCCCCATACAATTTCTAACATATGGCACATAAACTATACAGTGGGCTCATGTGTAGGGCAATATAACAACTCTATTGTCTTTATTTTTACTTTTACTTGTGTAGTGTATTGTATTTGCTTTATCGTCCATTCAACTTTAAATTTAGCCTAATTTAGCCTGGCATAATAAAGCGCTAGCGCATCTTCGCTTTGATTGCTGAAGTAATCGCCAGAGTTCGGCACCCTGGCTGCAACTACAGATTTTAGTAAACAGCGATGTCTAAGTGAATTTTCGCCTGCCGATGTTTTGCGATGGCTGCGAAGTCATCGCTGAAAAAATTTTCACCACTTAGTAAATTTACCCCTTAGTATGATGTAAAGAGGGATATTCTGAGACAATTTGCAATTGGGTTTAATTTTTTTATTACTTATGTTTTTTGAGTTATTTAGCTTTTTATTCACCCGTTCTCTAGTTTGCAGTGTCAGCAATTTGGCTGGGGTCCAAATTCCCCTAGCAACCACACATTGATTTGAATAGGAGACTCGGATATAAATAGGAGAGGGACTGAATAAAAAGATGAGTAATAAAAAGTATCAATAACAGTAAGGGGCAGATTTATCAAGGGTCGAATTTCAGGGGTTAAAAAACCCTCGAATTCGACCCTCAAAGTAAAATCCTTCTAATTTGAATATCGAATTCGATGGATTTTAGCACAAAAGCTTCGATCGAATTATTGAATAAAAATCGTCAGATCGTATCATGAAATCGAACGAACGATTTTAAGCGATCGATCGAAGGATTTTTATTCGACCAAAAACAACGTACAAAAGTGCAGGGGAAGATCCACATAGGCTAACATTGGACTTCAGTAGCTTTAAGTTGGCCAAGTATGAAGTTGAAGTTTTTTTTAAAGAGACAATACTTCGATTATCGAATGGTCGAATGATTTTTACATCGAATTCGATCGAATTTGACCAATTCGATGGTCGAAGTACCCAAAAAATTACTTCGAAATTCAAATATTTTTTGATTCTAACTATTCACTCGAGCTTAGTAAATCTGCCCCTAAATGTGTAGCCGTACAGAGCATTTGTTTTTAGATGGGGTCAGTGACCCCCATTTGAAAGCCGGAAAGAAACAGAAAACGGCAAATAATTTAAATAAAATACAAAAAAAAAATGAAGACCAATTGAAAAGTTGCTGAGAATTGGCCATTCTACAATATATTAAAAGTTAACTTGACGGTGAACTACCCCTTTAAACTGTGTTTAGCACAAACCCTATTCACTGCATTTACTTTGAAGAAGGGGTATACTGGGGTATATACTGGTATGACGTGATAAAATATGAGAAAAGACAACTTTTGGCCTACCAGATAAATACAAGTTGGACAGGATCTCCCAAGGAGTCAGCAGATCTTATCGCCAGTATTGTTTATACAATAAGTTATGGCCCCAAATGGCAAATGATGTTCCCTTTAACACTGTCTGTGTTCCAAACATAATCTCATCTTCATGCTCAGTTTTCATGTTATTAATTATTCTTTGGGGATTTTGGCCTTTGGCAGCCAGTTTCTTAGCAACGCTGATTAATTTCTATATGAATTTAATATTCTCTTAGACTAATTAATCTTATGTGCCTTTTAGTTTCCTTTCATACACAGAGAAAAAAACAGCAACGGAAAATCTTTAGTCTCAGATGTGTCTGAAAGGGGTTACAATTTCCATCATGGCCCACAAATAGCAGTTAAACAAAAATACACCAACATATTTAAAGGAACAGTTCAGTATAAAAAAAAACCCGGGTAAATAGATAAGCTGTGCAAAATAAATAATGTTTCTAATATAGTCAGTTAGGCAAAAATGTAATGTATAAAGGCTGGAGTGAGTGGATGTGTAACATAATAGCCAGAACATTACTTCCTGCTTTTCAGCTCTCTAACTCTGAGTTAGTAAGTGACTATAAGGGGGGCCACATGGGACATAACTGTTCAGAGAGTTTGTAATTGATCCTCAGCATTTGGCTCAGAATCGAAATCGCCGGCGGGATGGCACTCTGAACGCTTAGTTTTCCAAAGTCGCCCGAAGTTGCCTCACAAGGAAACTTTGGGCGACTTTGGAAAATGGAGTGCACCAATTGCCATCCAGCCAGCAATCTACATTCTAGCTGGTGGGAGGCAGTTCGGGGAGATTAGTTAACCCAAAAAAGAGATTTGTCGCTGGGCGACTAATCTTCCCGAATTTGAGCATGTGTCTGCCCTTAGAGTCTATGGACGTCATTTTCACGGCAAGACTTGACAAAAATTTCACTCATCAAGAGAGCTGCAAAGCATGAAGTAGTGTTCTGACTATTATGTTAGACATCTATTCAGTGGTGTAACTATAGAGGAAGCAGGTCTTCTTCCTCTATAGCTAATAAAACTCCCCTTCTCCCCAGCCGCTCTCTCTCTTACTGGCGAGGAAGGGGGAAGCAAGTCGGGTGGAGTTGGGGTGGGATGTGGGTGGGGCAGAGGTGGGACGTGGGCAGGGCGGTGGCACGGGCCTCTCTGAAGATTTTTTTGCAAGGGGGCCTGGTGCAGTCTAGTTACCTCACTGCATCTAGTCCCTGGTGAGGCCTCATCTGGAGTATGGGGGCAGTTTTGGACTCCAGTCCTTAAGAGGGATATAAATGAGCTGGAGAGAGTGCAGAGACTAAGTGCAACTAAACTGGTTAGAGGGAGGGAAGAGTTAAATTATGAGGGGAGACTGACAAGGTTGGGGTTGTTTTCTCTGGAAAAAAGGCGCTTGTGAGGGGACATGATTAGACTTTACAAGTACATTAGAGGACATTATAGACAAATAGCAGGGGACCTTTTTACCCATAAAGAGAATCACGTACCAGAGGCCTCCCCTTCAGACTAGAGGAAAAGAAGTTTCATTTAAAGGAACAGAGTAGGGGGTTCATCACAGTGAGGACAGTGAGGTTGGGGAATGCACTGCCGGGTGATGATTCAGTTAATGACTATAAGAGGGACTTGGATGATTTCTTGGACAGACATAATACAAAGGCTATTGTGATACTAAACTCTATAGTTAGTATAGATATGGGGATATATCATTTATGTGACAGTAGGGAGGGGTGTGTGTATGGGGCTGGGTTTTCATTTGGAGGGGTTGAACTTGATGGACTTTGTCTTTTTTCAAATTTAACTATGTAACTATGTAACTATGTAACTCCAGACTTTATACATTACATTTTTGGCTAGTTAACTACATTTTTTTTATGTTGCACAGCAGTCTTTTTACCCAGTTTTTCTATTGAA
Source organism: Xenopus laevis (assembly GCF_017654675.1). NCBI lineage: Eukaryota > Metazoa > Chordata > Amphibia > Anura > Pipidae > Xenopus > Xenopus laevis. The sequence continues at coordinate 138,383,179 of NC_054380.1, read as the reverse complement.
AAATTCCTTTAATGATCAAAAGTTCAGCTTTCAGTTCATCAGTTGTCGAGGCTATAAGATCAGTGCAGGTGTCTCTGGAGATCTTTATTTCCATCATAATTTCAGTGAGTGATGGTTCAGAAGCCTCTGCAGTAGAGGAGGAGGGCAGTCTCAATGTAGAAGGGTGGTTGTTTGCGGAGGTGCCATTTTGATTTGCCTTGTCTGACCTGGTAAACATTTTAAACTGCTGTTTCAGAATCTTGATTTTGGTCTTAACTTGGATCAATGTTAGGTCCATGCTAGGGCCAGACTTTCCACTAGATGTAGGAACATTGATTATGGGATTTGCTTCCATTCAACCACAAGAACATTGGCCACAGGGGGTCACCATCTTGTAACTTTGTTACACATCTTTGCAAGACCAAGACTGTGCACATGCTCAGTGTGGTCTGGGCTGCTTAGGGATCGTCATAAATGATCAAAACAGCACAAGTCAAATAATATCTGCCAGAAGCCGATACAGCAAGACTGATTAATAATCAGAATATACAGACTGCACTGGCTCCTGTGTTGTCATGTAATCTAATGTGGATTTTATAGTTTTTGTATTGTTTAATACAAACTTTCTCCAACTCTGCAGCAAAATAATCCTCCAAATAGAATCCCAGTTTATCTGTTTAAATCTGGCTCCATGATCTTTGTCCCTGCAGCTGGAGTTGGAAACAGTAAAGGGGATGTAAAGGCAAAAATAAAATCCAATACAAATCTCTACACAGTCGCCGACTGCTCTACAGGGAAACAAACAAAGCTGCTTGAGTTTTGCATGGCTGGGAAGTAAGGCGGGGGCTCCCCCTGCTGTTCATAAGTATGATTGTTTCCCTGCAGAGCAGTTAGGGACCGTCTGACAATTCCTATCCACAGCAGTAAATGAAGGGGGAATTTCACTGCATACAGTCAGGTTTCTTATAAAAACAGTACACATTTTTTAATAAAAGTATATTGGAGATAGGTTTCTTCTTCATTACATTTTATTTTTTGCCTTTGCTTCCAGGCTGAAACACATAATTCCGAAGAACAGTCAAAAACCATGCAAGGTGCAGCATACAGTGCTTTTGGGCTCAAGCCAGTCTTGAATTTAATTCATGCCATTTTGGTTTTACAATGGTTTTATATTTGGCTTCTCTACATGCATACATTTAAAAAAATGTTTTTACAGTTGTAATATTTTATCAGAAATGTCTATATAAATACACCAGTAAACCCTCAAAGTAATGCTGCTCTGAGTCCTCTGTCAAAAGAAACAGCACATTTCTTTCCTTCTATTGTGTACTCATGGGTTTCTGTATCAGACTAACTGTTTTCAGCTTAATCCTCCAGGGCTAGGGCAAAAAAGTTTATTAACTTACCTGTATGATAAAATAGAAGATGAACGAGCACTCCAGCTGACAACCAGAAAGAAGACTCCCTGATGCGTTTCTTATCACTAGACATAGGAACATAGGCTAAACATTTTGTTTCCCAGTCAAAAAAATATATATAAAATAGGGCAGGGGGTAATGGATATATCACATTATGATAACCCTTCAACCCTCTAAAATAAAACTCTTTAAACCACTAAAAAATCACAAGTAAAGAAAGTAAAAATGTTACTGGTTTCTAAAGCTATATAATGGCATGAATGCTGCTTTTAGATGGAAAACTGAATGTATAGCTTAAATTTGCATAGGATGCTGTATTTCCTCCATTGTATTCAAGAAAATGAATAGAGACTATGGACACCTCAGAAGAAGACACATTCTGTTTTTGAAGGGCTTTGATGTACAAACCCCATATTGTATTGATAAGGATATTTTTATTTATATCGCTCTGTAGAGCACAACAATAAATTAGTAGAATACAAATAAATACAATGTACAGTTACAATAACAATTTAAGAGTTTAGTGTTAAGGAGACAAGAGGATGGATGTCGCTGCACCGTAGAGCTTACAATCTAAATGGGAAGGTAACTGACACAATTTAAATGGGGGAATAAACCACAAAACAGGTTTTACAATTTATATAGTTCCGCATCTCGTAGATCTTACCCGTAGCACTACTTACGAACTGTTTGGACAGTAATTCAAGGTAAAGTTGTTGTACCATGTCAGCCTGTTCAAATATTACAAGATAATATGTGTGATAAGAAACCTAAGGAAAGCAGAGTAAAGGTTTATTGGTTTGCCTGTATGATAAACACAACAAGATCTCGTGTATCTCCTTTATACCACTTGAATGGGGTTCATATTAATTAGTAGTAACCAGCAGGCAGGTCTAACTCTACCCTCTCCTGTAATAAGTAGGGGGGGGGGCGCTACTGTTGTAAGTTTATTGGAGGTAACTGTGGGGGTAGGAAGAAGGAAGAAGTCTTTATTCATGTTATATGTCACTGTACAACTGCAACAATAAAAAATATCTAAGACAGTGCAGCCTCATTTTAAAGTGTTAACCATTCAGTTAACTTTTAGTATATTATAGAATGGTCAGTTCTTAGCAACTTTTCAATTGGTCTCAGTTTTTTTATTGCGTATAGTTTTGAAAAATTTGAATACATTTCTGGCTCTTTCCAACTTCCAAATGGGGGTCACTGACCTCGGCAACCAAAAAACTATTGTTACTTTCTATACAGGCCCTCTCCCATTTATATTCCATCCTCTCATTTAAACGACTGCCTGATTTCTAGGAGAGCCTCGCAACCAAACAGGTACTGAAACTGGCGAGTTGAACAAGAAAATAAATAATTTCCAAATCATAAAAGCGCTTGCCCACATATCCACCGGAATCGCTAAGCTGTATAACAATGCATTAAGCTTTATTAAAACACACAATGTGATAACAATATGGCAGTGGGTGTGCAAAAGCTTATGCGTTTCGTGCCTCTACGCTCAGCACTTCCTCAAAGTCTAATGTGCATGATGTATTAGCATACTTAAATAGGGTCACTAATACGTATCAATGACAGTGTTAAAGGTTAAAGTGCATACATAATGATAACGACAATAGAGTGTCACCGAGTATGTTACCTGATAAGAGAGAGATATGTGGATCAGCGCTTTATGCAGGTAAACGATACTTTGAAAAGTTTTCGGATGGGAGTTGCTGAACTCTCGCGAGAGCACCGACCCGGCGGAGAGAGACGCTAGCGTAAAGGGGTGAGCTCCGCCACGGAAAAATCCTTATAGTGACTGCCAATTTTTTACCCTACTAAAAGTTAACTTTAAGGGGCAGATTTATCAAGTGAATTCGAGGAAATTTTCGAAGGAAAAAAAAAATCGAAATTCGAAGTAATTTTTGGGATACTTCGACCATCGGATAGGATACTACAACTTCGAATTTACTTCGATTTGAAGTAAAAATCATTCGAATATTCGACCATTCGATAATCGAAGTACTGTCTCTTTAAAATAACTTTGACTTCAATACTTCGCCAAATTAAACCTGCCGAAGTGCTATGTTAGTCTATGGGGACCTTCTGCAACATTTTTCTAAGTCCTTACACATCGAATAAAAATCCTTTGATTGTACACTAAAATTGTTCGAAATTTTTATTCGACCACAGGATTGCCAAATTTGCTGAAAAAACTTTGAATTCGATATTCGAATTCGAAGTGTTTTAATTCGATGGTCGAATTTCGATGGTCGAATTTCGATGGTCGAATTTCGAAGTTTTTTGTACTTTGAAATTCGACCCTTGATAAATCTGCCCCTAAAGGTGAACCACCTCTTTAAATAGAACTGTACACCCCATGGAAGGTAACGCATAGGTAAGAAAGCTTCCTGCCGGTCATCCGTTGAAATATAAACCTGACTCTGACGTCATAATGGGTTTAGATCATGAGACGAGAGGGTTATTTCCACTGGCGAGGCTTTAACTACAGCCCAGCTATCATTTAATCTCCTGTTAATGATGCATCTAATGCATTCCCCTGTTTTATCCGGATAACATCTTCCAGACTGTTGGTCCTCTCAGGCGATTTAAATAGGCACTTTGTAAATATCTGCAATTTTTCCTGTGTTTATAAAAAAAACAAACGGCTGGTGACTGGAGATAAGTGGAATTTTCTGACCTTTACTACCTGTTTCCCCTAGCAACCTATCATCGGCTGCTCCAATCATAAGCCTGGGATCCCACGTTAAGCTTCCCAGCGCGTCCCACTACGACTTTGCAGAGGTTTTCATTTTAATCCCTTGGCACGAAGGCCGAGTGTGGGACAAGGTCTAATTAATGGCAGGAACGTGAGGAATCCTGCGCAGTCTTAATATTAGGATGTGATATTTGGCAAGCGGGTGGATCCAGCTGTCTCTGCTACAAAGCCCATTGTTACATCTCAGTGGGAAAAATGTTGTTATGTATTAGACTATTTCCATCCCGACTGAGTATGCACATTCTTTGCTAAGCTGTCCCTTGTCCCGTGTTTGGATTTGAATTTAGATGCGCACTACTTGTCAAGGCTGGACGGCTCTTGTAGAGTTGAGTCAGGACCAGGGAGGGAACTGCTTTGAAGAACTAAAGCCCCCCCCAATAAGAAAAGACCCAATCGGCTTCACCTTCACTGCTTCCTCCCGCATAGTATATTATTCCAAAAAGTGTCCCCGAATATCATGTTCACTTTATACAGAGTAGTGCAGCTGAGCTCATGGGTGGCATCTTCTGCGTTTTCGGTCTTCTTCAGATCCTCTTCCTTCCCTTCGGCTATTTATGGAATTTTTTGGTACAAATACTGGACTGCTCCAACTGTGCATGCGCCAAATCCCTCCATGTCGGCGTTCCCTTACAGAAGAAGATTGCCGCTAAGTGACTGTAATTTGGATCTTCATACCTTAAGTCTACTAGAAAATCATAAAAACATTAAATAAAGCCAATAGGCTGGTTTTGCTTCCAATAAGGATTCATTATATCTTAGTTGGGATCAAGTACAAGCTACTGTTTTATTATTACACAGAAAATTATTTTTAAAAATATGAATTATTTGGTCTATGGGAGATGGGCGTCCTGTAATTCAGAGTTTATCATTCCAGATAGGGTTGCCACCTGGCGGTAAAAATGATGGCTGATCCCTATGTTATTAATTGGGAAAAAAGATAAATATATAGGAAGTTCAGTGATCCCAATGTTATTAATAGGGAATAAAGATAAATATATAGGAAGGTCAGTGATCCCAATGTTATTAATAGGGAATAAAGATAAATATATAGGAAGGTCAGTGATCCCAATGTTATTAATAGGGAATAAAGATAAATATATAGGAAGGTCAGTGATATGATCCCAATGTTATTAATAGGGAATAAAGATAAATATATAGGAAGGTCAGTGATCCCAATGTTATTAATAGGGAATAAAGATAAATATATAGGAAGGTCAGTGATCCCAATGTTATTAATAGGGAATAAAGATAAATATATAGGAAGGTCAGTGATCCCAATGTTATTAATATGGAATAAAGATAAATATATAGGAAGGTCAGTGATCCCAATGTTAATAATAGGGAATAAAGATAAATATATAGGAAGGTCAGTGATCCCAATGTTATTAATAGGGAATAAAGATAAATATATAGGAAGGTCAGTGATCCCAATGTTAATAATAGGGAATAAAGATAAATATATAGGGGAAGGTCGGTATTTTTTTCCAGAAAAGGTGGCAACCCTAATTCCAGATAACAGATCTGGGAATGATAAAATATGGGTTCCTTGGTGTATACCTACTGTATGTTGTCTGTGTATTTGGCCCATGGCAAGTGAGCCAGATTTTACACATGTTTAGTTCTTTAAAATAAAATCATTTGTTGGATAGAAGTTGACATTGAGAATTGCCAAATAATGTGAGTTTATCAGCAAATGCAGCACACACACAAGATTTGCTTGGTTGGTACAAAATAAAGACTGAAGCGTTCAGAGTGAATGAGCAGAGCACCGGATAATAAGCATTCTTGGGTTCTTAGGGAAATATCAGCTCAGTTTTCGTCTGGTCTTTATTGTTAGGCTAACGGCCATTGTAATGTATTTCTGCCAGTGGAGAACTGCCTGTCACTGTTTTTTGATTGCCTTTAGTTTGCATTTTCAAGGCTGAAATCCACCTGTGCCTACTGGTGAGTTGTGTTTGGCAGTCAAGTCAACAGCAAGAAACACAGGCAGTGACAGGCACTTGTATGTCGGCACTCAGTGCCCCATAAGTAGTGATGTAACTAGATATTACTAGGCAAATCATTTTTCATGCCCCCAAAATGTCTAGAGGTTGACCATATATGTATATAAATTAGGGCTTCATGGGGCCCCTATATGTCCTGGGCCCCCCTGCAGCCGCAGGGTCTGCTTACTCTGTAGTTACGCCCCTGCCCATAAGCCTCACTCTTATTACACATCTATAAGTTCATTGAAATTTGCTAATTTATTGTCTGGTCCAGTGTCGGATTGGAGGGTTCCGAGGCCCACCGGGGCTTTCAACACAGGGGCCTCCACCATTCTCCGGGGCCCCCAGCCACAACCCCCCTCCAGGTTCCCCCATGCCGCCATTGCACTAGTGTTAATTCGTTAGCACAAGCATTTTATAGCGATCTTTTGCCTAGCGAAACTTCGTTAGTTCAATTTGAATAGGGCGGGTACATATAGGTCATATATATGTCTTTATTAGAGATGTTGGTGCAAATGCTTGAAGCCTATCACACACACTTCAAGGTGGGCATATTGAGTAGAGATCCATCCTCCCCAAATGAGCGGATCTCTCTATGTATGGGCAGCTTTAGATTCAGCAACCAGCCAGATCTGGCCTAAATAACTGTCCAGCTAAATGACTTCCCCACATTCTGAACCTTTGTTTTCAGGTCATTGTTCAAGCTTTTATGCCAGAGCATCCACCAAGAGTTTGAACCTTTACATCCTTGTTTTCTGTAGCAACATTGTGTTAGTTGTTCTCTTCCTACTCTAACACTTGCTTGTGACTGCAGCCTTGAGTACACACCACCTGCCCGGACCCTTTCCAGGAACTGACAGCTGGAAAAGGCAAGTTCCTTTGGCAACTCTATTATGTCAGATCAGGAGTTGACGTCAGATCAGGCTGCACTGTCTCCAATTATTCCTCCTAAATGCACTGCTGCCAAAGCTTAGGGAGAAATACACAGAGTGGTTAAAGGGGAAGTACAGCTTCCTGTTTAACACAAGTTCAGCGAATAAGACTTAAGGTGGCCATAGACACACAGATCGGATCGTACGAATCGAGGATTCGTACGATTTTCGGATCGTGTGTGGCGTGTGCCGACATCTTTCGCCCGGCGGAGATCGGTCGTTTGGTCGATCGGTCAGGTTTGATTTTGACCCGACCGATCCCGCTGGAGCTCATGGCACATCGTAATCTGATCGTTCGGCCATACGGCCGAACAATCACATTACCCCCGATATAGCCATGCCTGTTAATGTCCTGTTCTGTCCCAGTGGCTGCACAGATCATATCTGATCCCCATTGTAAGCAGCAGTCCTGTCCTGCTTTATGGCAGCTGAGATTCTAGCTATCTGTATAACAGAACATTCTGTCCCAGTGGCTGCACAGATCCTACCTGATCCCCATTGTAAGCAGCAGTCCTGTCCTGCTTTATGGCAGCTGAGATTCTAGCTATCTGTATAACAGACCATTCTGTCCCAGTGGCTGCACAGATCCTATCTGATCCCTATTGTAAGCAGCAGTCCTGTCCTGCTTTATGGCAGCTGAGATTCTAGCTATCTGTATAACAGAACATTCTGTCCCAGTGGCTGCACAGATCCTATCTGATCCCCATTGTAAGCAGCAGTCCTGTCCTGCTTTATGGCAGCTGAGATTCTAGCTATCTGTATAACAGAACATTCTGTCCCAGTGGCTGCACAGATCCTATCTGATCCCCATTGTAAGCAACAGTCCTGTCCTGCTTTATGGCAGCTGAGATTCTAGCTATCTGTATAACAGAACATTCTGTCCCAGTGGCTGCACAGATCCTATCTGATCCACATTGTAAGCAGCAGTCCTGTCCTGCTTTATGGCAGCTGAGATTCTAGCTATCTGTATAACAGAACATTCTGTCCCAGTGGCTGCACAGATCCTATCTGATCCCCATTGTAAGCAGCAGTCCTGTCCTGCTTTATGGCAGCTGAGATTCTAGCTATCTGTATAACAGAACATTCTGTCCCAGTGGCTGCACAGATCCTATCTGATCCCCATTGTAAGCAGCAGTCCTGTCCTGCTTTATGGCAGCTGAGATTCTAGCTATCTGTATAACAGAACATTCTGTCCCAGTGGCTGCACAGATCCTATCTGATCCCCATTGTAAGCAGCAGTCCTGTCCTGCTTTATGGCAGCTGAGATTCTAGCTATCTGTATAACAGAACATTCTGTCCCAGTGGCTGCACAGATCCTATCTGATCCCTATTGTAAGCAGCAGTCCTGTCCTGCTTTATGGCTGGGTCTGAGAGCAATAGTAAGACAAGCTATACACACACCAGACCAGAGAGCTTATGATCTTAGCTGCAGTATTTAATAAGTGTTCTGGATGCACATGGCTAATATATCACAAACTCGGTCTCTACACTGATTTTTTTCAATACTCTGTTTAAGAAAGAACAGTAATAAAACGAAGAGGTAAAATGTAACAGAATAATTAGTTCTTAACTGACTGTTAACTATGGACTAGATATTGGTCAGGATCACCCACCCATCACTCACACACACTGTACTATACACACACTATACATACTGTATATAGTGAATAAAGTAGCCCCTCTTGTAAAATATAAGGATATTATAAGTTACCGAGGAGTTTCATGACCATATAAAAACACGAGGCCGAAGGCCGAGTTATACAGGTCATGGAACTCCGAGGTAACTTCTAATATCCTCATATTTTACAACTGGGGGTACTTTATTTATTATAATACACAAATTTCAGTGAGTCATGTGACTGAAATGACATCAGAACTCACCGTTTATAACTGATGACATCAGAACTCACCGTTTATAAGGATATAATTTACAGGATATTCATGGCTTTTGTGTATTATATATATACATACAGACACACACACACACTATACACACACAGCAGAAATCAGTATAAATACATATATATGTTGTTTTATTGCAGTGATATGTCCCAATATAAAACGGTACAAATGTAGAAGAGAGCAGATAAGTTTATAGCCGAGAATTAGGTGAAAAATTCCTCCCCAGCTCGTCCTCGCACTCACTGAGCTGAAAGTCACGTGCACAGTCTCCATAGTAACGGCGGATGCGTCTGTAGGGAACCAACGTGTCTCTTCGCTGTGCCTCCCGCGTGCTCGCTCACGCCTCTGTCTGGGGGACGCGGGAGTGGGCGGTGCGAAGGCACGGGGAGGGGGGGAAAGCGCGAGAGTCTCGCGAGGTTTGGGCGCGCGGTGGAATCTCGCACAGGCAGCGGTCTCAGGTGAAAGACGGAGAAGGAGCGGCGCAGCTCTGAGAAGGTTCGGTAAGTGGGAGGGATAAAGTGAGGCAATTGCAAGGGACATATGTATAGCGGGATCAGTGTGTGAGGTGATGTGTGTGACTGGAGCAGGGCTGAGAGACACCGCCGACTGGGACTGGAGAGAATGATAATGAGACTGATCCGGTGACCTGGGTAGAACGGGCGAGACTGCGGGTCCAGAGAGTGAGAGAAGTTGTTCTGCCAGTGACAGGAGATGTGACTGTGTCTGTGTGTGACTGTTGTCTATATGTGATTGTGACTGACTGTGTGACTGTTGTCTGTGTGTGACTGACTGTGTGACTGTTGTCTATATTTGATTCTGTCTGTGTGTGACTGTGTCTGTGTGTGATTGTTGTCTGACTGTGTGTGTGACTGTGTCTATATGTGACTGTGTGTGACTGTTTGTGTGTGACTGGTGTCTGTGCATGACTGTGTCTTACTGTGTCTGACTGACTGTTGCCTATATGTGATTGTGTCTGCGTGACCGTGTCTTACTGTGACTGTTTCTGACTGTTTGTGTCTGTGTGTGACTGTTGCCTATATGTGATTGTGTCTGTGTGACTGACTGTGTGACTGTGTCTGTGTGTGACTGTTGGCTGTGTCTGTGTGTTACTGTTGTCTGTATGTGACTGACTGTGTGACTGTGTTTATCTGTGTCTGTCCGTGACTGTGTGTCTGTGTGTGACTGTGTATTTGTGTGACTGTGTATTTGTGTGACTGTTATCTGTATGTGAGTGTGTTACTGTTGTCTGTATGTGACTGTGTCTGACTCTTTGTGACTGCGTCTGTGTGTGACTGACTGTGACTGTTGTCTATATGTGATTCTGTCTGTGTGTGACTGTGACTGACTGTGTGTCTGTGTGTGACTGACTGTGTGTGATTGTTTTCTGTGTGTGGCTGTGTGTGACTGTGTCTATATGTGACTGACTGTGTGACTGACTGTGTGACTGTGTGTAACTGTTGTCTGTATGTGACTGTGTGTGACTGTGTCTGTGTGTGATTGTTGTCTGTGTGTGACTGTTGTTTGTGTGTGACTGTGTCTGTGTGTGTGTCTGTGTGTGTGACTGTTGTCTGTGTATTACTGTTTGTGTGTGACTGGTGTCTGTGCGTGACTGTCTTACTGTGACTGTGTCTGACTGACTGTTGCCTATATGTGATTGTGTCTGTGTGACTGACTGTGTGACTGTGTCTGTGAGTCTGTGTGTGACTGTTGGCTGTGTCTGTGTGTGACTGTTGTCTGTGTGTGACTATTGTCTGTATGTGACTGACTGTGTGACTGTGTTTGTCTATTTCTGTGCGTGACTGTCTTTCTTTGTCTGTGTGTGACTGTGTCTGTGTGAGTCTGTGTGTGACTGCTGTCTATGTGTGGCTGTGTCTGCGTGTTACTGTTTGTGTGTGACTGTTGTCTGTGTGTGACTGTTGTGTATGTGTGTCTGTGTGTGATTGTTGGCTATGTGTTACTGTTGTATGTGTGTGGCTGTTGTCTGTGTGTGACTGTGTATTTGTGTGACTGTTGTCTGTATGTGACTGTGTGTTACTGTTGTCTGTATGTGACTGTGACTGTTGTCTGTGTGTGACTGTTGTCTGTATGTGTCTGTGCATGACTGTATCTGTGTGACTGTGCGTCTGTCTTTCTCTGTGTCTGTCCGTGACTGTGTCTGTATGTGACAGTGAGACTGGCAGTACAGTAACCCACAACTTCTGCCCACACTATCGTATCTCTCTCTCTATCATCTATATCTATCTCTCTATCTATCTCTCTATTATCTATTTATCATCTATGTATCTCTCTATCTATTTACCTGTCATCTATTTATCTATTATCTATATATCATCTATCTATATATCTATCTATCATCAATCTATCACCTATCTATATATCTATATGTCTATGGCTATCTATCTGTCTGTCTGTCGCTAGTCCCGGGCCGGTGTGACATGGGCACGAGCTCCTATACTAACTCAATTCAACCGAGTCTTGTGCGACCCCAGTATTACTGTACTACTACTACTATTATTACTTAGTAGTACCGCTCTACTGTCTCCCCTTAGCCCTGACCCCCTGCCACATCATGTACTGGATACTGACATTGTACTCCTCCACGTGGGTGGGGGGGGTGACTTAAATTCACATTACCTTATGGTTTGATTTATGGTTTTATTTCTTGTGTGCTTGAATGTAGTTGAACTTTTCCGTACTGTAAATGTCAGACGCATTGTACTGTGCTCCTCTCCTACAGTCAGTGATATTATATTAAATGCCAGAAATACTGTCAACACTGATCAGAAAACCTCAGCATAATAGAATTACAGGGTAATGTTGGCACAATATAACCTGTGCATGAGCATCTCCATGTTCCTCATTGAATATTTTTTATGTGACAATAACATTGAATTTATATACTCTATATAGGACTGTATTACAGGCATGGGATCCGTTATCTGTAAACCCGTTATCCAGAAAGCTCCGAATTACGGAAAGGCCATCTCCGATAGACTCCATTATAATCAAATAATCCAAAAATTTTTAAAATTATTTCCTTTTTCTGTGTAATATTAAAACAGTAACTTGTACTTGATCCCAACTAAGATATAATAAATCCTTATTGGAGGCAAAACCAGCCTGTTGGGTTTATTTAATGTTTATATGATTTTTTTAGTGGACTGCAATATGGGCTGTAAAATATGGAATGGGCTAAGGTTAATGGAACGCTAGGATTGGTTGCTTAAAATAACATTCTACAGTGGGGCTGTGGGGAGCATATAATTTATGTCCCCATTAATGAAAAGGAGGGTCAATATTCCTTTGATATTCACAATTGCTATACCCATAGAAGTTATGAGAAAGGACAGATTCAGAATGGGAAGACTGTTTTCATATATAGTTCAGCTTTAAAGGAGAACTAACGTTTAACAAATAATTAGGCTAGAAATGCTACACTGTAGGTTTTGGGCATCTGTACCAGTCCAAGGCCAAAAGTAAAGCTCCGTGCCTCTAAACTTGCCCCCAGTGGCTTCTGTATCTGCCCATGTCCACCCATAGCCCCTAAAGATTCTCAACTGCAGCCTAGAGCACGCTGAGCATGTGCAGTGCCACTGGCACACAAAAGATGGCCTCACAAGATGACAAGCTGCTGTGGACAACGTTGAAAGCATGGTTCATGGCAGATATGTGGCTGATACAGTATTTTCAGCATATACAGTATTTCTAACCATTACTACTTTTTTTCACATTTTAATTCTGCTTTAAAATAGGATTAGGCTTTGGAACGTGTCAAGTTAATTTTAACCACATGCACGTTTAGCTGCTATGTAAGTCTCCCGTTGACATTCCAAGTGACTTTAGGCACGCAAGTCTGACATATCTGCTTCAGGGCTTTAGTTCTATTCAACCAAACATCTGTGAGTCTGATATTCCAGGGTTATGCTCTTATTTGTTTTACATTTTGGCTCTTTGTACTTAAAGGGACACTTTGTCATATTTTTTTTTAATCAAAATGCATCAGTTAATAGTGCTGCTCCAGCAAACTTCTGCACTTAAATCTGTTTTGCAAAAGAGCAAACTGATATTTTTATATTTAATTTTGAAATCTGACATGGGGCTAGGCATATTTTGAGTTTCCCAGGTGCCCCCAGTCACTTCAGTCACTCTTTACTGCTGCACTGCAAGTTGGAGTGATATCACCCGCCTCCCCCCCCCAGCAGAACAATGGGAAAGTAACCAGATAACAGCTCCCTGTTAGATATAAGAACAGCACTAAATAGTAAAAATCCAAGTCCCACTGCAACACCTTCAGTTACATTGAGTAGGAGAAAACAGCCTGCCAGAAAGCAGTTCCATAACGCAGCACTGGCTCTTTCTGAAAGCACATGACCAGGCAAAATGGCCTGAGATGCACCTACACACCAATATTACAACTAAAAAAATACATTTGTTGAGTTAAGAATTAAATGTTACATGGTAGAGTGAATTATTTGCAGTGTAAACAATGTAATTTAGAAATAAAACCTGCACCATAAAAATCATGACAGAATCCCTTTAAGGCAAGAGTCTGAGTAACAGATGTCTGGCTGCTTTAATATCCTCTTGGTGTTTTTCTTTTCTGTAGATCTGAAAGCTGAAGGGTCACGTAAGGCTGACATGAAGGAGTCTATTTTACCTCTTTCCGTTTTACTTGTCATCATGGATATTAATTACATTATTAACTGACACGCACAGACTTGATAATGTCAAGCCCAGTGAAGAGAAGTCCCCCAGTTCCAGGTTGGCTCTTTTGCACTCCATCAACATAACCCGTCAACGCATATATTAAATGTTGGATAAAACGGTGTTGGATAAGGACTGGAGGCCAGGGTTCACTTTTGGTTCTTTGGAGGACAGCTGTCGTTACGTGTCTGCTTTTTGCAAAGAGAAAATGAAATTTCCATTTTATTGGCTCTTTCTTCTACAAATAAAGTAATTCTTTCAAAAAGATTGCTGCTGCAAAATTCCTTGGGCATGGCTACTGATCCAACGTGATTGTCTGGCATCACTCCTAGACTCATGAGTGGCTATACCATGCTGCGAAATGGGGGATTGGGGAACGGAGGTCAGCCATGGATGCTACGTTGGTCCAGTCGAATCAGGCTCTCTTGGCTCAGCTTCACATTGTTCATCATACTCGTGTTCTTCCCCTTGATCGCCCACTATTACCTCACCACCATCGATGATGCAAATGATCCAGATAGGAGAATCTTTGGCCCACGAACCGTGAATGAACTTTGTGAAGTGAAGCATGTCCAGGATTTGTGTCGAATCAGAGAATCTGTAAGTGAAGAGCTCCTCCAGCTCGAAGCCAAGCGTCAGGAACTTAATAGCGAAATTGCTAAATTAAACCTTAAAATTGAAGCTTGTAAAAAAAACATAGAGAATGCTAAGCAGGACCTTCTGCAGCTCAAAAATGTCATCAGGCAAACGGAACATTCATATAAGGAACTGATGGCACAAAATCAGCCAAAGCTTTCGTTGCCAATCCGGCTGTTGCCAGAAACAGATGATATCAATATACCATTGCCAAAGTCCAAAAGGAACTGCGGGCTACACAATTGTTTTGACTACTCACGGTGCCCCCTTACTTCTGGGTTCCCTGTATTTGTCTACAACAGTGATAAATATCCTTTTGGGAACCTTATAGATCCGTTAATCAAGCAAGCCTTGGAGGCGAGTGTCCGAAATAATGTTTATGTGACTGAGAATGCAAATACTGCTTGTATATATGTAGTCTTAATGGGGGAAATGCAGGAGCCAGTGATGCCAAAACCTACTGAACTGGAGGAACAGTTGCACTCTTTGCCATATTGGAGGACTGACGGTCACAACCATCTTATTATAAACTTGTCTAGAAAATCCGAAACCCAAAATTATCTTTATAATGTCAGCACGGGGCGTGCGATGATTGCTCAGTCAACGTTTTATGACTTACAGTACAGGCCTGGGTTTGACATTGTGGTGTCACCATTAGTCCATGCAATGTCTGAACCGAACTTCTTGGAAATTCCACCTCAGGTGCCGGTGAAACGTAAGTACCTATTCAGCTTTCAGGGAGAAAAGATTGAGTCGTTGCATTCTAGTCTGCAAGAGGCCAGGTCGTTTGAAGAAGAAATCGAAGGCAATGCACCAGCGGACTACGATGACCGTATCATTACTACCCTTAAGGCTGTCCAGGACAGTAAGTTGGATTTTGTCATGGTTGAGTTCACTTGTAAAAATCAGGCAAAGCCAAGTCTGCCCACTGAGTGGGCTTTGTGTGGGGAGAGGGAAGACAGGTTAGAGCTACTGAAGCAATCTACATTTGCACTGATTATTACGCCAGGAGATTCACAGCTACTTATATCTGCTGGCAGTGCCATGAGGCTTTTTGAAGCTCTGGAGGTAGGAGCCATTCCCGTTATCCTTGGAGAACAAGTTCAACTACCGTATCACGATACCATTCGGTGGAACGAGGCAGTGTTAATACTACCAAAACCACGTGTAACCGAAGTCCACTTTCTGTTAAGAAGTTTATCTGACAATGACCTCCTCTCGCTGAGGAGACAAGGCCGTTTCTTGTGGGAGACGTACTTTTCTACATCTGATACAGTATTTAATACTATTTTAGCGACCATTAGGACTAGAATACAAATCCCTGCTGCTCCCATTAAAGATGAACCAGCAGTAGAGATTCCTCATCGATCTGGTAAAGCTGCAGGCACTGATCCCAACATGGCAGACAACGGAGACCTAGATCTGGGGCCCGTTGAAACCGAGCCTCCTTATGCATCTCCTAAGTATCTCAGAAACTTCACACTAACTGCAGCAGATATCTACCGCAACTGGAATACAGCCCCCGGTCCTTTTCATTTATTTCCACACACGCCCTTTGATCCTCTCTTACCTTCTGAAGCAAAATTTCTTGGTTCCGGTACTGGTTTTCGGCCAATTGGAGGTGGAGCTGGTGGTTCAGGAAAAGAGTTCCAAGCGGCCCTTGGAGGGAACGTGCCTCGAGAGCAATTCACGGTGGTAATGTTAACGTACGAACGAGAGGAAGTGTTAATGAACTCTTTGGAAAGGTTGAATGGGCTACCTTACTTAAATAAAGTAGTAGTGGTATGGAATTCTCCCAAGCTGCCATCTGAAGATTTGTTGTGGCCAGATATCGGGGTACCTATTGTGGTAAGTCTTGATTTTTTTTTGCTTATTGCATCAAAACCATCAAATTCAGATTGGGTGCAGGTACTCTATGTATGTTGTTGTTGAGCTTTCCTAATATGATCATGTTTATTGGCTTTCAATAAGTGCTCTGCACTTGACATTTAGTAAAGATCACGTAGATGGAACACGGTTAGGTGTTTCTGTGGAATAAAATGAATGAAATTGAATTTTCTAAATATCATCTGCAGTTTTTTCCAGAAATGTTATGAGCTCAAAATGTAAAAGTGAGAGCATTTCAATAGCATGTACAGGCTGTGAGCAAATGTTGGAGGCTGCACTGCTAAACTATGTTTTATAGAATCTCTCTGTACAGGCTATGAGCAATTTTAGGGGGCTGTTCCTGCTGAATTGTGCTTAGTACAGGGGTATACCTATGCTGCCATAGTTTTATGGGATCTCTCTGTACAGACTATGAGCAAACATAGGGGACTGTTCCTGCTGAATTGTGCTTAGTACAGGGAATAGCTATGCTGCCATAGTTTTATGTGATCTCTCTGTACAGACTATGAGCAAACTTAGGGACTGTTCCTGCTGAATTGTGCTTAGTACAGGGAATACCTATGCTGCCATAGTTTTATGGGATCTCTCTGTACAGACTATGAGCAAACTTAGGGGGCTGTTCCTGCTGAATTGTGCTTAGTACAGGGGAATACCTATGCTGCTATAGTTTTATGATATCTCTCTGTACAGACTATGAGTAAATTTAGGGGACTGTTCTTGCTGAATATCTATGCTGCCATAGTTTTATGGGATCACTCTGTACAGACTATGAGCAAACTTAGGGGACTGTTCCTGCTGAATTGTGCTTAGTACAGGGGAATACCTATGCTGCCATAGTTTAATGGGATCTCTCTGTACAGACTATGAGCAAACTTATGGGACTGTTTCTGCTGAATTGTGCTTAGTACAAGGACTATGACAGTATAGGGTTACCTATACTGTCATAGTCCATGGTCAAATTCAAACCTACATCCTCAGAAGTGTGAGGCAGCAACACCAACCACGGTGAACATTCACAGTCTGTATCTGTACATATTCATATAGGACTCTTTGCTAAGGATTTTATGCTGAGCATGTTGATATTTTGTGAATAACAGCTCAGAAACTGATAGAATCACTGCTTGGGTCTCCAGGAACATGTCTCGATTTGCCCAGAGGGTCTATTTCTGCCCTGTTGACATTGACCAATGCCTCCTATATTATTCTTGGTAAATATTGGCCCGAATGGAGTTGATTCAGCTCTCCCATCAATTTTGCAATACGATACAAGTTTTCCCCCCTTCCCTGCGGTCTGTGCTTGTATTACATTATTCATTTCTCTAGGAAATCGCCTTATTATTTACAATTCTGAAGGTTTGACGTTACCCTGGTGCATTCTGGGCAAAAGTAAACATTTCATTTAAACTTCGACATCAGTAGCATTTCTGGGAACGGATTCCCAGGTTGCCTTTATTTTTAATGCTGGAGTGGAGTATACGAGTCAATATGTTCTCTTCGTTGGCTAACAAGTTATATGTGTACAGTTGCTTCAAGGCCCTGATGCCTTGGCTGGTTTCTCCCTCTCTTTTATTCTCCTGCTGTTGTGTATAACATGCTACGTGCAGCATTCCAACATGGACGCTCCTGTAACTCAATGAATTGGCCCAATACAAGAAAATGGAAATGTCCTTTAACACTGGGTTAGTCACATGTGTGCAGCCATGTTGCAGGCTGTGGGTGGGGCTACTGCTTTAACTTGTCTAGCCTGGAGGTCACATAAGTTCAGACGTTTGTCAGCCATTTCATTATTGGCCGTTCATCTCAGATGATTTATGTTGACAATAACCTGCTGGACCCCCTACAATCTGGTTTTAAGCCACAACACTCCACGGAAACTGCCCTGACTCGACTAACTAATGACCTTTTAACTGCTAAAGCCAACAATCACTTCTCACTACTAATACTACTTGATCTCTCAGCCGCATTTGACACTGTAGATCACCCTCTCCTCCTCCAGTCCCTCCAGTCACTTGGCCTTCGTGACACAGCCCTGTCCTGGTTCTCTTCTTACATCACCAATCGTTCCTTCAGTGTCTCCTACAATGGAGTATAATCTTCTCCCCTACCTCTTTCTGTTGGAATTCCTCAAGGCTCTGTCCTGGGACCATTACTATTCTCCTTCTATACTTCCTCCCTTGGCAAATTAATAAATTCGTATGGTTTCCACTACCACCTCTTTGCTGACGATACTCAGATCTATCTCTCATCTCCTGATCTCAACCCAGAACTCCTAACTCGCGTCTCCTCCTGCCTGTCCGCTATCTTTACCTGGATGTCGCAACGCTACCTTAAATTAAACCTCTCTAAAACCGAAATGGTTCTCTTTCCTCCAACTAACACCAGTAGCATCCCCGAAGTATCCATCATAGTTAGCAATTCCACTATCACCCCCTCTCCCCAGGCCCGGTGCCTTGGGGTTATCCTAGATTCTGCCCTGTCATTCTCTCCTCATATCCAGTCACTTATTAAATTATGTCACTTCCACCTAAGGAACATATCCAAAATACCATCATTTATCACCCAAGACGCTGCCAAAATTCTTATTCACTCTCTCATCATATCACATCTAGACTACTGTAACTCTCTTTTAATTGGCCTTCCCCTCCTGAGACTCACCTCTCCAGTCCATAATGAACACTGCTGCGAGGCTCATACACCTCACCAACCGCTCCTCCTCTGCCTCGCCATTCTGTCAATCCCTGCACTGGCTTCCATTACCTTTCAGAATCCAATTCAAATTAATAACACTGACTTTCAAAGCACTTCATAACTCTGCCCCACCCTACATCTCTGAACTCATCTCTATATACTCACCCACTCGCTTACTACGCTCCTCTACTGACCTGCTCCTCAACTCTTCTCTCATTACCTCCTCACATGCTCGCATTCAAGACTTTGCAAGGGCTGCACCCCTCCTCTGGAACGCTCTCCCACGGTCTGTCCGACTTTCTCCCAACCTTTCTGCTTTCAAGAAATCTCTGAAAACGCACTTCTTTCGAGAAGCCTCCCCTCACTCTGCTTAACTACCAAACGCAACACCACATACAATACCACATTTCTCACCCACTTAATTCGATCTTGCCCACTCCCACACCTTGTGTATTACTCCCTTCCCTTTAGACTGTATGCCTATGTATAGGGCCTTCCTCACCTTTTTGTATCTGTATTGATTGTGATGTTTGTTACTCCATATATTCTATGTATGTAATTCATGTGATGTAGTTGTATAATCACATTTACTTTACAGTGCAATATGTTGGTGCTATATAAATACATGTTAATAATAATAATTCTGTAATTCGGAACTTTCTGGATAAGAGGTTTCCGGAAAACAAACAAACCGTACTTCTGGAGCATATTTCTAATCAACTGCAATTTGGCAGATTTTATTCTCAGTTGCCCTTTAAGGCTTGCTACAAACTGGCTGCTGAGTGAGTGGTTCAGGAGACAGTTCACTAAGATAGGGGGTTAGCCGACAATGAGTAAAAGGTGCACAAATTTTGGGCAAAGCAGTAAGTGATTAAGTTTTCTGCAATAGGTGCTACTAGTGAAATTCCATTAGTGCACATATAATAGGGGTTGGAATTTCACTCTCGAGCATATCCGTGGTGGCAGTTGATTTTATCGCTGCAGAGGCAAATTCCCCGGCCTAGCCAAGGTTATTTTATGTAATAAATTGCTGTATTTGCATGTGTTCCTTGTAAATAACCTTTACACCTGTACAATCTGTGTATGGCGTAACCTGCCTTGTTTTGCATGTATATATCCATCTATCATCTGACTGGTCAGGTTAGAGTCTCTAATATATTGTGCTACTAGAAATGTGCTTGGCATTGTTCTGGGGGACAAATTCTTCTCTGTTGAACTTAAGGTCAGTAGAGGTATAGTTGCAATTTAAAAACATTTTCCAATCTATAGTCGAAATGCACTACTAGATATTTGTATGATTGTAGACTTTTGAATGTTGGGTCAAGGCCATGGTATTAGACACTGCCTGTTCAGTGTTATAACATATGGCGCATTCTCCACCATTTTTTTAGGTGTAGGAGAAGCATCTGAACCCAGCAGTGTATCCTTGTCTGGTGGTTTCAGTTAAAACAGGCTGCAAAAATTAAAAAAAAAATTGGTGGAATATGCCATGCATACCTCGAACCCCCACTTCATTATAATGGTGTGCCGTCTTTTCTTTGTTTATTTCTCCATAATTAGTGAGCTTTGTCCTTTTCTAAAACAATTAACGTGGCTAAAAATGGCATATTTTATATAGTGAACTTATTGCATGAGGCTAAAGTTTCAGCTTGTCAATAGCAGCAATGATCCAGGACTTCAAACTTGTCACAGGGGGTCACCATCTTGGAAAGTGTCTGTGACACTCACATGCTCAGTGGGCTCTGATTGGCTGTTGAGAAGCTAAGCTTAGGGCTCGTCACTAATTATCCAGCAGAAAATGAGCTTCCCTGGCTGTAATATAAGCTGATGCTACAGGTTTGCTGATTATTCAATTCTGATGCTAATTGCACTGGTTTCTGTGCTACCATGTAGTAATTATGTGTATTAATTACTAATCAGCCTTATATTGTGACATTTCTATTCTATGTGTACTGTATATTGTGAGTGGCTCCCTAAGCTCAGTAAGTGACAGCAGCACAGAGCATGTGCAGTGAATCAGCAGAAAAGAAGATGGGGAGCTACTGGGGCATCTTTGGAGACACAGATCTTTACTGGTAAAGGGCTGGTACAGAATCACAAAACATCAGGTACAACATTTCTACCTACTTCTTTAGTTAGGCTTTAGTTTTCCTTTAATACCCCAGCCGTAGTTTAAAAATGAACTTCTATTATATTGCAATAAAATCACACGGCTCAAGTCAGGGGCCCAATGTTTATGAGAATAATAAATAAGAATAATACCCCAGACAGAGCAGCAGTGCGGTGCATGAGGCATGCTGAGGGCCTGTAAAGATAGCATAACCCAATCTGGTCATATTGTTTCTTGCGCGGGATGAGGATAGAGCACTTCTTTTCTCAATACTGATTTTTCCTGACCTGTGTTATCTGGTTAGAACTGGTCCAGCATTTCTGTGGCACAGAGGGCAGTTCCTCGGGGTATATGTGTTCAGGTATTTTCTGTGTAGGAATGAGAGATCTCCGTGGAATGCTGACTGAAGGTAAAAATGCTGCTTTGTGTGCTCATTTGGCACAACACTAGACCTGCCTGCAGCCATTTATAGGGGGGGGGGGTATAATTTAGTCCCAACCAAGAATATCCATATTTGCAAATATACGCAAATGTTTAAAGGGGAACTGTACTATAAAAATGTACTATAAGCTTCAGCATACTGAAATAAGAAGTTTTCTAAATAAAATCAATTAAAAATGCTGTACCATTTCTGAAATAATCACGTTTATCTTCACTATTCCTCTCTCAGCATCTGTTTCTCTTCATTCTCTCTTCATGCAGCAGTTGGGTGTCAGATATTCATTGACAGTTAGATCCAATATATCTTATGGGGGGCTCCTTTTGCCTAGAACAGTGATCCCCAACCAGTAGCTCGCGAGCAACATGTTGCTCACCAACCCCTTGGATGTTGCTCCCAGTGGCCTCAAAGCAGGTGCTTATATTTGAATTCCGGAATTGGAGGCAAGTTTTGGTTGTATAAAAACCATGTGTACTGCCAAACAGAGTCTCCTGTAGGTTGCCAGTCCATATAGAGGCTACCAAACAGCCAATCACAGCCCTTTTTTGGCACTCCCATGAACTTTTTCGTGCTTGTGTTGCTCTCCAAGTCTTTTTACATTTAAATGTGGCTCACGAGTAAAAAAGGTTGGGGACCCCTGGCCTAGAAGATGTATTAGAGCTCACTCTATTAAACTCACCAGACATCATGTCTCTCTACATGCAGGATTTGTGCAAAAGGCAGTTATTTTGTTAGATTTTGTTTTTTACTGGAATCAGTTATTTGAGTGAGCTCTAATACATCTGCTAGGAAAGGAAACCCCCTATAAGGGAGGAACTCCACAAGATACAGGAAGTGTAGGAGAAATCGCAGATAAGAGCTACTTTTATCCAACTTTTGGATGAAAACGCAGCGACTGTGAAGTCCAATTCTGCTTTTGACAGCCATTACTTATTTCTATACTCTTGCCTGCCCCAACCCCTCCAGTGACCCCAGATTAGGGCAGGTGTGGGCATATAAGTAATGACAACTCACAGGGTCGGGTTGGTTTTGAGTTGGAAAAGGATGGGTTAGGGTTGGGCACACGATGACTTGTCTACCCATGTATCACTAGTGCACAGTGCATAGGGGGCTGCAGTTCTGATTATTTGGGATTTTGACCTGAATGGACGAAACATCGGCGACACCTCATGTGGTATCCGTCCATTAACACTATGGGCTGCTGGGTCCTATTACCTACAGGATTCAGGATTGGCCAATGTCAGAATAACCAGATGGCTGTATTTGGCCACTTTATGATGCCACAATATTCTTCATAGGTGAAACTTCTTTCATGATGTGTCCCATCATATTAATATTTAACAGTAGTGCAGATTCATTTCTGTCGCTGCCAAATTTAGATATGAGATGGATTTAGATTTGTTATATGCACATGGCTGCGGGGCCGGCTATAGGCAGAGGGAAAGTAGGCTGCAGCCAGCTGCTCCGTGTGATGTGAGACTATGCCAAATCCCAAGCCTGACTGCGTGTTCTTGGACTCGTGTGCCCACTTGCACATTACTAACTGGCACGGTCAATTGGCTATATGGTGACTGTGTCTTTTGTGCACAGCTTTATAGCTCTATAGGGATTACATGATCCTGTGTGTTCCCATTGCTTGGCACAGTTCTAGGATTGCCTATGATTAAGTGTCTGTGAAGATGCGAAACGCGTAAGGCTTTGCCTTGAATACCGAATAAACTGATAATTCTTTTACGTCTGTGTGGAGGACGGTTCCATTGAGCGCCTTCTGCTGAAAATACTTTTGTTTTAATTAAGAATTATACATGCTTTTTGTTGGGTTTTTTTTTTCACTAAACAGGCCAAAACTGAACTTATGATGTTCACTTTCCACTTGCTTTTTACAGAGTCACTGTTTAAGCAGGTAGTAAGACAAAGCAGTCCACCGATTATTACTCTGTGGAATGACCGCACTTTATGTTAGAGCCTGACAAACTCTGGATCTACAGGAATGGTTGTATTCAGGGAAAAACAAAACACGCGGGGTCAGTTGCTGAGCATTAAATAGTCTGTGCACATTGATGCTTGATACTCAGTCTCACTATACCCCAGCATGCTTCCTGCGAGATTCCCTGCCTTTGTATTTACACAGAGAAACTGTCGGGTATATTGCATTTCTATGACATAAATGTTCCAACTGCTGAAGTAGCCTCTGTAGCGCCATTATAACGTGCCGGAGGAGCAAGCGGCTGCTGTCGTTATATTTCAGGTTTAATGGGCCGTTACTAAGTGGCCTTGTTTAAAATGACTAAAAGTATTCCTTCTGCGTTATTTTGCTGTGTATTTTTCCCTAGTTGCGTGAGAGCGGCTTTCATAGGAGTCATCTCGGCAGCGGGAATGCACCAAGCAGCCAGAATGTTAGGGGCAGGGATTGTCGGCCTTTACCTGTGTCACGTAGGAAATGTAGGTTAATAATGAGGTCCTGGGCAACACAACATAGTAACATAGTAAGTTAGGTTGAAAAAAAAAAAATCCATCAAGTTTAACCTTTTAACTTTTTTAACCTGCCTAACTGCCAGTTGATCCAGAGGAAGGCAAAAACCCCATCTGAAGCCTCTCCAATTTGCCTCAAAGGGGGAAAAATTCCTTCCTGACTCCAAAATGGTCGCTGGATCAACTTGTACTATGAACTTTCTTCCATAACCCTGAATTCCCTCACTTGCTAAACAACAAAAGAGTCCAGAGTGAGTTTATTGTCATTCCATCCATATACGTTTGTACAGTACACAGTGCAACGAAACAACATTCCTCTAGGACCATGGTGCTACACAACACAACATAGATGTACTGGACAACAGACAAAAAGTGCAAGTGCAAAAATATGCAACTCCTGCAGGACAGGACAGCACAGTGCAGGGACAGGACAAGACAGTGCACACTCAGCAGATGTAATATGTTAAGAAAATAATGCTAAACATCAGACATGATGGGTGTATCTTTGTGACATGACAGTAGTAAGAACATGATAAAGAACATGACAAAGTGAAGAATGTGCTCATAGGGAACAACTGTATCCAATGGCTATTCATCCATACAGTACAGTGGCTGTGTAACGTTGTATTATATAGTAAGGTCAGATGGAGTGTGTGAGAGAGATCTGTTCAGTCCCTGAGTATTCTGGACACACACAGTCTGGTAGTGAGGGCACCTTTTTCCAGATGGCAGGAGTGTGAACAGTGAGTGTGAGGGGTGTGTTGGATCAGCCACAATGCTGGTGGCTTTACGGATGCAGCGAGTGGTGTAAATGTCCGTGATGGAAGGAAGAGAGACACCTATGATCTTCTCTGCTGCCTTCACTATCCTTTGTAGGGTCTTGCGCTCCATGACAGTGCACTTCCCAGCCCAGACAGTGATACAGCTGCTCGGGATGCTCTCGATAGTCCCTCTGTAGAAGGTTTTGAGTATGGATGGTGGATGGTGGGAGATGGAATTTCCTCAGCTTGTGCAGAAAGTAGACTGTTGGGCTTTCTTGGCTAAGTAGCTGGTGTTGTGGGACCAGGTGAGTTTCTCCACCAGGTGGACACCAAGGAATTTGGTGCTTTTGACCACATTAGAGCCGTCAATGTACAGTGGCAGGTGGTCACTCCTAGTCTTCCTAAAGTCAACAACCATCTCCTTTGTTTTGTCTACATTGAGAGACAGGTTGTTGGCTCTGCACCAGTCTGTTAACCGCTGCACCTCCTCTCTGTATGGTGACTCGGTGACTCGTCATTATTGCTGATGAGACCCACCCACGAACTTTATGATGCGTCAGCAGAGTGAATAGTAGAGAACTAAGCACACAGCCTTGAGGGTGTGTGGTGGTTCTGAAGATGATGTTTCCAATCCTGACCGGTCTGTCGGTTAGGATGTCCAGAACCCAACTGCAGAGGGAGGTGTTCAGTCCAAGTAGGCTCAGCTTTTCTATCAGATACTGAGGAATGATAGTGTTGAAGCTGAACTGAAGTCTATGAACAGCATTAAAACATAGGTGTCTTTAGAGGGCCAGGTGGAGGGTGGTGGATATTGCATCATCTGTTGAGCGATTTTGACGGTATGCGAACTGTAGGGGGTCCAGTGCTGGTGGCAGCAGGGTTTTGATGTGTTTCTTGACAAGCTTCTCAAAACACTTCATGATGATGTGGGTGAGTGCCACAGGACGGTAGTCATTGAGGCAGGACACTGATGACTTCTTCGGCACAGGGACAATGGTGATGGTTTTGAAAGCATCTGCCACCTGATCTGCACATTCTCTTAGCACTCTTCCAGGGATATTGTCTGGTCCTGCAGCCTTCTGTGGGTTTACTCTTTCCGGAGTCATCCTCACGTCGCCCACCGTCAAACGCAGTGCCTGGTCACTAGGCAGAGTGATGGTCTTCCTCATTCCTGTGTTGTTCTGTGCTTCAAACCGTGCATAGAAGTCATCGGCGCATTTGCAACGGAGGCGTCACTGTCACAGGCAAAAACCACAAAAAAGGAAAGCACCTTGTGATCCGGAGAGGCCGATGCAATCTACTGTTTATTATCTACAAGGACTCCAAGCTCCGTCTCCATTATGGATTTGCCTAGTGCAGTCCCATTAAGGGTATAAGTGGATATTGTTACATCCCAGGTGCAGGACTTTACATTTATCTTTACATCAACATTGCGTGTACGTAATTAGTAATGGTAATTAATGGCTGATCAACGTAGGGATATACCCTCACACTTTATTAGCAGAAAAGGTGCAACGTTTTGGGGATGCCCCCTTTGTCAAGCATAACATATAGTGAAAAAATTAGCAATTTCACACATCCAAGACGTAAAGCACGTAACGAGTCAATTGACATAATGGGTGGTTACAAATCAAACGCAATTAGACTTCTAATGAGCCAAAGTTGGCCACAAAAATTACTTTACATAAAGTCCATTAGTGAAAAATAGAGAAATTATTTGTAGAAAAATTCTTGGTAGAAAAATTTTTAATAGAAAAAATTATTTTGTAGAAATAGTCTTTTGGTTAAAAAAACATTGTTAAAGGGATACTGTCATGGGAAAACATTTTTTTTTTTTTCAAAATGAATCCGTTAATAGTGCTGCTACAGCAGAATTCTGCACTGAAATCCATTTCTCAAAAGAGCAAACAGATTTTTTTATATTCAATTTTGAAATCTGACATGGGGCTAGACATATTGTCAATTTCCCAGCTGCCCCAAGTCATGTGACGTGTGCTCTGATAAACTTCAATCACTCTTTACTGCTGTACTGCAAGTTGGAGTGATATCACCCCCCTCCCTTCCCTCCCCCCCAGCAGCCAAACAAAAGAACAATGGGAAGGTAACCAGATAGCAGCTCCCTAACACAAGATAACAGCTGCCTGGTAGATCTAAGAACAACACTCAATAGTAAAATCCAGGTCCCACTGAGACACATTCAGTTACATTGAGAAGGAAAAAACAGCAGCATGCCAGAAAGCATTTCTCTCCTAAAGTGCAGGCACAAGTCACATGACCAGGGGCAGCTGGGAAATTGACAATATGTCTAGCCCCATGTCAGATTTCAAAATTTAATATAAAAAAAAATCCGTTTTCTCTTATGAGAAATTGATTTCAGTGCAGAATTCTGCTGGAGTAGCTCTATTAACTGATGTGTTTTGAAAAAAACAGGTTTTCCGATGACAGGATCCCTTTAAACATGTTTGTTAAATACTTAACGCAGGAATAGTCCTTAGGTAATTCATTACAGTCCAGACCTAAGAGGTTAAATCATTTAAACAAGCAATTGAAATTTACACTCCAAAGATAAGAGAACACTTCCTTTAGCAAGAGATAAGGGCAACTTTGTTTACTCCATGTAACCAACAATATAATTATTGAATTAAAGAGATCCATATCGGCAAAAATTGCAACAAATTATACATTCAGTGCTTATCTTACCCTATATGAAGGGAAGGGAGAGAGGAGAAAAATTCTGTCCCTGTTGAAAATTTTCATGCCGCCTGCTTATCTGAAAAAGTGAATAACAGCATTAAAAAATGATCACAAATAGCACTGCCATACTAAACTCTTCATTTAACCCCTTCGGGTACCTAGATTGCAATAGCCAGATCCAATAGCATTCTCTCTGCAATAATAACGTCTTGATGTTATATCCTTGCTTATGTGGAACCTTCTCTAGAATCTGCCATCGCAATTAGGAAAAGCGATGTCCCTTTGTAAAAAAATGTTTAGCCAATAGCGTCTCTTTTTTCACTTTTTTGTTTGATCTGTACGTCTGGTATGGGTTGGTAGTTACATATAGTACTTTTATGTTCATTTAGCCTCACCTTTATCGCTCTGCTGGTTTGGCCTACGTAGACCAATCCGCACGGGCACTTTATAGAATAAATCACTTCCTTACTGTCACAGGTGAAATATCCTTTAATGTCGTGTTTGGAACCATGTTGGGGATGTAAAATAATATTACCCGGAATTATCCCACTGCAGTGCCCACAATTTCTACAAGGATGCGTGCCCATATTGCATTTAGATACCACATTGTGTGATTTTTGGCAATCTACCTCTTCTATATAAAAAATAGGAGGTTTTGGGTCAGACTGCAGAATGGACCAATATTTTAGAATGATGCGTTTAGTAACCTTATTATTGGTGTCATACGTGGTAATAAAGGGTATACGTTGAATTTTTGTTGTTTTAATAGTTTTTTTCTTAAAGGAATTTTTCAGTGTGAAAATAAAAACTGGGTAAATAGATAGGCTGTGCAAAATAAAAAATGTTTCTAATATAGTTAGTTAGCCAAAAATTCAATATACAGTATAAAGGCTGGAGTGAACAGATGTCTAATAAAACAGCCAGAATCCAACTTCCTGCTTTTCAGCTCTCTAACTCTGAGTTAGTCAGCGACTTGAAGGGGGGCCACATGGTACATTTCTGTTCAGTGAGTTTGTAATTGATCCTCAGCATTCAGCTCAGATTCAAAAGCAACAGATATGACCCATGTGCCCCCCCCTCAAGTCTCTGATTGGTTACTGCCTGGTAACCAGGGTAACCAGTCAGTGTAAACCAAGAGAGCTGAAAAGCAGGAAGTAGCGTTCTGACTGACTTGTTATACATCAAATCACTCCAGCCTTTATACATTACATTTTTGCCTAACTAACTATATTAGAAACATTTTTTATTTTGCACAGCCTATCTATTTACCCAGTTTTTATTTTTACACTGAACTGTTCCTTTAAGGGTATCAGCCCTTTCTAAACCCTTTAGTTCCTCACGGATAGACCTCAATTCAGGTAAATTATAACCTTTCTCGGCAAACTTATCAACCATTTTAAGCAATTCCTGTTCGTAAAGATCATCAGATGAAGTAATTTGCTTCACACGAATTAGCTGGCTTCTAGGTAATCCTTTCAATAAACCCTGTGGATGAAAAGGTTTATGTAAAGTAATTTTTGTGGCCAACTTTGGCTCATTAGAAGTCTAATTGCGTTTGATTTGTAACCACCCATTATGTTAATTGACTCGTTACGTGCTTTACGTCCTGGATGTGTTAAATTGCTAATTGTTTCACTATATGTTATGCTTGACAAAGGGGACATCCCCGAAACGTTGCACCTTTTCTGCTAATAAAGTGTGAGGGTATATCCCTACGTTGATCAGCCTTCGAGTGAAAGTGAATTTTTTCTACGTTTGAATTTGGAGGGTGCCGATCCACCCCCCCTTCACTGTGCACCAGGCGCTCAGGATCGAAGGCCAGGGTGTGCGAGCGGTTCTGCACTTCTAATTAATGGTAATAAAACATTGCGTTTACGTAATTAGTAATGGTGATAGTGGCAGTTATAGATATTATAATCTTTTTATTTTTTATTAATTATATTATTTATTTTTTTAAATTATTAAAAACCCTATTCAGAAGTGTTGTATGACGGAAGGTTTTATGCATGGGTTTGGGAGTTCTTTTGGCTGAGATTTTGGGCTGTTTCACCTCTACTTTGCCCCAATTCATCCAATGTCCGCCCAGAACCTGCCTACCTATGTCATTGTCCCGTCCCTTATGTCACAGCTCATCCCCATACGTCACCAGCAGCCCCAACGGGACATCCCAGAAGGACATCTTCACAAGTCAGTGACACTGGTGTTGCTTCCACTTCAGCTGCTAATTCTTCTATCTATAATGGAGGCTTATTGGGCATTGGTCTGAAGAACCTTTGCTTTTCTTCTTTAGAACTAGACAATTTTATTAGAAATTGGTGCTATATAGAAGCAGGGCAGTTGGTATCCATCTCCCCATAACAGTGATGGCTGCAGGGGTTATAAGCAATGTAAAGCCAAATGGATCTTGAAACTAATTCCAAGTCTGTCCCTCAGCCTTATATCCATGCCTGCTTTTAAAGGAGAAACAAAGATGGCGCCCATGAGCTCTGTTTACTCTGCACCGATACATGAATATACTCTTAGGAGCACTTTCTAGGGTAAGATCCTCTTCCTCCTCCTTTCTTCACGTTGGTGGCATGCCCAGTAGAGTGAAAAGCCAATCTTTAATAAAAAAGCTTTTTCACGGACCCTGGATTTTGAAGGATCTCTCATTCTCTCCCAAGTTCCCTGGGCCGATGAAGTTTTTTACTAACAGGATCACTGGCACGAGGTATTCGGAAGTGATTACAATCTTGGGGGGGGGGCAAAATTTGGCACCCCCCCTATCAATTAGACCTTTCCTTCTCCTTTAACCACGTCACCACTGCATCAGTTAAAGTAAACTACTCCCAGCGTTGCCAAAATGGTCTTTGCACCGATGTTGTGCCAAGGTGAATCCCTACTACTGTTGGTCTGTCTGATATTCCTGATCCCTACTTCCAGCTTTAGAGGAGAGAAATGACAGGCTGAGGTAGAGTCCTGCGAGGAACCAATTTATGAGACCCGGACCCGAACCTGCAGCCCGTGCCCCGAACCGCAACCTGTTATATTTACCCACTTTGATCCGCTAGTCAACCCCGACCCGCAACTGCCTTATCTGCAACCCAACCCGCCACCACCATTAAACAGGAAGTGCTGTTGTTGCAAACCGGAAGTGATGTCATGGAATGGGTGGGGACAGAAAAACGTTTTTAAAATTTTTAAAGGAGTAAAATATAGACAATATAACATAAGAAATTTAGTTGAGAGACTCAACCCACAGACCCGCATCTGTACCCGCACCCAAAAATCCTACCCTCATCCCGCAGGGTATCTGCTTTTTTTTGCCGGTAACCTGCGGGTACCCGACCTGCTGCAGGACTCTAGGCTGAGGTGCTCACTCAACCTAACAGTTTCCCAGGGGCCAGTGATAGCTTGTGCATTAGTGACCTCACAGCTTGAGTAATTAATACCTCAAAAACATAGCCATTGTAATAAAGACTACCTGGGGGTATAGGTATGAAAAAAAAATCTGCTTTTTTTTTTTTTACTTGGTTACAGTTTCCCTTTAAATATATTATAAAAATAAACATAATGACTGGGCTGTTTCTGCTTTTGGCGCTGATACGACTAAAACCCCGCTGGCCTCCCTCACGGATGATTTATGGTTCTGCGGGTGATTATGCAAATGTGCTGGACTCTACACTGAAATTCCATATGTATTTTATCCCAATGGCAAATACTCTGCAGGATGAGTTTAGAGGGGCAGTTCAACGGAATCATTTTTATTTTTACAGTCCAGCTCCATTCTGCTTTTGTACCCGTAGGACAGGCCAGGGCCTCCGGCTGTACGGAGGATGGATTGTTAGCCCTCGGGTTCTTGCATGCATGCCCATCCTTTGCACATACAATAAGAGGATTCATTGAGCTGCTCTGGGAGTCAATTCCAACGCTGTTTGTCTCTCCAGTTCTGAGATGGCCTATTATTCCTTTTATTATTCAGCGCCAATTTTTGGCGCTGGATAATAAAACAGCCCAGAAGTCCCAAAACAGCCCAAACATTCCTCAATACTTTGCCTTAATTGGCTTGTGTAGCAGATTTTCAATTCCCTGAAATCAAGCACTGCATGCTGAGCGTTCAAAATTTGAGTGAGTCACAGGGACATCACGCAGCCCTCCTTTTAACTGATGACATCACGCCGCCTCCTTTTAACTGATGACCTCACGCAGCACTCCTTTTAACTGATGACCTCACGCAGCGCTCCTTTTAACTGATGACATCACGCAGCACTCCTTTTAACTGATGACATCACGCAGCACTCCTTTGAACTGATGACATCACGCAGCACTCCTTTGAACTGATGGCATCACGCAGCACTCCTTTGAACTGATGGCATCACACAGCACTCCTTTTAACTGATGACATCACGCAGCACAGTTTCTGCGGCTATATTTTATAGGTTATTATATTAAAATTTGTGTGAGGACAAATCCTTCTGTAGCAGTCAGGAGGGGCTGAAGCACGAGGAATAAGTATGTGTTATTAGTAACCACATCTGGTTTCCCTTTATCTTCCGGGGAGCGTAAATAAGTTCTTGCAACACAGATAACTGGCCTGTGGTTGTGGCTGCGGTTGGAGGTTGGCAAGTTCAGTCATCAAACGCACGGCCCCAGGGCTGAGAGCTGCTGTGAGTTTGGGCCCTTATCTCAGGCAGGAAATGCAGGTCTGTATTCATCTGTAGATACTGTGATTATACAAACCACAGAACAACAGTGTTGACGCTACAATTCAGCTGCACCTTCCAAAATGGCTTTATGCTTTGTATTAAAAAAAATAAACTAAAACCCAGCAAGGGAATAAGGCTATGAATTCTGTTTTAGGCTCATTTATGATGGGGATTAGAATAAAGAGGGGCCCCTGGCAGAGGAAGAGGACTAGGGCCTCCTTAAAGGAGAACTAAACACTAAAAATTAATATGGCTAGAAATGATTTACTGAACTTGTTGAGGCAGCCTAAAGGTTCAGTATCTTTATATTTGTAATAATCCAGGCCTTCAAAGTTGTCATGGGTGTTTCCCATCATGGAATTTGTTAGGAGAGTCAGCAACACGCACATGCTCAGTGGGCTCTGATTGGCTGTTGAGAAGCTAAGCTTAGGGCTCGTCACTAATTATCCAGCAGAAAATGAGCTTCCCTGGCTGTAATATAAGCTGATGCTACAGGTTTGCTGATTATTCAATTCTGATGCTAATTGCACTGGTTTCTGTGCTGCCATGTAGTAATTATGTGTATTAATTACTAATCAGCCTTATATTGTGACATTTCTATTCTATGTGTACTGTATATTGTGAGTGGCTCCCTAAGCTCAGTAAGTGACAGCAGCACAGAGCATGTGAATCAGTGAATCAGCAGAAAAGAAGATGGGGAGCTACTGGGGCATCTTTGGAGACACAGATCTTTACTGCTAAAGGGCTGTGGTTGCCTTGGGCTGGTACAGAAGCACAAAACATCATGTACAACGTTCGTTCAATGTTTAGAAAATAAATAAATAATTTCTGGTGCCCACGAAGTCTGAAAACTTTTCTGATTTGTACTTTTTACTACCTTTTGATGCCCAGAGACCCCCCCTGTAGTGCTGTGGCCCCAGTCCAATGGCCCTTTCGGCCCTCACCCTAAAACCAGCACTGGACTTTACCATTACTGTAAGATTCGTATTTGTGAAGATACTCAGCCTGTCTGCAGCATGTATCAGCCTGTGTAGTATCCTGCAAGTAGCTCGCTACCATTGGAGTAAAAATGTGTTCTGGGCTGCTGTATGTGAATTGTCAGCAGATTATAGGAGTGAGATGTGATATTAGCGTTAGAATCCACTATTTTGGATTCGGCCGAACCCCCAAATCCTTTGCGAAAGATTCGGCTGAATACTGAATCTGAATCCTAATTTGCATATGCAAATTAGGGGTGGGAGGGGAAAACATTTTTTACTTCCTTGTTTTGTGACACACGTGATTTCCCTCCCCACCCCTAATTTGCATATGGAAATAGGGATTCCGTTCGATGGGGCAGAGGGATTCGGCCGAATCCTGCTGAAAAAGCCAGAATCCCGAACCGAATCCGGTGCATCCCTACTCCAAATAAAACAGTAGTTCAGTAGATGCCTTGGAGTTGTGTTATATAAACAGTACAGTCTGCAGCATCACTGATCCCCCATACAGCCTCACTTTCCCCCTTTATTGTGATGATCCCTTAGAGGGGACTACCAGGCGCCTTTTTTATCCTCTCCCCTAGTTGTGGTTACTGAGCCGAGAGTATTGATGTCTCAGAGGAATAATTGGACAGACGTAGGGACAAGTGCTGCTTGAATCTCTATTGTAAACAATCAATATGGATGTTCCTTGGCATTATCATGTCTATGTAGGAGACACATTCTGTTTTGGCTCATCTCCCTCCTCTCCATCAGGGGCTGCTCAGAAGTGAACTGGAGAACTTTGTGTTATGAACATATTTAACTAATGTAATTTCTGTCAGAGATAGCTCTGAGGCATTGCGCTCTCACACAAACCAAGGGCGCACATACATGCTAGCTCACGTCAGCCAATCAATTTACTCTTCCTCCTGGTTTCCTGTCAGGTGACCAGTGAGCCACACACAGACAGTCACAAAATGGCAGCTGATTTAATACGAGCCACCATTTTGTGATGTCTCATCACCTGACTGGAAGAGGGCAAATTCATTGGCTGATGTGAGCTAGCATGCATGTGTGCCCTGGGTTTGTGTGAGAGCACAGAGCCTCGTACCAGCCAGAGGGAGAGACTTTCCTACCTAAAATCATTATGGAAAAGTATATTATTTTCATGAAAAAGCTGTATTGATATGAAACCCTGCCGGCAATGGCAAATACATTCAAGTGGAACGATCATCGATATCTTTAAATGAGTTTAGATTGGAAAGTTGCTTAGAATTGTTTTCTTTTAAAAAAAAAATGTTAGCTTTGGTTTTGCATCCCCTTTAGCTCTCGCTGATAGAAGTTTGCTTATATCTCCAGTGAAACAGTTGTATTCCTAAAGGAATATACAAATGTCAGGGAGCAGGAAGGCCCCCGCGGTGCTCACTTTACAGAGAAAACTGGTGCGTGTGGGGGGCTGGGGGGCCTGCGGGGGGTGCAGTGTCGGCAGACGCAGAGGTGCTAATTGCCTGGTATTTCCCGCTGAGAGATTTACCGGGCGGATGTGAACATCTCTTTTGCCTCTAACCTGCCCTACTTTTCAGTTTTATTTTAAATCTGTGATGGCAGTTTGAGAGAAGAGGAAAATACCTGCCTCCTGCGGCTCCGTCTCACTGCTACACTACTCTTCTGCCTCTCCCCCCCCCCAGTCAGTGTGTATTTAGTGGGGCCCGACAGTCTCCAAAATTGGTTGCACCCTTGAAAATTGCGGCTCTTACTCCTAGAGCCATCCCATGTGCACTCCTTA
Source organism: Xenopus laevis (assembly GCF_017654675.1). Taxonomy (NCBI): domain Eukaryota; kingdom Metazoa; phylum Chordata; class Amphibia; order Anura; family Pipidae; genus Xenopus; species Xenopus laevis. Next base: position 138,348,378 of record NC_054380.1, on the reverse strand, counting down.
AAGGAGAAGGAAAGCTACCGGAGCAGTTTATTGCCAACACTATATTTATTCTGCAGAATGCTTTACCATACCTGAGTAAAAAGCTCTAGAAGCTCTCTGTTTGTTTAGTATAGCAGCTGCCATATTAACTTGGTGTGACATCACTTCATGCCTGAGTCTCTTCCTGCTCACTCATATCTCTGAGCTCAGATTACAGCAGGGAGGGAGGGAGGAGCAAACTGAGCATGCTCAAGCCCAAGCCCTGGAGGTTTAAGCTGAAAACAGTTAGTCTGATACAGAAGCCCATGAGTACACAATAGAAGGAAAGAAATGTGCTGTTTCTTGTGACAGAGGACTCAGAGCAACATTACTTTGAGGGGTTACTGGTGTATTTATATAGACCTTTCTTATAAAGTTACTTACTTTTAGCCTTTCCTTCTCCTTTAACCTACCCCAGTGTTGCTTACAGGGAAAGTGCATGAATAAAGGTGGATTTCTGTAAACTGTCAGTACAGCATGCCAGCCTATGTTGTTCTGCCCGGGAGCTGTAGGCTGGTGTTTGTATAAAGGTAGGTAGCTGTGAGTGCTTTGATGTGCAAATCACAGATATGGGGCCTTTCTCTGGTCAGTCTACAGAGAGGCGGTAGAATGGTTTCTTGGCTTTACTGAGCAATAACTTAGCTTCTCTGTGACCATTGGAACTCAGGGAGGCTATGGCTGCTTGGCTTTGTGATAGAGTCCTGCGCAGAACCAATTTCTAAGACCTGCGACCGAACCCGCCTTGATCCGCTACCCTGATCCGCAACTGCCTTATCTGCAACCCGCCGACCACCATCAAACAGGAAGCGAGGGTGCTGCAAACAGGAAGTGACGTCATCAAAAGTGGGCGGGGACAGAAACAAGTTTTGTAAAACTTTAAAAGGAGTAAAATATAGACAATATTACATAAGTTAAGAAATGAGACCTGCGACCCGCAGACCCACGACCCGTATCTATACCCGCACCTGAAAATCCTCCCCTTATTCCTCAGGGTGCCTGGATGTGGTTTTCAGCATTTTGTAAGGGGCAGTAGTTGGTCACGTAAAGCATTTTGTCTGCTTCTCTCTCTATAATCCCTCTTGCCTAATTCCTGGTAATGAGGTGAGAATTTTTGGCGAAGCCAAACGGGTCAGATTCGTCCATCACTAGTAAGGTGTTAATATAATGCATTGAATCTATTTTCTGCAATGATCTTACTGGCATATCTGCAGTAAATGAATTGTGAGCCTTGCATTTCCCACCTGTGGTATCACTGGCATGCCTGCATTTAAAGGGATACTGTCATGGGAAAAAAAAAAATTTCCAAAATGAATCAGTTAATAGTGCTGCTCCAGCAGAATTTTGCACTGAAATCCATTTCTCAAAAGAGCAAACAGATTTTTTTATATTCAATTTTGAAATCTTATATGGGGCTAGACATTTTGTCAATTTCCCAGCTGCCCCAAGTCATCTAATAAACTTCAATCACTCTTTACTGCTGTACTGCAAGTTGGAGTGATATCACCCCCCTCCCTTTCCCCCCCAGCAGCCAAACAAAAGAACAATGGGAAGGTAACCAGATAGCAGCTCCCTAACACAAGATAACAGCTGCCTGGTAGATCTAAGAACAACACTCAATAGTAAAATCCAGGTCCCACTGAGACACATTCAGTTACATTGAGAAGGAAAAACAGCAGCCTGCCAGAAAGCATTTCTCTCCTAAAGTGCAGGCACAAGTCACATGACCAGGGGCAGCTGGGAAATTGACAAAATGTCTAGCCCCATGTCAGATTTCAAAATTGAATATAAAAAAATCAGTTTGCTCTTTTGAGAAATGGATTTCAGTGCAGAATTCTGCTGGAGCAGCACTATTAACTGATGCTTTTTGAAAAAAACATGTTTTCTGATGCCAGTATCCCTTTAACTCAGTGCTCTGAATCCATTTTCCTGCAGTGCTTTGACTGTCTTATCTGAGTTTAATGTGATGCTTTTCATCTGTTTTTTGGGATGAACTTACTGGATGGTCTGCCGTAAATGGATTGAGAGCATTGCATTCACTTTCTTGAATCAGTTTTCTGCAGTGATCCTGTGGGTATGTGCAGGATAATGAGGTGATCTGAATCTGTTTTCTCCAGTGATCTTACTAGCATGCCAGGGGTTAATGTGGTGCTGTAAATCTGTTTTCTCTAGTGATCTTTCTGGCATGTCTGTGGTTAATGTAATGCTCTGAATCATTGTTTGCAGTGATCTCAATGACACCTCTGTAGTCAGCTACGCTAATTGTGGTGGGAGTGTTAAAAAGGATATCGCTTTTCATGTTTTACCGTTTTTTTTTTTTAAGCCTAGAATTAAAAGTGCCCATCTTAGTCACTGGATAGCCCATCTTGGATTGTAAATTGCCCCTGCCCCGTGAGCACATTTCATGTTACTTGAGTTTGTGGGTATCAGTGGCCTTTAATTGTTTTCATCTCATAGTCGAGTGGCCGCTAAGCTTCCCCGGATGTATATTAATGGCTGTACCCCTCTCATAGCTGAACTCAGTCAAGGGTGCTGGGAGTTGCAGAGCAGTAGACCAATCCAAAAGCTGCAGCTTGCACCCGCTATTCCCTGTCCAAAATTTCTTTCTGCAAATTCATTCCATTCTATATTATACATCCCTTCATTATTCACTAGTACATTATTGTCGTTAATTATTCATCCCTCTGAAAGTCGATTGTTCTAGTGAGTGAGCGACTCCCAAACCTCCTTATGGAGAGAGATTACAATGACAGTCTCTTTCTCTGCTCAGTGGCTGTCCCTATGCGACCGACCCACCCCCATGTAGTCTCATATCTGGACTCATTGCTTCCCTGACTCTGGATTTGCATTTTAAAGGGGAACTAATCTTCTCTCGCTGAATTTTGATTCTCTTTCTTTGGAAATTCTGGCTACAGCATGTAAGAAAGAAACTGGAACCTGGGATGTTCCTCACAAGAGCTTACAATCTACTTGCTGACTAAAGCTAGCTGCCCGTTGTGTTGTCCTTCTCACTGAATGTTATTATGTCAATTACTTTGTGTGCCCCCCACAAACTCTCTCCCAACCAGTAGCAGCTGAATAAGTCACAACAGGCAGGTGTCCATTATAGATCACATGATTTCATTCCCCAGAGAGGAGGGAGGGGACCTGCGCTAGCCCCGCCCTGCAGTTCCATTGAAATACCTTCATTTTTATCTTGATTTTCCTTTTGTATCAGGCTGCCACGAAGAGGCAAATGTATCGTTTTTTTTTTCTATTGACAAGTCCACTTCCATTTTCAATCTTACTCAAAGGGGAACTTCACCCTGACAATTGTTTTTGAGTAACTGCAAATAATAATCATATCTGTCCCTTTACTCACGGCAGATTCTGACTCCTGTAGCAGTCTGATCCCCATTGTAAGCAACGGTCTGCTGCTTTATGGCAGCTGAGATTCTAGCTATCTGTATAACAGAACATTCTGTCCCAGTGGCTGCACAGATCCTATCTGATCCCCATTGTAAGCAACGGTCTGCTGCTTTATGGCAGCTGAGATTCTAGCTATCTGTATAACAGAACATTCTGTCCCAGTGGCTGCACAGATCCTATCTGATCCCCATTGTAAGCAGCAGTCCTGTCCTGCTTTATGGCAGCTGAGATTCTAGCTATCTGTATAACAGAACATTCTGTCCCAGTGGCTGCACAGATGCTATCTGATCCCCATTGTAAGCAGCAGTCCTGTCCTGCTTTATGGCAGCTGAGATTCTAGCTATCTGTATAACAGAACATTCTGTCCCAGTGGCTGCACAGATCCTATCTGATCCCCATTTTAAGCAGCAGTCCTGTCCTGCTTTATAGCAGCTGAGATTCTAGCTATCTGTATAACAGAACATTCTGTCCCAGTGGCTGCACAGATCCTATCTGATCCCCATTGTAAGCAGCAGCCCTGTCCTGCTTTATGGCAACTGAGATTCTAGCTATCTGTATAACAGAACATTCTGTCCCAGTGGCTGCACAGATCCTATCTGATCCCCATTGTAAGCAGCAGTCCTGTCCTGCTTTATGGCAGCTGAGATTCTAGCTATCTGTATAACAGAACATTCTGTCCCAGTGACTGCACAGATCCTATCTGATCCCCATTGTAAGCAGCAGTCCTGTCCTGCTTTATGGCAGCTGAGATTCTAGCTATCTGTATAACAGAACATTCTGTCCCAGTGGCTGCACAGATCCTATCTGATCCCCATTGTAAGCAACGGTCTGCTGCTTTATGGCAGCTGAGATTCTAGCTATCTGTATAACAGAACATTCTGTCCCAGTGGCTGCACAGATCCTATCTGATCCCCATTGTAAGCAACGGTCTGCTGCTTTATGGCAGCTGAGATTCTAGCTATCTGTATAACAGAACATTCTGTCCCAGTGGCTGCACAGATCCTATCTGATCCCCATTGTAAGCAGCAGTCCTGTCCTGCTTTATGGCAGCTGAGATTCTAGCTATCTGTATAACAGAACATTCTGTCCCAGTGGCTGCACAGATCCTATCTGATCCCCATTGTAAGCAGCAGTCCTGTCCTGCTTTATGGCAGCTGAGATTCTAGCTATCTGTATAACAGAACATTCTGTCCCAGTGGCTGCACAGATCCTATCTGATCCCCATTTTAAGCAGCAGTCCTGTCCTGCTTTATGGCAGCTGAGATTCTAGCTATCTGTATAACAGAACATTCTGTCCCAGTGGCTGCACAGATCCTATCTGATCCCCATTGTAAGCAGCAGCCCTGTCCTGCTTTATGGCAACTGAGATTCTAGCTATCTGTATAACAGAACATTCTGTCCCAGTGGCTGCACAGATCCTATCTGATCCCCATTGTAAGCAGCAGTCCTGTCCTGCTTTATGGCAGCTGAGATTCTAGCTATCTGTATAACAGAACATTCTGTCCCAGTGACTGCACAGATCCTATCTGATCCCCATTGTAAGCAGCAGTCCTGTCCTGCTTTATGGCAGCTGAGATTCTAGCTATCTGTATAACAGAACATTCTGTCCCAGTGGGGAAGTTTAAAGATTTTGTGTTGGCTGAATCCAGGTTTTGTGTTTATTTTACATTAGCAGATAACTCTCCCTGGTTCTTATTGGTGCCAAAGAATATAAGGAAATATTGATTGATCTCTTTAGTGTTTAACAGACCATTAAATAAAACAGAATGTATTGGTTTGGTGCAGAGTAGTAGAATCTAATTAAATATCCCGTGTCACTGCAGGGTTACTGTACTCACCATTTCACTTGTTTTCATGCACAAGACTTACCCGGGTACTTTTCATGCGTCTAATGGGGACCCCCATTAGAAGGTGGAAGGTGTCTGTATATATGGTCAGGATGATCTCCAGTGAGCGGCTCTATACAGTGGGCTGGAGTATTTATATATTATATATACTTATATAGCTGCGCATTTATTGGACGTGGCAGACAGAACTTGTTTTTCCAAAGGTCTTTGCATCTCACAAACAAACGACTCCACTCGCCGCTCATTAATCATTAGCTGTGACCTCGGAAGTTCCTCGGTGTAAGTTATAAGGCAGGCGGGGGGCATTGCAGGGAGGTGTCCAAACCCCACGAATGGGAAATGGCTGATAGTAGCACTTGTGGCTTTGGCATCTGTCTGCTGTCCCAAATATTTGGTGGAGGATGCGGCCTGTGTGCCATATTCCCTCAGACTTAGGCTGATCTTTCCTCTGGGTCAGTAAAGGTGTGGGATCTGTTATCCAGAATGATCCAAAAACCAGCAGTGCTGTTCCCTAGGGTCCAACTGTCACATAGGTAAAGCAAATGAAGCAAAATGAAGTACATTGGGCACTGTGGGAAAAGGCATTGGTTTTCAGTAGGGATACACCAAATCCAGGATTCGGTTCAGGTTTCGGCCAGGATTCTGCCTATTTCAGCAGGATTCGGATTCAGCAGGGAGGGAAAATGCGTGATTTTTTTTGTCACAAAACAAGGAAGTAAAAAATGTTTTCCCCTTCCCATCCCTAATTTGCATATGCAAATGGGGCTCGGCCAAAGCTGAAATAGTAGATTCGGTGCATCCCTAGTTTCCAGATAAAGCCCAAAGGATTCGGCTGAATACCGAACCTGTATTGTGTTGCTTCGTTGTGTCTGTCGCTGCGTTGTGTCGCTGTATTCAACAACCTGAATAGAACAATGAAAATGTGGCCCCTCCTATACACCGTAGTGCTCATCATTCTGATACCGGCTCTTTTGGGGTTTGTTTGATATCTATTCATGAATAATTCAGCGTACGGGAGAATCCAGTGTAACCGTATCATCTCATTGGCAGATCGTCCGCACGGAGAAGAACAGTTTGAACAATCGATTCCTCCCGTGGGATCAGATCGAGACGGAGGCCGTTCTCTCTATTGATGATGATGCCCATCTGCGCCACGATGAAATCATGTTTGGCTTCCGGTGAGTGTTTTGTATTTATGGTTTTCTTCTTGCCTCGGATTTATTTGCCCTCCATGGGTTGTTGGAGATTGTTGTATATATACCTCTGCTGTATATACCTCTGCTGTATATATACCTGACTGCACACGGGGGACTAGGGAACTCTAAATAAATGGCTTCTCAAACGCACGCTATCAACATCATCATTTATTTGTATAGCGCCAACAAGTTACGCAGTGCTTTACTATTTTGGGTTCCATTTGCCTTTTGCAGTCCATTTGTTCTCCGACCCAGACCTTATATATAATATAGAACAGTGAACCATTCTGTTAACTTCAGTAATAACGAGTAGCATTCGCCCGAAAGAACCTAGATGGCCACCCACACATACACGAGCCTAAACCATCTCCATAGACAATATTAATAAAGGGGAGAAGGCTTGGTGTCTGGAGGTGCTGCTTAAACACGACGGAAGCCATAGAACATCGCTTGTTTGATTTTTACTTTGAGGATGACATTTGCTCAGGGGCCCCCTTAGCTCATAACAAGGTTACAGATATATAGAAACATTGGGGTAACAGTCACCCTGCTATAGTTCCAGGGGTACCCAGGGCACAAATAAACACTCACCCCAAATCTCCCCCTAACTGACCTTCAGACTGGGCCCCCTTAGCTCATAACAAGGTTACAGATATATAGAAACATTGGGGTAACAGTCACCCTGCTATAGTTCCAGGGGTACCCAGGGTACAAATAAACACTCACCCCAAATCTCCCCCTAACTGACCTTCAGACTGGGCCCCCTTAGCTCATAACAAGGTTACAGATATATAGAAACATTGGGGTAACAGTCACCCTGCTATAGTTCCAGGGGTACCCAGGGTACAAATAAACACTCACCCCAAATCTCCCCCTAACTGACCTTCAGACTGGGCCCCCTTAGCTCATAACAAGGTTACAGATATATAGAAACATTGGGGTGTCACCCTGCTATAGTTCCAGGGGTCCCCAGGTTACAAATAAACACTCACCCCAAATCTCCCCCTAACTGACCTTCAGACTGGGCCCCTTAGCTCATAACAAGGTTACAGATATATAGAAACATTGGGGTGTCACCCTGCTATAGTTCCAGGGGTACCCAGGGTACAAATAAGCACTCACCCCAAATCTCCCCCTAACTGACCTTCAGACTGGGCCCCTTAGCTCATAACAAGGTTACAGATATATAGAAACATTGGGGTAACCGTTGTTGATCAATGGTTCTAAAAATGTCTAGGGATGCAAAAATGTGTGCACCCCAAATATCATCTAAACTGACCCTTTAGCTGCACTTTAAGTTGTATCTTGTAGACTACAGAGGCAGTTGCAGAACTATAATGCAGGGGGAGCTGAGAGGACTGATGAGCAGATAAAACAAACAGAACCCATTTATCATCTGTTTAAAGAGTTTTCTAGTCACTTATTTCGATTTGCTGTTTCCAGGAATTAGAACCATAACCCTCGGGAGTTTGAGGGCTTCCAAGTAATGTAACGGGCACGTGTGATTTTATATTGCTGAGCTTTCTCCCTTGGTAATCCCCGAAAATCTGCTATAATTACTGTAAAACTAGTCCTGTGTAATGCAAGTGATTCATATCAATGCACTGAGTGCCCCCTGCTGGCTGACAGATAGGAGAGCAGTTGTATAAGGGGAACAAGATGATATGAATGAATATTTGTAGAATAGTCTGTCCCTTTTGCTACTCCTGCTTCTGTTATGTTGTTTCAAAAGTTGGAGCCACCAGGGTGGAGAATAAAAAAGTCAGATACTGCTTTCCAAAATACCTTAAAGGTATTTTGCTTTTCAGCTCTCTAACGCTGAGTTAGTCAGTGACTATAAGGGGGGCCACATGGGACATAACTGTTGCTTTTGAATCTGAGCTGAATGCTGAGGATCAATTACAAACTCACTGAACAGTTATGTACCATGTGGCCCCCCTTATAGTCACTGACTAACTCAGAGTTAGAGAGCTGCAAAGCAGGAAGTAGTGTTCTGGTTATTATGTTACACATCCACTCACTCCAGCCTTTATACATTACATTTTTGCCTAACTAACTATATTAGATACATTTTTTATTTTGCACAGCCTGTATATTTATCTAGTTTTTATTTTCACACTGAACTGTTCCTTTAAAGGAGAACTAAAGCCTAACTAAAGAAATAGCTAGAAATGTTGTACATGATGTTTTGTGCTTCTGTACCAGCCCAAGGCAACCACAGCCCTTTAGCAGTAAAGATCTGTGTCTCCAAAGATGCCCCAGTAGCTCCCCATCTTCTTTTCTGCTGATTCACTGCACATGCTCTGTGCTGCTGTCACTTACTGAGCTTAGGGAGCCACTCACAATATACAGTACACATAGAATAGAAATGTCACAATATAAGGCTGATTAGTAATTAATACACATAATTACTACATGGCAGCACAGAAACCAGTGCAATTAGCATCAGAATTGAATAATCAGCAAACCTGTAGCATCAGCTTACAGTGGTGTGAAAAACTATTTGCCCCCTTCCTGAGTTCTTATTCTTTTGCATGTTTGTCACACTTAAATGTTTCTGCTCATCAAAAACCGTTAACTATTAGTCAAAGATAACATAATTGAACACAAAATGCAGTTTTTAAATGAAGGTTTACGTTATTAAGGGAGAAAAAAAACTCCAAATCTACATGGGCCTGTGTGAAAAAGTGATTGCCCCCCTTGTTAAAAAATAACTTAACTGTGGTTTATCACACCTGAGTTCAATTTCAAAGGTTATAAAGCCATTTCTAAAGCTTTGGGACTCCAGCGAACCACAGTGAGAGCCATTATCCACAAATGGCAAAAACATGGAACAGTGGTGAACCTTCCCAGGAGTGGCCGGCCGACCAAAATGACCCCAAGAGCGCAGAGACAACTCATCCGAGAGGCCACAAAAGACCCCAGGACAACATCTAAAGAACTGCAGGCCTCACTTGCCTCAATTAAGGTCAGTGTTCACGACTCCACCATAAGAAAGAGACTGGGCAAAAACGGCCTGCATGGCAGATTTCCAAGGCGCAAACCACTTTTAAGCAAAAAGAACATTAAGGCTCGTCTCAATTTTGCTAAAAAACATCTCAATGATTGCCAAGACTTTTGGGAAAATACCTTGTGGACCGACGAGACAAAAGTTGAACTTTTTGGAAGGTGCGCGTCCCGTTACATCTGGCGTAAAAGTAACACAGCATTTCAGAAAAAGAACATCATACCAACAGTAAATATGGTGGTGGTAGTGTGATGGTCTGGGGTTGTTTTGCTGCTTCAGGACCTGGAAGACTTGCTGTGATAGATAGAACCATGAATTCTACTGTCTACCAAAAAATCCTGAAGGAGAATGTCCGGCCATCTGTTCGTCAACTCAAGCTGAAGCGATCTTGGGTGCTGCAGCAGGACAATGACCCAAAACACACCAGCAAATCCACCTCTGAATGGCTGAAGAAAAACAAAATGAAGACTTTGGAGTGGCCTAGTCAAAGTCCTGACCTGAATCCTATTGAGATGTTGTGGCATGACCTTAAAAAGGCGGTTCATGCTAGAAAACCCTCAAATAAAGCTGAATTACAACAATTCTGCAAAGATGAGTGGGCCAAAATTCCTCCAGAGCGCTGTAAAAGACTCGTTGCAAGTTATCGCAAACGCTTGATTGCAGTTATTGCTGCTAAGGGGGCCCAAGCAGTTATTAGGTTCAGGGGGCAATTACTTTTTCACACAGGTTTGGATTTCTTTTCTCCCTAAATAATAAAAACCCTCATTTAAAAACTGCATTTTGTGTTTACTTGTGTTATCTTTGACTAATAGTTAAATGTGTTTGATGATCAGAAACATTTTGTGTGACAAACATGCAAAAGAATAAGAAATCAGGAAGGGGGCAAATAGTTTTTCACACGACTGTATATTACAGCCAGGGATGCTCATTTTCTGCTGGATAATTAGTGACGAGCCCTAAGCTTAGCTTCTCAACAGCCAATCAGAGCCCACTGAGCATGTGAGTGTCACAGACACTTTCCAAGATGGTGACCCCCTGTGACAAGTTTGAAGTCCTGGATCATTGCTGCTATTGACAAGCTCAAACTTTAGCCTCGTGCAATAAGTTCACTATATAAAATAGGACATTTTCAGTCACATTCATTTTTAGATTTTAATTCTCTTTTAATAACAACTGAAAATTCTTAATTTTTAATCAGTGGTAATTACATTTTGTGTTAAGAGGCAAAATTATTATTTTGAGGTTGAGATTACCTTTAATCGCTCTAAATTGTAAGCATGTGTATTCTGTCTATTGATGGAAGCCTGTCTGTCAGATATGGGTTAGTTTGCCTTTAAGTCACCCACCCAGATTCCTCGTGCCGCTGTGGTGTTGGTGCTACAGAGCTCACGCTCACATGATGAATCCACTGTGTGACCACAGCCATTAATAGTCCTGTACGTTGGTAATGGCGTTTAATTGTCGCCCATCTGTGATATAGAAACGAATAGCACTTTATATTCTGTTTATTTAGCCACAAATATCTCCTCCTTTCCCTCTCGGAGACATTCGGTGATAGGAAGGAGCGTTAATTGCGCCAAAGGTGCAGCGAATGTCCTTCGTCCATATTGTTTTCAGACAGTGGAGCCTCCTGTCCGGCCACTTCTTTTAATTACGCGCGGATGGTTAACGAGCTGATCACTCATTCACGGCTTCAATTCCTCATCTCCATAAAATAACTTTATAATAATATAATTAGCATTGCGCCGGCACTTCATTTCAATAACGAGGCTTCTCGCCGTCTCGCCATCGATTTCTCAAATCTGCTGATACAAAGAGATACATAATGTAACAACTTCCATATTCGATTTCTAATAAAAGTATTTTAAAGTAACGTAGTAAGTTGGGTTGAAAAAAGACACAAGTCCAACAAGTTCAACCTTTTAGGTCCATATATAACCTACCTAACTGCCAGTTGATCCAGAGGAAGGCGAAAACCCCTTCGGAACCTTTTCCAATTTGCCTCAGAAGGGGAAAAATTCCTTCCTGACTCCAAAATGGACCAGTCCCTGGATCAACTTGTACTATGAGCTATCTCCCATATCCCTGTATTCCCTCACTTGCTAAACACCATCCAACCCCTTCTTATACCTATCTAATGTATCAGCCTGTACCCCTGATTCACTTCCCAGCTCTCCCTGTAACACCCCTTTCCCTCCTCTAATCTCATTGGCTCCCTCCTGTCTGCTGGGAGGAGCTACTGGTGAATAAAGCATCCGACCCTTCCTTGTACCTATCTAATGTATCAGCCTGTACCACTGATTCACTTCCCAGCTCTCCCTGTAACACCCCTTTCCCTCCTCTAATCTCATTGGCTCCCTCCTGTCTGCTGGGAGGAGCTACTGGTGAATAAAGCATCCGACCCTTCCTTATACCTATCTAATGTATCAGCCTGTACCACTGATTCACTTCCCAGCTCTCCCTGTAACACCCCTTTCCCTCCTCTAATCTCATTGGCTCCCTCCTGTCTGCTGGGAGGAGCTACTGGTGAATAAAGCATCCGTCCCTTCCTTGTACCTATCTAATGTATCAGCCTGTACCCCTGATTCAGGGAGACAATTGCACATCTTCACAGCTCTCACTGTAACTCATTGGCTCCCTCCTGTCTGCTGGGAGGAGCTACTGGTGAATAAAGTATCCGACCCTTCCTTGTACCTATCTAATGTATCAGCCTGTACCACTGATTCACTTCCCAGCTCTCCCTGTAACACCCCTTTCCCTCCTCTAATCTCATTGGCTCCCTCCTGTCTGCTGGGAGGAGCTACTGGTGAATAAAGCATCCGACGCTTCCTTGTACCTATCTAATGTATCAGCCTGTACCCCTGATTCACTTCCCAGCTCTCCCTGTAACACCCCTTTCCCTCCTCTAATCTCATTGGCTCCCTCCTGTCTGCTGGGAGGAGCTACTGGTGAATAAAGCATCTGACCCTTCCTTATACCTATCTAATGTATCAGCCTGTACCACTGATTCACTTCCCAGCTCTCCCTGTAACACCCCTTTCCCTCCTCTAATCTCATTGGCTCCCTCCGGTCTGCTGGGAGGAGCTACTGGTGAATAAAGCATCCGACCCTTCCTTGTACCTATCTAATGTATCAGCCTGTACCACTGATTCACTTCCCAGCTCTCCCTGTAACACCCCTTTCCCTCCTCTAATCTCATTGGCTCCCTCCTGTCTGCTGGGAGGAGCTACTGGTGAATAAAGCATCCGACCCTTCCTTATACCTATCTAATGTATCAGCCTGTACCACTGATTCACTTCCCAGCTCTCCCTGTAACACCCCTTTCCCTCCTCTAATCTCATTGGCTCCCTCCTGTCTGCTGGGAGGAGCTACTGGTGAATAAAGCATCTGACCCTTCCTTATACCTATCTAATGTATCAGCCTGTACCACTGATTCACTTCCCAGCTCTCCCTGTAACACCCCTTTCCCTCCTCTAATCTCATTGGCTCCCTCCGGTCTGCTGGGAGGAGCTACTGGTGAATAAAGCATCCGACCCTTCCTTGTACCTATCTAATGTATCAGCCTGTACCACTGATTCACTTCCCAGCTCTCCCTGTAACACCCCTTTCCCTCCTCTAATCTCATTGGCTCCCTCCTGTCTGCTGGGAGGAGCTACTGGTGAATAAAGCATCCGACCCTTCCTTATACCTATCTAATGTATCAGCCTGTACCACTGATTCACTTCCCAGCTCTCCCTGTAACACCCCTTTCCCTCCTCTAATCTCATTGGCTCCCTCCTGTCTGCTGGGAGGAGCTACTGGTGAATAAAGCATCCGTCCCTTCCTTGTACCTATCTAATGTATCAGCCTGTACCCCTGATTCAGGGAGACAATTGCACATCTTCACAGCTCTCACTGTAACAAACCCCTTCCCAATATTTAGCTGGAACCTCTTTTCTTCTAATCGGAATGGGTGACCTTGTGTCAGCTGGAAAGACCTACCTAGAATTTCTTCGAAGTCAATGATTTAGATACGAGGCTCCCAGTCCCTACTGGAATTGCAATTAGATTACACAAGTTCTTCTTCAGTCTAAACTCCGCGGTATAAAAGGTGATGCCAAACTAATCCAACATGGTACCAAGTCATTGGACATCTACGGTGAGCCGGAGGGTCCATTTGGCCCTGAGTAGGACTGAGAATAAGTCTGACTAGTAACACTGGTCTCATGTTCCTGCATAAGATTTTCCCTCTTTTGAAGAATGAATTCCTTGAGCCCACACAATATATATAATGTCTGTATTACATCTGTTTTTGCCCTTTTCTGTAGGGTTTGGAGAGAGGCGAGAGAGAGAATTGTTGGCTTTCCTGGTCGGTATCACGCCTGGGACATCCCTCATCGGTCCTGGCTCTACAACTCCAACTACTCCTGTGAACTCTCTATGGTACTAACTGGAGCCGCCTTTTTTCACAAGGTAATTTGTGTTTAATTGAGTTGCACTTTCTATATCAGTGATCCCCAACCAGCAGCTCGTAAGTAACATGTTGCTCTCCACCCATTGGATGTTGCTCTCAAAGCAGATGCTTATTTTTTAAGTCAAGGCTTGGAGGCAAGTTTTGGTTCCATAAAAACTAAGTTTATGGCCAAACAAAGTCTCCTGTAGCTGCCAGTCCACATAGGGGCTACCAATAGCCAACCACGGCCCGTATTTGACACCCCAGGAACTTATTTCATTCTTGTGTTGCTCCCCAACTCTTTTCACATTTGAATGTGGCTCACAGGTTAAAAAGATTGGGAAGTCCTGCTTTATACGGAGCAAAGGAGACCAAGTGAAATTAATATAGAGGTGCGTTAAATGCAGTTAGTTCTGGTTTTTGGATCTCTGCACTGCCCAGAACCTCCCCAGCAGCTCATCTCTTGGTGCACCATCTCTATTTCATGTGGTTTCAGCTTGGATAGGATCTTACTCATTTAGTGGGGGTTGTTCTATGGGAGTCACTATGGTCTCATTTCTCTAAGTGCAGACAAAATAGTCCCACTCAACTCTAAGTCAAGTCCCTGGAGATCAAGTCTCCACACCATATATGTGTGATCACTCTGGGCTTGCTCCACGTGACAGTTGCTTCAGGTTCTACTGCCAGTGAAATAGAACCTGTATTTTCTCTTGTCCTTCTCAGTACTACGCGTATCTGTATTCCTATGTGATGCCACAAGCCATCAGGGACATGGTGGATGAGTATATCAACTGTGAGGATATCGCCATGAACTTCCTGGTCTCTCACATCACTAGGAAACCTCCTATCAAGGTAAGGACTAGCTCTTATGCAAAGTGACCGGCTACTGTGTAAATTACCTGTCTGAGGCAAAGATTATATAGTGAGTCTCTCATTATTTCAGAAATTTCCTTAAGCATTATATCTGTCTCGTGACGCTGGCATGTCAATACTACTACAGCTATGTCTGTTTAGATAATGAGAGGTGCACATTCAGTCACCCTGCTATATTTCCAGGGGTACCAGGGCACAAATAAGCACTCACCCCAAATCTCCCCCTAACTGACCTTCAGACTGGGCCCCTTTAACTCATAACAAGGTTACAGATATATAGAAACATTGGGGTGTCACCCTGCTATAGTTCCAGGGGTACCCAGGGTACAAATAAGCACTCACCCCAAATCTCCCCCTAACTGACCTTCAGACTGGGCCCCCTTAGCTCATAACAAGGTTACAGATATATAGAGACATTGGGGTGTCACCCTGCTATAGTTCCAGGGGTACCCAGGGTACAAATAAGCACTCACCCCAAATCTCCCCCTAACTGACCTTCAGACTGGGCCCCCTTAGCTCATAACAAGGTTACAGATATATAGAAACATTGGGGTAACAGTCACCCTGCTATAGTTCCAGGGGTACCCAGGGTACAATAAACACTCACCCCAAATCTCCCCCTAACTGACCTTCAGACTGGGCTCCCTTAGCTCATAACAAGGTTACAGATATATAGAAACATTGGGGTGTCACCCTGCTAGTTCCAGGGGTACACAGGGCACAAATAAACACTCACCCAAATCTCCCCCTAACTGACCTTCAGACTGGGCCCCCTTAGCTCATAACAAGGTTACAGATATATAGAAACATTGGGGTGTCACCCTGCTATAGTTCCAGGGGTACCCAAGGTACAAATAAACACTCACCCCAAATCTCCCCCTAACTGGACTTTTTTTATCTTAAGACCCTGGTTGGTAGGTAGAAAGGCAGATAAAGTATGTGTATATGTTATCACTATATTACTATTGAATACGGATATGCCGGTGCTGATTGTTGTGTTAGATCAAATGGTTAAACCTTACCTGCTTGATATGCAGCATGTGATATAACATATCAGCTTGGTGACTGTTTTTGTACCTCTAGGTGACATCTCGGTGGACGTTCCGCTGTCCCGGCTGCCCCCAGGCTCTCTCTCATGACGACTCACATTTCCACGAGCGCCACAAATGCATTAACTTCTTTGTCAAGGTGTACGGGTACATGCCGCTTCTCTACACCCAGTTCCGCGTGGACTCTGTTCTCTTCAAAACCAGACTCCCCCACGACAAGACCAAGTGCTTTAAGTTCATTTAAGTGCTGTGTTACTGGGGAGTCCCATTGAGGCACTTCTAAAGTACTTGGGAACTGTCCTAGAAACTGCCTCAAATCTTCTCTCCAGTCTTAACAAGAGTAGAGTGTGGACTGCTCATGAATTATAACACTATTTTATGTGGAAGAAAGGACTTTTTTTGTAAATTGGCCAGACAAATTATGTTTTTATTGTAATTTTTTCCTTTTATTACCATGCAGATATAGGTTTTATTTGTATGGTGAAGCATTTATTTCCTCTGTGGTCTCTTCTATTCCATAAGCATTCACTAGAAATGATGTGCATGAGTAGGGTCATAGGGTGGTGCTCTCCAGCACCGCATTGAATTGGATCCACCTCATTGGCACCAATTTGATAGAGACCATAGATTCTCCCCCTGCTTTCTAACCATCATGGCCTCCAGATTGGCACTAATTTTGACTAACGTAGAGCACACATGCATTATGGGTAAGCGTCTTTTCAGTTGATAATGGTAAGCATTCATGTATGGTAGATATAACCTAGCCTATTGGATGAAATGTAAATTAGAAAATTCCCTCATTACAATCATGATGCACAGGAACCACCAACAGATCTACGGCGATGACCTTCAATCAATTCAGTTGTGATGATCTCCTCATCCCCTTCTTCATTCGTGACGGTCTCCTCAGCCACTTCTTTAGTCGTGCCGGTCTCCTTGTCCCCTTCTTTAGTTGCGATGGGCTCCTCATCCCCTTCTTCAGTTCCGACGGGCTTCTAGTCCCCTTCTTCAGTCGCTATGGTCTCCTCGTCCCCTTCTTTAGTCACGCCGGTCTCCTTGTCCCCTTATTTAGTTGCGACGGGCTCCTCATCCCCTTCTTCAGTTCCGACGGGCTCCTAGTCCCCTTCTTCAGTCGCTATGGTCTCCTCGTCCCCTTCTTTAGTCACGCCGGTCTCCTTGTCCCCTTCTTTAGTTGCGACGGGCTCCTCATCCCCTTCTTCAGTTCCGACGGGCTCCTAGTCCCCTTCTTCAGTCGCTATGGTCTCCTCGTCCCCTTCTTTAGTCGCGCCGGTCTCCTTGTCCCCTTCTTTAGTTGAGACGGGCTCCTCATCCCCTTCTTCAGTTCCGACGGGCTCCTCGCCCCCTTCTTCAGTCGCTATGGTCTCCTTGTCTCCTTCTTTAGTAGCGACGGTCTCCTCGTTGCCTTCTTCAGTTGCGACAGTCTCTTTGTCCCCTTCTTCAGTCGCTATGGTCTCCTTGTCCCCGTCTTCGGTCGCTATGCTCTCCTTGTCCCCTTCTTTAGTAGCGATGGCCTCCTCGTTCCCTTCTTCAGTTGCGACGGTCTCCTCGTCCCCTTCTTCTTTTACCAGTTTCGCCTCTCGCGTAGGAATCAAAGACGAAAGAAAGCACAGAACTTCTGCCTTTTATTGTTTTCACATTTGTACATGAATAAATTTGTTGTACAGGACAAGAGATGTAGAATATATATATTTAGAGCCTCTATGGACAGGTGCTCTGGGTAAACAAGTGGTTCTAATGTGGTAACTGTTTTATAGACATTCTAGTATTTGCAGTCACATGAATGTCCAGCGGAGAATCTTCTCAAATCCCTCTGGGTGGCCGGTGATGTTCAGTCATCAATAGAGATGAGAAAAAATTGCCTCCTGAATGGAATTTGTAAGAAGGACAAAACAAAAAAAGAAATTAAAACCTGTGGATTTTCCCTCACTCTTGTAGGTAACACGCAAGGAATCTTCAAAATCAGTGAAGTCACTTCACGAGTCGTGTCTGCGTTTCTGTTTCCAACCAGAAATAGTTTGTCTCAATGTTGTGTTTTCAGACCATGAAGAACCAATATGAACGATCGTGGCAGTATTCTGTCTCTTGGATCAAGCACAAAACACTTCTGATGTACTCGTTGGCTCGTAGTCTCCATTACTAAGATTTGCGAAGATTCCTCCTCAACACCAATTCAATGTCTTCTTTCTTTTGTATTTTTATTCATTTCGCGGATCTTCCCCTAAGGGTTGGTCGATTATCGGAAATTCTTCTGTACATTGAGTACCCCCAATATTTTATAACTCTCTCACAAGTCCTCATGAGGTTTACAGTCTTTTGATTTTACCCGTATCTAAATGTTTTTGTGGATTTTTTGTTTTTGAAGCTCCAGAGTACGAATCGAAAGATGACCATATTTAATACACTCAAGACGTTTACAATTTTATGAAACTTGGACCATGGCAACCGAAAAAATGATGGATGTCTTAATAAAGTATTTCACAGGTTCCTTTTAATGGTGGCTGTTTTGTTTTTATAAAAAATAGTTGGGTAGACACACGGTAACATGGAGTCCATGATGGGTCACTTGAATACAACGGGCTGTTGACTCACTCAGCTCCTGTGAATAGGCTTCAAATGATGCCCTCAATGAATGTTATCCAATCAGGGTGCAGATAATAATCACATATACAAATACAGTTGTATTCAGAATAATAGCAGTCTGACATGACAAACCTGATCATTCACTGGATTTTGGTAGAAATTCTATTTCTACATGGCAAATAATTTACTAATAGATAATAATAATAGCTTGTTCCAAATAATATCAGTGAGGGGTTTAATTAGTGAGTTCATTCATTCTGTGAACAAACAGGAGTTAATTCCAGCCCTTATTTAAGGAAGGAAGGAGCAAATGTTTTGCCGCTGGTTATACCGTATATACTCGAGTATTAGCCGACCCGAGTATAAGCCGAGGTACCTAATTTTACCTACGAAAACTGGGAAAACTTATTGACTCGAGTATAAGCCTAGACACAACTACAGCCCTGTCTCCCAGCAGCGCACATTCCGCCAAAGCGACCCCCCCAGCGATCAACCGGACTTCTTTGCAAAGTTGATGGTGACAGAGAATTGCCAAACGGATTACTGTGTGCATTGTCCCACTATCCCACTACCATGTGCAGAGGGTGCTGTGTGATATTGCCATCACTGTTATTCTTTCTTATAACCAACAGAGGGCGCTGTGTGATATTGCAGTCACTGTTATTCTTTCATATAACCAACAGAGGGCGCTGTGTGATATTGCAGTCACTGTTATTCTTTCATATAACCAACAGAGGGAGCTGTGTGATATTGCAGTCTCTCCCCAAGTGAACTGTTGGTATAGGAATGATTAAAAGTGACTGCAATCTCAGCTACTGCCCGCTGACCCGAGTATAAGCCGAGGTAGACTTTTTCAGCACATTTTGGATGCTGAAAAACTCGGCTTATACTTGAGTATATACGGTAGTTAATTTCTCTCTGAAACTCTCACTCAAATGGCTCCTTCCACACATTGTTCAGAAGAACAGCCGACTGATTAAAAAGTTGATTGGAGAGGGGAAAACATATAAAGAAGAGCAGAAAATGAGAGGCTGCTCAGCTGAAATGATCTCAAATGCTTTAATATGGCACCAAAACCTGAAAGATGTGGAAGAAAACAGAAAACGACCATTGGAATGGACAGAAGAACAGCCAAAATGGCAAAGACTCAGCCAATGATCAACTCCAGGAAGATGAATGAAGGAGTAGTTCCCTGTGATACTGTTACAATTAGTGACTATGTGAAGCCAAGTTATCGGCAAGAAGCCCCTGCAAAGTCCCATTGTTGAAAGAAAGACGTGCTGAAGAGCTTACAATTTGCCAAAGAATCCACTAACTGGTCTAAAGACAAATGGAGCAACATTTTGGGGACTGATGAAATCAAGATTGTTCTTTTTGGGTCTAGGGGCCACAGACAGTTTGTCAGACTCCCCCAAACACTGAATTGAAGCCCCAGTACAGAGTGAAGCCGGGGGCACAAGCATCATGATATGGGGGTGTTTCTCATACTCTGGTGTTGGGACTATTTATCTCATACCAGGGATCATGGATCAGTTTCAATCCAAATACTTGAAGAGCTCATGTTGCCTTATGCCCAAGAGGAAATGTCCTTGAAATGGGGGTTCAACAAGACAACGACCCCAAACACACCAGTAACTGAGCAACATCTTGGTTCTACACAAACAAGATTGACCTTATGGAGGGGCCCAACCCCCGCACCTTACTCCAATAGAAAACTTGTGACGGGGTGACATGGGTGTGAGGCAAAAGCAAGAAATGCATTTGGAATTGTGGAAGAGGTTGTTGGGAGTTGATGGAGCTTTATTCAATTTTATAAACACTGCTATTACTCTGAACACAATGGTACCAAGGGCAGAGTTGTAGATGAGATCCACTTACACATTCCACTCTGGGATCCCTGTAGACATAACATAGGGGCTGTCTGACTTATTTGCCCCCCCCCCCCCTTGTTGGAGGCCCAACATTTGACCAGGGTTCTTCTTAGAAACAAATCAATTGTTCACCTAAAATCTTGCTCTAATTTCTCTTTAAGATGATCGGCTTCCATGAGTGTCTAGGACAGAAAATAGGTGTCGAACGCAAACCAGTTTCCTAAGTGGCTTTAGACTGTGCCTCCTAACGTTGGCTGAAGGTCAGTTCCTGGGCAAGCCAGGCCCATAGTTTGGGAACCACTGGCCTGATAGAGGCACAATCATGTTGGCTTGATTGTATACGGAACAAGGGAAAGTTGTGCTCACCACTATTTTTTAAAACCATTAGGCGGGGGTGCAATGAGGGTGTGACCACAAAATACATATAGTCAACTACAAGAGGTCCTCTGCACTCAACCCATTATCAATATATTTAAATATATTGATAATGGGTTCAGTGCAGAGGACCTCTTGTAGTTGACTTGATTGTATACGGGACAGTTTTGGACGAGTTGCCAAAAAACAGTTGGGCAGAAAATGTTCTACCTGATGTATCGATTCTAAACAATGAAAAAGTTGACTCTTATCCTAAAACTTCTTCTATGAAATAGGTATGGGACCTGTTATCCAGAATGCTCGGGACCTGGAGTTTTTTTCAGATAATAGATCTTTCCATAATTGGAATCTTCATACATTGTCTACTAGAAAATCATATAAACATTAAATAAACCCAATAGGCTGGTTCTGCTTCCAATAAGGATTAATTATATCTTAGTTGGGATCAAGAACAAGCGACTGTTTTATTATTACACAGAAAAGGGAATCATTTTAAAAAAAAAATTAGAATAATTTGCTTATGATGGATTCTATGGGACATGACCTTCCTGTAATTCGGGGCACTCGGGATGATCGGGTTTTTGGATAACGGATGCTATACCTGTACTATGTGTTACATGATATAATTTAATGAAGGTGAAACAGATCAACATACAATGAACTAGGGATGCACTGAATCCACTATTCTGGGTTTGGCCAAACCCCCAAATCTTTTGCGAAAGATTCGGCCGAATACCGAACCAAATCTGAATCCTAATTTGTATATGCAAATTAGGGGTGGAAAGGGGAAAACATTTTTAGCTTCCTTGTTTTGTGACAAAAAGTTATTTTATACACACAAGGGTAGCACCTTCTATTGGATGTAATGGAAAGAGAACAAAAAACAAAAATGTGGTGTGCAGGGGTCAAAAAACGAAAACTCAAAAACCAAAAGAAGAGAAAGAATGACCCTTGTAGTTGCCCCACCCCCACAATATAGGTCAGAGATTCCCACCTTGTGAGCGTAGTTAACTTTTAATAATTTAAAGATAAAAAATTGTGACAAAAAGTAACGTGATTTCACTCCCTGCCCTTAATTTGCATATGTAAATTCGGTTCACCCTTACAGAAGTATTCGGCTGAATACTGGCCAATCTCGACCAAATCCTAGATTCGGCGCATCCCTAGAGTATTTGGGAGCAGGGCACGGGCAGTAATGAAGACTTAAGGTGGCCATACACGGATAGATCCGCTCGTTTGGCGATGTCGCCAAACGAGCGGATCTCCCTCCGATATGCCCACCTTGAGGCCCTAGGGATCGGATCCTAGCGTTCGCCAAACGGGCGGTCGGATCGCGGGACCGCATCAACGAACAGATGCGGCCGCGATCCGACGGGATTTTTAACCCCATCCGATCGAGATCTGGCCGACTTTCGGCCAGATCTCGATCGGGGAAGCCCGTCGGGGGCCCCCATACACGGGCCAATAAGCTGCCGACTTGGTCTGTCGGCAGCTTTTATCGGCCCGTGTATGGCCACCTTAAGGGAAGAGTCGTCAGAAGCCGTGAAGAAGTGATGTGCGGGTCAGGGTTTTCCTGACCTGCACCCAACCCTAACCTGCCCTGCTAATGCCTGCCCGCACCCGCTTCCGGGGGTCCTTTTATAGACCCGCACCAACCCGTCAATGACGTCACAAAAGGGGCGGGGCGAGCAGACCCAACACTATAAAAACGGAAGTCGGATGCCGGCATTTGAGGATGGCGGGCGGGGAGAGCAGAAGAGCCACCGCGAGGAGCACTGCTAGGTCAACCCGAACCCGCCCACCCCGCGGGTATCGGGTCTGCCCGCACATCACTTCTGTGAAGATACTGGATATGTAGGAAGGAAGGCAAGTGGAATTAAAGGCGGAATGTTTTGCTCCATCGTTAGGGAAAGTTTATGGGTCTTTGCAAAGAACCAGTTCATTGTTCGGAGTCAGTTCATTCTGTTCGGGTGCCGAGGCTTTGGAATGTATTATGATCATGGTTTGAGTTGGATTATGTTAGAAGAAGGGATAGTCGTAGGACAGCTAAATATGAATCATGAGACTGGAGATGGGCCTCGGTTACGGAACGCGGTTAAAACTGCCAACTCAACAGGAGAAGCCTATTTGGAACCCGCTGATGCCCCGAGTATATGCAGCACATGTAGGAGAAGAGAGGAACGATATAGAGGGATCACGTTTTTATGGATTCATAGGAACCCCAGGGAGAGGCTCCGCCAATTATCAACTTCTCTGTAATAATAAAACAGTATTTCACCTGAGCTGGGTGGGGGAGGGGCAGATTTTCTATACGCTGCCATCTTGCTCTGCCTGCTCCCTTTTTGCCCATTGAGATACCCCAATACAGTACAACTAAGGGGCATATTAATCAAGGGCCGAATTTCGAATTTGAAAAACTTCAAAATTCAAAAAGACCAACCAAAATTGAGTCTTGAGGGTTTTTTTGGCCGAATAGGTCAGTTTTCATTTGGCCGAAATTTGAATCGTACGAATCAAAGTAATAGCGCATTTAATCAAATTCTAATCGTTTTCCCCCAAAAATTTTTTTACATTTTTCCACAATTGACCCTAGGTTCTAGGAGGTCCCCCCATAGGCTAAAACAGCAATTCAGCAGTTTCGAAGTTCATTTTTGAAGTTGAATTTTTAAAGAGACAGTACATGATAAATTTCGATATTCTAATTTTCTTTTAAACTTTAATGGAATTGGGACTATTCCCTAGTCGAAGTACACAAAAAAAGCTTGAAATTCGAATTTTTTAAATTTGAAAATTCACTTTGACCTTTGATAAATCTGCCCTCTACTGTATAGTCCATGTGATATTTCGGTTTATTTGGGTTCCAAATAAAACACTACTGGGAAACTCTTTAGGCCCATTAGAGTAGTCTGAGCATCTCCCTCCTTCATTATAATCCAAGTCATCGACCGGATACTGATTTTACCCCTCCATTAGTCGAATAGATGTGAAAGCCTCTCCCTCACTCCATTGATTTTATATCCGCAATAAAACCCTGCAATATAAACTTCCCCGGCAAATTGTTCCCGGAACAGAAGGTGGAAGTGAAGGTATAAAATTGCCTCCTGACTATTGTTCTGCAACTGCTTAAAGGGAAAGTGTCTGAATGTAAATCAGAAGTATCTGGACACCAACTGTCTGATGACCCCAACCAATAATATGTTCATCAATATGGAGTTGGTCTCCTCTCGGAAAGGCTTCCACTGTATGTCGGACCATTGTTAGTGGAGTCGCTTCCATTCATACGTCAGAAAATTGGCTCTTATGTTTGAGATGTGACTTCAGTGATCCAACGTCGCTTCATTGATTGACAAGATCCAGTATGAGATCAAGAAGAGGCTCCAGCGGGTTTTTCTTCACTGTCTGCAATGAAATGGTGGAGAATACGGGAGCTGTGATTTAGCACAAGCCCTGACTCTGGGAAACGCTAAAGCAAAGCAATACGGTAGCTCTTACTCTTACATGAAACACATAATAAACAGGCCTTTTCTTTTAGGGCCAAATCAGTAGCCATAACAGGCCCCACTTTTTTAGGCCAATAAAGGTGCAGAAATGAGCAGATACATGGAATTTGTTGCTGACACAGTAGATAACAGATAAGTACTACTATAGTTTATATAAACGAGCTGCTGTGTAGCCATGGGGCAGCCATTCAAGCACAGGATACACAGTAGATAACAGATAAGTACTACTATAGTTTATATAAACAAGCTGCTGTGTAGCCATGGGGGCAGCCATTCAAGCACAGGATACACAGTAGATAACAGATAAGTACTACTATAGTTTATATAAACAAGCTGCTGTGTAGCCATGGGGGCAGCCATTCAAGCACAGGATACACAGTAGATAACAGATAAGTACTACTATAGTTTATATAAACAAGCTACTGTGTAGCCATGGGGGCAGCCATTCAAGCACAGGATACACAGAAGATAACAGATAAGTACTACTATAGTTTATATAAACAAGCTGCTGTGTAGCCATGGGGGCAGCCATTCAAGTACAGGATACACAGTAGATAACAGATAAGTACTACTATAGTTTATATAAACAAGCTACTGTGTAGCCATGGGGGCAGCCATTCAAGCACAGGATACACAGTACATAACAGATAAGCTCTGTAGTATACAATGGGATTCTTCAGAACTTATCTGTTATCTACTATGTATCCTGTGCTTGAATGGCTGCCCCAATGGCAACACAGCAGCTTGTTTATATAAACTATAGTAGTACTTATCTGTAATCTACTGTGTATCCTGTGCTTGAATGGCTGCCCCATGGCTACACAGCAGCTTGTTTATATAAACTATAGTAGTACTTATCTGTTATCTACTGTGTATCCTGTGCTTGAATGGCTGCCCCCGTGGCTACACAGCAGCTTGTTTATATAAACTATAGTAGTACTTATCTGTTATCTACTGTGTATCCTGTGCTTGAATGACTGTCCCCATGGCTACACAGCAGCTTGTTTATATAAACTATAGTAGTACTTATCTGTTATCTACTGTGTATCCTGTGCTTGAATGGCTGCCCCCATGGCTACACAGCAGCTTGTTTATATAAACTATAGTAGTACTTATCTGTTATCTACTGTGTATCCTGTGCTTGAATGGCTGCCCCCATGGCTACACAGCAGCTTGTTTATATAAACTATAGTAGTACTTATCTGTTATCTACTGTGTATCCTGTGCTTGAATGGCTGCCCCCATGGCTACACAGCAGCTTGTTTATATAAACTATAGTAGTACTTATCTGTTATCTACTGTGTATCCTGTGCTTGAATGGCTGCCCCCATGGCTACACAGCAGCTTGTTTATATAAACTATAGTAGGACTTATCTGTTATCTACTGTGTATCCTGTACTTGAATGGCTGCCCCCATGGCTACACAGCAGCTTGTTTATATAAACTATAGTAGTACTTATCTGTTATCTACTGTGTATCCTGTGCTTGAATGGCTGCCCCCATGGCTACACAGCAGCTTGTTTATATAAACTATAGTAGTACTTATCTGTTATCTACTGTGTATCCTGTGCTTGAATGGCTGCCCCCATGGCTACACAGCAGCTTGTTTATATAAACTATAGTAGTACTTATCTGTTATCTACTGTGTATCCTGTGCTTGAATGGCTGCCCCCATGGCTACACAGCAGCTTGTTTATATAAACTATAGTAGTACTTATCTGTTATCTACTGTGTATCCTGTGCTTGAATGGCTGCCCCCATGGCTACACAGCAGCTTGTTTATATAAACTATAGTAGAGTTTCTGAAGCAAACACACCAGTTGTACCAGCGCAGGGCAACACTACATTATATGCTCATTCCTTTAAAGCACTTTCATTTTTTTTTTGTTAATGTTTCTTTAAAATGTTATTTTCTTTCATTAGGCAAAAAGACAGTTTTGGGGTGTGGTTCCCCTTTCAACTCCTCAGCTGCTGTTGAACTGCTTATCTCAGCTAAAGGCCCAAATGAGAGATGTAGTTCTCTATGTAAAGCTCTTTACAAGGGCAGACAAATAGGCTGCACAGCTGGGACCCTCCAAGGCAAAAGGGCCCCTAACTGATACAACTAATTAGGGGACCAGCACCCCAAAAATCTTATTGGGCAACTCAGTTTAACAAGGGCAGGGAAACAGAGATATATGTGGTCTCATTTATATATAGTACCAACATATTCTGTACAGAGAAAATTCCCATCAGCCCTGTCCCAGTGAGCTTACAATCTAAAGGAACCCACACTTTTTCCTATATCCCCTGCTTCTAACAGTAAAGCTACGATATCAATGTAACATCTCCCAAGAAACCAAAAACCAGGGACCTTTCAGTTGTGGTATTTGGCCCCGGGGCCCATGACTTTAATAACTTGCTCTGTAATTGGAAGCAGAAGAGTGACTTTCCCTTTCAGCGAATCACATAATAAATTAATATATAATGTCGGGAGACTCCAGCCGGGATGGGAGGAGCACAAGCTCTTTTTAATCTAAATCTGCAGCCTGGAGCCTAAAGCTTTATAATTAGCGTAATTATCAACAACGTGGTGCGTAACAGAGACACAATGATTTGCTTCTGTACAGAGAGATCCCATAAAACTATGGCAGCATAGGTATTCCCTGTACTAAGCACAATTCAGCAGGAACAGTCCCCTAAGTTTGCTCATAGTCTGTACAGAGAGATCCCATAAAACTATGGCAGCATAGGTATTCCCCTGTACTAAGCACAATTCAGCAGGAACAGCCCCTAAGTTTGCTCATAGTCTGTACAGAGAGATCCCATAAAACTATGGCAGCATAGGTATTCCCCTGTACTAAGCACAATTCAGCAGGAACAGTCCCCTAAGTTTGTTCATAGTCTGTACAGAGAGATCCCATAAAACTATGGCAGCATAGGTATTCCCTTGTACTAAGCACAATTCAGCAGGAACAGTCCCTAAGTTTGCTCATAGTCTGTACAGAGAGATCCCATAAAACTATGGCAGCATAGGTATTCCCCTGTACTAAGCACAATTCAGCAGGAACAGTCCCTAAGTTTGCTCATAGTCTGTACAGAGAGATCCCATAAAACTATGGCAGCATAGGTATTCCCTTGTACTAAGCACAATTCAGCAGGAACAGTCCCTAAGTTTGCTCATAGTCTGTACAGAGAGATCCCATAAAACTATGGCAGCATAGGTATTCCCTTGTACTAAGCACAATTCAGCAGGAACAGCCCCTAAGTTTGCTCATAGTCTGTACAGAGAGATCCCATAAAACTATGGCAGCATAGGTATTCCCTTGTACTAAGCACAATTCAGCAGGAACAGCCCCTAAGTTTGCTCATAGTCTGTACAGAGAGATCCCATAAAACTATGGCAGCATAGGTATTCCCTTGTACTAAGCACAATTCAGCAGGAACAGTCCCTAAGTTTGCTCATAGTCTGTACAGAGAGATCCCATAAAACTATGGCAGCATAGGTATTCCCTGTACTAAGCACAATTCAGCAGGAACAGTCCCTAAGTTTGCTCATAGTCTGTACAGAGAGATCCCATAAAACTATGGCAGCATAGGTATTCCCCTGTACTAAGCACAATTCAGCAGGAACAGTCCCTAAGTTTGCTCATAGAATGTACAGAGAGATCCCATAAAACTGACAGCATAGGTATTCCCTGTACTAAGCACAATTCAGCAGGAACAGTCCCTAAGTTTGCTCATAGTCTGTACAGAGAGGTCCCATAAAACTATAGCAGCATAGGTATTCCCTGTACTAAGCACAATTCAGCAGGAACAGTCCCCTAAGTTTGCTCATAGTCTGTACAGAGAGGTCCCATAAAACTATAGCAGCATAGGTATTCCCTGTACTAAGCACAATTCAGCAGGAACAGTCCCCTAAGTTTGCTCATAGTCTGTACAGAGAGGTCCCATAAAACTATAGCAGCATAGGTATTCCCCTGTACTAAGCACAATTCAGCAGGAACAGCCCCTAAGTTTGCTCATAGTCTGTACAGAGAGATCCCATAAAACTATGGCAGCATAGGTATCCCCTGTACTAAGCACAATTCAGCAGGAACAGTCCCCTAAGTTTGCTCATAGTCTGTACAGAGAGATCCCATAAAACTATGGCAGCATAGGTATTCCCTGTACTAAACACAATTCAGCAGGAACAGTCCCTAAGTTTGTTCATAGTCTGTACAGAGAGATCCCATAAAACTATGGCAGCATAGGTATTCCTCTGTACTAAGCACAATTCAGCAGGAACAGTTCACTAAGTTTGCTCATAGTCTGTACAGAGAGATCCCATAAAACTATGGCAGCATAGGTATTCCCTGTACTAAGCACAATTCAGCAGGAACAGTTCACTAAGTTTGCTCATAGTCTGTACAGAGAAATCCCATAAAACTATGGCACATAGGTATTCCCTGTACTAAGCACAATTCAGCAGGAACAGACCCTAAGTTTGCTCATAGTCTGTACAGAGAGATCCCATAAAACTATGGCAGCATAGGTATTCCCTGTACTAAGCACAATTCAGCAGGAACAGTCCCTAAGTTTGCTCATAGTCTGTACAGAGAGGTCCCATAAAACTATAGCAGCATAGGTATTCCCTGTACTAAGCACAATTCAGCAGGAACAGTCCCCTAAGTTTGCTCATAGTCTGTACAGAGAGGTCCCATAAAAATATAGCAGCATAGGTATTCCCCTGTACTAAGCACAATTCAGCAGGAACAGCCCCTAAGTTTGCTCATAGTCTGTACAGAGAGATCCCATAAAACTATGGCAGCATAGGTATCCCCTGTACTAAGCACAATTCAGCAGGAACAGTCCCCTAAGTTTGCTCATAGTCTGTACAGAGAGGTCCCATAAAACTATAGCAGCATAGGTATTCCCTGTACTAAGCACAATTCAGCAGGAACAGTCCCCTAAGTTTGCTCATAGTCTGTACAGAGAGGTCCCATAAAAATATAGCAGCATAGGTATTCCCCTGTACTAAGCACAATTCAGCAGGAACAGCCCCTAAGTTTGCTCATAGTCTGTACAGAGAGATCCCATAAAACTATGGCAGCATAGGTATCCCCTGTACTAAGCACAATTCAGCAGGAACAGTCCCCTAAGTTTGCTCATAGTCTGTACAGAGAGATCCCATAAAACTATGGCAGCATAGGTATTCCCTGTACTAAGCACAATTCAGCAGGAACAGTCCCTAAGTTTGTTCATAGTCTGTACAGAGAGATCCCATAAAACTATGGCAGCATAGGTATTCCCCTGTACTAAACACAATTCAGCAGGAACAGTCCCTAAGTTTGTTCATAGTCTGTACAGAGAGATCCCATAAAACTATGGCAGCATAGGTATTCCCTGTACTAAGCACAATTCAGCAGGAACAGTCCCTAAGTTTGCTCATAGTCTGTACAGAGAGATCCCATAAAACTATGGCAGCATAGGTATTCCCCTGTACTAAGCACAATTCAGCAGGAACAGTCCTCTAAGTTTGCTCATAGTCTGTACAGAGAGATCCCATAAAACTATGGCAGCATAGGTATTCCCTGTACTAAGCACAATTCAGCAGGAACAGTTCCTAAGTTTGCTCATAGTCTGTACAGAGAGATCCCATAAAACTATGGCAGCATAGGTATTCCCTGTACTAAGCACAATTCAGCAGGAACAGTCCCTAAGTTTGCTCATAGTCTGTACAGAGAGGTCCCATAAAACTATAGCAGCATAGGTATTCCCTGTACTAAGCACAATTCAGCAGGAACAGTCCCCTAAGTTTGCTCATAGTCTGTACAGAGAGGTCCCATAAAACTATAGCAGCATAGGTATTCCCTGTACTAAGCACAATTCAGCAGGAACAGTCCCCTAAGATTGCTCATAGTCTGTACAGAGAGGTCCCATAAAAATATAGCAGCATAGGTATTCCCCTGTACTAAGCACAATTCAGCAGGAACAGCCCCTAAGTTTGCTCATAGTCTGTACAGAGAGATCCCATAAAACTATGGCAGCATAGGTATCCCCTGTACTAAGCACAATTCAGCAGGAACAGTCCCCTAAGTTTGCTCATAGTCTGTACAGAGAGATCCCATAAAACTATGGCAGCATAGGTATTCCCTGTACTAAGCACAATTCAGCAGGAACAGTCCTCTAAGTTTGCTCATAGTCTGTACAGAGAGATCCCATAAAACTATGGCAGCATAGGTATTCCCCTGTACTAAGCACAATTCAGCAGGAACAGTTCCTAAGTTTGCTCATAGTCTGTACAGAGAGATCCCATAAAACTATGGCAGCATAGGTATTCCCCTGTACTAACCCTATTCAGCAGGAACAGTCCCTAAGTTTGCTCATAGTCTGTACAGAGAGATCCCATAAAACTATGACAGCATAGGTATTCCCTGTACTAAGCACAATTCAGCAGGAACAGTCCCTAAGTTTGCTCATAGAATGTACAGAGATCCCATAAAACTGACAGCATAGGTATTCCCTGTACTAAGCACAATTCAGCAGGAACAGTCCCTAAGTTTGCTCATAGTCTGTACAGAGAGGTCCCATAAAACTATAGCAGCATAGGTATTCCCTGTACTAAGCACAATTCAGCAGGAACAGTCCCCTAAGTTTGCTCATAGTCTGTACAGAGAGATCCCATAAAACTATGGCAGCATAGGTATTCCCCTGTACTAAGCACAATTCAGCAGGAACAGTCCTCTAAGTTTGCTCATAGTCTGTACAGATAGATCCCATAAAACTATGGCAGCATAGGTATTCCCTGTACTAACCCTATTCAGCAGGAACAGACCCTAAGTTTGCTCATAGTCTGTACAGAGAGATCCCATAAAACTATGGCAGCATAGGTATTCCCTGTACTAAGCACAATTCAGCAGGAACAGTCCCTAAGTTTGCTCATAGTCTGTACAGAGAGGTCCCATAAAACTATAGCAGCATAGGTATTCCCTGTACTAAGCACAATTCAGCAGGAACAGTCCCTAAGTTTGCTCATAGTCTGTACAGAGAGATCCCATAAAACTATGGCACATAGGTATTCCCTGTACTAAGCACAATTCAGCAGGAACAGTCCCTAAGTTTGCTCATAGTCTGTACAGAGAGATCCCATAAAACTATGGCAGCATAGGTATTCCCTGTACTAAGCACAATTCAGCAGGAACAGTCCCTAAGTTTGCTCATAGTCTGTACAGAGAGGTCCCATAAAACTATAGCAGCATAGGTATTCCCTGTACTAAGCACAATTCAGCAGGAACAGTCCCCTAAGTTTGCTCATAGTCTGTACAGAGAGGTCCCATAAAAATATAGCAGCATAGGTATTCCCCTGTACAAAGCACAATTCAGCAGGAACAGCCCCTAAGTTTGCTCATAGTCTGTACAGAGAGATCCCATAAAACTATGGCAGCATAGGTATCCCCTGTACTAAGCACAATTCAGCAGGAACAGTCCCCTAAGTTTGCTCATAGTCTGTACAGAGAGATCCCATAAAACTATGGCAGCATAGGTATTCCCTGTACTAAGCACAATTCAGCAGGAACAGTCCCCTAAGTTTGCTCATAGTCTGTACAGAGAGATCCCATAAAACTATGGCAGCATAGGTATTCCCTGTACTAAGCACAATTCAGCAGGAACAGTCCCTAAGTTTGCTCATAGTCTGTACAGAGAGGTCCCATAAAACTATAGCAGCATAGGTATTCCCTGTACTAAGCACAATTCAGCAGGAACAGTCCCCTAAGTTTGCTCATAGTCTGTACAGAGAGGTCCCATAAAAATATAGCAGCATAGGTATTCCCCTGTACTAAGCACAATTCAGCAGGAACAGCCCCTAAGTTTGCTCATAGTCTGTACAGAGAGATCCCATAAAACTATGGCAGCATAGGTATTCCCCTGTACTAAACACAATTCAGCAGGAACAGTCCCTAAGTTTGTTCATAGTCTGTACAGAGAGATCCCATAAAACTATGGCAGCATAGGTATTCCCTGTACTAAGCACAATTCAGCAGGAACAGTCCCTAAGTTTGCTCATAGTCTGTACAGAGAGATCCCATAAAACTATGGCAGCATAGGTATTCCCCTGTACTAAGCACAATTCAGCAGGAACAGTCCTCTAAGTTTGCTCATAGTCTGTACAGAGAGATCCCATAAAACTATGGCAGCATAGGTATTCCCTGTACTAAGCACAATTCAGCAGGAACAGTTCCTAAGTTTGCTCATAGTCTGTACAGAGAGATCCCATAAAACTATGGCAGCATAGGTATTCCCTGTACTAAGCACAATTCAGCAGGAACAGTCCCTAAGTTTGCTCATAGTCTGTACAGAGAGGTCCCATAAAACTATAGCAGCATAGGTATTCCCTGTACTAAGCACGATTCAGCAGGAACAGTCCCCTAAGTTTGCTCATAGTCTGTACAGAGAGGTCCCATAAAACTATAGCAGCATAGGTATTCCCTGTACTAAGCACAATTCAGCAGGAACAGTCCCCTAAGATTGCTCATAGTCTGTACAGAGAGGTCCCATAAAAATATAGCAGCATAGGTATTCCCCTGTACTAAGCACAATTCAGCAGGAACAGCCCCTAAGTTTGCTCATAGTCTGTACAGAGAGATCCCATAAAACTATGGCAGCATAGGTATCCCCTGTACTAAGCACAATTCAGCAGGAACAGTCCCCTAAGTTTGCTCATAGTCTGTACAGAGAGATCCCATAAAACTATGGCAGCATAGGTATTCCCTGTACTAAGCACAATTCAGCAGGAACAGTCCTCTAAGTTTGCTCATAGTCTGTACAGAGAGATCCCATAAAACTATGGCAGCATAGGTATTCCCCTGTACTAAGCACAATTCAGCAGGAACAGTTCCTAAGTTTGCTCATAGTCTGTACAGAGAGATCCCATAAAACTATGGCAGCATAGGTATTCCCCTGTACTAACCCTATTCAGCAGGAACAGTCCCTAAGTTTGCTCATAGTCTGTACAGAGAGATCCCATAAAACTATGACAGCATAGGTATTCCCTGTACTAAGCACAATTCAGCAGGAACAGTCCCTAAGTTTGCTCATAGAATGTACAGAGATCCCATAAAACTGACAGCATAGGTATTCCCTGTACTAAGCACAATTCAGCAGGAACAGTCCCTAAGTTTGCTCATAGTCTGTACAGAGAGGTCCCATAAAACTATAGCAGCATAGGTATTCCCTGTACTAAGCACAATTCAGCAGGAACAGTCCCCTAAGTTTGCTCATAGTCTGTACAGAGAGATCCCATAAAACTATGGCAGCATAGGTATTCCCCTGTACTAAGCACAATTCAGCAGGAACAGTCCTCTAAGTTTGCTCATAGTCTGTACAGATAGATCCCATAAAACTATGGCAGCATAGGTATTCCCTGTACTAACCCTATTCAGCAGGAACAGACCCTAAGTTTGCTCATAGTCTGTACAGAGAGATCCCATAAAACTATGGCAGCATAGGTATTCCCTGTACTAAGCACAATTCAGCAGGAACAGTCCCTAAGTTTGCTCATAGTCTGTACAGAGAGGTCCCATAAAACTATAGCAGCATAGGTATTCCCTGTACTAAGCACAATTCAGCAGGAACAGTCCCTAAGTTTGCTCATAGTCTGTACAGAGAGATCCCATAAAACTATGGCACATAGGTATTCCCTGTACTAAGCACAATTCAGCAGGAACAGTCCCTAAGTTTGCTCATAGTCTGTACAGAGAGATCCCATAAAACTATGGCAGCATAGGTATTCCCTGTACTAAGCACAATTCAGCAGGAACAGTCCCTAAGTTTGCTCATAGTCTGTACAGAGAGGTCCCATAAAACTATAGCAGCATAGGTATTCCCTGTACTAAGCACAATTCAGCAGGAACAGTCCCCTAAGTTTGCTCATAGTCTGTACAGAGAGGTCCCATAAAAATATAGCAGCATAGGTATTCCCCTGTACTAAGCACAATTCAGCAGGAACAGCCCCTAAGTTTGCTCATAGTCTGTACAGAGAGATCCCATAAAACTATGGCAGCATAGGTATCCCCTGTACTAAGCACAATTCAGCAGGAACAGTCCCCTAAGTTTGCTCATAGTCTGTACAGAGAGATCCCATAAAACTATGGCAGCATAGGTATTCCCTGTACTAAGCACAATTCAGCAGGAACAGTCCCCTAAGTTTGCTCATAGTCTGTACAGAGAGATCCCATAAAACTATGGCAGCATAGGTATTCCCTGTACTAAGCACAATTCAGCAGGAACAGTCCCTAAGTTTGCTCATAGTCTGTACAGAGAGATCCCATAAAACTATGGCAGCATAGGTATTCCCTGTACTAAGCACAATTCAGCAGGAACAGTCCCTAAGTTTGCTCATAGTCTGTACAGAGAGGTCCCATAAAACTATAGCAGCATAGGTATTCCCTGTACTAAGCACAATTCAGCAGGAACAGTCCCCTAAGTTTGCTCATAGTCTGTACAGAGAGGTCCCATAAAAATATAGCAGCATAGGTATTCCCCTGTACTAAGCACAATTCAGCAGGAACAGCCCCTAAGTTTGCTCATAGTCTGTACAGAGAGATCCCATAAAACTATGGCAGCATAGGTATCCCCTGTACTAAGCACAATTCAGCAGGAACAGTCCCCTAAGTTTGCTCATAGTCTGTACAGAGAGATCCCATAAAACTATGGCAGCATAGGTATTCCCTGTACTAAGCACAATTCAGCAGGAACAGTCCTCTAAGTTTGCTCATAGTCTGTACAGAGAGATCCCATAAAACTATGGCAGCATAGGTATTCCCCTGTACTAAGCACAATTCAGCAGGAACAGTTCCTAAGTTTGCTCATAGTCTGTACAGAGAGATCCCATAAAACTATGGCAGCATAGGTATTCCCCTGTACTAACCCTATTCAGCAGGAACAGTCCCTAAGTTTGCTCATAGTCTGTACAGAGAGATCCCATAAAACTATGACAGCATAGGTATTCCCTGTACTAAGCACAATTCAGCAGGAACAGTCCCTAAGTTTGCTCATAGAATGTACAGAGATCCCATAAAACTGACAGCATAGGTATTCCCTGTACTAAGCACAATTCAGCAGGAACAGTCCCTAAGTTTGCTCATAGTCTGTACAGAGAGGTCCCATAAAACTATAGCAGCATAGGTATTCCCTGTACTAAGCACAATTCAGCAGGAACAGTCCCTAAGTTTGCTCATAGTCTGTACAGAGAGATCCCATAAAACTATGGCAGCATAGGTATTCCCCTGTACTAAGCACAATTCAGCAGGAACAGTCCTCTAAGTTTGCTCATAGTCTGTACAGATAGATCCCATAAAACTATGGCAGCATAGGTATTCCCTGTACTAACCCTATTCAGCAGGAACAGACCCTAAGTTTGCTCATAGTCTGTACAGAGAGATCCCATAAAACTATGGCAGCATAGGTATTCCCTGTACTAAGCACAATTCAGCAGGAACAGTCCCTAAGTTTGCTCATAGTCTGTACAGAGAGGTCCCATAAAACTATAGCAGCATAGGTATTCCCTGTACTAAGCACAATTCAGCAGGAACAGTCCCTAAGTTTGCTCATAGTCTGTACAGAGAGATCCCATAAAACTATGGCACATAGGTATTCCCTGTACTAAGCACAATTCAGCAGGAACAGTCCCTAAGTTTGCTCATAGTCTGTACAGAGAGATCCCATAAAACTATGGCAGCATAGGTATTCCTGTACTAAGCACAATTCAGCAGGAACAGCCCCTAAGTTTGCTCATAGTCTGTACAGAGAGATCCCATAAAACTATGGCAGCATAGGTATTCCCTGTACTAAGCACAATTCAGCAGGAACAGTCCTCTAAGTTTGCTCATAGTCTGTACAGAGAGATCCCATAAAACTATGGCAGCATAGGTATTCCCTGTACTAAGCACAATTCAGCAGGAACAGTTCCCTAAGTTTGCTCATAGTCTGTACAGAGAGATCCCATAAAACTATGGCAGCATAGGTATTCCCTGTACTAACCCAATTCAGCAGGAACAGTCCCTAAGTTTGCTCATAGTCTGTACAGAGAGATCCCATAAAACTATGGCAGCATAGGTATTCCCTGTACTAAGCACAATTCAGCAGGAACAGTCCCTAAGTTTGCTCATAGTCTGTACAGAGAGATCCCATAAAACTATGGCAGCATAGGTATTCCTGTACTAAGCACAATTCAGCAGGAACAGTCCCTAAGTTTGCTCATAGTCTGTACAGAGAGGTCCCATAAAACTATAGGCAGCATAGGTATTCCCTGTACTAAGCACAATTCAGCAGGAACAGTCCCCTAAGTTTGCTCATAGTCTGTACAGAGAGATCCCATAAAACTATGGCAGCATAGGTATTCCCCTGTACTAAGCACAATTCAGCAGGAACAGTCCCCTAAGTTTGCTCATAGTCTGTACAGAAGATCCCATAAAACTATGGCAGCATAGGTATTCCCTGTACTAAGCACAATTCAGCAGGAACAGTCCCTAAGTTTGCTCATAGTCTGTACAGAGAGATCCCATAAAACTATGGCAGCATAGGTATTCCCTGTACTAAGCACAATTCAGCAGGAACAGTCCCCTAAGTTTGCTCATAGTCTGTACAGAGAGATCCCATTAAAACTATGGCAGCATAGGTATTCCCTGTACTAAGCACAATTCAGCAGGAACAGTCCTAAGTTTGCTCATAGTCTGTACAGAGAGATCCCATAAAACTATGGCAGCATAGGTATTCCCTGTACTAAGCACAATTCAGCAGGAACAGTCCCTAAGTTTGCTCATAGTCTGTACAGAGAGATGACAATGTCTGTCAGTATAAATATACAAATCGCAGATAGTAAAACAGACACAGACTTAGAGTGTTTGGTGAATGAGTGTTTGGTACAATTTAGGTCCTGGCCCCACCCAGAAATTACCAATTTAAATTAAGCCTGACATAGAAATCTGTTTATATTGTTCCCAAAAATAAGGGGGAGGGGGGATAGTAACATGTTGGGGAATGTAAAGCATTAGAAACATTCCTATGCAATAAAACTTGTTACAAATTTCCGGGGGTTTCAGGAAAGAAAAGACTGAGGAAAGGAGATTTCACCATCAGGGAGTCGGGGGTTCCAGTTAGATCAATCACTCGGGTACATTTATTATAAAAGAGTTTATTACATTCCCATGTTATTAATTGCAGAGCTTTATCCCAGTGCCAGTAAAAACAATATGGCCGACAATGAAGTCCAACAAATAATCAGGGTCTCTGGGAGGAGTGCGCCCCCTATAGGAAGGGCAAAGTTCAGCAATGGGCGGAGTCTCTGATGCTCCGGATGCGACTCTAGAATTTCTGCAGGAACTTCAGGACCAGGTCGCGCAGTCGCACGCGGAGTCGCTCGTCGTGTTCACAGATTATGTGAGTTGAGTCTTCCTCAAACTGGATGAGGGTCTCGGCCTCCTGGAGGTGAACGATGTGGCCCTTGGCTGTGTCCTCGATCTTCACATCACTGAATCCATTCTGAGGAGCAACAAGAAATAAAAATAAAAAATAAATTCTATATGAATTCTCTTTAGTTTAAAAATATTTTATTAAATTATATTACAATATCATGGAGCCCAACGCGTTTCATGCTTATCTAGCAGTTATAGTCATAGGCAATCCCCCTATGCTAGGTAAGCATGAAACGCGTTGGGCTCCATGACGGGTGGTTTTGATATTTTAATAGGATTTAATAAAATACTTTTAAACTAAACCACAGGCATATGGAAATAGTTTTGAACAATAGGTCTGTACTGAGCACAATTCAGCAGGAACAGCCCCTGTGTAAAGAAATGGGTTTGTTGTTCAAGAGTACGGCTCATTTATACAGAGAAATGTATAGGAGGGTGAGACACATTCAGGCCGTTAATACTGAATCAGTTATTGGGGGGAGGAGAGACCCTTTATGCACCCCAATTCGGGGTCTGTATATTACTATGTGACTAAGTTACTGTGTTACTATGTTAATGTGTTACTATGTTACCATATTACTAAGTTACTGTGTTACTATATCACTAAGTTACGGTTTTACTATATTACTGTGTTACTAAGTTACTGTGTAAATATATTCCTATGTTACTGTGTTACTATATTACTATGTTACTGTTAATATATTACTGTGTTACTATATTATATTACTATGCTACTAAGTTACTGTGTTACTATATTACTAAGTTACTGTGTTACTATATTATTATATTACTATGCTACTAAGTTACTGTGTTACTATATTACTAAGTTACTGTGTTACTATATTATTATATTACTATGCTACTAAGTTACTGTGTTACTATATTACTATAAGTTACTGTGTTACTATATTATTATATTACTATGCTACTAAGTTACTGTGTTACTATATTACTATAAGTTACAGTGTTACTATATTACTATAAGTTACTGTGTTACTATATTATTATATTACTATGCTACTAAGTTACTGTGTTACTATATTACTATAAGTTACTGTGTTACTATGTTACGAAGCTACTGTGTTACTATGTTACTAAGTTACTGTGATACTATGCTAATATATTACTATGTTACTAAGTTGCTGTGTTACAATATTACTATGTTACTGTGTTACTATATTATTATGTTACTAAGTTACTGTGTCACTATATTACTGTTACTATGTTACTAAGTTACCATGTTACTATATTAATATAAGTTACTGTGTTACTATATTACTAAGTTGCTGTGTTACTATATTAATATAAGTTACTGTGTTGCTATATTACTGTGTTACTATGTCACTAAGTTACTGTGTTACTATATTACTGTGTTACTATGTCACTAAGTTACTGTGTTACTATATTACTGTGTTAATATATTATTATGTTACTGTATTAAACAGGACAGTCGCGTATTGCGGCAAATCACAGCTCAGTTGTGAGTAATATGAGAAGACCGGCCCATGAATACATCACTCTGTACAGGCCCCACCTGAGTGGCCATATTGGAGATAATCAATGGTCGTGTAACTACTGCTGATCTGATGAAGAGTCAGACTAATGGAATCACTTACCTTCTCCAGGGTCTGTACAAACTGCTCCACAGGGATGGAGCCACTAAGCAGCGGTTTGAAGGGCGGGGTCTCTGGACTTTCCTCCGCCGGCCTTTTCCTTTTCTTACTGCCAGGGGGCGCTACAGGCTTTGGAGGAGGCTGAAAAGGAACGGGGGTCAGAACCAAAGAGGAACGGACAATCTATAATTCTGTGCCGACAACTGGGGGTGATATAACAGCGTCCCAACAGCCCAGCACAGCCCTCTTAAAGGACAAGTCAACCCAAAATAAAAGTTTTTTTAATAAAAGAAAACATAATTCTAAGCAACTTTACATTAATTAAAAGATATTAGTGATTTTAATGTTATTTGTAGAAACTATTGATATTGAAATTAGCATTTGTGCAACTCCTGCTGGTTACTTTTTAAATAATGCTGCAAATGTCTGAGTTCCCCAGCAGCAAAGACAGGTCTGTTAATCAGCTGCCTTGTCCTACATTGTATCAACAGTCTGAGCCACCAGTGCAGAGAAAATAAATGGTATCAACAGTCTGAGCCACCAGTGCAGAGAAAATAAATGGTATCAACAGTCTGAGCCACCAGTGCAGAGAAAATAAATTGTATCAACAGTCTGAGCCACCAGTGCAGAGAATAGAAATGGTATCAACAGTCTGATCCACCAGTGCAGAGAATAGAAATGGTATCAACAGTCTGAGCCACCAGTGCAGAGAATAGAAATGGTATCAACAGTCTGATCCACCAGTGCAGAGAATAGAAATGGTATCAACAGTATGAGAAAGGGTATCAACAGTCTGAGCCACCAGTGCAGAGAATAGAAATTGTATCAACAGTCTGAGCCACCAGTGCAGAGAATAGAAATGGTATCAACAGTCTGAGCCACCAGTGCAGAGAATAGGAATGGTATCAACAGTCTGAGCCACCAGTGCAGAGAATAGAAATTGTATCAACAGTCTGAGCCACCAGTGCAGAGAAAATAAATGGTATCAACAGTCTGAGCCACCAGTGCAGAGAAAATAAATTGTATCAACAGTCTGAGCCACCAGTGCAGAGAATAGGAATGGTATCAACAGTCTGAGCCACCAGTGCAGAGAATAGAAATTGTATCAACAGTCTGAGCCACCAGTGCAGAGAAAATAAATGGTATCAACAGTCTGAGCCACCAGTGCAGAGAAAATAAATTGTATCAACAGTCTGAGCCACCAGTGCAGAGAATAGAAATTGTATCAACAGTCTGAGCCACCAGTGCAGAGAATAGGAATGGTATCAACAGTCTGAGCCACCAGTGCAGAGAATAGAAATGGTATCAACAGTCTGAGCCACCAGTGCAGAGAATAGAAATGGTATCAACAGTCTGAGCCACCAGTGCAGAGAAAATAAATTGTATCAACAGTCTGAGCCACCAGTGCAGAGAAAATAAATGGTATCAACAGTCTGAGCCACCAGTGCAGAGAAAATAAATTGTATCAACAGTCTGAGCCACCAGTGCAGAGAAAATAAATTGTATCAACAGTCTGAGCCACCGGTGCAGAGAATAGAAATTG
The DNA here is from genome assembly GCF_017654675.1 of Xenopus laevis. Lineage (NCBI taxonomy): Eukaryota > Metazoa > Chordata > Amphibia > Anura > Pipidae > Xenopus > Xenopus laevis. The sequence goes on along the minus strand of NC_054380.1, from coordinate 138,307,615 downwards.
TATCAACAGTCTGAGCCACCAGTGCAGAGAATAGAAATTGTATCAACAGTCTGATCCACCAGTGCAGAGAATAGAAATGGTATCAACAGTATGAGCCACCAGTGCAGAGAATAGGAATGGTATCAACAGTCTGAGCCACCAGTGCAGAGAATAGGAATGGTATCAACAGTCTGAGCCACCAGTGCAGAGTATATAAATTGTATCAACAGTCTGAGCCACCAGTGCAGAGAATAGAAATGGTATCAACAGTCTGAGCCACCAGTGCAGAGAATAGGAATGGTATCAACAGTCTGAGCCACCAGTGCAGAGAATAGGAATGGTATCAACAGTCTGAGCCACCAGTGCAGAGTATATAAATTGTATCAACAGTCAGCCAGCAGTGCAGAGAATAGAAATTGTATCAACAGTCTGAGCCAGCAGTGCAGAGAATAGAAATTGTATCAACAGTCTGACCCATCAGTGCAGAGAATAGAAAGGGTCAGATATGGCTTCCAATAGCAATATAATATATATACAAATAACTTGTAGAACACTTTAATGAATGTATGTTGAAAATTTGCTTAGAATTTTCTTTTATTAGGCAAAAAAATATTTTTTGGGTTGATATCCCCTTTAAGACCCCTTATCGCATTGTATGGATCCTGATCACTGATTGGACATTACCCTCTCTCATATTGGAAATAGTCAAATAAAGTGTCTCCACTGACCTATAAACCTCCAGCTCCACCTCCTGGCCCCTCCTATTAGCAGCTACTACTGGATGTGGTTACCCTGCTCCAGCTCATTACAGAGAGAATAATTAAATTAGGGATGCACCGTATCAGGATTCGGTTCGGGATTCGGCCTTTTTCAGCAGGATTCGGCCGAATCCTTCTGCCGAACCGAATCCGAACCCTAATTTGCATATGCAAATTAGGGGTGGGGAGGAAAATCACGTGACTTTTTGTCACAAAACAAGGAAGTAAAAATGTTTTCCCCTTCCCACCCCTAATTTGCATATGCCAATTAGGGTTCGGATTCGGTTCGGCCGAATCCTTCACAAAGGATTTGGGGGTTCGGCCGAATCCAAAATAGTGGATTCGGTGCATCCCTAAATGAAATCTCAGCTCATTACAGAGGGAATAATTAAATCTCACCTGCAGGACGTGTTTGTTATCCTTGGAGTGGAGGACGGCAGAAACAGTGGCCAGGGAAACGCCAGGTTTCATTTCAAAAGGCACCAGTGATTGGGCCAGCTTTAATACAACAAGGTAAAGAACAAGTTAAATGTCAATAAACTTGAATAGAAATATGCAACTATAACTCCCACCATCATAAGAGCAACAAGATTCCCTCTGCCTGTTGCTAACTGCCACCTGCTTGCCCTCTCCTTCCACATACACACTGGGCCGGCCAGGGAGTGGCTGGTTATAGAATAGCTGGAAATACAACAAACTCCAGTGAAATACAAGAGCAAGCAGATTTAAGGGCAATTTATATTTAAATGATATTTAAAGGATAAGGCCCCTCCCCCAGGTGACATCACATGCAGTCCCAGGTTGTTCCCAGAAAGTGAAATGCGGGTGCCTCTAGTATAACTGGCCTCACCTCTGGCATGATCTCAATCTTCTCATAGCGCCTCTTAAAGGGAAGAGTGAGAACCTCAGCTCGGTGGTAGGACATTGGGGGAGGCTGACAGTCGATCATAAGATCAGAGCGGTGAGACTGGGTGGCTGGAGGCTGAGTGTACTGCTCCGGACAGACAACATGGAGCGGCTAAAGGCAGGAGCACAAAGGGTTAATTCTTCAAGTAATGTGCTACTCCCCTCCCCCAGCACCCCCGAAATCTTATTAACCTATGGAACCAACCTATTCATACTACTAGCAGATTAATGGTCTACCCCAACTGCCTCATTCCTACATCATATTAATATTTATATATATGTCCCACCCATTCCTCTGTCTGAAATTTTGGTTCCCTAATCCAGATTATACGCACCAACTCCTACCTCTTTTCCTTAAACCACATTTTATGCACCAACCCCCATCCTTTGTTCCCTAATCCAGATTATATGCACCTGCCCGTTTCCCTAAACCAGATTATATGCACCAACCCCTTCCTTTGTTCCCTAAACCAGATTATATGCACCAAACCCCCTTCCTTTGTTCCTGTTCCCGAATCCAGATTATATGCACCACCCCCCCTCCTCTGTTCCCGAATCCAGATTATTTGTACAATCCCCATCCTTTGTTCCGTAATCTAGATTATATGCACCTGCCCCTGTAACCTAAACCAGATATTATGCTCCAACACCCTTCACCTGTTCCCTAATCCAGATTATATGTGCAACCCTCATCCAGATGATATGCACCTGCCCCTGCCCCTGCTTCCATAAAACAGATTATATACCCAAACCCCTTCTTATGTTCCGGTTCCCAAATCCAGATTTTTTTTGCACCAACTGTCTTCCTCTGTTCCTGAATTTCGATTCTATGTACAACCCCACTACCTCTGTTCCCTAATCCAGACAATATGTACCAACCCCCTTCCTCTGTTCTCTAATCCAGATTTTATGCACCAATCCCCTTCCTCTGTTCCCTAATCCAGATTATATGTACCAACATAGTATATGAACCAGCCCCTGCATCTGGCTCCCTAAAGCAGATTGTAAACACCAGCTCCCTAATCCAGAATATGAGCCCCTGACCCAACCTGTTCCCTAAATCTCTTACACATGAGCATCTCACTCTTCCGCAGGACAAAACATCATCTATTCCTCCTTATTGGCCCATAGTGACAAGAGCAAATGGGACGTGAAATGTAAAAGTCTAAACCAGATTATATGCGGTGCCTGCGGGTCAGCTCAAGTGCAGTAAGTACAGGGGGTTTCTGGCATTTTATCAGGAATTGTGGGAAATTCTCACCTGAACCTCCTTGAGCAGTTTGGTGACCTGGATGAAATTGAGGCGAGTGTCTATAGGGCAATAAACACATTTCATGGCAAGAGGCTGATACGGGGCCAGGGCATCAAGATAAGAGAAATCCGGCTCTGCTCACAGACAGGAGGAAAGGAAAATATTTCATTATTTTTGCTTATGAGTTGGGCTTGTGGTGCATGAAAAGCAATTGCCAGTCCCACGTCACTGTCAGTCTGATCCAATATATGAGATATATATATCTGCCAGTATATGAACACAAGTACCTGTGAATATGACTGTGTTAAGGCTGGACTTGCCCCACAGCTCCATGAAGTGCACCACGTCCCCGAAGCGCAGAGTGGGGTGTCCTGTGAAGACTACGCACGGCTGCTTGAAGTCATTGCTGAAGTCTCCGTGTATATTGGGGTAATGCTTCAGCTTGTTGCTCTGGATCAGCTGCAACACAAACGGCAAAGTGCTGAGTGGGGTGTTAGCTGTGAGTGAGTGACAGTCAGTGAGTGTGTGACAGTGTGTGAGTGTGTGACAGTGAGTGAGTGACAGTGAGTGACAGTGAGTGAGTGTGTGACAGTGAGTGAGTGACAGTGAGTGAGTAACGGTCAATGAGTGTGCAAGGTGATGTGTGACAGTGAGTGAGTGTGTGACAGTGAGTGAGTGTGTGACAGTGAGTGTGTGACAGTGAGTGTGTGACAGTGAGTGAGTGTGTGACAGTGAGTGTGTGACAGTGAGTGTGTGACAGTGAGTGTGTGACAGTGAGTGTGTGACAGTGAGTGAGTGTGTGACAGTGAGTGAGTGTGTGACAGTGAGTGAGTGTATGACAGTGAGTGTGTGACAGTGAGTGTGTGACAGTGAGTGAGTGTGTGACAGTGAGTGAGTGTGTGACAGTGAGTGAGTGTGTGACAGTGAGTGAGTGTATGACAGTGAGTGTGTGACAGTGAGTGTGTGACAGTGAGTGAGTGTGTGACAGTGAGTGAGTGAGTGTGTGACAGTGAGTGTGTGACAGTGAGTGTGTGACAGTGAGTGTGTGACAGTGAGTGAGTGAGTGTGTGACAGTGAGTGTGTGACAGTGAGTGAGTGTGTGACAGTGAGTGAGTGTGTGACAGTGAGTATGTGACAGTGAGTGAGTGTGTGACAGTGAGTGTGTGACAGTGAGTGAGTGTGTGACAGTGAGTGAGTGTGTGACAGTGAGTGTGTGACAGTGAGTGAGTGTGTGACAGTGAGTGAGTGTGTGACAGTGAGTGAGTGTGTGACAGTGAGTGTGGCAACAATCAGAATGGAATAAACTCTGGTCGGTACAATACAACTGATAGAAGACGTTACTGTATTACAATTGGTTCCTCTTATTGGGAAATCCCTGGAAACCTTTGATATCGGCATGGACAGGTTATTGCTTCAGGCTCGGCCTCATTTACACTAAGGGTATTGGGTGAAAAGTATAAACTATATGAGCAATATTAACTGATGTGTTTTGAAAAAAACATGTTTTCCCATGACAGTGTCCCTTTAAGAGTAGAAGTGGTGCTTCTGCAAAGGCAAAAGTGCAACCTGGTTTATCCCAATGTGAGGTCGTACCATGACATTCCTGGGGGGAGTTGCCTAATGGGAGTTTACAGACACTTGTAGAAGTTATTATAAATGGCCCAATCTGTGTTCCCCATGTTTGTGGCTTTTAGTCATTTACTAGACAGGCAATAATACAGGTTCATAGACAAGAAGTACCTACCTCAGCGTGGGGAAAGGGAGGCTCTGGGAGGTACACCTTGTTCTGCTTATTATGGCACAGCCTAAGAAAGGGAAATAAAAGTCAGAATATGGAGAACCACTGCCATCTAGTGTTTAAAGCCAAACATTGCGTAACAGTGTGGTGAGGGCAATACAATTCGGAACAGGTATGGGATCCGTTATCCAGAAACCCATCATCCTGAAAGTTTTGAATCACTGAATGTCCCTCTCCCATAGACTCCATTATAATCAAATAAACCATTTTTTTTTACAAATGATTTCCTTTTTCTCTGTAATCATAAAACAGTCGCTTGTACTTGATCCCAACTAAGATATAATTAATCCTTATTGGAAGCAAAACCAGCCTATTGGGTTTATTTCATGTTTATATGATTTTCTAGTAGATTTAATTAAAGGAGAACTAAAGCCTAACTAAAGAAGTAGGTAGAAATGTTGTACATGATGTTTTGTGCTTCTGTACCAGCCCAAGGCAACCACAGCCCTTTAGCAGTAAAGATCTGTGTCTCCAAAGATGCCCCAGTAGCTCCCCATCTTCTTTCCTACTGATTCCAGGAATCCAGGATTCGGTTTGTGATTCGGCCTTTTTCAGCAGGATTCGAATTTGGCCTAATCCTTTTGCCTGGCTGAACCGAATCCAAATTTGCATATGTAAATTAGGGGCGGGTAGGGAAATCATGTGACTTTTTGTCACAAAAGAAGAATTTTTTCCACTTTTTCCTTACTTGCCCCAAATTTGAACATTCAAATTAGGATTCGGTTTGGTATTCAGCCGAATCTTTCACCAAGTATTCAGGGATTCGGCCGAATCCCAAATAGTGGATTCGGTGCATCCTTACTTAGAACCTACCACTCTGCGAAGATCTGGGAAAACTCCAAGGAGCTGTTGGCTACGGGTGAGATAAAGTAAAAAGGGACATTGGAAAGTCCGGCAGAGTCGATGTACTGGTAGAGACACTCCAGCAGGTCGTATATTACTCCGGAGGGGTAACAGGGCACCAGGACGTTACCTCCACTGCGTATGGTCATGGCTGTTGATGGGAAGGAATAAAATACTCTAATTACTTACAAGTGCCAATGAAAGCAGTATTTGTTTATCCCTTTTTGAACTGCTGGTTCTGACTCTTGATACAACGCAAATAAGAAGAAAATTTCCTTGTCGTTTTTTTTTCAATTCTCACCATCACTCAGTCAGCTTGTGTAGAGGTATAATTACTAATTGTAATTTATCTTCAATAAAATAGCAGTAAACCCCCACACTCTCCGATTTTTTAGAATTGATTGATTCAGAATTCATTCAATTTATTAACCCTAAAGTGCATACATATTTTTGAAGTGCTTCGTGCCAATTAATTCACACAAAGTGCAATAGTGTTTAAATCAATTCAGCGCTAACACGTCGATCAATCAATGAATGAATTTGATTAAAAACAAATCACTGTCATCACAACAACCAGTTGATGATAAATCCATTTAAGGTTAATCAACTCTTAGTAGAAAATGAATTAAAGTGCTTGTGCGTAATAAATATTCAGAATTATATAAAGTGAGTTCATTAAAGGGATACTGTCAAAAATGAATCAGTTAATAGTGCTGCTCCAGCAGAATTCTGCACTGAAATCCATTTCTCAAAAGAGCAAACAGATTTTTTTATATTCAATTTTGAAATCTGACATGGGGCTAGACATATTGTCAATTTCCCAGCTGCCCCCAGTCATGTGACTTGTGCCTGCACTTTAGGAGAGAAATGCTTTCTGGCAGGCTGCTGTTTTTCCTTCTCAATGTAACTGAATGTATCTCTTTTGAGAAATGGATTTCAGTGCAGAATTCTGCTGGAGCAGCACTATTAACTGATGTGTTTTAGAAAAAACATGTTTTTCCATGACAGTATCCCTTTAAATTAAAATTTCAAAAGACCCAGCAATTCATGAGTTATAGATCGGAAAAGGAAAAAGAGGTGGAGCTGTCCCAAAATTTCCTATATGATGATTTTTTCTATCTTGGCCCTGGGACACCACACGAGGGAGAAGGCAGGACGCTGAGGACTGTGGTCTCACAATTTACCTCGGAAGAGATTAACTTCCCGAAAAAAACACAAATCCTCAGTGCCTTAGAGTAAAAGGAGATTTGGAGAGATGATTGCAGCTTCACATTAATAGTTCAAATCTTATTGCAGATTGCCAATATTATGGCTCAATTTGCTGAAAGAATTATTAAAAAGTTTTTTAAAAAGGATTAAAGGGCACATAATAGGCAAAAAATAAAATCCAATACTTTCTTTAACGAAAAAGAAACCTATCTCCAATATACTTTAATTAAAAAATGTGTACCGTTTTTATAAGAAACCGGACTGTATGCAGTGAAATTCTCCCTTCATTTACTGCTGTGGATAGGAATTATCAGACGGTCCCTAACTGCTCTGCAGGGAAACAATCATACTTATGAACAGCAGAGGGAGCCCCCGCCTTACTTCCCAGCCATGCAGAACTCAAGCAGCTTTGTTTGTTTCCCTGTAGAGCAGTCGGTGACTGTGTAGAGATTTGTATTGTATTTTATTTTTGCCTTTACATCCCCTTTACTGTTTCCAACTCCAGCTGCAGGGACAAAGATCATGGAGCCAGATTTAAACAGATAAACTGGGATTTTATTTGGAGGATTATTTTGCTGCAGCCACTGGTTCTGTAGAGTTGGAGAAAGTTTGTATTAAACAATACAAAAACTATAAAATCCACATTAGATTACATGACAACACAGGACCCAGTGCAGTCTGTATATTCTGATTATTAATCAGTCTTGCTGTATCGGCTTCTGGCAGATATTATTTGACTTGTGCTGTTCTGATCCCTAAGCAGCCCAGATCACACTGAGCATGTGCACAGTCTTGGTCTTGCAAAGATGTATAACAAAGTTACAAGATGGTGACCCCCTGTGGCCAACTTTGAAAGCATAAATCATTTGTTTGATTAGGCTTGTGGTGCAGTAAGTTCATTGTTATGTTTAGTATACAAAATACAGCATTTCTAGCCTTATTCTACTTTACTTCCCCTTTAAGAAAGAAAGCTTGCAGACTCGCTTTTCGCATACTCCTTTTTCAAGGCAAAAATTATACAACGCATCAGAAGTCAGCTCTGTCTCCCAGCTGAGACTTCACATGGTTTGTTAATCAGCTGACGTTTGCTACATTGTTTCAGGAGGAAGAACCAGTAGTGCAGAGAGTTCTTGGATTGACATGCCCTTATTTGTAACATGGATTAGTCCCTGCCTTTGATCATTGGTCTCCTTAGACGCAATTGAGCTGCACCTTAATTGAAAAATGCCCCCCTTTCCAGTGATCAGAGACAGTATAATATTATTATCATCAAGTATTTTTAGAGCGCCAACATATTGCGCTGTACCAAACACAGACCGCAGAGGGCGGGCACTCACCTAGGTTACTGCAGAATTCTCCCACCATACCGTCCGGATTAGCCGTGGGAATCTGCGTGAGTCCCGTGAGAATTAGGACGTCGCTGTTCTTGAGGGATGTCTGATCCATTGGCTGAAACAGGTCACATGGTTAGCTGCATACACATTAAATAGAAAAGCACGGGTGCACTGTTTTTAAGCTAAATTCACGTTTTGTTGGTCTTTAAAGAGAGAAGCAAAATGTGTGCTCTCGTAACACCTTCCAATGCCAGGATGAAGAATTATAAAGATATTAAAGGGGAACTATATCGAAAATGAAAATTTAATATAAGCTTCGTCATACTGAAATAAGAAACCTTCTAAATACAACCAATTAAATATTCTGCATTGTTTCTGAAATAATCAAGTTTATCTTCACTATTCCTCTCTCAGCATCTGTCTCTCTTCATTCTCTCTTCATGCAGCAGTTGGGTGTCAGATATTCACTGACAGTTAGATCCAATATATCTTATAGGGGGGCTCCTTTTGCCTAGAAGATGTATTAGAGCTCACTCTATTAAACTCACCAGACATCATGTCTCTCTACATGCAGGATTTGTGCAAAAGGCAGTTATTTTGTTACATTTTGTTTGTACTGGAATCAGTTATTTGAGTGAGCTGTAATACATCTGCTAGGAAAGGAGCCCCCCTATAAGATATATTGGATGTAACTGTCAATGAATATCTGACACCCAACTGCTGCATGAAGAGAGAATGAAGAGAAACAGATGCCGAGAGAGGAATAGTGAAGATAAACTTGATTATTTCAGAAATGATGCAGAATTTTTAACTGATTGTATTTAGAAAATGTTGTATTTCAGTATGATGAAACTTGTATTATATTTTCATTTTTGCGATAGTTCCCCTTTAAGGACAATACCCTTGATATTCTTTGGCAAGCAGGTTTCTGGACAGGGACAGGGACACAGTAACTAATAATGAGGCCTCATTTGTCTGTGTGATCACTTACTTTGCCCTCTGTTCCACCCACATTTTACCAGATTCTGCCTAAACCCTTCTCCTTTATCAGAAAACCAAGTCTCTTCCATGTCTGGGCCCCTGACTAGAGTCCTGGCCTGATGAAGGCGCTGCTTCCAGACAATACATCCCGTTCCTTCATTCATAAGGAGGTGACCCGTTTATCGACAAAATCCCATAACCACTAAACATAAACCCCCACATGTAATAAAATGCAATAAGTTTGCCCAGGGGCAGTAACCCATAGCAACCAATAAGATGTTTGCTTTTAAACACGTGACCAGAAAATTCTTCCTGCTGATTGGTTGCTATAGGTTACTGCCCCTGGCAAACTTAGTGCCTTTATATTACATAACCCCAAAAGGGTCTCTTTTATTGACACAGGGAAAATTTGGCCAGTAAATGAGCCCGGTGCCCGGCATGGAGCACACGTATGTGCCATAGACGTCTACTCACAGCTCAGCGGGCAGAGAACTACAGTAAATACAGTACCTGGGGGTGGGTGGTGAGGAGAGAGGAACCCGATACATAGGAGACTTTCTCGTAATGTGATTGGATGACCCAGTTGGAGCTTCCGAGGGCGTAGCCGGAACTCAGAGGGGTAACTTGCACCACCCCAAACAGCTCCTGGAAAATGTGCAGAACATCAGCGTCATGTGAATGATCATTGGGTTATTGTTCCCTTTCATCCTAATTACAGATCATGGCACAGTGTAAAGTGAGGACCCCATAGCACCCACTATAGCACCCAATATAGCACCCACTATCTCAGCAATTTGTTCCATGTTCTGGGGCCTCTCTAGGCACTGGTACTTGGGATATTTTGGGTGGTCTAAGTGTCTACTGTTCTGCATAGCCTTAATATGAGGCACCGTAGCTGCCCCTTAGTGGCATTAATGTTAATTTTCTGTTGAGTCAGTAATTTACATTAGTGATGTGCGGGTCAGGGTTTTCCTGACCCACACCCGACCCTAAACCTGCCCTGCTGCAACCCGCGACCGCGCTTCCGGGGTCCTTTTATTAAAAGTTGCCATTTTGGCTGTTCTTCTGTCCATTCCAATGGTCGTTTTCTGTTTTCTTTCACATCTTTCAGGTTTTGGTGCCATATTAAAGCATTTGGGATCATTTTATCTGAACAGCCTCTCATTTTCTGCACTTCTTTATATGTTTTCCCCTCTCCAATCAACTTTTTAATCAAAGTCGGCTGTTCTTCTGAACAATGTGTGGAAGGAGCCATTTGAGTGAGAGTTTCAGAGAGAAATGAACTATAACCAGCGGCACAACATTTGCTCCTTCCTTAAATAAATAAGGGCCCGAATTGACTCCTGTTTGTTCACAGAATGAATGAGCTCATTAATTGAACCCCACACTGATATTATCAGGAACAAGCTTTTATTATGTGGAACACTGCTATTATGTGGAACAGGCTATTATTTGGAACAATTAATGATTCAGTGACAGAATCAGCAGGGCATGACTGTTGGGTCTGTTGGTTTCTATTACTCTACTACACCTACTACTAAACTATTTGCCATGTAGAAATATAATTTCTACCAAAAACAGTGATCAGGTTAGTGATGTCGGACTGTTATTATTCTGAACACAGAATGTAATGTAATGTAAAATGTATTCCATGATAAAAGCAGCATCCCCAGCAGCATGGGTCTGCCTCATTCTATCCGTCAAAATCCAAGCGTTCCAGGCTGCACTACATTATAAGACTTAACTTCTCCTTTAATGAGATTATTGACTTTTGGGATTAAAGATTTTGCAATCATACTTTTTATGACATAGTAAAAATTAAAATATTCAACAAACTAAAGGTGTGTTGGGAGTCATTGTATAGGGATTTGGCCCATAAAGCCTAAACAGTAACACTTACTATTTTTTGGGAGTATCCAACGAGCTGGATCTTGCTTAAAGCTGCATTCACCTCCTGCATGGAGTAGCATTTCTTCCATGTGAAAACCTCTACAGCATCTTTCAGCGGTGCAGGTAGTAGCCTGTAACAACCAAGAGCATTGTGAGCCATACTGATCTCAGCCAGTATTAGATACTATGGACAGCAGGTTCTGTATATTACAGATAATGTATATGTAGGTGCTGTATGTTGGTAGTCTGATGCAATGACAAAACCTTCCAAGTTAAAGGAGAACTAAAGAAGTAGGTAGAAATGTTGTACATGGTGTTTTGTGCTTCTGTACCAGCCCAAGGCAACCACAGCCCTTTAGCAGTAAAGATCTGTGTCTCCAAAGATGCCCCAGTAGCTCCCCATCTTCTTTTCTGCTGATTCACTGCACATGCTCTGTGCTGCTGTCCCTTACTGAGCTTAGGGACCCACTCACAATATACAGTACACATAGAATAGAAATGTCACAATATAAGGCTGATTAGTAATTAATACACATAATTACTACATGGCAGCACAGAAACCAGTGCAATTAGGCATCAGAATTGAATAATCAGCAAACCTGTAGCATCAGCTTATATTACAGCCAGGGAAGCTCATTTTCTGCTGGATAATTAGTGACGAGCCCTAAGCTTAGCTTCTCAACAGCCAATCAGAGCCCACTGAGCATGTGAGTGTCACAGACACTTTCCAAGATGGTGACCCCCTGTGACAAGTTTGAAGTCCTGGATCATTGCTGCTATTGACAAGCTCAAACTTTAGCCTCGTGCAATAAGTTCACTATATAAAATATGGCCGTGTGCGCCATATTCATTTTTAGGGTTTAGTTCTCCTTTAAACAATAGTTTAAAAAAATAACATGATTCAAGTTTAGCCTTGATCAATCATGTGGCCCTCCAACTATAATTCCCAGCATCCCCGCAGATTCAGGGGTTAACATCCCTGTGCATTTCCCAAAAGTACCTACGGGGTTAAGAGGGCACTGCTCTTTCTATTACTCACACATCCTCTCTTAAACAGCCAATCGATTTCTGTGTCTGAGCATGACTGACGGGCCGTAGCGCTAAATACTGAAGCCACAAACCTCCGCCAAGGAATGAAAAGATAAATGGCTGTGTGATGCATTAATACCGAGCCCATTAGAGGCTCAGCCTCCCCCTTGTACAGTAGAGTGTTGTTACTACCTGCTCTGCACGATCTCCAGCCCTGTGTCCTTTTATAGTAATTGATCAGCAGAATAAACCTGATGCCAATGCTATAGCAATACCTGCACGGCAACACTATTCTATATATTTAGCCTCTTTCCAGTCTTCCCCCTCTGTTGCACATGAGCAGAGACTTTGGCTTGTGCTCGTCCAATTAGCAACGGGCCACAGTGTGAAACAGCCCTTCCTTCTTATTTACTCCTAGGAAGCGGCCATATTGTTCTTGCCAGACCCTGCTGAAAGAACATAATCTTCCATGGCCCAAATTACCACTTTCATCTCCCCTCAAAAATATAGATGAATTGTCTTCTTTTTGCCAAGCAATTATCCTGAATTATCTATGTACTTCTGACATATTTACCACGTTGTTGTTGGCTGCTGAGGGATGCTGGGAGTTGTAGTTAAAGGGATACTGTCATGGGGAAAAAACATTTTTTTCAAAATGAATCAGTTAATAGTGCTGCTCCAGCAGAATTCTGCACTGAAATCCATTTCTCAAAAGAGCAAACAGATTTTTTTATATTCAATTTTGAAATCTGACATGGGGCTAGACATTTTGTCAATTTACCAGCTGCCCCCAGTCATGTGACGTGTGCTCTGATAAACTTCAATCACTCTTTACTGCTGTACTGCAAGTTGGAGTGATATCACCCCCTCCCGTTTGACCCCCCAGCAGCCAAACAAAAGAACAATGGGAAGGTAACCAGATAACAGCTCCCTAACACAAGATAACAGCTGCCTGGTAGATCTAAGAACAACACTCAATAGTAAAAACCCATGTCCCACTGAGACACATTCAGTTACATTGAGAAGGAAAAACAGCAGCCTGCCAGAAAGCAATTTCTCTCCTAAAGTGCAGGCACAAGTCACATGACCAGGGGCAGCTGGGAAATTGACAATATGTCTAGCCCCATGTCAGATTTCAAAATTGAATATAAAAAAATCTGTTTGCTCTTTTGAGAAATAGATTCCAATGCAGAATTCTGCTGGAGCAGCACTATTAACTGATTAATTTTTTTTTTTTTCCCATGACAGTATCCCTTTAACAGCTGCTATTGCACAATTCACTGAAAGAGAGACACTAGAGAATGTGTTTACCTGTTGTACATTAATAATATATTAGATGAGCTAACACTAACCAGATTATGATGGTTCAGTGGTTGGATTCCAGCCTGCAGTAGTGTTTATGTTCTTCCAGTCTCTGTATTGGTTTCATCTGGGTACCCTAGTTCCCTCCCACACCCCAAATACATACAGGCAGTTTAATTGGCTCCTTACAGCTGCCCCTAGTGTGTGTGTGTGATAGGACATTAGACTGTAAGCTCCAAGGGGGAAGGGACTAATGTGACTCTGATGTGCTGTGTATATAAGTAGCACTATATAAATAATACTAACACAGGTTTGGGACCTGTTATCCAGAATGCTTGGGACCTGGGGTTTTCCAGGTAACAGACATTTCCATAATTTGGATCTTCATACCTTAAAGATATACGGACATGGGGAAAAAATGTTTTTTGTTTTTCAAAACGCATCAGTTAATAGTGCTGCTCCAGCAGAATTCTACACTGAAATCCATTTCTCAAAAGAGCAAACAGATTTTTTTATATTTAATTTTGAAATCTGACATGGGGCTAGACATTTTGTCAGTTTCCCAGGTGAAGTCATGTGACTTCATGATAAACTTCAGACACTCTTTACTGCTGTACTGCAAATTGGAGTGATATCACCCCCTCCCTTTCCCCCCAGCAGCCAAACAAAAGAACAATGGGAAGGTAACCAGATAATAGCTCCCTGGTAGATCTAAGAACAGCACTCAATAGTAAAATCCAGGTCCCTCTGTGACGCCTTCAGTTATGTTTAGTAGGATAAACAACAGCCTGCCAGAAAGCAGTTCTATCCTAAAGCTCTGGCTCTTTCTGAAAGCACATGACCAGGCAAAAATGAGATGCACCGACACACTAGTGATGTGCGGGATGACCCAAAACATGTGGGACCCGCGGGTTTACCCGTGGGTCAGGCGCGTATGGGACGACTCCTGCACAAAATCTTTGGCCAAGTACTGCCGGCCTCTGTCGCCAGAATTTATAGACCTTCCACTTGCCCCGCCCCTTTTGTGACATCACTGCAGAACGGGAGGGCAGGAGCGGGCCCGAGCCGAGTACTACACACCAATATTACAACTAAAAAAAATATACTTGTTGGGTTAGGAATAAAATTTTATATTGTAGAGTGAATTATTTGCAGTGTAAACTGTCATTTAGACATAAAAAACTACATCATAAATATCATGACAGAATCCCTTTAAGTCTACTAGAAAATCATATAAACGTTAAATAAACCCAATAGGCTGGTTTTGCTTCCAATAAGGATTAATTATATCTTAGTTGGGATCAAGTACAAGCGACTGTTTTATTATTACACAGAAAAAGGAAATCATTTTTTAAAACTTGGATTATTTGGATAAAATATAGTCTACGGGAGACAGCCTTTCAGTAATTTGGAGCTTTCTGGATAACGGGTTTCCACATAACGGATCCCGTACCGGTAATACACCTCCAGAGAATGGACAGAAAATACCTTTGTACATCCTTGTGCTTCCACACGGTGGCAGACTGAGCCTTGGGTACCCGCTCAATGAAATTCACAAGTTCTTCCATCAAAAGCCTGCAGAAATATCAGTGTTACCATTAGAGAGGGTAAAAAATGCATTCATACAATTATTAATTAAAGGAACAGCACCCAGCCTGGCTGTCTTAGGCTAAATCCCAGACTCCTCCACTGCAACATAAAGTAACCCAATGTGTTGGCCCTGCAGTGCTGTTCTATGTGTTCTACAGCATGGCAATGCATGGGGTTAACATGTTTGAAAATGGGTCTGTATCCATGGGAACGGTGATCAACACTAATTCTAATAAAACTCCATTCGGAGTTGATCCCCAATCCCGTCGGTATGAAGCCTTTGGGGCAGGTAGAAGGTCATTAGCAAAGACAATTTATCCAAGAACACTGGTATCTTCATGTAAGAGGCAGAAAGACTCAGATACAGCAAGAAGGTGAACAATATTGTCTCTGCACTAGTTATCTCTGCTGTACAATGTGGTCCCTTCATTCTAACTGTGGGACAGGTCAACCCAATCTGGGCTTGAAAGGATAAGTAAGCACTTCTGCAACGTACATTCATTATTTATTTTCTTTTAATTGCAAGATATTAAGGGATACATGTACTGTTAATATGAATGAATTGTGTTACAACAGCGCCACCTGCTGGTCAGTTTCCCACCAGTCTGACCAGCAAGTAGTCAAGGAAGTTGTCAGGAGAAAGAAAGAGGCTGATGTTCTTCTGTTTAGGGAAAAATTAGAAACCTTTCTGAAATATTTCCTAAGCAGAAGAACCTCAGAGCAGCCTTTTTCTTTCACCTCATTGTGAGATAAGGATGGGCCCAACTAAGGGGCAAATTCAGTAAAGGGTGAATGTTCGCCAGCGGCAAATTCGCTAACACTATGCTAATTCAATAAAATATGAAGTTGCTTCTCTGGAGCCGAACTCTGGTGAAGTTTCGCTAGGGCTAATTCCTCAGTGCGAGCATTTCATAGCAAACGTTTCGCGTTTAGCGTTTGTTTTTGCCTAGTGAAACTTCGTAAGTTCTCTTCCGCTTAAGTCAATTTGAATAGGGCAGGTACATATAGGTCGTATGGACGTCTTTATTAGACGAGTTGCTGGCCAGTTATTATTACACATGTCCGAGTAAGAAAAATAAAGACAAAAGAGATCCTCTAATGTCCTAGACATGAGCCCACCCTAAAACAAATGTGGCATGCCCCTCAAATGGTTAAAAAATGTCTGCAAAAATCTGTAATAGTTCTATAACTTTTGACGACAATTCCACTTTAAAATACGAAAAAACTAATTTTTATGACCTTCCAGCATACAGGATATGATGCCACTGACTGAGGATGGATGTAGCTTCATCTTATCAGTTCGCCAAGTCTAAAATGGCGAAGGAAACTGGCGAAAGAGGTAACGTTAAGTAAAATTCACACTTTAGTGAATTTACGGAGTAACGATTGTTTGCCTGAGCGAAAATGCGCCTGGCTAGTGTGCGAAACTGCGATATCGACGGTTTCTTTCGCAAATGAATTGTCCTCTACATCTGTTGGTAAATTGGGGATGTCCCTGCGGATGAGATTTCTGGCGAATTTTCGCTAGCGACGCTCTTTAGTAAATCTGCCCCTAAATGTTTAATGACAAAGGGGTTAAAGGAGAATTCAACCCGTACAGGGCTGTGCCTATAGTATGACACGGGGCCCCTCTCCTTATCCGGCCGTGTGTATCAGAGAAGCAGAGTTTTATATTATAATGAAAAAAGGAAAAAGATTATACACCCCCCCCGCCCATTTTACCTGCCAATCTGAACTGTCGGCTCGGTGGCGTACACAGTGCCAGTAAAGCCGGTGCGTTCGGTGATGTATGGCAGCGCCATCATACAGTGATAGTTAGAGATGAGAATCACATCTACTGTAGACAAATCTATCAACTCTGTCTGAAAAGGGAGAAGAGAAGAATATTAAGCACGTCTGCAGCACTGGGCCTGGCTGGTGTCTGGCATTTACACTCCACGGGATGGAGCTCAGAGCAGGAATATGGGAGTCACCCGCGTAATATCAGTCCTGGAAGCGAATGGGTTACAACTGCTCCCCCCAAGCCCAAATCAATCATTCTGCTGCTGCATTATTATACAGTAAATAAAGGGTGGGGCAATGTGGATTCTCTGATGCTACGAGTACAGTGTAGACACTACACAAATAAAGACAAAGATTCTCTTAAGTCTCTTAAGTCTCCAAAGTCACCCAGTCTTCATTGCAGCTCCATCTTGGTGGTCACATGGCAGGGGTGACGGAGAATGAAGAGTCAGGGTTTGTTGCACAACCACAAGGCACAATTAGGTTAAACCAAAACTATAATGGAGAACATGGTTTAGTTTTTAAGTGAGACCTAAACCAACTTAGGCAACAGGGGGTCCAAAATGGCCCTGCTTCCTCATCCCAGTCTTCCGAAGACAGAGTGGTGGAGCAGGGTTGGTGGCAGCCATGTCTGGCCACTTCACTTCCACTGCCTTCCAGTTCTATGGGCTGAACTAAATGGGACATGAGAGATAGAATCCAATCTGGTCCTGGGTTGTAGTGTGCATACTCCTGCTCAGCATGGTGCTCTGTAGGAAGGTACTCCAGGCTGGTTTGCTTTTTGAAGATGACAAAATGCCTTACTGGACAAAGAGAGAACTTGGATACGTGACTATCTGAGCTGTCAACCACATCCAATTTTCCAGGGATCACTTGTATTTAAAGGGATATTGTCATTTCAAAATGCATCAGTTAATAGTGCTGCTCCAGCAGAATTCAGCACTGAAATCCATTTCTCAAAAGAGCAAACAGATTTTTTTATATTCAATTTTGAAATCTGACATGGGGCTAGACATTTTGTCTATTTCCCAGCTGCCCCCAGTCCTGTGACTTGTGCTCTGATAAACTTCAATCACTCTTTACTGCTGTACTGCAAGTTGGAGTGATATCACCCCCTCCCCCCCCCCCAGCAGCCAAACAAAAGAACAATGGGAAGGTAACCAGATAACAGCTCCCTAACACAAGATAACAGCTGTCTGGTAGATCTAAGAACAACACTCAATAGTAAAAACCCATGTCCTACTGAGACACATTCAGTTACATTGAGAAGGAAAAACAGCAGCCTGCCAGAAAGCTTTTCTCTCCTACAGTGCAGGCATAAGTCACATGACCAGGGGCAGCTGGGAAATTGACAAAATGTCTAGCCCCATGTCAGATTTCAAAATTGAATATAAAAAAATCTTTTTGCTCTTTTGAGAAATGGATTTCAGTGCAGAATTCTGCTGGAGCAGCACTATTAACTGATCCATTTTGGAAAAGATTTTTTTCCCCATGACAGTATCCCTTTAACTCAGGATCAAAGGGAGAAGAGGGGTCATAACAGGGCATGCCCAAAAGTGACCAGGTTTGATTGGTGCACCGGATTCAGTTCCTGGGAGGTTGGCAACTCTAGGGCAAGCTTTTAATTTTGTTCTTTTGCAAGAATATCTTATGCTATTTGGAGGGGGGGGGATAAGGCAAATGTAACCAGATTGTGCCCATTGCGGAGGACTGAGAGGTCTATCACCCCTATAAAAACCTTGCTCTGATGGGTTTCAAAAAACCATTAGCTGTGGAATATAGTTGGCCTGCAGCAGTAACCTATTCACTCCAAGCTCGGTGTCCCGTCCTTGTATCGCTTCCCTTCTCGTCCCTTCTCGTCCCATAATAACCATCAATAAACTGGCCATTCACTTACTTCAGGCAAGCAGAACTCTGGCACGGAATCCACAAATACGCGGCCAGAACATTCCTTCAGCTCCTGGGGAAAGAGATTTCAGTTTAGCAGGAAACACTGAGCCAAGTGACTAATAGAAGTAACATTGCATGTGATATAGTAATGAGGAAAGATAGAGGGTAGGGGGTTGGTTGGCAATGCCAGATTGGGCCCCCAATTTTTTTTTTTATAAGTCAGGTGCATCCACGGAGGCCTCTTACTATTGTTGAGCTAAAGTTTCCAGCTTGAAATTTGATGTGATGCGGAGAGGTTCCTATTAGAGATGCACCTGTTGGCCTGAGCCCTCCCCTGTTAGACTGCTGTTTGGTTGGTTTGGGCCAGCTAATTGCACCTTCCTCTAGCCCAGCCCTATCACCCCACCCCATCCTCTCTTTCCAACACCAAAAACAGCTTTAAGGTTTTATTTTTAAAGGAGAAGTAAACCCCTTATTAAAAAAAACCCTACCCCCTCCCTCCTTCCCCCAGCCTAGCTGCTACCCTGTGCAAATGCCCCTAACTAACACAGCATCGGAGTTCACGGCAGCCATATTTTTCTTCTTTGGTCTTCATCAGGTCTTCTTCTGGCGCTTCGCCAAATTTCTGTGACTTTGGGCACATGTGTAGTTGACAAAAACCCCAAGACCGCTCCAACTGCGCCTGCGCCGATACGAACTTACTTCCCGATGAAGACCAAAGAGAAGAAGATGGCTGCAGTGAACTCCGATGCCCTGAATCTGCACCAAGGGGTAAGTAAAAAGTTAGGGGCATTTACCAGGGGTAGCAGCTAGGCTGGGGGGGGAGGAGGGTCTATGTAGGGTAGGGGTTTTTTTTAATAAGGGGTTTACTTCTCCTTTAAAGGTACACCTGCCACGCCCCCTTCAGTGACATCAGGAAAGGTATGTATGATCAATTGCCATCCGTGTTGTGCTAATAAACCGTTAAAATAACAATATAACATTTTGATTGCCAGTATAAAAATTTCAATGTCAAAATAAATCTTGTCATTTGCAGAAATAATATGAATATACATTAATTTCATTAAATAAACTTTTGCCTGTTGTGTTGGGAAGAAAACATACAAATTAAAAAAGGTCGAAAAGACAAAAAATGAATGCTAAAAAAAAAGTACTCTTCTAAGCATGTTTACAATTTAGATTAATGTTATTTTTTTAATATTAAATATTAGCAGTTTTACACCTCTAATACATATTTGTGTTTTATTGTATTTACCAAGCAAAATAAACTTTACTTACACTATGGGTGTTATATACTAAACTCTGAATGCAAAAAAAATTATTTATTTTTTTTAAATAAAATCTGCCTTTTAAAAATCATGAATTTTTTGGAATTTATTAAACTCCCGAGGGTTTTTTTTGTGCAGGAAAAAAATCTGAAAAAATCCCCCAAATTTTACAAATTTTTTGGAATTTCCACCTGATTTCCAAGTTTTTTTTCCGGATTTTTCACCTGAAAACTAAGATTTCTTATGCTTTTTGCCTGAAAACTTCAGGATATTGCACGAAACCCAGCGCACATCAAAAAATCATTGGGACTTCTCCCCTTGACTTATATGCAGCCTTGACAGGTCAGAGATGCCGTATTTTCTGATTCAGACTTTTCCATCCTCAGGGTTTAATAAATTCGGAAAAATGTGTGGTTTTTTTTCACTAAAAATTCAGATTTTATACTAAAAAAAAACAAACAGATTTTTCAGGTTTTTGGCATTGGGAGTTTAGTAACTCTCACTTTTTCTTGGCCTCTTTTTTTTAATGATTTTATTTATGGTTTTTCTTAAAAAAATAAAGAAACAATTCCGCTAAAAAGAAAATAAATAACCAATAGAGGGGGAAAAAAAAAAAAAAATCATAAAATAACGGATGAAGAACTACCTCACTTTTAATGAGGAGGCAAATTGATCAAAATATGAATTTTCATATAAAAAGTCTCGAAAACACGAAGAAAAAAAATTGCCCGCAGTTAAATCAGAATCTTCATATTCAACAAGTCTGCCAAATTGAATGTCAAAAAAAAGGAAACAACGAATATTTTGACGGTACAACTGACTTCTAAATTAATTTGAATTTTTTTTTTTAATACGCATTCGTCTCCATATCCCACAATGCTTTGCACATGTATGTGCTCATCAGACCCATGATTTGGACAGCAAGTGGGGTATTTAGCAACAGAAAAGTGGGGTTTCCCATCATCTCTTATTGTGCGCGTTTTCCCAAGCAGTCTTCGCCATTACCGCTTTCTAATGTAATAATCGTACCTTTTCAAACTGGTTATTCCCATCTTTTGTTACCCATCCAGGAAGCTTGGATAAGCGAGTACTGTAAAATAAAGGAAGACATGATGACAACATGGACTTAAACAGGAATTCTTATTTTATGCATTTTATAGGCTACCATCAAAAAGGGATCGTCTATGTCTATTAAAGGGGGACCCCTCACCCAAAAAAATTATTAAAAATCCTATTTTATCACATTAGTCAAGCAAAATTAACTTTAATTACACTATATAAATGATTTGAATCTTGTTTCCTTCAGTTTGGGAATTCACAATTATAACAAGCAGGCAGCAGCCATTTTGTGGACACTGTTATTAAAGGAACAGTAACATCGAAAAATAAAAGTGTTTTAAAGTAATGAAAATATAATGTAGTGTTGCCCTGCACTGGTAAAACTGATGTGTTTGCTTCAGAAACACTGCTATTGTTTATATAAATAAGCTGCTGTGTAGCCATGGGGGCAGCCATTCAAGCACAGGATACACAGTAGATAACAGATGAGTACTACTATAGTTTATATAAACAAGCTGCTGTGTAGCCATGGGGGCAGCCATTCAAGCACAGGATACACAGTAGATAACAGATAAGTACTACTATAGTTTATATAAACAAGCTGCTGTGTAGCCATGGGGGCAGCCATTCAAGCACAGGATACACAGTAGATAACAGATAAGTACTACTATAGTTTATATAAACAAGCTGCTGTGTAGCCATGGGGGCAGCCATTCAAGCACAGGATACACAGTAGATAACAGATAAGTACTACTATAGTTTACATAAACAAGCTGCTGTGTAACCATGGGGGCAGCCATTCAAGCACAGGATACACAGTAGATAACAGATGAGTACTACTATAGTTTATATAAACAAGCTGCTGTGTAGCCATGGGGGCAGCCATTCAAGCACAGGATACACAGTAGATAACAGATAAGTACTACTATTGTTTATATAAATAAGCTGCTGTGTAGCCATGGGGGCAGCCATTCAAGCACAGAATACACAGTAGATAACAGATAAGTACTACTATAGTTTATATAAATAAACTGCTGTGTAGCAATGGGGGCAGCCATTCAAAGGAGAAAAGGCTCAGGTTACACAGCAGATAGCAAATAAGCTCTGTCTGTCTAATGGTGTTATCTGTTGTCCATTCGTTAACCTGTGCCATATAGCCGTTTTTCAATTTCCACCATTGCTCCACAGCAGCTTGTTTATATGAACTATAGTAGTGTTTCTGAAGCAAACTGATCAGTTTTACCAGTGCTGGTACTGTTCCTTTAAGACAAGTCTTGTATCATCTCAGAATCTTGTTTGTGCACCAGAATGGGGGACCTGATGTCCATCCCCATGTCCTGGCTACACAATTAAATGGTGAAGGGAATGGGGGAATGTGGGGAGAGCAGTGACATGTAGGAAGTGCTGAATGGAAAGTGAAAGTAATTGCCTAAGGCATAGAGGAGGGGCAGACAATATTTGATTGACAGCTGAGATGTTTAAATGAGTTTACAACAGCTATGAATGCTTTAATAAAAATAGGAAATTGGATTTCATGTTTAATTTGAAAAGGACTTTTATTATACAGATTCTTGGGTCTGGGTGACGGGTCCACTTTAAAGGGGGCAAATTCACTAAGCGTTGAACGCTAGCGTTAATTCGCTAGCGTTTGGCATTTTCGTTACTGCACAAATTCACTAACGAACGCTGGCGTAGTTTCGCTAGTGTTACTTCACACCCTTACGCCAGGCAATTTTCGCTAGCGACGTAACTACGCAAATTCACTAACCTGCGCAATGTACTGAACGCTACCTTTTACGCCAGACTTCCTTCGCCACCTCAGACCAGGCGAAGCGCAATAGAGTAGATAGGGATTGCTTCAAAAAAAGTCAAAATTTTTTCTAAGTCCCAAAAAACTCTGGCGTGTTTTCTACATTATGGGTGATAGGCTGAAAAAGATCGAAAAAATTTTTGGGGCTCCCCTCCTTCCCCCCTAAATTTCCTGACTCATGGCAACTTACCTAGACAGTGGGCACATGTGTAGGGCAAAATAAATTTTTTATTTGATGATTTGAAGGTTTCTTGGCATTTGTAGTGCAGATACGTGTTCCTCCATTGAAATTTGAATTTGGCGCCCTATGCAAATTAGCCTTCGCTAGCGTAACTTCGCTTTACATAGCGAATCAACGCTAGCGCAACTTCGCAACCTTACGCTACCCCTGAGCGCAACTTCGGATTTTAGTGAATTTGCGGAGTGCTGGCGAAACTACGCCTGGTGAAGTGCGGCGAAGTTGCGCCTGGCGCAACTTTGCATCTTAGTGAATTTGCCCCAATGTGTTTTGGGGAACTGTCTCTATATTTATCCTGCTTGGTGATCTGGGAGGTTGAAATAGCAACTGCGCCCATGGATATTATATGTGCAACTGGGCCTGAAAAACTATGAAGGATTTTGTAGAAAATGTCTTAATTAGCCTCCCCGAACTCAAAAATAACCTTCCACCTATGTTTATACCCTATGCTTATTCCTAAGCGGAACAAAAATCAAAACTTGCTGTAAACCGATTTTTTTTTCTTTTAATTAAAATGAAAATGGCAAAAGTGACCTAAAATACAATACTCGTCTAGTTTATGTTTAGAAAAACGTCAGTTTCCCGGTTTAAGCTAAGATATCAATGTCATAAATGAAAAAGAGTCAAATGTGAATTACTTCCAAGCATCTCCAATCGACATTGTTCCAGTAAATACAATGAGAAGCCATTAACCCCGTTGTGCCTGGGATTGACTCTAGGTCTACCTGGCACGGAAAGGTAAAAACAAAGTGGCAAATAAGGACAGGGAGCTCTAATGGCTTTATTTTATCCATTAAAGGTGTTTAGTAAATGCTTTAGATTAATATCTCAGACACATATTTATTAGCCACGGTAGCAGTTGCAAACCAAATTCAAGATGAAATTGCCATTTTTAATAGCTGTAATTAGCGACAGAAACCCAAGATAACGGAACACAGCTCTTAGTTCTGTTGACTAATTCACAGGTTACCTCGGAAGACAGTTCTATAGGTCAATGGAAAATGGTTGTAAGACTTAAAGGGATACTGTCATGGGAATATAACATTTTTTTCAAAATGAATCCGTTAATAGTGCTGCTCCAGCAGAATTCTGCGCTGAAATCCATTTCTCAAAAGAGCAAACAGATTTTTTTATATTCAATTTTGAAATCTGACATGGGGCTAGACATATTGTCAGTTTCCCAGCTGCCCCAAGTCATGTTACTTGTGCTCTGATAAACGTCAGTCACTCTTTACTGCTGTACTGTAAGTTGGAGTGATATCACCCCCTCCCTTTTCCCCCCCAGCAGCCAAACAAAAGAACAATGGGAAGGTAACCAGATAGCAGCTCCCTAACACAAGATAACAGCTGCCTGGTAGATCTAAGAACAACACTCAATAGTAAAAACCCTTGTCTCACTGAGACACATTCAGTTACATTGAGAAGGAAAAACAGCAGCCTACCAGAAAGCATTTCTCTCCTAAAGTGCAGGCACAAGTCACATGACCAGGGGCAGCTGGGAAATTGACAATATGTCTAGCCCCATGTCAGATTTCAAAATTGAATATAAAAAAATCTGTTTGCTCTTTTGAGAAATGGATTTCAGTGCAGAATTCTGCTGGAGCAGCGCTATTAACTGATTCATTTTGAAAAAAAAATTTTTTTCCCATGACAGTATCCCTTTAATGACCTTGTTTCTTTTCCTTAAAGTAATCGTACAGAAGATCATATATTTATATATATTCTATAGCAAGAATAGCAAACCACCAGACTGTAACTACGCTGGATCAGCAAGGTCTTCCCCAGTGGAATACACTTTCTCATCGGCTTTGATTTTGTACTGGAGGAAGATACAAACAGGTTACGGTGACCACAGAAGAAGACTGGGAACGTCTAGCAGGTTTTATAGATTTTAAAGTATGACATATGCCAGCCCCGACCTCTTGAGTAATCACCGATGATTCCTGAAGAGACTGTTTTGCAAGGGAAATCAATTAGACTTACTTTGTTCTTGTGTATTGAGGACCATCCAACAGCCTACATTGATTCAAGACCATGGAGACCATCACACTGTTCTAAGATAACCGATTTTTAAAGCAATGGTGCTATAAAAAAAAGTCAACTTTATCATAGCTTTGTCTTGGAAATCACAGCATTTTCTTGCAAATAATCCATGATGACCATTACCTAAAATACAGTAGGTAAGAACTCCTTGTGTTCAGATAAGCTACCACAACTCAAGTATCCTAAAAACACCAGTATTCCTTTGAACAAATGTTGAAGAAACTGCACCGGCCCGGGGTTATACCAGTGAGCACCACGGAGCTATCCTCTTCCATCTTCCTCTTTCCTTTGCGTGGCTGCGCATGCACAGTAGAACGAAAAGCTGAACTTCAACTCAAAAGTCGCTATTTCGTTCAACTACGTATGCGCTTGCCCTGATTTTGAAGAAAGAAGAAGCCGGAAGAGGATCGCTCGGTGGTGCTCACTGGTATAACCCCGGGCCGGTGCAGTTTTCTGCTCATAGGAGCACCGACCCAGGGTTTCAGGTAAGTAAATACAATCACTTGGGGTGCCTAACATTTGTGTCACGGTCGGCACCCAACACCAGAACAAATGCCAAGCACCCTGGTCTCGGCTCGTGCTTCACCTGTAGTGTGACCGCCTTTGGCCTTGGGAGGATCCCTCAGCTACTTGGATGCCACCAGGATTTAACGAGAGGTGCAAGGCGACAGGTTCTGGAGGGGCACGACTGTTAGCGAGAGTCTTTAGACCAAGGCTTCGTAGTCAGAGTCGAGGCAGGCAGATGTCAATCGTAATCAGGCAGGCAAAGGTCAAAACCGGGTGATCAATCAGACAAGAGGGTTCAGCAGAAGAATAATCGATATACAGGCAAGGGTCAGATATAAAAGTCAGGATAATCGTATAGCCAGGCAGGGGTCAAAACCAGAATCAGAAAGCAGCAGGAACAAGATCCTATCACAGGCAAGGTCTAGCAGCCCAACTGGGCTTTTTATAGTGGCAGTTTCGCGCCAAGATTTCACGCCATTGCGCGTTTGCGTCAGATGCTTGGGCGTCCGCGTCAATAAGTACGAGACGCGGGCAAGCCCATCCTAAGGAACCAATATGGCGGCTGAAACAGACTGGTGTGGCGGGCGTCCCCGCCACACCACTGGCCCACCAGGGTGAGTAGATTTTATCACAATTTGGCACCCCCAAGTGCACAAAGCCTTTTCTTCTCCTTTAAGTCTTCCAGTGTAAGGCCACCTTTACTATTGCCCAAACACATGCTTAATCATGCCTAATTCACACCCAACCAAAGATTTCCCCTGACCAATAATGGAGACATAGAAGATCCGCCAGCCAATACATAAACCAAAAGAAGGGTCAGCCTTTGCAATAAGCCTGATTTGAGTAAAAGATGCATCACATTAATTGTACTTTTGTGGGAACCTGAGGGCAAAAGCTTTTCCACTTATGTTATCAGTCCGAGGGACCCCCCATACACCCAGAAAAAGACAAAAACAAACGCAAACACCTGCACTTGGAGCAGAATCCAATATTTAATGCATGTGCCATTTTGGTCGCCATACTATAAAGGAAACAAGAGAACCAAATCCTCTAGATGATTATTAGAAGTTTTTATACAATTTGGCAGCAGCCGGATTCACTTGAAGAACTTTGTCTGTTAACAGCTTCCTCATTAAAAGGATACGTGGCTTTAAACAGCCTAGTTAATGAAAGCTTTTTATCAGGCTTTAACCACTGAGACTTCATCACCTGCAAAACTGTATTACGAGCAGGAAAATTCTTATATAACTGCAGAGGACCCTCTAACACAATATCTTGCTTAGTGACAGTTATTTGGTCTACTCGGATATCTATAATTACAACTATATGGGGGTTATTTATCAGAATCCAAATTTTTCTGATTATTTTATTCTAAAAAGTCTGATAAAAATAAAAAAGCACGATTTAACCTGTTCGGGAAAAACTCAAAATCAAGTATGATTTTTTTTTCCAAATTGCTAAATTTTTCAGGCTTTTTCCAGAAAAGTCCAAATTTTTTGGATTTTTGCACAAAAGACGGATTTTCTGGCTAATTCCAGCGCAGACCACAAAAACTTCC
Organism: Xenopus laevis; assembly: GCF_017654675.1. Lineage (NCBI taxonomy): Eukaryota > Metazoa > Chordata > Amphibia > Anura > Pipidae > Xenopus > Xenopus laevis. The sequence goes on along the minus strand of NC_054380.1, from coordinate 138,280,589 downwards.
AAATAGGATAGGGACCTCTCCCAATGATTTACCTAAAACCTCGGCAGGTCTGAGATGCTGGATTTTCGAACTTTTTGCAGCATTGGGCTTTAATAAATCCCGAAAACGTTTTTTTCCCTCCACTAAAAATTTGGATTTTATAGTAAAAAATCATTGAATTTTTCGAGTTTTATGCATTCAGACTTTAATAAATAACCCCCTAAGAGTCTGCCCCAGTTAGCTGCATTAAAAGTAAATTACCTTCTGCTTCAGCATCAGACAAATCCTCAGCCGAGGAATTCAAGGCAACATTAACGTCTCTAGATGGATGACAATTAAAGACACCACTCACCTTCACTGACATTGAGCAGAGGAGAGTGAAGCAAAGGTAATGAGTGTGTTGGTAACGTTTACTTTCAAGCTGCATTATATCAGTAGCACGATAAAGGGGTATATTTATCAAAGAGTGAAGTTAGAGATCCTCACAATCCTCTACAGTGAAATTCCGCCACTCTCTATTCCTTTCTATGAGATGTATTAAAGGATGAACTTTCACTTTCACCCATTGATAAATACTCTTTTAAAAATCCCATAGAAATGAATGGAGAGGCGGAATTTCACTCTACAGGACTGTGGCGACCTCAAACTTCACTCTTTGATAAATATACTCATAGAGTCACACACTTATACTCATCAAGATGGGGGCTCCACCAACAACATATCTGAAAATGTTACCTTTTTTTATGCTTTTTAGTAGCGATGTGCCACTGGTCTGATTGCCATTTTGGAGTCAGGAAGGAATTTTTCCCCATCTGAGGCAAATTGGAGAGGCTTCAGATGGGTTTTTTGCCTTCCTCTGGATCAACTGGCAGTTAGGCTCCACCAACAACATATCCGAAAATGTTACCTTTTTTTATGCTTTTTAGTAGTGATGTGCGACTAGTCCATTTTGGAGTCAGGAAGGAATTTTTTTGGGTTTGACTTGCACATCACTACCTCTTACCCTCAAACTGGGCATAAAAAGCATGTGAGAAGTGGTGCCGAACTGTTGAAGTCAATAGGCACCAGAGCACTAACACATTTGCTCTGAAATACTTACCAGTATCGGAAAAAAATGCTCACTCAGAAATGCCAATAGTAAAGCAAATTTCAATCCCCTGCACAGAGGAGCAACCGATTAAATGAGGACAACAATGGGCACCAAACAAACCCACTAGGGGACACCACCAAGAACCAGTAACACAAAGGTGGAGTCAACAACAACAAAATGTCTGTTCTATAATGAAAATCTAATAGGTAATGCTAAGCCCAGGGAGACCCAGAGAAAAATTCACACACACACCACAATGATTTGGTAACTGGAAGGAAGGGGAACGTTAATTTAAGGATTGTTCATCCAGAAGATCCAGGTAGTGGTCACCTTATGCATACACAACATTGTCAGAACTATGGAGTCACCTGCCTGTCCAACATCTCAACAATGGGGATTAAGATGACGTTGGTCTTCTCTTCACTGCTGAAACAGCCATTGGCCTCCACTCTTCTGGGGAGGCTTTCTACTAGATGTTTGAACATTACTTGCTCTGATTCATACATAGACGGTTGGTGTTGGATGATCAGGCCTGGCTGATCGCTCAGGACATCAACCTTCTAAAACAGGAAAAAGACAGAAGAACGTAGGCATAGAACCACCCTTTCTGAGGGCTTTATTATCAGTTACTTTTGGGCAGATTAATCATAGGTCATTTATTTATTTATGAAAAAATTTGATCGTCTAAAATTCAATCGACCCGAAAATTTGATTCGTATTCGATTAGAATATGAATGAAATTGGAATCGAAATTTTCCTCTGAAAAAAACTTGAATGTCAGGAAGCCTATTAACATCTTCAAATGGGTCAACAGATCTCTGCCGTTGACTTTGTAAATTAATTTGGCAGGTTTTAGGTGGCGAATATTTGAATTAGAACTATTTCCATGGTTGAGGTGTGATACATTTTACATTCGAATTGGGGGATTAAAATTTGAATGTATAAATCTTGAGACAAATTTTAAAAAAAAATAAAAAATTTGAATTTGAGTGTACTATAACCTTAAAGGAGAACGAAACTTAACTAAAGAAGTAGGTAGTGTTGTACATGATGTTTTGTGCTTCTGTACCAGCCCAAGGCAACCACAGCCCTTCAGCAGTAAAGATCTGTGTCTCCAAAGATGCCCCAGTAGCTCCCCATCTTCTTTTCTGCTGATTCACTGCACATGCTCTGTGCTGCTGTCACTTACTGAGCTTAGGGAGCCACTCACAATATACAGTACACATAGAATAGAAATGTCACAATATAAGGCTGATTAGTAATTAATACATATAATTACTACATGGCAGCACAGAAACCAGTGCAATTAGCATCAGAATTGAATAATCAGCAAACCTGTAGCATCAGCTTATATTACAGCCAGGGAAGCTCATTTTCTGCTGGATAATTAGTGACGAGCCCTAAGCTTAGCTTCTCAACAGCCAATCAGAGCCCACTGAGCATGTGAGTGTCACAGACACTTTCCAAGATGGTGACCCCCTGTGACAAGTTTGAAGTCCTGGATCATTGCTGCTATTGACAAGCTCAAACTTTAGCCTCCTGCAATTCACTATATAAAACAAGATATTTTTAGCCACATTCATTTTTAGAGTTTAGTTCTCTTTAAAGGGGTTGTTCACCTTTGAGTTAATGTTTAGTATAATGTAGAGAGGGATATTCTGAGACGATTAGCAATTGGTTTTAATTTTTATTATTTGTGGTTTTTGAGTTATTTAGCTTTTTATTGGGCAGCTCTCTAGTTTTCTGTTTCAGCAGCCTGGTTGCTAAGGTAAAAAATTACCCTAGCAACCATGCACTTATTTGTATAGGAGACTGGAATAGAAGAGGACCTGAAGAGAAAGAGGAGTAATAAAAAGTAGCAATAACTATACATGTGTAGCCTTACAGAGCATTTGTTTTTAGATGGGGTCAGTGACCCCCATTTGAAAGCTTGAAAAGAATCAGAAGAAGGCAAATAATTCAAAAACTATGAAAAATAAATAACGTAGACTAATTAAAAAGTAGCTTAGTACTGCCCATTCTATAACATACTGAAAGTAAACTTAAAGGGATACGGTCATGGGGAAAAATGAATCAGTTAATAGTGCTGCTCCAGCAGAATTCTGCACTGAAATCCATTTCTCAAAAGAGCAAACAGATTTTTTTTTATATTTAAATTTGAAATCTGACATGGGGCTAGACATATTGTCAATTTCCCAGCTGCCCCCAGTCATGTGACTAATAGGGATACTGATGACAGTATCCCTTTAAAGGTGAACCACCCCTTTAATAAATCTGCCCCTTAGGTGCATATTTATCAAGGGTCGAATTTCAAATTTGAAAAACTTCGAAATTCAAATTCAAAAAGACAAACTGAAATTTAGTCTAAGTTTTTTTTAGCCGAATAGGTCAGTTTTCGATCGAATAGGTCCGTATTCGCCCAAATTCGAATCGTACGAATCGAAGTATTATCGCATTTTATCGAATTCAGAGTTTTTCCAAAAAAAAAAAAACTATACATTTTTCAAAGTCCATCAATTGACTTTAAATAGGTTCTAGGAGGTCCCCCTGCAGGCAAAAACAGCAATTCGGCAGGTTTTAGATGGCGAATGGTCGAAGTAGAATTTTTAAAGAGACAGTACATGATACATTTCAGGCTGTCCTTCCCAGAGCAGGCTGTAAGATGTGCGGAAGGATGTAAAAGTAAAGCACATGAAAAAGTAAAACTCAGAACAGAGTAGAACAAAGGGGAAAATATGTTTCAATACTCAGAATTAAGATTCTGCTCAGTTAGCGACAAGCCTATTCACAAGTGGCGTTTCCTTTCGGATGTCTCGGTTTACAGTAATGCTGATGAGGGATGAAAGAGTGATTGATGGTGAGATGTCACCAGGAGAAATTCTTCTCCCCAACAAAGACCGGACTAGATGAAACGGTAACATTTCAGGGAAAGGATTAAAAAGATCCTACTACAGAAGTCGACGCCACTGGAGTAAAGGGAATAAAAGGAGAGTTTTTGAATACAATTCTACTTTGAGCTGATCCTACACAATCAGCCTGATCTCGCACTCGTTGTAGGTCGACAGTTTTATCCAACTCTACAACTAGGGCTGCCACTTGGATGCCATTTAAAGGGCTGTTCACCTAACTTTTAATATGATGTAGAGAGAAAATTTGCAATTGGTTTACGGTCGCCATCTTCCGGTGCTTCGGTAATCCTTGTCAAGTGAGCGTTGTATCGCAGTTGGAGCAGTTTTCCGATTCACTGATGGAAATTGCCAAAGGGAAGGAAGAAGACTCGAAGATTATCGAAGCGCCAGAACATGGCGAACACGAGCAACGCTGAGCTCACTCTGCATGTACGGTCAGTAATCCTACAGGGGACACAATTCTGGGGTAACATTTAGCAGGGGGGAGGCTGAGAGGGGGGGGTCAGTGGGGACTTATCACAGTGGGGGGTTTAGTTCTCCTTTAACTAAAGGTCCTGCCCCTTTCTGTGAACTGCTGTCATTGTGTCTTAGTCAAGTCCAATGCTTGAGTTTTAGATTCCATGCTGAAACCCCTGCAAGCTGCCATCATTGTGTTCTACTCCCACCCACTGCTTGAGACACAGACTCTCTGCCCCTCCCCGTGTAAGCTTCCATCAAAGTGTTCTAGTCCCACCCACTCACCCACTACTTGTGTTAGACTCCCCTTGTAAGATTCCAAAGTGTTCTAGTCCCACCCACTGCTTGTGTTAGACTCCCTGCCCCTCCCCTTGTAAGATTCCAAAGTGTTCTAGTCCCACCCACTGCTTGTGTTAGACTCCCTGTCCCGCTCCATGTAAGCTTCCAAAGTGTTCTAGTCCCACCTACTGCTTGAGTTTGACTCCCTGTCCCTCCCTTTGTAAGCTTAGATCAAAGTGTTCTAGTCCCACCCACTGCTTGAGTTAGACTACCTGCCCCTCCCCTTGTAAGCTTCCATTAAAGTGTTCTAGTCCCTCCCACTGCTTGAGTTTGACTCCCTGTCCCTCCCCTTGGAAGCTTCCATCAAAGTGTTCTAGTCCCACCCGCTGCTTGAGCTAGACTTCCTGCCCCTCCCCTTGCAAGCTTCCATCAAAATCTTCTAGTCCCACCCACTGTTTGAGTTAGACTCCCTGCACCTCCCATTGTAAGCTTCAATCAAAGTGTTCTAGTCCCACCCACTACTCGAGTTAGACCCCCTGTTCCTCCCCTTGCAAGCTTCCATCAGTGTTGTAGTCCTCCCCCTTCATGAGTATCTGAATTGGCTGGATCTGACCTTGAATATGGTTTGAGGCAATGCAGATAAACCCCTCCAGCATCAACACAATCCTGTTACTATGAATGTTATAGTTGTTGGTTAGTCCTATACTGTAAGGCAAAAGTGTCAAACTTAAGGCATTGCACTACACCTCCCAGAATCCTTTGCTAGTGCAGCCCAGCCTGGCAGAGATGCTGTGACAGTGGGTGGTACCTGTGCACAAGTGGAAGGGGTAGGAAGCTGAGGGTGGAGGTCATGTCCAGGCCGCAGTCCAACATAATTGTGCTCGACTTGAACTTGAGGATGTTGCATGGCAGCGTGGGATGCCCCGACAGACAGTACTGAAAGGAGAGAAATAAAAGCCAACGTAAGCAGTCTGTTAGCAGTCTGGAGTAATAAGCCCATGAAATATTAAAGACTTTGCTTTGAATAGCAGCCTAGAGAGGAAGCCGGAGGGTGAGAGATGAAAGCCTAGAGCTGGCGGCGTGACAAAGTCGGAGTGCTACGGGCTAATGCCCTGCTCTAATGCCGAGCCCTAATTATCTGTGCATTAACCGCTGCTAAATTGTTTCACCGCACTTAACCGGACTACAGTTGATTCTAAGATCCGTTTCGGCTGCCCTTTCCGCTAGCTCCCTCTGAGCTTCTCCTGAAACCTTTTCCTGTCAAATAAAACCCAAGCACAAGGGGTTAACACAGACCAACCCCATCAGTGCTGAGACCAATGTATAATAGAGCTACTCGGTTTCCCAACATTATTTTATTGCCATTATTAGTAGTGCTATTGCACAGGGAAAAATAAAGGTTTCCTCCAAAATATAGGTATGGGATCCGGTATCCAGAAAGCTCCAAATTACAGCCTGGTCATCTCCCATAGACTGCATTTTAATCACATTATTCAAATTTATAAAAATGATTTCCTTTCTATGTGTAATAATAAAACAACATCACCTGACGCGTTTTGGGAGCAACTCCCTTAATCATAGGCCTATGATTAATAGCGTTGCTCCCGAAACACCGTAAGGTCATGTTGGTTTGTCACCTGTTTCAATAAACCACCCTTCTAATTTTACCGGAGTGCCGCCTTTCCATCCTTTTTTGCAATACAGATTAAGTGGGAACGCTGATGGCTGAGCACCCGGTGCGCCATAATGGAGCAGTACCAGAGCATACAGGGGGCGAGTCTTGAGCGGCCAAAATCGTTTTGTTCTACCTAATAATAAAACAGTAGCATGAACTTGATCCCAACTAATTAAACATTATTGGAAGCAAAACCAGCCTATTGGGTTTATTTCATGTTTATATGATTTTCTAGTAGACTTAAGGTATGAAGATCCAAATTACAGAAAGATCCATTATCTGGAAAACCCCAGGTCCTGAGAATTCTGGATAACAGGTCCCATACCTGTAATAATAAAACAGTAGCTTGTACTTGATCCCAACTAAGATATAATTAATCCTTATTGGAAGCAAAACCAGCCTATTGGGTTTATTTAGGGAATTCATTATTTAGGGGGTTATTTATTAAAGTCCAAATAGTAAAAATTTGAACTCGAATTTTCCAAGATTTATTATACCCCGAGGCTACAACCTGTCGAGGTTCTGGAAACTGAATTGCTCCGAGTGCCATCCCGCTGGCGATTTAGATTCTAGCCGGCGGGAAGGCATTGCGGGGAGATTGGTCACCCGAAAAAGAGGCGATTTGTAGCCGGGCGACTAATCTCCCCGAATCTCCAGGTGTGTCTCTGCCCTAAAAGTGGGGTGAATGGAGATTGGCTGAAACAATGCAGAGCTCACATAGGGGGAAGTGTCACGCTGATCTTTAATCCATTTTAAAAATGTTGTGATAAAATGTGTTTTTTGTAATTTTAACGACATATTCGCACAGGCGTCTGTAAACTGTTTTTACTTTCACCATAATAAGAAAACTAAGATATAATTAATCCTTACTGGAAGCAAAACCAGCCTATTGGGTTTATTTAGGGGGTTCATTATTTAGGGGGTTATTTATTAAAGTCCGAATGGTAAAAATTTGAACTCAGAATCTGAAAATACTCCATCTTCAACCTGTCGAGGTCCTGTACAAGTCAACGGCAGAGGTCCTATTTGCAATTAGAAGATATTATTGTCTGTGCTGAATTTAGTACAATACATTTCGGGCTTTTCAGTCAATTCAGACTTTTTTATGCAACAATCCAATCATAAATCCAGTAGCAGTTTTATGACAATCCCTCATTTAAGCACATGCTCAGTGTGGTCTGGGCTGCTTAGGGATCATCTCTAAAAAAAAAAAAAGTTTTTGTTACATATTTTCTGTTGGCAATAAACTACTTCTATATATAAAAATAATACACAGGTATGGGTACTGTTTATCCAGAATGCTCCGGACCTGGGTATTTCCGGATAACAAATCTTTCCGCCGTAATTTGGATCTTCATACCTTAAATCTACTAGAAAATCATATAAACATTAAATAAACCCAATAGGCTGGTTTAGCTTCCAATAAGGATTAATTATATCTTAGTTGGGATCAAGTACAAACTACTGTTTTATTATAATAGGTATGGGACCGGTTATCCAGAATGCTTTGGACCTGAGGTTTTCTGGATAATGGATCTTTCTGTAATTTGGATCTTCATACTTTAAGTCTACTAGAAAATCATATAAACATGAAATAAACCCAATCAGCTGGTTTTGCTTCCAATAAGGATTAATTATATCTTAGTTGGGATCATTTACAAGCTACTGTTTTATTATTATAGGTATGGGACCGGTTATCCAGAATGCTTTGGACCTGAGGTTTTCTGGATAATGGATCTTTCCGTAATTTGGATCTTCATACCTAAAGTCTACTAGAGAATCATATAAACATTAAATAAACCCAATAGGCTGGTTTTGCCTCCAATAAGGATTAATTATATATCTTAGTTGGGATCAAGTACAATCTACTTGTTTATTATTACACCGAAAAAAGAAATGATTGTTAAATATTTGGATAAAATGGAGCCAATGGGAGATGGCCTTTCTGTTATTCTGAGCTTTCAAGATAATGGGTTTCCAGATAACGGATCCCATACCTGTATATTGTTTTTCTTGTTTATAAATCTATTAATTTCAGATTACACAGAAAACAGGGCTAGTTCTAATTTTTAATCTCCCTGCACTGCCTTCCTGTTGGTTAGAATCTTAATCGACTGCGGGATGGCGAAGTTATCTCACGAGGAAACTTTGGGCGACTTTGGAAACCAAAGCGATCCAAGTGCCATCCCGCAGACGATTTCCGACGGGAAGGCATTGCGGGGAGATTAGTTGCCCGAAGAAGAGGTGATTTGTAGCCGGGCGACTAATCTCCCCGAATCTCCAGGTGTGTCTCTGCCCTAAAATTGGGGTGATTGGAGATTGGGTGAAATAATGCAGAGCTCACACAGGGGGAAGTGTCACGCTGAGTTTTAATCCATTTTATAAATGTTTTGTAATTTTAACGACATATTCGCATAGGCGTCTGTGATCTGTTTTTACTTTTATAATAAGAAAAGTGGTGACTGAGTCGCTATTTTGTCGGACTTCTGTTTGTGAATACGGAGATTGTGTTGGCCACGGACAGAGCTGGGAATTGTTCAGACGACAGAACAGGTCTTCCCTGCAGACATGTGAAAGGGGTGGTTTGCCTTTAAGTTAAAGGGATCCTGTCATCGGAAAACATGTTTTTTTCCAAAACACATCAGTTAATAGTGCTACTCCAGCAGAATTCTGCACTGAAATCCATTTCTCAAAAGACCAAACAGATTTTTTTATATTCAATTTTGAAATCTGACTGGGGGCTAGACATTTTGTCAATTTCCCAGCTGCCCCATGTCATGTGACTTGTGCCTGCACTTTAGGAGAGAAATGCTTTCTGGCAGGCTGCTATTTTTCCTTCTCAATGTAACTGAATGTGTCTCAGTGGGACCTGGATTTTACTAGAGTGTTGTTCTTAGATCTACCAGGCAGCTGTTATCTTGTGTTAGGGAGCTGTTATCTGGTTACCTTCCCATTGTTCTTTTGTTTGGCTGCTGGGGGGGGGGAAGGGAGGGGATGATAGCACTCCAACTTGCAGTACAGCAGTAAAGAGTGACTGAAGTTTATCAGAGCACAAGTCACATGACTGGGGGCAGCTGGGAAATTGACAAAATGTCTAGCCCCATGTCAGATTTCAAAATTGAATATAAAAAAATCTGTTTGCTCTTTTGAGAAATGGATTTCAGCGCAGAATTCTGCTGGAGCAGCTCTATTAACTGATTCATTTTTTGTCCCATGACAGTATCCCTTTAACTTTTAGTTATAGAAAGGCTAATTCTAAGCAACTTTTCAATTGGCTTTCATTTTTGTATACTTTTTTTTTCTACTTTCATAATTATTTGCCTTCTTCTTCTGACACTTTCCAGCTTTCAAATGGGGGTCACTGACCCCCATCTAAAGACAAACGCTCTGTAAGGCTACAAATGTATTGTTATTGCTACTTTTTATTCCTCATCTCTCTATTCAGGCCTCTCCTATTCATATTCCAGTCTCTTATTCAAATCAATGCACGGTTGCTAGGGGAATTGGGACCTTGGCAACCAGATGATCCTGAGTCAGACTCTTGAAAGCTGATTGGCTGCCGCAAGTGAGCGCACTTTGCGCCTCAGTTAGTGAACAGGAGCAGTAGTAGGGAGTCCAGGCATCAGTGTAAGGAACATAACAACATCATCTAGAGATTTGCCTGTCAGGGAAGAGCCTGGGAGGCTCCAGAGGCCACACACAGGGAACAGAGCAATAGCCAAAAGTGCTTGAAGAGTTCCAGCCGGCAGACCTGTCTGTTGGGGGATTCTGGGAGTTGTAGTTTGGTAGGGGTTGGACGCAAGCCACGCGGGAAGCACATTTCACGTACGGACACGCCACCGCACGCCGGGTATAAAGGCATGAGAGAAATTATAAGAAAGCAAAACCATTAATCTCACCAGCTTCATTTTTGCCTTGTTCTCCCCGGCCTCAGCGCCGAGAGCCCCTGGTTTCTGGTGGCGCAATGTTTTCTGGGACTTGTAGTCCCTACGACCCCCAACTCGTTGCGTCAGCGTGACGTACAGTCAGTGAGGCGGGTTAGGGCGGCAGGAGGGAGAGCGGCGCACGGCATGCCGGGTCATGTAGTTCTCCTGCTTTCTGCTTCCGCTCGCTCCCCGGGGAGAGTCTGGCTGCGCCGAAAACTACGACTCCCAGACTCCCGCGCAAACGTTTGGCTCGGAGCTGCGCGCTGCTGAGTGCCAACATGGCGGCGGGGAGGCAGACAAAGACGGGTCGGGTTCCGATGTGAGTCCGGGAGGCGGGTGGGGGAAAGTCAACGTGTCGGGCATCGTGGGTTGGTATTGGCAACTCTACTGGGATATATCCTCGTTCTGCCCGCCGGCCGGGGGCTCGGGAACCGGACTCATGGTGTCTGGGAGAGACTGAGCGCTGCCTGGTACTCAGGTGAGGGACTGACACCCCCTGTATCCCCTGCACTCTCTCTCACCCCCTGCACTCTCTCTCACCCCCTGCACTCTCTCACTGACACCCCCTGTATTCCTGCACTCTCTCACCTTGTCTGACACCCCTGCACTCTCTCTCTCACCGACACCCCCTGCACTCTCTCACTGACACCCCCTGCACTCTCTCTCACTGACACCCCTGTATTCCCTGCACTCTCTCACCTTGTCTGCCACCCCTGCACTCTCTCTCTCTCACCGACACCCCCTGTATTCCCTGCACTCTCTCACTGACACCCCTGTATTCCCTGCACTCTCTCACCTTGTCTGCCACCCCTGCACTCTCTCTCTCTCACTGACACCCCCTGCACTCTCTCTCACTGACACCCCCTGCACTCTCTCTCACTGGCACCCCTGCACTCTCTCACCCTGACTGACACCCCCTGCACTCTCTCACTCACATTCCCTCTATTCCCTGTCCAACTCCACTCTTACTATGCTGTGTGACATACTGCACTCATTTCTGCCCTGTTACACTCTCACTTACATACACATACTGCACTCACTGCTCGTGCCCTGATATATTAGCATCAAATGGCACTTACTGCACTCTAACCATGTTCATTTGCATCATGCTATGAGTGTTGTTGTGTATATTGCTTTTTACCTGACTGTCCCACTGTACAAGTCTGAATTCCCCTGTGGCCACTCGCACAACATTCCCGGCCCAACTGCACTTTTGTGAATGTTACTTTCACATCCGCTCTGCCCCCTGCCCAGCTCTTCTCAATTGATGGTCCCTTGTGGAGCGACACTGTCTCAGGTTTTGTTTATATATACAGCACTCTCCTCTAACTGCTCCATGTACAGCTGCTCCTTTACTCCACTCTATTGCGCTAATTACACTAATAATCTGCCCCATATTGAACCTGACTCTAACACCCGCTCTATTCTTGTTTGCCCCAATCATACATATCATATATACATACACATACATACATACACATACATACATACATACATACATACATATCATACATACACATATCATACATACATACATACTGCTGAATGGCACCACCGTTTCTGTCACTTTATCATTTGTGTTTGTTTCATGTCACCTTCCTCTCTGCCCTGTCCTTTGCACCCTGACTAACCTGTATCCTCGCTCTGCTGCTTGTACTCTCACACTTTAGTCTGATAGAGGAGGCTGTGTGTTGCTGTGTGTGTGTTGCTGTGTGTGTGTTGCTGTGTGTGTGTTGCTGTGTGTGTGTTGCTGTGCGTGTGTTGCTGTGCGTGTGTTGCTGTGCGTGTGTTGCTGTGCGTGTGTTGCTGTGCGTGTGTTGCTGTGCGTGTGTTACTCAGAGAGGCTGGATACTTGTGTGCTTCACACTCATTGTATTCTCTCTCCATGCACCTTCTCACACTATATGAACATGTTACTGTTTCCCTGCACTCTAACACATCTCTACTGCACTCTACCCCTATTCAACTACACTCACACCTCCCTCCCTCATATTCCTCATCAGAACTTTTACTCCACCTGGCTGTCCTCTCTCCTTGGTCTCGCTCATCCTCCCTGCCATGCTTTCCAGATCATTGGGTATGTCCCAAATTTGGTGTCCCGGGTACTAGGCCATATTGAGAGGATCTGATCAATCTCATAGGGTGTCCTGTGTTGTTCTTGGCTGATGGGATTATTCAGCCTGCTGTGTTTGCACTCTCTCCAGCTCAACTGTGCACTTGTAACTCTTAAAACCATTAGGCGGGGGTGCAATGAGGGTGTGACCACAAAATACATATAGTCAAATACAAGAGTCCTCTGCACTCAACCCATTATCAATATATTTAAGACAGCGACATTTTGTGCTACTGCTACTGAAAAATGCCTTACCCTTTAAACAAAACAGGGATTGTTTGTCCATATATATCAATATATTTAATCTGAACAACTATGTCAGTCATCCCTGATACTTGCTAATACCCCTTGTGATGTTAACTGTATGTGAATGTGTATGACCTAATGTGAATATTGTTTCCTATGGTTTCTGTGACACAAATACATAACATTTATGTGGCTTATGGTTACCTTTAACTCTTGGCTTGTGGGATATCCCTCTCTGCCTTGTATCTGTCTCATTACAGCCACAATATTATTTCATGTATCAGCGCTGCACAATATGTTGGTGCTTTAAAAATACTTGATGATGATGATAATAATAATGTTGTGCACTTAGTAATCAGAGCTATGGGTAGCAGAATGGATACGCTTGCATGCCCCGTGCTCATTATACACACACAAGGTCCAAGTTCATTAGAAAGTCTGCGGTGATCTCCAGACTGGGAGAGTCCTAGAGTAATTTCCGTATGGGACCACTGTTGATTTGTGTGTCTGGGATAAAATCAAATCATTTGGATTTTATTGGCGGCACCTGCACCTGGGCGCTGTTGTGATTTGAGGTCACGGTGCTTGGACGTATTAACATGTGGCAGCAGCTTGTGGCTCCTCTGAGCATAGAATAATCAGGAGCCATTGCTCATGGCTGAGGCTGTGCCCGTCCTTCAGGTTCCACTTCTCTGGGTTCATCTAAGTTTTTATAATAAATTCTACAGATACAGGACCTCAATGTACGGCCACTTCATCAGTCCCTTTTATGTATTTACTGGTTAAACATATGGATACAGGATACATGTGTTTCCTCTCCCTGTACTCTAGTTATTATTATGTATCTTCTGTAAATGGCGGCATTAACCAGGCAATGTTATCTGCAGTTATTGATTAAATTCTTTAGCCGTACAGGGTGCTTCTCTCTGACCCATGAATGAACTCTTTTTGCACAGGGTAATGTTAATTGTCCTTTACCCATGATGCCTAGCGGGCCAGTTGTCTCCTGCTGTGTTTGGGTGGGAATCCCCTTCTTTGTGATTTCATCAAACCCATTGCATCCAGTTTCCAAAATCCCACAGGTAAATGGGCATGCTATTCATGTTACACTCAAAGGAACCGTAACACCAAAAAATTAAAGTGCTTAAAATATAATGTACTGGTAGACCTGGTGTGTTTGCTTCAGCAACTCTACTATAATTTATATAAACAAGCTGCTGTGTAGCCATGGGGGCAGCCATTCAAGCACAGGATGCACAGTAGATAACAGATAAGTACTACTATAGTTTATATAAACAAGCTGCTGTGTAGCCATGGGGGCAGCCATTCAAGCACAGGATACACAGTAGATAACAGATAAGTACTACTATAGTTTATATAAATAAGCTGCTGTGTAGCCATGGGGTCAGTCATTCAAGCACAGGATACACAGTAGATAACAGATAAGTACTACTATAGTTTATATAAACAAGCTGCTGTGTGGCCATGGGGGCAGCCATTCAAGCACAGGATACACAGTAGATAACAGATAAGTACTACTACTATAGTTTATATAAACAAGCTGCTGTGTAGCCATGGGGGCAGCCATTCAAGCACAGGATACACAGTAGATAACAGATAAGTACTACTATAGTTTATATAAACACACTGCTGTGTAGCCATGGGGGCAGCCATTCAAGCACAGGATACACAGTAGATAACAGATAAGTACTACTATAGTTTATATAAACACACTGCTGTGTAGCCATGGGGGCAGCCATTCAAGCACAGGATACACAGCAGATAACAGATAAGTACTACTATAGTTTATATAAACAAGCTGCTGTGTAGCCATGGGGGCAGCCATTCAAGCACAGGATACACAGTAGATAACAGATAAGTACTACTATAGTTTATATAAACACACTGCTGTGTAGCCATGGGGGCAGCCATTCAAGCACAGGATACACAGCAGATAACAGATAAGTACTACTATAGTTTATATAAACAAGCTGCTGTGTAGCCATGGGGGCAGCCATTCAAGCACAGGATACTCAGTAGATAACAGATAAGTACTAATATAGTTTATATAAACAAGCTGCTGTGTAGCCATGGGGGCAGCCATTCAAGCACAGGATACTCAGTAGATAACAGATAAGTACTACTATAGTTTATATAAACAAGCTGCTGTGTAGCCATGGGGGCAGCCATTCAAGCACAGGATACACAGTAGATAACAGATAAGTACTACTATGGATTATATAAACAAGCTGCTGTGTAGCCATGGGGGCAGCCATTCAAGCACAGGATACACAGTAGATAACAGATAAGTACTACTATAGTTTATATAAACAAGCTGCTGTGTAGCCATGGGGGCAGCCATTCAAGCACAGGATACACAGTAGATAACAGATAAGTACTACTATAGTTTATATAAACAAGCTGCTGTGTAGCCATGGGGGCAGCCATTCAAGCACAGGATACACAGTAGATAACAGATAAGTACTACTATAGTTTATATAAACAAGCTGCTGTGTAGCCATATGGGCAGCCATTCAAGCACAGGATACACAGTAGATAACAGATAAGTACTACTATAGTTTACTATATAAACTATAGTAGAGTTTCTGACACAAACACACCAGTTTTACCAATGCAGGGCAACACTACATTATATTGTCATTCCTTTAAAACACTTTGATTTTTAGATGTTACTGTTCCTTTAATCATGTTGGCATATGTTGTATGCCAGTCAAAATACGCCATGTCAGACGGGGCATTTTTGCTGCCGTGTGTTCGAAAGTGAGGATGCAATTCGGTGGCCTTGGCTCAAGCAACTTGCAGGCCTTCACATTTCATTGAACTGTAACTCCCAGAATCCCCCTGACACCCAAATATTTGCCAGCTTGGAATGCATGGTATTTTGGCCCAATATTGACAGCCGTGTAGACATCCCATGCTCCCAGTGTACAGGTGGGTCTCCAGCTAGAGCTTCAAACCAATGTGATCCGCTCTGACGTCTATTATTACACATTAGTCAGCATGTCTGGCCCAACTTGCTAGACTTTTGATGGCTTATTAGCAAGAAGGATTGCTCCACTGTAACCGTCTGAAGAAAATCTGCTTCTTTTTTCTTTTCCTTTCAATACTTCCTGTGCTAAATTTGGATTTTTCGTCATTCGCTGTTCATTTGGGTCACATTTGCACAGAGAAGTCCTTGAGACGCGGGGACACATTGTACTCTCTGCTTTTGCAGTGCAAAAAATCTGAATAATTCATGAATTTTTATTTTCCTCCTTAAACCGATATCATGGGCGCTAGACCTTCTGTTCATCATAATTCATTTTAACTCTTTGCAGGGAAGGCAGTCACTGTGCTACACGCGTGTGCGTTCTGTGTTGTTGGATTGTTTGTTGTACTGAAAAGGACAGATGTTTTCATGCCTCTGCATCTTTTATTGCACCACACATAATAAATTGTTGTTAAAACTGGTGATCAATGCAGTGTGCGCAGGAGCTTTACACCATGATATTTATTGTTAGGAGCCTTCTCCTCCCCAGATACCAGTAAGTTCTTGTGAAATCCACTGTCTTCTTGTTGCATTAATCAGGTATTAGGGGAAATATTTTATATATAATATTTGGAGGGGTCCCCTATTCGACCTATGGTTCCCAAGGCATTTTGACTGCAGTTGCAGTGGAGGGTTGTGCCAATCGAAATTCTGTTATTTCCCATTTAAATGAGTTGTAGAAGTTCTGCCTTGTTTGTTGTCCTAGGCATTACATTTTGCAGCTTTTTGGGTTCAATTCCCCTTTATAGAAACATCACACCTTGCTATAGTTCCATGGGTACCCAGGGCACAAATAAGCACTCACCCCAAATCTCCCCCTAACTGGCCTTCAGGCTGGGCCCCCTTAGCTCATAACAAGGTTACAGATATATAGAAACATTGGGGTAACAGTCACCCTGCTATAGTTCCAGGGGTACCCAGGGCACAAATAAGCACTCACCCCAAATCTCCCCCTAACTGGCCTTCCGGCTGGTCCCCCTTAGCTCATAACAAGGTTACAGATATATAGAAACATTGGGGTAACAGTCACCCTGCTATAGTTCCAGGGGTACCCAGGGTACAAATAAGCACTCACCCCAAATCTCCCCCTAACTGACCTTCAGACTGGGCCCCCTTAGCTCATAACAAGGTTACAGATATATAGAAACATTGGGGTAACAGTCACCCTGCTATAGTTCCAGGGGTACCCAGGGTACAAATAAACACTCACCCCAAATCTCCTCCTAACTGACCTTCAGGCTGGGCCCCCTTAGCTCATAACAAGGTTACAGATATATAGAAACATTGGGGTAACAGTCACCCTGCTACAGTTCCAGGGGTACCCAGGGTACAAATAAGCACTCACCCCAAATCTCCCCCTAACTGGCCTTCAGACTGGGCCCCTTAGCTCATAACAAGGTTACAGATATATAGAAACATTGGGGTGTCACCCTGCTATAGTTCCAGGGGTACCCAGGGCACAAATAAACACTCACCCAAATCTCTCCCTAACTGACATTCAGACTGGGCCCCCTTAGCTCATAACAAGGTTACAGATATATAGAAACATTGGGGTGTCACCCTGCTATAGTTCCAGGGGTACCCAGGGTACAAATAAGCACTCACCCCAAATCTCCCCCTAACTGGCCTTCAGGCTGGGCCCCCTTAGCTCATAACCAGGTTACAGATATATAGAAACATTGGGGTAACAGTCACCCTGCTATAGTTCCAGGGGTACCCAGGGTACAAATAAGCACTCACCCCAAATCTCCCCCTAACTGACCTTCAGACTGGGCCCCCTTAGCTCATAACAAGGTTACAGATATATAGAAACATTGGGGTGTCACCCTGCTATAGTTCCAGGGGTACCCAGGGTACAAATAAACACTCACCCCAAATCTCCCCCTAACTGACCTTCAGACTGGGCCCCCTTAGCTCATAACCAGGTTACAGATATATATGCATATTTTGATATGCAAATCAGTGAGGGGAGGGAAAAATAGTGCCGCGCGGCTAAAAAAAAAAATGACACTTCCATGTTTTGTGACGAAAAGTCACATGATTTTAAGGATTCGGCTCAGCCAGGCACAAGGATTCAGCCGAATCCGAATCCTGCTGAAAATGGCCTAATCCTGGCCGAATACCGAACCGAATCCTGGCTTTGGTGCATCCCTAGTTGTTATGTGTTCAAGAATTGTGAGATTATTATAAATATGTTGTCATAAAAGGAAATTGGCAGCACCCCATGTCAGTCTAAATGGCCTGAAGAATCTTTCGGAGGGGCACATCTGCCCCCTAGTGAACACGGGCCACCTTGTTATTAGTAGTTAAGGGGGAAATTTTTTCTTCAAAACACATCAGTTTATAGTGCTGCTCCAGCTGAATTCTGCACTGGAATCCATTTCTCAAAATAGCAAACAGATTTTTTTATATTTAATTTTTAAATCTGACATGGGGCTAGACATTTTGTCCGTTTCCCAGGTGCCCCAGTTATGTGACTTGTGCTCTGATAAACTTCAGTCACTCTTTACTACTGTACTGCAAGTTGGACTGATATCCCCCTCCCTTTCCCCAAGCAGCCTAACAACAGAATAATGGGAAGGTAACCAGATAGCAGCTACCCAAAGGTAAGGGCACACCTGGAGATTCGGGGAGATTTAGTCGCCCAGTGACTAGCCTCCCCAAACGGCTTCCGCCTGGTAGAATGCGGCATGGCACTCACGAGGAAACTTCAGATGACTTCGGAAATTGAAGCGCCGCAAGTGCATTGCCGCAGGTGATTTTCATTTTAGCAGGCGGAAGGCAGTTCGGGGAGATTGTAGCCAGGCAACTAAATCTCCCGAATCTGCCCATGTGCCCCTGCCCTAACATAAGATAACAGCTGCCTGGTAGATCTAAGAACAGCACTCAATAGTAAAATCCAGGTCCCACTGAGACACATTCAGTTACATTGAGTAGGAGAAACAACAGCCTGCCAGAAAGCAGTTCCATCCTAAAGTGCTGGCTCTTTCTGAAATCACATGACCAGGCAAAATGACCTGAGATGCACCTACACACCAATATTACAACTAAATACAACATGTGTGTGTAATAGCCTATAATAATAGGAGTTTTTTCAGTAATGGCTCATGGTAATACTCTGATTAAGACCCAATAGCTCATTGCAATACTTTGATAAAGAACTGTATAAAAATATAACACAAAGAACTATTCTACTGTTGAGCCCGATGTTGAACCCAATATAGTATACAATATACACAACAGTTTTATAATCCTGTATAATGAAGCTTTGTTGCAAGAGAAATCATGGGAACTAATCAACTAGAGGATCTAATACTTGTTCTTTATTCTCATATGTATTATCTAATATGCTTATGATTTCCGAAGCCCTCAACAGATCTTCCTTTATTGTAGTTAGGGGCACCATATGCTATTCAGCTACTAGTTAACTAGATAAGATCTTGGCTTCGGAACTGCTTATTGGTAGCTGGTAGTGATGTGCGGGCCGACCCAATACCCGACCCCGCACGCTCTTTTCCGGGTCAGGTGTGAGTTGAGCTCTTCTTACTGCTCTCTCCGCCTGCGACCTTCCAAATGCCGGCATCCAAATTCCGGGTTGAGTTTTTATTGACGGGCGCCTCTTGCCCCGCCCCTTTTGTGATATCATCAGGGTGGGTCGGCGCGGATGTCTGGTTTGGGCGAGCGTGGGAGGTCGGTTTTGGGCGGGTGCGGGTCGGGAGAAGCCCGATCCCATACATCACTAGTAGCTGGTGTGTTTCAATTATTTCCTAGAAACTCCTAGAACCCCTAGTAAAACATTGCCTTACTGTACTATAGGCAAGTTGTAACAGACACGCATGGAGCTCCAGTGCAGCAGTTCCGCTGTGTCAGCATTCAATGAATAGTTTCCTATTTTGACGTTTAGGCAGGAAACAAAAGTGTAGTGACAATTACCATATGCCGGCAATTTGGGCTATTAGCCAATCACACGGCTAATGGAACGTGACAGAATGCTAGCACTAGTCTCACATCACTTTATAGTTAATTCGAATCTCTGGCCCAAGGAGGCAACCGTTGCCAGAAAACACAGGCAGTTTATAAGTTTTTTATTTCCTCCGCATTTATTTTGTTATTTAAAGCAGAAGGAAAGGCTAAAAGTAAGTGACTTTAACAGAAAGGTCTATATAAATACACCAGTAACCCCTCAAAGTAATGCTGCTCTGAGTCCTCTGTCAAAAGAAACAGCACATTTCTTTCCTTCTATTGTGTACTCATGGGCTTCTGTATCAGACTTCCTGTTTTCAGCTTAAACCTCCAGGGCTAGGGCTTGAGCATGCTCAGTTTGCTCCTCTCTCCCTCCCTGCTGTAATCTGAGCACAGAGCTATGAGTGAGCAGGGAAAGGCAGGAAGTGATGTCATAACAAGCTAATATGGCAGCTGCTATCCTAAACATCTAAAGAGAAATCCTAGAGCTATTTACGCAGGCATGGTACAGCATCCTGCAGAATAAATATAGCTTTATAGCTTGCATTATTGTGGCTAATGTTATTATGGAGCTGCCACCTCTGTGCTGAATGGATCCCTCTGATTCAAGTATGGGGGTCTCTCATCTAAAATATTCGGGACCTCAGGTCATTCTGTTATTTGTAATTCCATGCCTTAAGACTGCTTAAAAAAGTTATTTAGTGTTTAAAGGGCATGTAAAGTCTAAAATAGAATAAGGCTAGAAATGCGGTATTTTGTATACTAAATATAAACATGAACTTACTGCACCACAAGCCTAATCAAACAAATGATTTATGCTTTCAAAGTTGGCTACAGGGGGTCGCCATCTTGTAACTTTGTTATACATCTCTGCAAGACCAAGACTGTGCACATGCTCGGTGTGGTCTGGGCTGCTTAGGGATCGTCATAAACAAAGCTGCTTGAGTTCTGCATGGCTGGGAAGTAAGGAGGGGGCTCTCCCTGCTGTTCATAAGTATAATTGTTTCCCTGCAGAGCAGTTAGGGACCGTCTGACAATTCCTATCCACAGCAGTAAATGAAGGGAGAATTTCACTGCATACAGTCAGGTTTCTTATAAAAACGGTACACATTTTTAAATTAAAGTATATTGGAGATAGGTTTCTTTTTCAATAAAGAAAGTAAAAGTGGGATTTTATTTTTTTGCCTTTATATGCCCTTTAAACAGGGGGAGAAAGACAAGATAGTGGAGAGAAAAAAGGTTTGTTTGTATAAATCGGATTCTCTCAGGACAAGGCAATATATTCAGGTGCTTTGTGATTAATAGGTTTTTGGATAAGAGATCCCATAGCTGCAGGGGCGATTCTTACCACCTTTCTGCCCCGAGGTGCTTTTCATGCGGCTGCCCTACCCACAATCTTTGCTCACCTTTCCAGGGGGTCCACATCACTAGTGAAAATAGTGCATTTGTCTTCTGTGCACTAGAAGAACCATATTTCTGGTTTGCCTGGTGGGTTTCTCAATTCTTCTCATGGGTGCAGCACCTCTGCATAGTTGTTCGATGAGCCCCTGACCTCTGCTTCTGGTAAGTTGAGGTTTTTGTTGCCTGGGGACATAGGGAAATTGTGACCTGTGGAAGGCCACAAGAAGTAGAAGCAGTAGCCATCACAGGAATCAAACCCATGACCTACCCAAGTCTTTGCTGTACCTGTAGAGATGCCTGCAGGCAAAACACAGTCAGGGCAACTCAACTATGGATTTGTAGCAACAGCACAACCCCAAAGCGATTATCCAGAAAGATATTTGGTTGCCTGTATTACTAGCCCATGAGCAGGTGCTGTGATGGCTTCCGAAGCATCTTGGACCTTCAGGGCTTCCTTGTGTTGGTGTTATTGGACCTCCAGGCACTTTGAGCAGTTCCGTTAGCTGCAGGTTTCCTTTGAAGTGACTTTAAATGGAGGTATTTCATGTTTCAGTATGCAGTTGTATTCTCAGTCAATTTGCAGTTAGTCATCATTTTTTAAAATTATTTAGGTCAATTACTATGTTCACTAAAATGAAAGTGGGGCCGTTTTACTTGACCAGTGAGCTTTCAGTGTTATGTGTCTTTATTGTCTTTGATCGATTTATTTTATCCTGTGGACTCACCAGCCCTAGTAGTGGGTTTTACTGCCTTTTAAAGAGCTAACGCTGTATTTTCCTTTGTCACATTATGAAAAATTTCCCTTCTTCCTGAATATTCTAGTTGATACCATAATCTCTGCGAGCATTTGGCTATTAAACTTGTAGCACTCTGTACCTGCACTGGCGCACGGTAATAATTGTAATAAAATTGAATTAGATTTTATTATATGCTGTATTACAGTTTGCCCGAAGCTTTCTGCACAGCCAATATGTATAGCAGCACAATACTCTGAATAAAAGAATAAGACACAAATGTCAGCCTTCAGCTCCTATATATATATTGTAATTATATCCATCTGGCATTTCTATCATTTCTATTCTCAAGAAGTGATTGTGTATTGGCCTGAAGGCAATTAAAGGACCTCTGTATTGCTATATTAATCAGTGCTCCCCAACCTTTTTACCCGTGAGCCACATTCAAATGTAAAAAAAGTTGGGGGGCAACACAAGAATGAAAAAATTCCCTGGGGTGCCAAATAAGGGCTGTGATTGGCTATTGGTAGAAATTCGATGTGAACAGCACCACAATATCTTGTAGAAATTTAAAATGCCTTTATTGCACACTTATAGGGCATTACCGCTATTACTGTGGTAATGCCCTATAAGTGTGCAATAAAGGCATTTTAAATTTCAACAAGATATTGTGGTGCTGTTCACATCGAATTTCTGCTGTATTTGCTGGTGGGAAGTGGCCACTGCAGAACCTGCAACCATACAAGGTAAGAAGATTTAACAAAGTTGTGCTGACTATTTTGCCTATATTGGCTATTGATAGCCCCTGTGTGGTAGCTAGTGGATGGGATCCCTGCTCTAAATGATCTTCTGCAGCCTTCTTATTATATCCACTATGGGAACCAGGGCCAGGTCTATTAAGCCATAGCAGCCAATCAGAGGTTTTGTTTTTAAACAACTGACTCGTAGATGCTACCTATTGATTGGTTGCTATGGGATACTAGACCAGCAATCATCCCATTTGCAGTGTTTCCAGAGGGGAGTGTCTGCTTTGCACAATAAAGCACAATAAAGACTGAATAGCAGGTATTCTGCTTCTTGCTGTTTCTTGATTTGCAAATTTAATACATTGGAAGTTAATCCTGTGGTTGCCGGTGACGGAGCACCAGTGCAAATCAAGAATATCCAAATAATGCTGGGTGCATGTGTGTTACCTTTAAATGTGAGTGTCTGCTTTGCTGTTACTGTAGGAAAACACAGCAGAAGACTTTAAATGGTATGTTAACCCAAAATAAAATGTTGGTTTGTGGGTTGGATTGTGCATTAGCTTGTGGATTGGATTGCGGATTTGGAGGATTGGTGTGTGGATTGGTGTGTGGATTGGTGTGTGGATTGGTGGGTGGATTGGTGGGTGGATTGGTGGGTGGATTGGTGGGTGGATTGGTGGGTGGATTGGTGTGTGGATTGGGTTGTGGAATGTTTGAGGTTGGATTGTGGAATGGGTTGTGGAATGGCTTGGGGTGCGGATAAAGCAGTTGCAGTCCATGCTGAGTGTCGGATCCAAGCGGGTAATTATGCGGGTTGTGGTTCGGGGTGCGGGTTCGGTTCCAGTTGGGTCCGGGTCTCAAAAATTCCAAAAAATGTGTTCCGCTGAGGACTCTATCCTATGGCTCAGACTCCATTTCTCACCAATCCTTGCATGTAGTGATATTTGGGTCTGGGGAAACTGCCCAACCTGCGGGTATTGGGTCGGCCCACACATAACTATTTGCATGCTTCATATGTCTGTCTTCTGCTGCGTTGATTTTGTAGTCGGTACCATAACTGCTGAGATTATTATTACAAGACTCAGCCTTGTAATCATCCATTGTTCTTGTATTTTTCTATATATTCATGCTTAATATGATATAAAAGCCTATCATTCAGTTCCGAGGCCCAACGTTTAGTTGGAGGGAGTGTATACGGTGTCCTCTGCTCAACAGGAAGGAGCCAGGACTAATGACACCCCATAAAGATACACGAGAATAGACACAAATCTATTCATTCTGTAACACGGCTAACCTTATGTGCTTAATAGGTGTAAATTTACTATTGATTTGTCATGCACTTATGCAGCATAATGAGCGCATTATCCTCCTGTAACGCCGGGGTCACTTCTTTGGGAATAGTGATATTTCATACGCATTTGCCTCTGCTGAATAAATGTCTCTCTCTCTCAAATTAGCCCTGATAATCTGTAACCCCCGGGGGACGTTTATCTCTGGAATGGATTGGCAGGGGCCGAAGCAAGATAATTCTTTAGCAAAGTGTCCCGCTCAAGCACTCCTGCCTTAATTATCAAAACGGCAATATTTGTGAATAATGCAAAAATTAGGCGTCGTTGTACTTCCGCTTCTGCTCTCATATATTTTTGGGAGAGATCCAGAATCTGCAGATATTGACTTAAAAAATTTGCTGATGATGTGATATCTGCTTTATATAAAGTTATTAATCAGCTATACTTGCACATGTTTACTTTGCTAACTTAAAGGGGAACTGAACCCAAACCATTAAACTTTCCCTTATGAAAGACCGTCATTCTAAGCAGATTTCCACTATAAATTCGTTGCATATTTTCAAAGGCTTTTAAGTTATTTGTTAATATAATTGCTATTCAAATCAGCATGTGTCTGTTCATTTCCTATTCTCTTCTTTCCCTTTCTAAAACGTTGAAACAAATGTAACCGATCTAGAGAGAAGCAAAGCCGCATGTTGCTACATTGTTTTCAGAAACGGATACCGACATTGCTCTCAGTAGCAGCTGCATTTAAACTGAACGACCAGCGGCCATTTTTACTAAATGGAACTATTGGTTAAGCTGGTGGGCATTGGGTTCATTAAAGGGGTTATTCACCTTTAAATAAACTTTTAATATGATGTAGAGAGTGATATTCTGAGACAATTAGCAATAGGGTTTCATTTTTTTTTATTTGTAGTTTTTAAGTAATGTAGCTTTTTATTCAGCAGCTCTCCAGTTTGTAATTTTTTAGCAACCTGGTTACTAGAGTCATAGAATCATACCTGTGACTTGTTAAGCTGTATACTTTAGTCATGTCAATTGTGCACAAAGTACACTTCCGGAGTTTCCACGTTACTTGTGTGTTAGTGACTAGGAGTAAGTAGCTCCATGACTTCTGCTTGGAAGTCGGACTGAATGAGGCAAGGGCTGCAGGGAGTCTTGAGGTATTTTTTGGAAGTGTTTCATTAGTTTTTTGTACCCCTGGAACTATAGCAGGGTGACTGTTACCCCAATGTTTCTATATATCTGTAACCTTGTTATGAGCTAAGGGGACCCAGTCTGAAGGTCAGTTAGGGGGAGATTTGGGGTGAGTGTTTATTTGTACCCTGGGTACCCCTGGAACTATAGCAGGGTGACACCCCAATGTTTCTATATATCTGTAACCTTGTTATGAGCTAAGGGGGCCCAGTCTGAAGGTCAGTTAGGGGGAGATTTGGGGTGAGTGCTTATTTGTACCCTGTGTACCCCTGGAACTATAGCAGGGTGACACCCCAATGTTTCTATATATCTGTAACCTTGTTATGAGCTAAGAGGGGCCAGTCTGAAGGTCAGTTAGGGGGAGATTTGGGGTGAGTGTCTATTTGTGGCCTTGGCTATTCTGGGCACCACAGTAGGGTACAACAGTATTTTTACCATTTTGTGGCATAGTGAGACCATAGTTCACTTGATGGTTAAACCTTGTTTAATGATTATGGCTGAGGGTTTGAAAAGCACAAAGATGAAAGTCATACATAGAGTTTAGAGGTGTCATGGCTCATGCTGCTGGGTTTTTGTTTGAAGCGTTGGGCTCAGCCATATTTGCAAGAGAATATAAAGGTGTTTGAAGTCGTTGCGAGGGAGGAAGAGGTGGAAGAGGTGCCAGGGATTAGACATTGGGGAGGGAAAAGTACCTGATTAGGAGAGGAGAGAGAACTCTCTGATGTTGTATAGTATAGAAGATAAAATAGTGCTTAGTGCTACGTCTTTGGCCGAGTATCATCCGCTTGATATAATCCCAAACATGTGATATGAGAATGAATTGCCCCATCATGCAGCACTGCTATCATTTATGGGGTCAGACTCCCCAGTGTCTGCTGCAGATCACATGAAGTTGGCTCCAGCTGGAAGTGCTAATAATTAGGCCTCTCTCTGCCAACTATGTAGTTGCAGGCCCCTCCCACTTACTCATGTCACATGGTGTAACTGTATGTATTTGTTATGGGCCAGTAACAGTTGTATTTGCCCCGTCACTGAATGGTTTAACTGCGGTGATAGTGGTTTGGGCAGGAAAATGAATGTAATGTTTCTGCCTCCCCTCCTCCTGTCTCTCCGTGGGCCCCGCTGCCTTGCTTTTCAATTATCTGATATCTCTCAGCCCTATTGACATCAATCTTCATTCCTATGAGATTCCTCCTTTGTCTCATTTTCCTGAGATGCAGCATTTTAGCCAAGTCTGTCTGATCTTTATTCCACCCTCCCTCCGACTTGCTGCTTCCAGCCTGTGCCTTCCATTTATTATAAGCTTTATCTTACCTGCACTAGTGCACAACAAGGAGTTTATATTCAAAGAGCAGCTAAATACAAATGTAACATTTTACCTACTGGATGAAAACATAATTCCAATCCAATTTTTAATATACAGTCAGCACTTGAAATAAGCTGCTCCTATATGTAAAATCTGCTTGTGTGGCTGGTTGTCTGTTTATGAACTGCTGTTTTACACACTCTATTGAATTGTGAGTTTCATGCTACTCTGGTTACCTGTATGTAATCCTTAGCTTCATGTGTAATCATTCCCAGTTACTGTATTCCCCTGTACTAAGCACAATTCAGCAGGAACAGTCCCCTAAGTTTGCTCATAGTCTGTACAGAGAGATCCCATAAAACTATGGCAGCATAGGTATTCCCTGTACTAAGCACAATTCAGCAGGAACAGTCCCTAAGTTTGCTCATAGTCTGTACAGAGAGATCCCATAAAACTATGGCAGCATAGGTATTCCCCTGTACTAAGCACAATTCAGCAGGAACAGCCCCCTAAGTTTGCTCATAGTCTGTACAGAGAGATCCCATAAAACTATGGCAGCATAGGTATTCCCTGTACTAAGCACAATTCAGCAGGAACAGTCCCCTAAGTTTGATTATAGTCTGTACAGAGAGATCCCATAAAACTATGGCAGCATAGGAATTCCCTGTACTAAGCACAATTCAGCAGGAACAGTCCCCTAAGTTTGCTCATAGTCTGTACAGAGAGATCCCATAAAACTATGGCAGCATAGGTATTCCCTGTACTAAGCACAATTCAGCAGGAACAGTCCCTAAGTTTGCTCATAGTCTGTACAGTGAGATCCCATAAAACTATGGCAGTATAGGTATTCCCCTGTACTAAGCACAATTCAGCAGGAACAGTTCCTAAGTTTGCTCATAGTCTGTACAGAGAGATCCCATAAAACTATGGCAGCATAGGTATTCCCTGTACTAAGCACAATTCAGCAGGAACAGTCCCTAAATTTGCTCATGGTCTGTACAGAGAGATCCATAAAAACTATGGCAGCATAGGTATTCCCTGTACTAAGCACAATTCAGCAGGAAACAGTCCCTAAGTTGCTCATAGTCTGTACAGAGAGATCCCATAAAACTATGACAGCATAGGTATTCCCTGTACTAAGCACAATTCAGCAGGAACAGTCCCCTAAGTTTGCTCATAGTCTGTACAGAGAGATCCCATAAAACTATGACAGCATAGGTATTCCTCTGTACTAAGCACAATTCAGCAGGAACAGTCCCTAAGTTTGCTCATAGTCTGTACAGAGAGATCCCATAAAACTATGGCAGCATAGGTATCCCCTGTACTAAGCACAATTCAGCAGGAACAGCCCCTAAGTTTGCTCATAGTCTGTACAGAGAGATCCCATAAAACTATGGCAGCATAGGTATTCCCTGTACTAAGCACAATTCAGCAGGAACAGCCCCTAAGTTTGTTCATAGTCTGTACAGAGAGATCCCATAAAACTATGGCAGCATAGGTATTCCCTGTACTAAGCACAATTCAGCAGGAACAGTCCCTAAGTTTTATCTGCTTCCCCTGTGCAATTCTAGTCCACATTCAGCAGAACGGTGCATTAATGGCAGGCAGTAACAAGGCTGTATCTAGGGGCTAAAATAAATACATATAAATAGGGTAAGCAGAGGTCCCTAGGGCAGCCCTGCCTCTTGATTGTCACAGGCTTCCCCATGTGCCATTCATGTTTTGTGTTTTAATTTAGATTATCTTTTTTTCCATGTCACCTTCTTGATCTTTCCTTTTTCTTCTTTCCCTCTAGACCTCACGCAATATAAAGGCAGATAAGGAAGGAACCCATTACTGCCACATCCCACCCAGGACCAGAATCCAAGGTGCCCCGGCATGGTGTCCTGCAACTCGTGGCCTCTCAAACAAGTGATATGCGTCCTTCAGCTGACAGCAGTGCTGTGAGGTACGGCCATCTTGTTGCCTATTTGCATGGCAGTCCTTTAAGCTGTGGGCACACTGAGCTCCAGACTGAGAGAAGCAGATCCGCTCCATGGCCCATCTCCATTGATTAGAATTGCTTCTGCTTGCCCACACATCAGTCTGCCTTTGTGAATTTGAGACGACTTTTGCTGAGTGAGTGTGAGGAAGCAATTCAAATCAATGAAGGTGGGCCATGGAATGGATCCGCTTCTCTCAGCTTGTAGAAATACACAGACTGAGAGCAGCAGAGCCTACAGCTCTATCTGTACCTACAGCCTTACTGTTCATTTGTTACAGTTCAGTTTAAAAATAAAAACTGGGTAAATAGTCTGTGAAATATTAATAATGTATCTAATATAGTTAATCAGTCAAAAATGTAATGTATAAAGGCTGGAGTGAGTGGATGTGTAACATAATAGCCAGAACTCTACTTCCTGCTTTTCAGCTCTCTAACTCTGAGTTAGTTAGTGACTATAAGGGGGGCCACATGGGACATAACTGTTCAGTGAGTTTGCAATTGATCCTCAGCATTCAGCTCAGATTCAAAAGCAACAGTTATGGCACATGTGCCCCCCCCCCTCACGTCACTGATTGGTTACTGCCTGGTAACCAATCCGTGAAAACCAAGAGAGCTGAAAAGCAGGAAGTAGTGTTCTGGGTATTATGTTACACATCCAGTCACTCCAGCCTTTATACATTACATTTTTGCTTAACTAATTATATTAGAAACATTTTTTATTTTGCACAGCCTATTTACCCAGTTTTTATTTTTACGCTGAATTATTCCTTTAACTACAGGAATTTCTTCTCTGCTGCATAGATACTAGTGATGCACTGAATCCATTTTGAATTCAGCCCAATCCCGAATCCTTTGTGAAAGATTCGGCCAATTACCGGACCAAATCCTAATTTGCATATTCAAAATAGGGTCTTCGGGAAGGGAAAAGGTTTAAAAACATTTTAAACTACCTTGTTTTATGCTGGAAAGTCATTTGATTTACAGCCCGGCACCTAATTTGTAGGTACAAGGATTCAGCCGAATCCTGCTGAAAAAGGCCGAATCCCAACGCGAATCCTGGATTTGGTGCATCCCTAATAGATACCTACACATTGAGGGGAATTCACAAAAGTGTCAGGAACGAAAAAATGTCTTTAAAATGTCGTAGAAAGTGTCGTAGCAACAGCCGACAAATTCACAGAGCAATTTTCCGACATGTACGACACTGAATTAGTGTCGTTAAAAGTGGGCGTGGTTTTTTCAGCGTCACTTTTCCCGACATTTTAATGAATTACTCGTAAACTCATTTTTTTTTACTGACAATTTTTCAGACACTTTAGGCTCTCCAAAATGAAAATGTCAGTCAAATTGTCTTTTAAAAAGTCTTGGTTAATGTCGTTTGTACGATGAAAAGATATACGACATTTTAGAAAATTGACAGACTTACGAGACATTCAGAGATGGTAACCTCTGCCTTTGTGAATTTGCCGTTCGTATGACAATTTTACAAATTTGTCGACCGCCACTTCTGGGTTACTTTTTTTACCGACACTTTTGTGAATTACCCCCATTGAGTTTTCTGATAACCTTTCAGTTATACATATATTTATGGCTTGGGGACCACTTTAACCCTTCAAAGCTGCAAATGCTATCACACCTGTTGTCACTTGGATTCTGGGAGCTAAAGTTGAGCAGGTCTCCTTGGAGGCAGACTGGAGCTTCCATACTATGAGCGCTTTGAGGACTGACCTCTGTTATAATGGTGGAATGGGTGCAGCCCCTGATTAGTATTCAAATTAAATACTAGTATTCCCCCTAAAGGTGCCCAGATTGAATGACAGCTAGGGTATTATGATTTAGGAGGTAGCCCAAAATGCATCAGACTTGATGGTCCAGGGTTATTGTTTCTGTTGTACCTAATAAAGATTGTTGCCTGAATAGCTGCTCTTCTTTGGTTATTTGACATTCCCCCCTGTCCAGTTTGAATGACAGTTAGGGTACAAGGGACATTCCCCCTAAAGGTGCTCAGATTGAATGACAGTTAGGGTATTTTGATTGAGGAGGTAGCCCAAAATGCATCAGACTTGTTGGTCCAGGGTTACGGTTTCTGTTGTATCTAATAAAGATTGTTGCCTGAATAGCCGCTCTTCTTTTTTTATTTGACTTTTCCCCTGTCCAGTATGAATGACAGGGTGTATGGGACATTCCCCATAAAGGTGCCCACATTGATTGACAGGGTATTTTGATTTAGGAGGTAGCCTAAAATGCATCGGACTTGTTGGTCCAGAGTTACGGTTTCTGTTGTATCTAATAATGATCGTTGGCTGGATAGCCGCTCTTCTTTTGTTATTTGACATTCCCCCTGTCCAGTTTGAATGACAGTTATGATACAAAGGACATTCCCCCTAAAGGTGCTCAGATTTAATGACAGGGTATTTTGATTGAGGAGGTAGCCTAAAATGCATCAGATTTGATGGTCCAGGGTTACTGTTTCTGTTGTATCTAATAAAGATAAAGATAGCCGCTCTTCTTTTGTTATTTGAGATTCCCTCTGTCCAGTTTGAATGACAGTTAGGGTACAAGGGACATTCCCCCTAAAGGTGCCCAGATTGAATGACCTTTGGTTGAAACCAGGTGTCTGATAACAGTAGGAAAGTGGGGCCACTTGCATCTTACAAGCCTGCGCGTTACTGGGAAGGTCACTGGTTTGAGCCCAGTTGGCTAAAGAATCAGATGAAACGGTGCTGCTGGTTGGCTGAATAAAATACATTGGCAATAACCAGTTAAGGTTTTATATAGGCTCAATTCTTCAATATCAGTCCCTTTTAACCATTGTACAGAGATGTTCCAATCTTTGGTAAAGTCCTGTTTCTATTTAATTGAAATAAACTACCTGAATTTAAAAAAAAAAATTCTATAGGCTCATGGACTTCAGCATTAATAAAATATCCGTTGCCCTGTGAGTAAAGCAGTTGTGCTATAATGTTGGGATGGCAATAGTTCCATGGTATAGTTTGACGTCTCCCTTTGTGATTATGTTGGCTCATAACAAGGTTACGGCTAGGGTTGCCACCTGGCCGGTATTTTACCGGCTTAGCCGGTAAAAATGTTGGTTGATCCCAATGTTATTAATAGGGAAAAAGGATAAGTATATAGAAAGGCCGGTATTTTTTTCCAGAAAAGATGGCAACCCTAGTTACGGCTAAATGAAATGAAAACATCGCCATTCAGTCAAAACGATATCCAAGGACTTCACCCCAATTAACCTTCAGGCTTGCCTTCATGGAGTGTTTAGGAGAGGAATCATTGCCCCCCCAACCTCACCTCCGTGCCCCGGCCCTGCAATGGGAAACCCTGCTGTAAAGCACTTGCAGGAACGAGAGGAACATGTGTCCTTGGGACTGGGATTAATTGAAAAGCATAAATCTCACACACACCTCACCCAGATTGGCATCTCCTGACAGACACCCAAGATAAATAGTTAACCAGTTAATTGGATTTAGGCAACAAGTTCATTTTCTGAAGTGTCAGTGTCATCAGCTTATCTCATATCGACTCCCATTCTCCTTACATTGCTTTTAGCCCACCCATAAATTATCTTGCAACACATACCCCCACCATTCATCTCCGTTATGACAACAAGTTCTTACCCAGGGGCTGGGACACTGCACATCGCCCCTTACACACATAGTACGGGTATGGGATCCATTCTCTGGAAACCCTCCGAATTACGGAAAGGCCATCTCTCATTGTCTCTGTTATAATCAAATAATCCAAATTTTTAAAAATGATTTCCTTTTTCTGTGTAATAATAAAACAGTAGTTTGTACTTGATCACAACTAAGATATAATTAATCCTTATTGGAAGCAAAACCAGACTATTGGGTTTAATTAATATTTACATGATTTTCTAGTAGACTTGAAGATCCAAATTACAGAAAGATCTGTTATCCAGAAAACCACATGTCCCGAGCATTCTGGATAGCAGGTCCCATACTTGTACTTGCATTAGCATACTGCATGTCATCTCCGGTAATTTTTAGTATGTTCTAAATTCTAAGCAACTTTTCCTCTAGTTGTTTTTGTTGTAATTATTATTTTTATTTGTTTTTCTTCTTGCCTTCCTTCCAGGCTACAACTGAAATTTCTATTATTGCCCAGATCACAGGTTGACCCTGCCAGTTCCCCTTTATTGTTGTTCTTTATTTTTTTAAGATTCTCTTTTCTTTTCAGGCCTTATTCATCTTTTATTTTGATTTCAAACTTCTTCCTGGTTGCTAAGGCAATACATATGGAAATCAATGAACATTTTAGATCCACGTGTATTGGAAAGTTGGTTAGAATTACCTTCTAACCAACTTTGTTTTCATTTGCAAAAAAAAAAAGGGAGTTGTAAGAACATATTAAACATCAAAGGTGTTGGTATCAGGGACAGCGCTGAGCACATAATCAAGTTATAGATATATAGAAACATTGGGGTAACAGTCACCCTGCTATAGTTCCAGGGGTACCCAGGGTACAAATAAGCACTCACCCCAAATCTCCCCCTAACTGACCTTCAGACTGGGCCCCCTTAGCTCATAACAAGGTTACAGATATATAGAAACATTGGGGTAACAGTCACCCTGCTATAGTTCCAGGGGTACCCAGGGCACAAATAATCACTCACCCCAAATCTCCCTCTAACTGACCTTCAGACTGGGCCCCCTTAGCTCATAACAAGGTTACAGATATATAGAAACATTGGGGTAACAGTCACCCTGCTATAGTTCCAGGGGTACCCAGGGTACAAATAATTACTCACTCCAAATCTCCCCCTAACTGACCTTCAGGCTGGGCCCCCTTAGCTCATAACAAGGTTACAGATATATAGAAACATTGGGGTGTCACCCTGCTATAGTTCCAGGGGTACCCAGGGTACAAATAAGCACTCACCCCAAATCTGCCCCTAACTGACCTTCAGACTGGGCCCCCTTAGCTCATAACAAGGTTACAGATATATAGAAACATTGGGGTGTCACCCTGCTATAGTTCCAGGGGTACCCAGGGCACAAATAAGCACTCACCCCAAATCTCCCCCTAACTGACCTTCAGGCTGGGCCCCTTAGCTGATAACAAGGTTACAGATCTATAGAAACATTGGGGTAACAGTCACCCTGCTATAGTTCCAGGGGTACCCAGGGCATATAAGCAATCAGCCCAAATCTCACCCTAAATGGCCTGTTTAATCTTCTCTATTTTTTTTGCCTTCAGCCCTACAGAAACCATGTCACATTACACAGATGAACCTCGATTTACAATAGAGCAGATAGACCTCCTACAGCGGCTGCGACGCACGGGAATGACCAAGAATGAGATTCTCCATGCGCTGGAGACGTTAGAGCGGCTCGACCAAGAGCACAGTGATAAATTCAGCAGGAGGTCCACCTACGGGACAGGTTCCTACAGCAACAACAATGTTCCAGCCTCTTCCTCTACAGCCACCGCTTCCACCCAGACCCTTCATTGTGGGATGTCTCCCTCCCCAAGCAACAGTTGCGACACCTCCCCACAACCTTGCACTACCAATCAGAACGGGAGGGAGAGCAGCGAGAGGGTGGCCACGTCCAATGGCAAGTTGTCTCCAACGCGGTATCATGCAAATAGCATCGGCCCAAGGTCGTACAGCTTCGAAGCCTCGGAGGAAGATCTAGATGTGGATGACAAAGTGGAGGAACTGATGAGGTCAGTAAAGTGCATTAGGCAAGACTTATGCTGTGTTGGTTGCTGGCAATTGGGGTTGCCACTTTGCTTGTATTTGACTGGCCCTGTTGGTAAATCACCAGCTAGGCACCAGCACCTGTTTTACCTGCAATGCAGTTACCCTATTATTTCCACCCTACCCTTACCCTCTCCCCTGCCGATCTTCTCTTCTAACCCCAGATCCACCCAGTCTGCCCATTTTCTGGCCCCATCGCCCCTTTTTCCAATTCTGATGCTAATTGCACTGGTTTCTGTGCTGCCATGTAGTAATTATCTGTATTAATTACTAATCAGCCTTATATTGTGACATTTCTATTCTATATGTACTGTATATTGTGAGTGGCTCCCTAAGCTCAGTAAGTGACAGCAGCACAGAGCATGTGCAGTGAATCAGCAGAAAAGAAGATGGGGAGCTACTGGGGCATCTTTGGAGACACAGATCTTTACTGCTAAAGGGCTGTGGTTGCCTTGGGCTGGTACAGAAGCACAAAACATCACGTACAACATTTCTACCTAGTTAGGCTTTAGTTCTCCTTTAAGGGTCACTACTTCCAAAAAATGAAGGTTATTATTTTGACTTGATTAATGTATATTTAGTAAACTGTATCAGTTATTCAAATGAAAAGGGCTGGTTTTGATTGCAGTGTGTTTATCAGTTCTGCTGTGTTCGGCCATCTTTACTTATAACATAACTAACAAGCCCCTCCCAGTTTATTATGTTCAATGGAGCCTTTGATAATGCATATCCATCAGCTGCCCGCACAATTCCTATCAGAGTTCATTATCTCTGCTGAACTGGTTGCATTTATTGTTGCTAAGGTGCCCACGATTGGCCGCTGATAATGATTGGCTAGGATCCCGGCCTGTACTTTATAAGGAGGAGGAGTGATTAGCAGCTGATAAGTTAGAAGAGATCGCTGCTTTTACTTTGATCCCTCATTTCAGACCCGCAGAGCAATAAATCACAGATCTGAGCAGTCTCAGAGCTAATGAGTTTTGCATTTTCCACTTCGCTTCCTGACTCCTGACATCATACTGATTGAGTTGTGCGGCTCCTGCTGGATCTTCCCTCCTCCCTTTATTGCTGCTCTCCTGTTAAAGGGGCAGTTTACTTTCAATTTAACTTTTTAGACTCATGCAGGCTTATTTTGTAGTTGGTACTGCAGCTTCCAGTCTTAAAATTTAGGCTCTCTAGTTGCTAGGCTTATTTTACTCTAGCAACCGGGCAGCTGCATTGTACCCCCACCCAAAAGAACACCAGGTACTATGTTCATGTGCATTCATGAAAGTAGAATGGGAAGGAAGAAACAAAAAACACCCGAATAAAACATCTTAGACCAACAGGAATGTTTCAAATTATCCGTATGTAACATAGTAAATGTTTAATGTCCCATTTAAATGGGTTGTTCGCCTTTAAATTAACTGTTAGTGTGATGTAGAGAGGGATATTCTGAGACCATTTGCAATTGGTTTTCATTTTTTTATTATTTGTGGTTTTTGAGTTAAGCTTTTTATTCAGCAGCTCTCCAGTTTGCAATTTCAGCAGTCTGGTTGCTAGGGTCCAAATTCCCCTAGCAACCATGTATTGATTTGAAGAAGAGACAGGAATATGAATAGGAGACGGCCTGCTAGACAATGCCAAAGTTTCTTCCCACAAGCAATTAGAGAACTTAACACGATACAATAACTGTTCCCTGCAACTGTCACTAGGGATGAGCGGTAATTTTTTTTTTTATTTTTTTTTTTTTTTGCTGAGTTTTCGCCTTGGAAATTACACCCATAGACTCCAATGGAAGAAAAAAAATTTACCCACATCAAAAAAAAAAAGAATTGTTACCCATAGACTTAAATGCATTTAGGTGAAGCGAAATGGGTCAGATTCGTCCAGCCCTAACTGTCACTTTTTCTTTATCCTTAAATGATTGGATACATTTGCCCCCAGATGAAAGCTGGAAAGATTCTGAAGAAATAATGAAACTATAAAAAAATAAGTAATGAAGAACACTCCAAAAGTTGCTTACAACTGGCCATTCTACAACACACTGAGCTAATGTAAAGATGAAACACCACTTTAAAGGGGCTCTAACTCAAGATTTTCTATCGTGCTTTACCCTGTTCTAAGCATAATTCATTATGTACGTTTTCTATATTTTGTTACTTTTATAGGCAGTGTTATACTATCATGGCTTCGTTTTATGGGATCTCTCTGTACAGACTATGAGCAAACTTAGGGACTGTTCCTGCTGAATTGTGCTTAGTACAGGGAATACCTATGCTGCCATAGTTTTATGGGATCTCTCTGTACAGACTATGAGCAAACTTAGGGACTGTTCCTGCTGAATTGTGCTTAGTACAGGGAATACCTATGCTGCCATAGTTTTATGGGATCTCTCTGTACAGACTATGAGCAAACTTAGGGACTGTTCCTGCTGAATTGTGCTTAGTACAGGGAATACCTATGCTGCCATAGTTTTATGGAATCTCTGTACAGACTATGAGCAAACTAAGGGGACTGTTCCTGCTGAATTGTGCTTAGTACAGGGGAATACCTATGCTGCCATAGTTTTATGGGATCTCTCTATACAGACTATGAACAAACTAAGGCGACTGTTCCTGCTGAATTGTGCTTAGTACAGGGAATACCTATGCTGCCATAATTTTATGGGATCTCTCCGTACAGACTATGAGCAAACTAAGGGGACTGTTCCTGCTGAATTGTGCTTAGTACAGGGGATACCTATGCTGCCATAGTTTTATGGGATCTCTCCGTACAGACTATGAGCAAACTTAGGGGACTGTTCCTGCTGAATTGTGCTTAGTACAGGGGAATACCTATGCTGCCATAGTTTTATGGGATCTCTCTGTACAGACTATGAGCAAACTAAGGCGACTGTTCCTGCTGAATTGTGCTTAGTACAGGGGATACCTATGCTGCCATAGTTTTATGGCATCTCTCTGTACAGACTATGAGCAAACTTAGGGACTGTTCCTGCTGAATTGTGCTTTTATGGGATCTCTCTGTACACATCATAGGTGCACACACAAGGCCCTGTGCATGTAATTGTTCCCGTGTGGCTGCTGTGCCAGGGCTAGTACTAGCCACACTGGGGCTGTTGGCTAAACAAATACGAGCCATTTCCCACTCAAACACTGTAATTGCTTTGGAGATTTCTCATTTCTTTTCCTTAATTAGAAAATAGATTACAGTTCAGTTTTGGCCTTTACTTGCCGCTGTATTTCATTTCATTGTTTAATTAAATGCTTTCTTTTCCCAACCTTCCAGTGCACTACGCTGGGTCACAAAAACCTCTGTGACTAGTGATGACTGAAAATTTTCACTGGGTTCTACTGTGAAAAAGACGCCCATAGAGTCCAGTGGGTGGGAAAAAAACAAATGTCGCCCGTAGTCTTCTGTTTTGTGAATTCAGCGGCTCTCCAGTTTGCAATTTCAAAAATCTGGTTGCTAGGGAACAAATTACCCTAGCGACAATGCATTGCTTTGAATGAGACTGGGATATGAATAGGAGAGGCCTGAATAGAAAGAGGAGTAATAAAATGTAGCAATAACCATACATTTGTAGCCTTGCAGAGTATTTGTTTTTTAGATGGGGTCAGTGACCCCCATTTGAAAGCTGGAAAGAGTCAGAAGAAGAAGGCAAATAATTAAAAAACTGTAATAAAAAAAAAAGACGAATTGGCCATTGTCTAACTAAAAGTTAACGTAAAGGTGAACTACCGTATATACTCGAGTATAAGCCGTCCCGAGTATAAGCCGAGGTATCTAATTTTACCTCCAAAAACTGGGAACGCTTATTGACTCGAGTATAAGCCTAGGGTGAGAAATGAAGCAGCTTCTGGTAAGTTTCAATCAAAAAATTGAGGGTTTCTGCTGCCAATGGAGGTGCCGGCGTCTCGTTTTTGGATGCGGCGACCATTCTTGGACGCCGGCGAATATTCTTGGAGACTATTCTTGGACGCCGGCGACTATTCTTGGGCCTAAAATTAGGGCACTGCTGGTAGGTTTCCGGAGCAGGAAGAGGGCAGATTTATAGTAGGGAGGCGCCAAATCCAGGATTCGGTTCGGGATTCGGCCTTTTTCAGCAGGATTCGGATTCGACAGAATCCTTCTGTCCGGCCGAACCGAATCAAATCCGAATACTGATTTGCATATGCATATGCAAATTAGGGACGGAAAGGGAAATCGCGTGAAGTAAAAAATGTTTTCTACTTCCCACCCCTAATTTGCATATGCAAATTAGGATTTGGTTTAGTATTCGGCCGAAATAGTGGATTTGGTGCATCCCTAATTTATAGAGCGCCAGTGGGTCCGGATTGGCTCTTGCCTAGCGAGTCTGGGTTGGTCACGGATCTGCTGAACTGGACCCACAGGACTCTAGTGTGAGCTGTTTCTGGGTGTGCCGGCAGCAAAGTGGTTTAAACTGATCAGGGGACAGCTTGACACACACTTTTTTATCAAGGGTTCGAATTGAAAATTAGAAATTCAAATTTTCACGTTTTTTATGGTCAAATTCAACTAGGTAGTTGTTCAAATTCAATTCGAGGTTTTTTAAAAATCCAAATTCGATTTTCGAGATTTATCATACTCTGGCCCTTTAAGTACTCGGATTCGGTGTAAAACCTGCCGAATTGCTGTTTAAGTCATTGGGAGATGGCCAGGGATCAATTTTGTGTTGTTTGCAGCCTTCCTGAAAATCAAGTTTTTTTTGTTTTTCTTCGGAGAAAAAAAAAACGAATGGAGTTTTTAAAATTCAAATCAGATTCAATTCGATATGAGTTTTCGGGTTGATTCCATTCATCCGAGTTTAAAAATTTTAATAAATCTCGATTGGTCATAATTCGAATTTATGGGCGTTAAGGGGAGTTTTTTAAATTTAATTTAAAAACTCTCAAATGAGATACAGTTTTTCTTTTGCTTTTAACATTCTTAGCCCCATCACGGGTCAGAAATAGAATTTGCCGAATAAATTGCTGTTTTTGCCTATGGGGGTCAATTGGTGGACTTTGAAAAATCTAAATTTTTTTTTTTTTTTTTTTTGAAAGTACTTCGAATCAAATTCAATCTTACTTCGATGCGAACTATCAAATATAGCCTATTAACCTGCAAAAAAAAATCCTTTTTTTTAATAAGTTTCGGTTGGTCTTTTTTTATTTGAACTTCAAAGTTCAAAAAAACTCCCATTACTTCTAAATTCAACCCTTGATTAATCTGCCCGTGTGTGTATATAATATAGTGAATAAAGTACCCCCTCTTGTAAATTATAAGGATATTATAAGTTACCGAGGAGTTTCATGGCCATATAAAATCATGAGGCCGAAGGCCATGGAACTCCGAGATAATTTCTAATATCCTCATATTTTGCAACTGGGGGTACTTTATTTATTATAATACACAAGTTTCAGTGAGTCATGTGACAGAACTGACATCAGAACTCATCGTTTATAACTGATGACATCAGAACTCACCGTTTATAAGGATATAATTTACAAGATATTCATGGCATTTGTGTATTATAAATAAATAAAATGTCATTAAAGGGATATTCTCATGGGAAAAAAACATTTTTCCAAAATGAATCAGTTAATAGTGCTGCTCCAGCAGAATTCTGCACTGAAATCCATTTCTCAAAAGAACAAACAGATTTTTTTATATTCAATTTTGAAATCTGACATGGGGCTAGACATATTGTCAATTTCCCAGCGGCCCCAAGTCATGTGACTTGTGCTCTGATAAACTTAAATCACTCTTTACTACTGTACTGCAAGTTGGAGTGATATCACCCCCTCCCTTTTCCCCTCCAGCAGCCTAACAACAGAACAATGGGAAGGTAACCAGATAACAGCTCCCTAACACAAGATAACAGCTGCCTGGTAAATCTAAGAACAACACTCAATAGTAAAAACCCATGTCCCACTGAGACTCCTTCAGTTACATTTAGAAGGAAAAACAGCAGCCTGCCAGAAAGCATTTCTCTCCTAAAGTGCAGGCACAAGTCACATGACCAGGGGCAGCTGGGAAATTGACAAAATGTCTAGCCCCATGTCAGATTTCAAAATTTAATATAAAAAAATCTGTTTGCTCTTTTGAGAAATGGATTTCAGTGCAGAATTCTGCTGGAGTAGCACTATTTACTGATGTTTTTGAAAAACACACGTTTTCTCATGACCGTATCCCTTTAAGGGGGAGGCACCTTCTGTGCAAAGCATTTTGGCAGCCATATTTGATCAAGTACAACTCGGGTTACAGAGGCACCTGTGGGGTTAAATGCCCATTTGTGATACATTTATGGGGCCCCAGTAACTGCCAGTTCTTTGCTCTGTGCCATCTCGAACGTTGCCATTCTGTGCCATTCTGATTTATTGGTTGGAGACTGCAGAAGGGCATTACCTGGATTAGGAGATGCAGAATTGTATCAAGTCTTTTTCATTAATATAAAGAGAGAGGGAAAAAAACTCTATTCCATCAGGATTCGGCTGTAACTGCCCAAGGAATGTTCAAGTACCGCAAGCAATCAATAAAAAAGTCTCAATAAATCTAATTTTTCAGCTGGAATCCCAGACAGGTTATATATTGGCTTTCTGTGCAGACACGCGGCTATGTAATGCTACCTGTGATTTATTAGGGCATTATTTAACTGGGATGTGGCTCATAATGCTAAATCTCATGTTTATTTCTCCAAATTGTCTGCTCAAGGACTTTCTTATATGGAAAAGATCTGCTTCAAGGGGTGCTTCACCTAAAAGTTAAAGGGGACCTGTTACCCAAGTAAATAATTCCAAATCCTATTCAACCATGTTAGTCAAGCAAAATGAACTTTAATTACGCTGTAAAAATATGTTTGAATCTTGTTTTCTTCCATCTGTGAATTCATAATTATAGCAAGCAGGCAGGAGCCATTTTGTGGACACTGTTATTAAAGGAGAAGGAAAGCTCTAAGACAGTTTATTGCCAACATATTAGCCACAATAGTGCAAGCTAGAATGCTATATTTATTCTGCAGAATGCTTTACCATACCTGAGTAGCAGCTCTAGACACTGTATCTGTTTGTTTAGGATAGAAGCTGCCATATTAGCTTGGTGTGACATCACTTTCTGTCTGAGTCTCTCCCTGCTCACTTACAGCTCTGAGCTCAGATTACAGTAGGGAGGGGAGGAGGGAGAGAGGAGCAAACTGAGCATGCTCAAGCCCTAGCCCTGGAGGTTTAAGCTGAAAACAGGAAGTCTGATACAGAAGCCTATGAGTACACAATAGAAGGAAAGGAATGTGCTGTTTGTTTTGACAGGGGACTTTCCTTCTTCTTTAAGGCAAGGCTGAGATTCTAAATGAGTTTACAACATCCATGAATACTTCAAGAAAAAAAAATAATTTGGGTTTTATGTTTAATTTTAAAAGGACATTTATTATACAGCGTTTTATGTCTGGGTGACAGGTCCACTTTAACTTTTAGTGTGTTATACAATGGCCAATTCTAACCAGTTTTTATTTGTTTTTCATTGTTTATTTATTTTTATAGTTTTTGAATTATTTGCCTTTCCAGCTTTGAAATGGGGGGGGCCACTGACCCCATCTTAAAACAAATGCTCTGTAAGGCGACACATTTATAGTTGTTACTTTTTATTCCTCATCTTTCTATTCAGGTCTCTCCTATTCATACTCCCGTCTCTTATTCAAATCAGTGCATGGTTGCTAGGGGAATTTGGACTGTAGCAACCAGGTGGCTGAAATTGCAAACTGGAGAGCTGCTGAATAAAAATTCAAATAACTCAAAAACCATAAAAAATGAAAACCAATTGCAAATTGTCTTAGAATATCCCTCTCTCAACTATACTAACGAAAAGTTAACTCAAGGTGAACAACCGCTTTAAAGGGGACTGAACTTACCCCCCCCCCCCAGTCTGTAGACCTTGGTTTTCCTCACTGCAGTTGGGCTTTGCCACAAGGCTTGGATTCTGAGCCACTAGGGTGACCTCGTGCTATTTCCATTCACCAGTTGGGAACTGTTGGGAAATCCAAAATGGCGGCAGCTAATACAGAGTTGAAGCAGGGATTTTGGAGTGTGCACTTGTTTTTATTTACTTAAAAAAGAGAGGCTTTGGTTCGGTGCACAAGATTATTATACAAGGGGAACGTTTTATATACATTTTTACTCACTTTAATTGCCCTTTAAAGGGATCCTGTCATCGGAGAACATGTTTTTTTCAAAACACATCAGTTAAAAGTCACATGACTTTTTTCCCATGACAGTATGCCTTTAAGGTAAACCACAACTGGTTTACTTTCAGCCCTTCTGCTGTGGCCCTATGGGCTCTTGTCATTGTTGGCTTTGCAACGGCACCTTTAAGTTAACTTTTAGTATGTTATAGAATGGCTTCATTGTTTTTTTTTTTTATAGTTTTTGAATTATTTGCCTTCTTCTTCTGACTCTTTCCAGCTTTCAAATGGGGGGTCACTGACCCCATCTAAAAACAAATGCTCTGTAAGGCTACAAATGTATTGTTATTGCTACTTTTTATTCCTCCTCTTTCTATTCAGGCCTCTCCTATTCATATTCCAGTCTCTTATTCAAATCAGTGTATGGTTACTAGGGGAATTTGGACCCCAGCAACTAGAGTGCTGAAATTACAAACTGGAGAGCTGCTGAATAAAAAGCTAAATAAGTCAAAAGCCACAAATAATAAAAAATGAAAACCAATTGCAAATTGTCTCAGAATATCCCTCTCTGCACCATACTAACAGACGCCTCCCACTGACCTTATACTTTGGTGTGAGTGATGGGGGGAATTTAACTAGGGATGCACCGAATCCACTATTTTGGATTCGGCCGAACCCCCGAATCCTTCGTGAAATATTTGGCTGAATACCGAACCATAATTTGCATATGCAAATTAGGGATGGGAAGGGGAAAACATTTTTTACTTCCTGGTTTTCTGACAAACAGTCACGAGATTTCCCTCCCCGCCCCTAATTTGCATGTGCAAATTAGGGGTCGGCTGGGCACAAGGATTCGGCCAAATCCTGCTGAAAAAGGCCGAATCCCGAACCGAATCTTGGATTCAGTGCATCCCTAAATTTAACGCCTGTTTAGTACAACTTGAGTGGCACCTGTATTGATTAAATATGCGCAAGCAACAGGCCTATTGGATCTACAGATTGATATATACGGATATGGGACCTGTTATCCAGAATGCCTGGGACCTGGGGTTTTCCCGGATAAGGAATAGGATTGCTTTTTCTATAATAATAAATATTGATCATACCTCCGTTGGGATCAAGTGCAACTTGCTGCCTTATTACAGGGGAATAGGAAATCTTTTTTAAAAATTAGACTGATTTGATTAAAATCAATAAAAGGACCTTGCCTTTATTTGGAGTTTTCTTGAAACTGGG
The DNA here is from genome assembly GCF_017654675.1 of Xenopus laevis. Lineage (NCBI taxonomy): Eukaryota > Metazoa > Chordata > Amphibia > Anura > Pipidae > Xenopus > Xenopus laevis. Next base: position 138,237,116 of record NC_054380.1, on the reverse strand, counting down.
TTTCCAGATAACCGATCCCTTGATGCAATATGGCCATAGGACAATGGACGGAGACCTTCTTTCCTGACATGGGGCGTAGTATAGGTACAGGATCCGTTATTCAGAAATTTCTGAATTACGGAAAGGCCCATAGACTCCATTTTATCCATATAATCTAAATAATTAAAAATGATTTCCTTTTTCTGTGTAGTAATAATAAAACAGTAGCTTGTACTTGATCCCAACTAAGATATAATTAATCCTTTTTGGAAGCAAAACCAGCCTATTGGCTTTATTTAATGTTTACGTGATTTTCTAGTAGATTTAAGGTGTGAAGATGCAGATCACGGAAAGACTCGTTATTCGGAAAACCCCAGGTCCTGAGCATTCTGGATACCAGGTACCTGTACAGATAGAGTTCTATTGATGCCAGACGGCCAATCACTGTGGATCAGGAAGGGGCAGCACCAATGGTCATCCACGACTGCCCCCCAGAGAATGCAGCAGTGAGGGGATGTGTTTGGGGTTCATTTCCCCCGCTCCCCACAACTCCCTGTAACCAGCACCTGCGCCTGATTCAGCGCTGACATGACTTTTTGTTTTGTTTCTCCGCTGAGCCACTTTCCTGAATTATTTGCCAATAAATTACCCGGGCGCTGCAGCTGCTGCTTTAAATCCTGCTTTTTCTCCCCTCCGGCTGATTTTACGGCTGTGTTTTTATGTGGGAAGTAAAAGATTGATGTGTCCCCTCAGTAATGAAACATTCTCCATGCCATATGGCAGTCATACACCTTATTCACCGTGCCCACAATTACCCCCATCCATCCTGCTGTTATGACACTTCTGATCAGATATGACACTCATTAAAAGAAATGTCAGTCACATGCTTTATGTCATTTCACTTTCCTGGCTCTGCCTGCTCCTATTATTTCCATTCTTTAACCCTTTTTTGCATGTCGCCCCACAATCCACTTTAAAGCAACAAAGCTGCACTTTCCAATGACCTTTATTACTCCAGGTAGCCACTTGGCCTCTCAGCTGGCCCTTCTGCCTGGTCTCTGGTTTCTTGTAGGCTGAATTATAGAATTATATTCTATACATTGCACTTTATAAACTAAAGCCTAACTAAAGAAGTAGGTAGAAGTGTTGTACATGATGTTTTGTGCTTCTGTACCAGCCCAAGGCAACCACAGCCCTTTAGCAGTAAAGATCGGTGTCTCCAAAGATGCCCCAGTAGCTCACCATCTTCTTTCCTGCTGATTTACTGCACATGCATACTTCCCAACTGTCCCGTTTTTAGAGGGACAGTCCCTCTTTTGACAGCTCAACCTGTAGTTCCTCGTTTGCACTGGAAAGTAGAGTCCTGCAGTGGGTCAGGTACCCTGCAGGTTGCGGGTAGAAGTTCCGGATGCTGAGATAGACGCGGGTTGGGTCGTGGATCTTCTCAATAGCGATTTTTACTCCTTTTTTCTGATCATGCCTACTTCCGATGATGTCATTTCCGGTTTACAGAGACAGCACTTCCTGATTCTTAATGGTCAGCAGGTCCGGGTTGCGGATAAGGTACTTACGGGTCCGGTAGTGGGTCCAAGCAGGTAAGAATGTGGGTCCGGATTGCGGGTACGGGTTCCAAAAAATGGACCCGCGCAGGACTCTACTGGAAAGTCTTGTTTATCTCTGCAATGAACAGCCAGAAAAAGAAACAATGTTTCTAACTTAATTGGCTTTTGGCAGAGAGCCCAGAACAGCCATAATAGAAGGTAAGATACATTTGTAACAATTCAAATGTGTCTAGATAAGCAAATAAGTAACTGTAACAATATAAGATAACTGGTCCCTTGGGAAAAGTTAGACTCACAGCTTAAAGGGCAATTCCCCTTCATTAGCAAAACTGTAATAACTGAAAAAAACACAGAAATTTTTTCAAACTTTGATAAACTGCGAAATTTTGTAAAATGAACCCAAAAATGGGTCTGGTCAAAAACTGTTTTGCCACGCTGCGCGGCAACTTTTTTATTAATTTTTTTTATTTCCAAAATGTTGGGAGATAAGGCACATGCTCTGTGCTGCTGTCACTTACTGAGCTTAGGGAGCCACTCACAATATACAGTACACATAGTATAGAAATGTCACAATATAAGGCTGATTAGTAATTAATACACATAATTACTACATGGCAGCACAGAAACCAGTGCAATTAGTATCAGAATTGAATAATCAGCAAACCTGTAGCATCAGCTTATATTACAGCCAGGGAAGCTCATTTTCTGCTGGATAATTAGTGACGAGCCCTAAGTTTAGCTTCTCAACAGCCAATCAGAGCCCACTGAGCATGTGCAGTGCCGCTGACTCACAAGTCCAGGTGTAAGCATGGCTAGCTGCTGGAGGAGACTGTAAAGGCCTGAATTGTTACTATTATAGGGCTGCTATTAATTAGCAAATTACAAACACTTTCCTGTATATTTGTATTTAAACATTGTGGTGGCAGCTTCCCTTCTGGCAGATCCACCCCCCCCAAGATATGGGCATCGTCCTTTGGTGTTTCATATTCTGTGCATTGCAATCACTTGAACCTTCTGTCTGTCTGTCTCCACAGGAGGGACAGCAGTGTCATCAAAGAAGAAATCAAGGCGTTTCTTGCCAACAGAAGAATATCCCAGGCCGTTGTTGCACAAGTGACTGGTAAGAAACTCCTCCACCCGCCTCCTTTATTCCCCCCCCCCCCCCCGTATCAGTGTGTGTGTGATGCCCCCCTGATGTTTCACACTAACCCTCATATGTAGTATAAGGCATGAAGTTTGCTCAGGAGCAGTAACCCATAGCAACCAATAAGACGTTTGAATTCAAACAGGTGACCAGTAAATTCTACCTGCTGATCGGTTGCTATGGGTAACTGCCCTTGGGCAAACTTAGTGCCTTTTATTAGCCCAAAACATCGCCCATTTTTCTCACCTTAATAAATTAAACTTTTCACTTTTGGAACAAAGAGATTTTTTTTTCTAGTATGTGATTTAAGACCCATTGTCATGAACTTCACAACAGGTTTATGTGTCAGTTCTGGCAACTTTTCCTTTCTCTTTTGCATGAATAAAAGAAATCCTTGGAATTAAATTAAAGGGGAACTAGTAGACTGTAGTACTGCCTTAGTAAAGTGACATTTAGGGGGATTTTTAGATGGACTCAAACTCCTGGTGGAACAGGAAGAAGCAAATAATATTATCAGGTGGCATAAATATAGTTTATTGGTAAAGTAACTATTTATCTGACTTATTTATCTGTTTTTATCCCAACTAAGATATAAAAAATCTTTTTTTGGACAAAAAAATTAGCCTATTGGGCTTATTTAATATTTATATGATTTTCTAATAGGCTTAAGGTATGAAGATCCAAATTATGGCAAGATCGGCCCCAGGTCCCATGCATTCTGGATAACAGGTCCCTATAAATGTATTAAGTACTAATGGATAATTACTGCTGCCCCTCCCACCCCTATGGGGATGATAAGCTCAGTGTTAGGAGCCTTTCTTGTTTCTCAGACGTACAAACAAGGACTTCATCTTACAGGGATCTTTAATAGTGACTTAAAATGATTATCACAATTGCTGTGAAGAACCAGGAAACTTGGAAATTGGGAGTACTTTCAGTTTTACTCTTCTGCACTATAGTGTAGTGCCCTTAGTGTGTAAACACAACGACATATTAGTGTAACGTTGCAACTACTCTGTGTTTAGAGGACTCTACAGGTGAATCAGTTATGGGAATGCCTGTGAGGGAAACCCCTGAGAGATAAGTCAGCTGGAAGGCACTTCATATGCAGATTTATACCACCAGTAATAACCGTTCTATAGATGAGGGTTTTCTGTGCTTCAGGTATCAGTCAGAGCAGGATCTCTCACTGGCTGCTGCAGCAAGGCTCCGACCTGAGTGAGCAGAAGAAAAGGGCGTTTTACCGATGGTACCAGCTGGAGAAGACCAACCCTGGTAAATATATAGAGAATTTATCTTAAACTTGAGTATTATAAAGAATGTTTGTGCCCCCCCCCATGTAGTCCCACCATTTGTTTCACATATAAAATCACTGTTGTAACGGGGGTACCCAGGACACAAATAATCTCCCCCCTAACTGGCCTTTAGACTGGGCCCCCTTAGCTCATAACAAGGTTACACATATATAGAAACATTGGGGTGTCACCCTGCTATATTTCCAGGGGTACCCAGGGCACAAATAAACACTCACCCCAAATCTTCCCCTAACTGGCCTTCAGCCTGGGCCCCCTTAGCTCATAACAAGGTTACAGATATATAGAAACATTGGGGTAACAGTCACCCTGCTATAGTTCCAGGGGTACCCAGGGTACAAATAAGCACTCACCCCAAATCTCCCCCTAACTGACCTTCAGACTGGGCCCCCTTAGCTCATAACAAGGTTACAGATATATAGAAACATTGGGGTAACAGTCACCCTGCTATAGTTCCAGGGGTACCCAGGGTACAAATAAGCACTCACCCCAAATCTCCCCCTAACTGACTTTCAGGCTGGGCCCCCTTAGCTCATAACAAGGTTACAGATATATAGAAACATTGGGGTAACAGTCACCCTGCTATAGTTCCAGGGGTACCCAGGGTACAAATAAACACCCCAAATCTCCCCCTAACTGACTTTCAGGCTAGTAAAATAAACTTGTTTGGTACCCCCAGAGGAAACCCTGGGAAATACTGTGCAGTTCTCCACAAATAAGAAACACTGGGGGTAAAGCAGTTCCAGTCCATTTATGGAGTAATATTAGAGGCAGAAGTAGAATGTGGAAGGTGTGATCCATATTTGGGTGTGGGGGGTAAACCCCACGTTACATTGTTGGATCCACAGACTTTTCATGGCCGCACATATTCTGCTCGTAGTCTAAGTAGCCGCCGTGCACCCACAGTGATATATTCACAGGATACAATGAGTTCTTCTGAGCTTCTCGGAAGGGTTAAGCAGCGCTTGTTATTTTATTTCTGCAGCAGTACCTTGCGCGCTTCGTAAATCACATTTCCAACCAATTAGGCAGCCTGATGCTGTGCAGCTCCCGTTATCACATTGCTGCCTGCTAGACGTAGAACTCCTTATATACTGTAGTTGAACTGCACCCAGAGACCTCCCTGCACACCTCCTCCTACTGAAACACAAGCGCTAATGTCACGTAGAGCAATCTATCTGTTCCTCTAATTACCCCCCAATTTCCTTCTTTTATCCTAAGGAGATGATAGCCGACATGCAGAGCTAACTAGCCCTCTGCTGATCATTGAATCACCTCCCTTACAACTTGTTCATTAGTGGATCCCATGCCGTTTCCCTGTCTTTTATCCATTTCTAAACTATCGAGTCGAAAGACTCTAGCTTGAATGGCTACACAGCAGCTTGTTTATATAAACTATAGTAGTACTTATCTGTTATCTACTGTGTATCCTGTGCTTGAATGGCTGCCTCCATGGCTACACAGCAGCTTGTTTATATAAACTATAGTAGTACTTATCTGTTATCTACTGTGTATCCTGTGCTTGAATGGCTGCCCCCATGGCTACACAGCAGCTTGTTTATATAAACTATAGTAGTACTTATCTGTTATCTACTGTGTATCCTGTGCTTGAATGGCTGCCCCCATGGCTACACAGCAGCTTGTTTATATAAACTATAGTAGTACTTATCTGTTATCTACTGTGTATCCTGTGCTTGAATGGCTGCCCCCATGGCTACACAGCAGCTTGTTTATATAAACTATAGTAGTACTTATCTGTTATCTACTGTGTATCCTGTGCTTGAATGGCTGCCCCCATGGCTACACAGCAGCTTGTTTATATAAACTATAGTAGTACTTATCTGTTATCTACTGTGTATCCTGTGCTTGAATGGCTGCCCCCATGGCTACACAGCAGCTTGTTTATATAAACTATAGTAGTACTTATCTGTTATCTACTGTGTATCCTGTGCTTGAATGGCTGCCCCCATGGCTACACAGCAGCTTGTTTATATAAACTATAGTAGTGTTTCTGAAGCAAACACATCCGTTTTATCAGTGCAGGGAAACACTACATTATATTGTCACTGTTACCGTTTCCTTTTAACCGTAAACTCATTAATGAAAAAGCTCCAAATTAGAGGAACGTTGTCTCCCATAGACTCTCTTTAATCAAATGATTCAAAATGTTTTTTCAATGATTTGTACTTCATCTGGAGACCAACCGCCATTGGGTTTAATGTTTCAGTTCTTCTGTAGTGGACTAAAAGTATGGAGATCCAAATTACAGAAAGATCTGTTATCCAGAAACCCCCAGGTCCTGAGCGTTGTGGATAACAGGTCCCATAGCTGTAATTCTATCTCATCCATTCTGTCCATTGCTTACTGCAGTGTATCCGATTATTCGCTAAGAAGCCAAAATGCAGACCCTGCTGGTCACTTTTGTTCCCCCCCCCTTGGTTTCCAGGTGCAACACTAAGTATGAGACCCGCCCCTATCCCCATAGACACAGACGCAGAGTGGAGACAGACCCCGCCTCCTGTCACCGCTACTTCTGGTACCTTTAGATTACGGAGGGGAAGCCGCTTTACCTGGAGGAAGGAGTGCTTGGCTGTGATGGAAAGGTATGTCCCAAGGCAGCTACTGTACTATCATATTTGTGTTTGTGAGGGCAGGGAACAATACTTAACTGAGCCAATCATTAAAGGGGAACTATTGTGAAAATGAAAATATAATATTAGCTTCCTCATACTGAAATTAGACACTTTCTAAATATAATCAACTAAATATTCTGTACTGTTTGTGAAATAAGTTTATGTTCACGATCCCTCTCTCAACATCTGTTTCTCTTCATTCTCTCTTCATGCAGCAGTTGGGTGTCAGATATTCACTGACAGTTAGATCCAATATATCTTATAGGGGGGCTCCTTTTGCCTAGAAGATGTATTAGAGGTCACTCTATTAAACTCACCAGACATCATGTCTCTCTACATGCAGGATTTGTGCAAAAGGCAGTTATTTTGTTAGATTTTGTTTGTACTGGAATCAGTTATTTGAGTGAGCTCTAATACATCTGCTAGGAAAGGAGCCTCCCTATAAGATATATTGGATCTAACTGTCAGTGAATATCTGACACCCAACTGCTGCATGAAGAGAGAATGAAGAGAAACAGATGCTGAGAGAGGAATAGTGAAGATAAACTTGATTATTTCAGAAACAATGCAGAATATTTAATTGACTGTATTTAGAAAGTTTCTTATTTCATTACGAGGAAGCTTAAATTAAGAAGATGGGGTCTCTGGAGTGCCTATAATGGGACGAACGTCACTCTTGTGACCCTATGTTCTTATTGGTAGGGTCTGGTCTCTCCCAGCAGCTCCAAGTATCGGCACAGGAGAGGGTACAAGGGAAAGCACAGGGGAAGACAGGAGAGGGCACAGGAGAGGGAACGGGAGGGCACAGCAGGGGGAACGGGAGGGCACAGGAGGGGGAACGGGAGGGCACAGGAAAAGGCACAGGAAAAGGCACAGGAGGGGGAACTGGAGGGCACAGGAAAAGGCACAGGAGGGGGAACTGGAGGGCACAGGAAAAGGCACAGGAGGGGGAACGGGAGGGCACAGGAGGGGGAACGGGAGGGCACAGGAGGGGGAACGGGAGGGCACAGGAGGGGGAACGGGAGGGCACAGGAAAAGGCACAGGAGGGGGAACGGGAGGGCACAGGAAAAGGCACAGGAGGGGGAACTGGAGGGCACAGGAGAGGGAACGGGAGGGCACAGGAAAAGGCACAGGAAAAGGCACAGGAGAGGGAACGGGAGGGCACAGGAGAGGGCACAGTAGATGAATAACAAGACTGGGGCCCTAGACGTGCATCCCGTCTGCTAGTGCTGCTGTTATTATTGGTTCAGATAATCCTGCTGTCTCCTATCGATTGTTTCTCTTCCAAAAGCCTCAGAGGCCAGTTTTGGGCATTGCATGTACCATGGCTGCTGGCCAAGTGTCTGGTGTAATAACGTTATACCTTGATCATAAAATGTACTGGATCCAATTTAGTCCAGCTCACAATTTAGTCCAGCTCACAATTTAGTCCAGCTCACAATTTAGTCCTACTCACAATTTAGTCCTGCTCACAGCGCTGAGGAACAGAGGCTCCAAGGAAAGGGGGAAATCTTCATAACTCCTTCCCACACAGTTTGGCTTTCAGACTTCCAGTTAGAAGAGTCTCAGTAGATTAAACTAGAACTACGGCTGATTGGCTGGAGGGTGGTCAGGCAGCGGGTTTATTTAAAGGGGATCTAAATCCAGTTGCACTTTTCTTAGATTTTAGCAGTTTTAAATGGCGAATACAGGTATCGGATCCATTATCCGGAAACCCGTTCTCCTGAAAGAGACAAATTTCAGAAAGGCCGTCTCCCATAGACTCCATTTTATCCCAATAATCCAAATTTTGAAAAATGTATTTTCTTTTTCTTTGTAATAATAACACAGTAGTTTGTACTTGATCCCAACTAAGATATAATTAATCCTTATTGGAGGCAAAACATGTTTACATGATTTTCTAGTAGACTAGGCATGAAGATCCAAATTACAGAAAGATCTGTTATCCGTAAAACCCCAGGTCCTGAGCATTCTGGATGACAGGTCCAATACCTTTATCAGGCTTTACTAGTCTCAACAGCTTATGTCTGTGTATAATCAGCTCATCCAATGCTTCATCTGTAAGTTAACTTTTAGTATATTATAGAATGGCCCCTTCTAAGCAACTTTTCAAATAGGTTTCATCAATTATTTTGTATTGTTTTTAAATTTTCCCTTTTTATTCTGACTCTTTCAAATTTCTTTCAAATGGGGGGGGGGGTCACTGACCCCATCTAAAAACAAATTCTCTGTAAGGCTACAAATGTATTGTAATTGTTACTTTATATTCCTCATCTTTCTATTCAGGCCTCTCCTATTCATATTCCAGTCTCTTACTCAAATCAATGCATGGTTGCTAGGGTAATTTAGACCCTAGCAACCAAATGGCTGAAACTGCAAACTGGAGAGCTGCTGAATAAAAAGCTAAATAACTCAAACCCCACAAATAATTTCATGCCCAATAGCAAACTGTCCAGAAATATCACTGCATCAAATTGAAAGTTAATTTAATGGCAGGTTATCCCTTTAATTTCAGGGTTTTTTTCACTGTTTTATAGTTAATATGTAAATGTAATTGCTGTTGAAATCCGTGTCTGTCGTTCCCATTCTTTTGTCTGGTTCTGACCCCTGACAAAAAATGTAGCACAAATCCCGGATGTTTCTGCTACAGTGGATCAGGAGTCAGAACTGGCAGTGCAGAAACTATAAGCAGCCGGATATATACCATTTTCCTTAGCAATCTATTTAAGCAAAGCAGTGAATATTTAGGCACCTTTGGGTTAACATAAAGAACGGATGAAAGGATCATTTAGCTGCCACCCCAAAATATCTTTCTCATCTGTGTCCCACAAATCCTCAGTGATGTCAGAAAAGTATCTGCCCATTGGGGGCAAGCAGCAGTACTTTGCCTTTATCTCAACACTGCTCTAATATTTAACATTTGTACTTTCCAGCTATTTTAATGAGAACCAGTACCCGGACGAGGCCAAGCGCGAGGAGATTGCAAACGCCTGCAATGCTGTTATACAGAAACCAGGTGAGTACTGCACGCAATGACATCAGCACGCAATGACATCAGCACGCAATGACATCAGCACGCAATGACATCAGCACGCAATGACATCAGCAACAGAATACATGTAGCAAAACTGAGCAAATGAATCTGATTGGCTGAAATCTCAGTGTTTTCATTTGTCGTGTGTTAGCTCAGTGGCCGCAAGAATCTCGTTGATCTGTGGGAGGTGATAAGGAGCTTGAGGCCTAGCTGAAGTTTGCTCTATAGGCCTACTTGAGTGGCTCCACCCACCCCCATAGTTCTAGAGCAATATATAAATATAGTACATAATATTTTAATGCATCCAATGCCCTTTCAGTTTTTGGTGTTACTGGTGCTTTAAATTAATGATTTGAATAAGTGATGGAAGGGTGCAGGGAGTGGCAAGGGTTGATATGGAGAGGAAGCACAGGCAGCAGAGAAATGTCTTGTATGTATATTAACAGAGGATCCCAGGCAGACAGATGTTTGCGTCCCTGGCCTCCTGTTGTTGTGCAGTCATGTCACCAAGTTAATGCACCTGTTAATGCAGATACCAGACAGTTTGTTTTTTCTTTACATATTATTCAGCAAAGACCTTGAAATGTGAAGTAGAAATCAGGGCTATCTACATAATTCATGTCTGCACAATAATTCATTTGCTTTTAAAGGCCTTGGTAGGGTGCCAGGGTGCTGGGAGACAGTGCCAGGCCGCTTGGCTTGTATAGTGACGGGAGAACGCGGGAGAAAACTCGCTACATACACTCACCTCTCTGACGCACTCTCAAGGTTTAACTGGCTCTGGCACTATTAAAGGGGAACTTGTCCTTGATTTATCCCAGCAGCTGCGGTGTCAGAATAGAAAGTGAGTAGTAGAGGGGCAATAAAAGAATAAGAAGGGCAAAGCACATTGTAAGTGCAATATAGGTTCAAGGGGGGAGTGGAACAATTGCATATAGTGCTAGTGTAGATGCCAGAGCCCTGCCATGGGTCATATACATTCACATTATCAATGAACCCCAATATCTTAATAAGCAAAACATCCTGATTTACTGTGTTTCCTCCTTGTGTTTCTTCTCTGTAATTTCTATTTCCTCTTCTGTTTTCTCACTGTTTCATCTCTGTTTTTCCTCCTTGTGTTTCCTCTTTGCTTCCTCCTTGTGTTTCCAACTTGTGTTTTCCTCTCTGTGTTTGTTTCCTCTCTGTGTTTGTTTCCTCTCTGTGTTCCCTCCTATTGCATCCTCTCTGTGTTTCCTCTCTGTGTTTGCTCTCTGTGTTTCCTCCTGGTGTTTCCTCTTCGTTTCCTTTCTGTGTTTCCTCCTTATGTTTTCTCCTTGTGTTTCTCTTTGTTTCCTTTTTGTGCTTCCTCCTTGTGTTTCCTCTCTGTGTTTTCTCTTTGTTTCTTCCTTGTGTTTCCTCTCTGTGTTTTCTCTCTGTTTCCTCTCTGTGTTTTCTCTCTGTTTCCTCTCTGTGTTTCCTCTCTGTGTTTCCTCTCTGTGTTTCCTCTCTGTGTTTCCTCTCTGTGTTTCCTCTCTGTGTTTCCTCTCTGTGTTTCCTCCTTGTGTTTCCTCCTTGTGTTTCAGGCAAGAAGCTGTCGGATCTGGAGCGAGTCACCTCACTGAAAGTGTACAACTGGTTTGCTAATAGGAGGAAGGAGATAAAAAGACGAGCCAACATTGGTAATGTGCCAGGACACACAACAGAACCAGACACCCTATTGACCATTCTATAGTTCCAGCCATCTTTCATTATACCTGCAGTGCTTCTAGACCGTAGCGCTGTTACACTGTAGCTTCCGGGACACATTTGACTCCCAGTCCAACAGTGGGGGGGGGGGGGGGGGCAAATATTACCCTTTCCCCTATTGTTTTAATCAGAAAAATCTATAGATTCTGTTATTTGTTGAGTTAAACAGGGGAAGTGAAGCTCCACCATGTTCCTGGGCCCATTTGTTTCGATTAAGACAGAAGCTCTGCTTTGCTTCCCCTTTATTAGCAGGGCCCCTTTATTCCGATCTTCTCTGTCTAGGAAGATTGGAATTACCAGTGCACATAATTTAGGGCCATGTTTGCTTTTTTCGAAGAAGCAGCAATCCTAGAGAGTCATGGGATTGACGTACAGAGTCCCGGGGGTCATTCAAACAGCGACGATGTGGATGGAAACGATTATTCTGAACAGGTGAGGACCTGGGCTTTTCCTTTAGCAGCTCTGAGCAGTTTGGTTTCCTCATAGGAGGCTCTTCTGATTCTCTGTGTGGGGGGAGGAAAGAGGAAGGCGTTGCACCCCCTGTAGTTACAATGGGTCACACCCATCACTTTATAAAAATATTATGTTTCTGTAGCAAACGCAGCAGTTATATAACATATATATATAATAATGAAATCCTTGACAATAGCGAGGGGAGGAGGTGACAGTTTGCAGTCAGACAGCCCCATTATCTGCCACTGACAAGAGCAGGTCGTTTAGTTCTATTTGGAATATTAATATTAACAACCTGGAATTGCGTCATTTCATTGGTCCCGGCAGTCGGTACTAAGAGACAATTAGGGATCACCTGACAATTCTCTCCGGCACATTTCCCATGATTTAATAGCAGCCATTTTGGGACTGAGGAATTGTAAATGCTCATCTTTATTTCTGTGATTTAATGAAATCCAAACAAGCACTTAATTACACTGGCCAGGAACCCGCGTGTGTGCGCAAAATAACCACGGATATAACGGTGAGCTAAAGGAAGCTCAAATTTTGTGATTACATCCAAATATCTAAAATATAATGTAGTGTTAACCTGCACTGGTACAACTGCTGTGTTTCCTTCAGAAACACTACTATAGATTATATAAACAAGCTGCTGTGTAGCCATGGGGGCAGCCATTCAAGCACAGGATACACCGTAGATAACAGATAAGTACTACTATAGTTTATATAAACAAACTGCTGTGTAGCCATGGGGGCAGCCATTCAAGCACAGGATACACAGTAGATAACAGATAAGTACTACTATAGTTTATATAAACAAGCTGCTGTGTAGCCATGGGGGCAGCAATTCAGGCACAGGACACGTAGTAGATAACAGATAAGTACTACTATAGTTTATATAAACAAGCTGCTGTGTAGCCATGGGGCAGCCATTCATTTTTTTTTTTGTTACTGTTCCTTTAAATGAGAAGGATCTTGGGGTTTTTGTCTAATTCTGGGCAGTGTCATTCTGTGGCTACGAAAGCAAATAAAGTTCTTGTATAAAAAAGGGCATTAACTCAAGGGATGAAACATAATTCTGCCTCTTTATAGGTCCCTGGTGAGGCCTCATCTGGAGTATGGGGGCAGTTTTGGACTCCAGTCCTTAAGAGGGATATAAATGAGCTGGAGAGAGTGCAGAGACTAAGTGCAACTAAACTGGTTAGAGGGAGGGAAGAGTTAAATTATGAGGGGAGACTGACAAGGTTGGGGTTGTTTTCTCTGGGGGAAAAAAGGCGCTTGTGAGGGGACATGATTAGACTTTACAAGTACATTAGAGGACATTATAGACAAATGGCAGGGGACCTTTATACCCATAAAGAGAATCACGTACCAGAGGCCTCCCCTTCAGACTAGAGGAAAAGAAGTTTCATTTAAAGGAACAGAGTAGGGGGTTCATCACAGTGAGGACAGTGAGGTTGGGGAATGCACTGCCGGGTGATGATTCAGTTAATGACTATAAGAGGGACTTGGATGATTTCTTGGACAGACATAATACAAAGGCTATTGTGATACTAAACTCTATAGTTAGTATAGATATGGGTATATATCATTTATGTGACAGTAGGGAGGGGTGTGTGTATGGGGCTGGGTTTTCATTTGGAGGAGTTAGACTTGATGGACTCGTTTTTTCAACCCAACTTAACTATAAGCAAATATACAAGAGAGTTGAATTTATAAATACAGTATCTCATATAATATACAACACTGTATTACTCTCATTTAACAGCTTTCTATTCCCCTCTACATGCTTAGGACGACAGTACGAGCCATAGCGACCATCAAGACCCAATCTCATTAGCGGTGGAGATGGCAGCCGTCAATCACACCATCTTGGCACTGGCCCGGCAAGGCACCGGCGAGATCAAGACAGAAGCTCTGGACGACGACTGATCAAACCATTCGCCTACGGGAAGGGTCAAACATGAAAATACTTAGACGTAGCACCTTAAGAAATCTTTCCTCAGTCCTTAATATGTGTCCCTCTTACAGTAGAACCGCAGTCTCTTGTTCTTCCACTTATCTGGTCTTGTTCTGTGCGGATGCCATAGCCTCTGTGTTTGCTCTCTCAGTATTAATGACACCCCCCTGTCCCAGGTCTCACACGGGTCTTATTAACTTGACTGCTCCATCTCGGCATTCCAATTTAAAGGTGCTTCCAGCCTTAATGATAATCTATACATTCCCTATCTTCTTTTTCTGTCCACACACACTCGCTACAGTCACACATTTCCCAAGGATCCAGCTTCATGGCAGCTAATGGTTGGTATGTTGTACCTCCTTTTTAGTTGCTAATTATGTTTATTTCTTAATGCTTAAGTCATTTGCACTCAGTGTTATTTTAGACTTTATTTATGATTTGCCTCATTCTTTTGGGTACTGCCTCTCTCTAGCATATTATTAGTATACTGTATATGTGAGGGATACGCAGCCGCTCCAATATTCTCTGTCTCTCTAGGAGTCCCCAACCTTTATAACCAGGGAGCCACATTCAAATGTAAAAAGAGTTGGGGAGCAACACAAGCATGAAAAAGTTCCTTGGGTGTCAAATAAGGGCTGTGATTGGCTATTTGGTAGCCCCTATGTTGGCTGGCAGTCTACAAGAGGCTCTACTTGGCACTATAATTAGTTTTTATGCAATTAAAATTAGCTTTCAAGCTTGAAATTCAAAAATAAGCACCTGCTTTGAGGCCACTGAGAGCAACATCGAAGGGGTTGGGGAGCAACATGTTACTCACGAGCTACTGGTTGGGGATCACTGCTCTAGAGCACTCTCCTACTCCATGCAGAACACACACACACACATATATATATATATATATATATATATATATTTCAACACTTCGGCCCACCAACTCGGGCCGTCTTCAGGATCTTCCTGAAGACGGCCCGAGTTGGTGGGCCGAAACGTTGAAATAAACGTTTCACTTTTTTCACCATTTCAAGACCTTGGAGTGCGGTTTGTATTTTTGGATTGTTGTGCTATGTTATAACCAGCACCCAGGCGGTTGCCTATATCGCGAGTGCACCACTATAGACTGTATGTATATATATATATATATATGTGTATATATATATATACACACACACACACACACACACACACACACACACACACACACTCTGTATGAACAAATCTATACCACTGTGTTTCGAGCAGAGAGATAAAGACTCTCCATATTAGAGCAGTGGTGTATGGGAAGATGTCTGACAAGTCATTGGGGGCAATGGAGGATCATTTCTGATCCTTAGACTCTGACGTTTGGTTGTATCTGAGGAGTAACATTCTAGAAGAACTTGCTAAATGCCATACTACGAGCACTCGATTATTATCTCAGCTAAAGTATCAAAATGCGTCTCCAGACACTTAACATCCCTGAAAATCGCAGGATTTTAAATGCAAAAAGGGATATTAATGTACCATAAATCCCCCATTAGCTGCAGAGCAAGGAAGGGAATGGCAGGAGCCCAGGAATTAGCCATGATAAAAATGGAGGAATTCATTAAACTGTTGTAGAAGCTGCTGGACCTGCTGAAACCATTGTTACATTTATCCGCCTAAACATGGGGACGGTCCAATTCTGCGCAATAGTCTTATTATCTAGACATGGCTTTCATTCAGGCTGGAATTTAAAGTAAAGATCCAAGAGTGTAGCAAACCCTTTCTCATCTCCATTCTCTGGGAATAGGACTGCGCTTTTTAATGTTGTTGTTATTAGTGGCGGAGAGTTTGGCATTATTGACTGAAAGTCCCATGAGAGGGCAGTTTTGGTCATGTCTCCCCATTCTGTTGACTTCTGCTCATACACTTGGCCCATGGACTATGAAGCCTTTGTAGATGTGCGGCCAGGTGGTGGGTTATTTGTTTGGGGGATATGATGGAAGACCTCATAATTGTTATGTTTCTATGCGGCAGTTAAACCTTCATTATTCTCCGGCTCCACCATCCCTGCTCCCCCCAAGGTAAACTAATAGTATTGTGCCAATGCAGAGCCGCCTACTGCCTCCCCACAGCCTTCCCTTCAGTGTTTCTTCTTGTACCTTCTCACATTAGACCAGTTCCTTGTGAATCCAATTGAAACTGAAATCTGACTGTTTATATTCTCTGCACTGCTGGTTCTGACTACCTATTTGTTTCTTAGGAGGACATTGCCTGTTGTTGGGACACATGACCGGGGGGGGGGGCACATGCACTGATTTTTTCAGATAAGAATTAACTATGCAGCTTAGTAGAGATTGAGGTAATGGCAACATTTTCTGAATAGGAGAATGAATATTTCTGAACCGCTTATTAGCCTCCCCTAAGCTCATAACAAGGTTACAGATATATAGAAATATTGGGGAACAGTCACCCTGCTATAGTTCCAGGGGTACCCAAGGTACAAATAAGCACTCACCCCAAATCTCCCCCTAACTGACCTTCAGACTGGGCCCCATTAGCTCATAACAAGGTTACAGATATATAGAAACATTGGGGTAACAGTCACCCTGCTATAGTTCCAGGGGTACCCAGGGTACAAATAAACACTCACCCCAAATCTCCCCTAACTGACCTTCAGACTGGGCCCCCTTAGCTCATAACAAGGTTACAGATATATAGAAACATTGGGGTGTCACCCTGCTATAGTTCCAGGGGTACCCAGGGCATAAATAAGCACTCACCCCAAATCTCCCCCTAACTGACCTTCAGGCTGGGCCCCCTTAGCTCACAACAAGGTTACAGATATATAGAAACATTGGGGTAACAGTCATACTGCTATAGTTCCAGGGGTACCCAGGGCATAAATAAGCACTCACCCCGGGTGGCTTTGGGAAACATTACTGTGTCAGCCATACATCCAACACTATATAGTATAGCAAATAATTGCTGCCCCCTCCAAATCCCACTCTCTTTGAGCTTCATACTAAGATTAGAGGAGTAACTAGAAGAGATAATGTCACCCTAACTTTCAGGCTGAGCCCTCCCCAGACACTGCTCTAGTTCGCCCCAAGTGATCCAGCCCCACAATTCAGAAATCACTGCTATATAAAAAGGCTTGAGAAGTGCAGTGTGTAGAACTTTGGTAGAACATCCAGCCCAACACTGTGATGCCATTAGCAGGAGAGCAGCCACCATGATATTTGCCTTGTATCCAAATGTCTGCTCCCATATATCATGGATGTGCATGATCTGCTAGATCAGGGCTCCCCCAATACAGTATTTATATACCACTTTCTGATGGGGAACCAACTATAACCAAACCTCTGAGACCCCGTTAAAGGAATTTAAAGTAAAGATCCAAGAGTGTAGCAAACCCTTTCTCATCTCCATTCTCTGGGAATAGGACTGCGCTTTTTAATGTTGTTGTTATTAGTGGCGGAGAGTTTGGCATTATTGACTGAAAGTCCCATGAGAGGGCAGTTTTGGTCATGTCTCCCCATTCTGTTGACTTCTGCTCATACACTTGGCCCATGGACTATGAAGCCTTTGTAGATGTGCGGCCAGGTGGTGGGTTATTTGTTTGGGGGATATGATGGAAGACCTCATAATTGTTATGTTTCTATGCGGCAGTTAAACCTTCATTATTCTCCGGCTCCACCATCCCTGCTCCCCCCAAGGTAAACTAATAGTATTGTGCCAATGCAGAGCCGCCTACTGCCTCCCCACAGCCTTCCCTTCAGTGTTTCTTCTTGTACCTTCTCACATTAGACCAGTTCCTTGTGAATCCAATTGAAACTGAAATCTGACTGTTTATATTCTCTGCACTGCTGGTTCTGACTACCTATTTGTTTCTTAGGAGGACATTGCCTGTTGTTGGGACACATGACCGGGGGGGGGGCACATGCACTGATTTTTTCAGATAAGAATTAACTATGCAGCTTAGTAGAGATTGAGGTAATGGCAACATTTTCTGAATAGGAGAATGAATATTTCTGAACCGCTTATTAGCCTCCCCTAAGCTCATAACAAGGTTACAGATATATAGAAATATTGGGGAACAGTCACCCTGCTATAGTTCCAGGGGTACCCAAGGTACAAATAAGCACTCACCCCAAATCTCCCCCTAACTGACCTTCAGACTGGGCCCCATTAGCTCATAACAAGGTTACAGATATATAGAAACATTGGGGTAACAGTCACCCTGCTATAGTTCCAGGGGTACCCAGGGTACAAATAAACACTCACCCCAAATCTCCCCTAACTGACCTTCAGACTGGGCCCCCTTAGCTCATAACAAGGTTACAGATATATAGAAACATTGGGGTGTCACCCTGCTATAGTTCCAGGGGTACCCAGGGCATAAATAAGCACTCACCCCAAATCTCCCCCTAACTGACCTTCAGGCTGGGCCCCCTTAGCTCACAACAAGGTTACAGATATATAGAAACATTGGGGTAACAGTCATACTGCTATAGTTCCAGGGGTACCCAGGGCATAAATAAGCACTCACCCCGGGTGGCTTTGGGAAACATTACTGTGTCAGCCATACATCCAACACTATATAGTATAGCAAATAATTGCTGCCCCCTCCAAATCCCACTCTCTTTGAGCTTCATACTAAGATTAGAGGAGTAACTAGAAGAGATAATGTCACCCTAACTTTCAGGCTGAGCCCTCCCCAGACACTGCTCTAGTTCGCCCCAAGTGATCCAGCCCCACAATTCAGAAATCACTGCTATATAAAAAGGCTTGAGAAGTGCAGTGTGTAGAACTTTGGTAGAACATCCAGCCCAACACTGTGATGCCATTAGCAGGAGAGCAGCCACCATGATATTTGCCTTGTATCCAAATGTCTGCTCCCATATATCATGGATGTGCATGATCTGCTAGATCAGGGCTCCCCCAATACAGTATTTATATACCACTTTCTGATGGGGAACCAACTATAACCAAACCTCTGAGACCCCGTTAAAGTGAAGCCCTAGGCACATACATACATACATACATACATACATACATACATCAACCTACATTGTAACCACTTTCATTTCAGCATGTAAATATAAGTCACTTTCTCTTTTTGCGAATATATTTTATAATATAACAAAGTTTTAATTTTATATATATTTAAATAAGTCCATGTATATATATCATTAGATACCAAACCTCATTGTTTTCAAGCTTCACCTCTTTCCTTCATTAGTGGGAATGTTATTAAGTATCATCTACTATATTCTACACTGCCTTGAGTTACTCAAGTACTCGACTTATATGGGGGGAGCTGCCATGGCTATATCAGTGCACCCCAGTCTAGAGGAGGCCAGAGAATCTCCTTTTAACGTCTCCTCCTTCAACCTTACAAATTGACCTGTGTGTTGTCAATCTTACCTGTGTTTTCTCTTGGCAAAGGTAGTGTATGTCATTGGCAATATGTAGATTGGGTGTTTGGCCTCCCAGATGGGGCACGTTGGGGGTTCATAAATAGCCATGAAGCTGCTGCCGCCTTCCTTTGTCATTAACCTTGTGTTTCTCTTGTTGTTAGTTTGACTTTTGTACGACTGGTGCCTCTGGTCTAGTGCGATTCACACCCATGTGTGCAGAATCCATCACGTCAAGCACTTGGTTGTACCAAAGCGAGCCAGATGGATCATATTCATAAGCAATAACCTGGGCACTATCTGTTTTGAAGGGGGTACAGGCAATCTGCTGCCTTGGAGACCTAAATATCTATTTCATATAAATATGCATTCTAAAGAAAATCTTTGCAGCAAGCCAGGTTTCATTTTCTATAAATTATTGCTATGCTTTTAATCTCCAGTTACCTACTTACATAGCGTAACATTTCCCTTTTCATGTACTTATCCCCTTTGTCCTGGAGCTAAGGGACTACCCACCTCCTTTAAATATATATTCTTATACAAGTAGCAATGCCAGTCCAGTGGCTAAGCGAAGGTTTCATGGAACACATGGAGAAAGTAGGGCAAGTTGGAGACGGCATGGGGCAGAGGATGACAGTAGGGTACAATGAAGAGAGAATGGGACAGATGGAGACAGTAGGACATGATAGAAATGCCATGGGACAGATGAAGACAGTAGGACATGATAGAGATAACATGGGACAGATGGTGACTGTAGGGTACAATGGAGACAAGATGGGAAAGATGGAGACAGTAGGACATGATAGAAATGGCATGGGACAGATGAAGACAGTAGGACATGATAGAGATAACATGGGACAGATGGTGACTGTAGGGTACAACGGAGACAAGATTGGAAAGATGGAGACAGTAGGACATGATAGAAATGGCATGGGACAGATGAAGACAGTAGGAAATGATAGAGATGTCATGGGACAGATGGAGATTGAAGGGTACAATGGAGACGGTAGGACACAATAGAGATGGCATAGGACAGATGGAGAGAGTAGGACATAATAGAGAAAACATGGGACAGATGGTGACTGTAGGGTACAAAAGAGACAGTGGGAAAGATGGAGACAGTATGACATGGTAGAGATGGCATGGGACAGATAGAGACCGTAAGTGAAGATGATGAAAGTAACTTGTTGCCCAACCTGTAGACTTTCAGTCAAAAGCTTTTGAGAGTATTTTCGAGCCTGAGGAGTGGTTGAAAATGTTGTCCAGCAGGCAGGGTGCCACTGTATGGACAATCTCACCTATCGCATTTAAATATGGGCCCCAAATGGTCTTTCTCTGGTTACCGTCATAACTATAGATGGACCTGTGGCTACTTTGCTGCAAAGTGTTTTTCCCAAGTCACCCATGGCAGACAATTCACCAACATGGGTTAATCCCGCCTATCAGGTCACTGGACAGGAAAGAGTTAACGATCGGTATAAATACCTTGCTCCTCCCAGCAATCCTCGTCTTTTTTCCTGTCCAGGTCACGACAGGCTGCTACAGACTGCTACAGGCTGCTACAGATGGCTAAAAGGCTGCTAAGCTTACCATACCAGAGTGGGTCTCTCTCTCTCTCTCTCTCTCCCCTCTGATGCCTCCAAGTGCACCCTATACGGGTTGTGGTGAGAAGAACCCGTTGGGCAGGGTTGTGTGCTGGAGCTGCTGTAAGAATTCCCTCCTAAAGGTAGAGAGGAGGATGAAGCAGTCCAGAGGATCAGCCGTTTCAGATGGATTCGAGGCTGGGTAAAGTGTTTTGTTCCATGGAAGAGCACACGCGCCAATACTGACGCGGACGCGCGTCGAGTACGGACGCGGAAGCGCGTGTAAGACGCGCGCCTGAGTTGACGCGAACGGAGTGACGCGTGCCGGAAGTGACGCACGCGGAAGACGCGCGCTCAAAGAAGACGCGCGCCCGGAAATGGACGCGCGCGCCCGGAAGTGACGCGCGTCCGGACTGACGCGCGGGAAAACGGCGTCAGGAAGTGACGCAATAAGAAGACGCTGGCAGTGTGTGCAAGGCTGGCGTTTTGGCTGGATGTGATTGTACACTTCGCCGGAAGTTGGAGAGCGTTGGTTCACTCGGCTACAGACTGTGAGTGCCTTTCCAGTGGAATCTTGCTTTTGTAATTGAATTTATGCTTATGGAATAATGTGTTACAGGTTACTATGGATCAGCCTGGCTCTGGAAAAGGATCTCAGCCCAAAGGTCCTAGGTAAGCTGGCTGTGGATATATGGATGTAATGAGAGAGAACGATAATTAGTGGCTGATGGTTGTCTTTTCCATTTTCAGCCTACATATGTCAACTGAATTGCAGAAAGGGGAGCCTACTCTCTCAAAGAAAGCGGCTTCAGCTACGGACCCAGTAGCGTCTGCAGACCCTCAGCCTTCAGGAGCCCCACAATTGGATGCTCTGGTCTCCATCATCAAGCAAGCTGTAGTACAAGGCATGCAAGAGGCTACTGCTTCTACCTCTGGGGTACAGAGGAAAGCTAAGAGGGTCAGAGATTTGCCATATGAGTCTCTATCAGATGTGTCAGATGAAGAATTGTATTCTCCAGGGGACGCACATTCAGAACTCTCAGAGGAGGGAGAAGTGTTTTCTGAGGAAGAGATTGCATTTGATCCTACAGCGATAGAGAATCTGGTAAAGGCAGTAAGGAAGACGCTATGTCTTTCGGAAGAGCTACCTAAGTCTAGTTCAGCAGATAAATTCTTCCCATCGGTCAGGAAAAGACAGGTGACTTTCCCGGTGCATGATTCAATTAAGGAAATCATCAGCTCTGAGTGGAAGAGAACAGAGAAAAAGTTTGTTATCCAGGGGAAGTTTGCAAAAAAGTATCCGGTGGAGGAGTCTTTCTCTAAATTGTGGGACAATCCGCCTAAAGTCGACGCTGCGGTGGTAAGGTTGGCAAGAAAGACGACGCTGCCAGTGGATGATGCAGCAGCTTTCCGTGATCCAATGGAGAAACGGATCGAAACCAACCTCAAGAAGACGTTTATAGCGGCAGGAGCAACTTGTAGACCGGCAGTAGCTATGACCTCCACATCAAGAGCTATGAAGGTGTGGTTGAATAACCTGGAAGATGCCATTTCTTCTAATGTCAAAAGGTCTGGGTTACGTGAAATGTTGTCTGAATTGAAACTAGCGGTGGATTTCATGACCGATACCTCTCTAGATCTGGTACATCTAGCTTCAAGAACTATGGCACTTTCGGTGTCCTCAAGAAGGGCTTTGTGGTTGAAGCCATGGCTGGCGGATTCAGCCTCTAAGGGGAATTTATGTCAGTTGCCGTTTGAGGGAGAGATGCTCTTCGGTGAGAAACTCGATTCCATCATTAAGAAAGCTTCCGGGGGCAAGAGTGTATTTTTGCCGCAGGAGAAGAGATTCAGGCGTCAAGGGGGGAGGCCTAGTTCCCCCATTAACAGGTCCTTTCGGGGTTCAAGACAGCCTAGATATGGAAGGACTGCCGGAAGACAGACTAATTGGAAGCCCACAAGGGGGGAAAGTAGGCCTCCCAATAGGAGAAGTTCTACTTTCAGCTCGAGCCATACGGAGAAGAAGCAATGAGATCAGGCCGGCTCAGACCAGCAGAGTGGGGGCACGTCTAACATCCTTTTATGCGGTCTGGGCCTCAAAAATCAGAGACCAATGGGTCCTGAGGGTGATTCAGGAAGGATATCAGTTGGAGTTCCACAGGGTGCCGTCTCGCAATGTGTTCAAGGTGTCTTCAGTCCCGCAGGTACCAGGTTCGGACCAAGTGTTACAGGAGTATGTAGATCAACTCCTGAACTCGGGGGCAGTGGAATGGGTTCCGAAGTCCCAACAGGGCTTAGGTTTCTATTCGAAGCTCTTTCTAGTCCGGAAGGCCTCGGGGGCATTCAGACCGGTACTGGATTTACGCCCTCTGAATCAGTTTGTCAACTGCAGGCGCTTCAAATGGAATCACTGACGTCCATCCTACAAGCAGTTCCTCCACAATCATGGCTAATAAATCTGGACTTGAAGGACGCATATTTCCATGTACCAGTGCACAAGACACACCGGAAGTATCTTCGATTTGTTTTCAGAGGTCAACATGTCCAGTTTACCTGTCTTCCCTTTGGCCTCTCAACGTCCCCAAGAACGTTTACAAAAGTCCTGGTCACGGTCGTGGCTTTTCTAAGAGTAGAAGGTGTGCCTATATTTCATTACCTGGACGACATTCTGTTGGTGGCTTCATCAAGAGAGGAAGCTCTGAAATTCAGGGACAGAACAATCCTGGTACTCCAACAGTTCGGTTGGGTAATAAACTGGGAGAAGAGCAGCTTACTTCCGTCACAAAGGATGGTCTTCTTGGGTGCACACCTGGATACGCAGGAAGGAATAGTTTCACTTCCTCAAGAAAAGATACAGCATATATTGAGACAAATAAGACAGTTCAAAGAACAACAAAGAGTCTCAGTAAGATCAT
This sequence comes from Xenopus laevis, assembly GCF_017654675.1. Classification (NCBI taxonomy): domain Eukaryota; kingdom Metazoa; phylum Chordata; class Amphibia; order Anura; family Pipidae; genus Xenopus; species Xenopus laevis. The sequence continues at coordinate 138,213,439 of NC_054380.1, read as the reverse complement.
GCATGTCGGTCCTAGGTCTCATGGCATCTACGATCCAGATGGTGAAGTGGGCCAGGTGGCACATGAGGCCTCTCCAACAATTCTTCCTGAGGGAGAATGCTTCAAGACAGTTGAAACTAAATTCACGAATTGTAGTTTCAGAGGACGCCAAAGACAGTTTAAGTTGGTGGCTGGTTGTAGGAAATTTGACTCAGGGGATGGTCCTTGCAAACCCCCCGTATGTGGTGATCACGACAGACGCTTCAGAGAGAGGCTGGGGTGCAGTACTGGAAGGCCGCAGTGTTCAAGGTCATTGGAACCTGCAGGGTGTCTCCTCAAACATTCTGGAACTACGGGCCGTGAAAGAGGCATTGCTGGCCTTTTCAGAAAAGATTCTACATGCCTGGGTAAAGATTCAGTCAGACAATGTTACAACTGTGTCTTATGTGCAGAAGCAAGGTGGCACCAGAAGCGCCCGACTGCTAAAAGAACTGGCCCCAATAATGACGTGGGCAGAGGAAAATCTAGAAGGGCTGACAGCCTTACATATTCCAGGCAGTCAGAATACGGAGGCAGACTTTCTCAGTCGCAACACCTTGCAACCAGGAGAATGGAGTTTATGTCTGCTAACCTTTCAAGGCGTAGTACAGAGGTTCGGAAGGCCAGAAATCGATCTTATGGCCACGGACAAAAACCACAAGTGCAGCAGGTTCTTCTCCAGGGCACCATGTCCTCTGGCAGAAGCAGTGGATGCACTCCTCCAGGATTGGAGCAGGATATTTGGTTATGTTTTTCCGCCCTTTCCAATGATTTGGAGGGTGTTGAAAAAGGTGGATATCGAAAAAGCCTTGGTCATAGCCATAATTCCGTATTGGCCGAGACGCCCTTGGTTTCCGCTCCTGCAGAGTTTGGCAGTGGAGCCACCTCTGAGACTGCCTCTTCAGCCGGATTTGTTATCCCAGGGCCCAGTGGTCTACGAGGGAGTGGATTCCCTGTCACTGACGGCATGGAAATTGAAAGGCAGAGGCTAGCAGAATATGGTTTCCAGGAAGATCTGGTGAATTTCTTATTGAAGGCTCGGAGGGCTTCTACCTCGGCTCAATATTACAGGGTCTGGAAGTGTTTCGCAGAATTTGCAGTACAACACAAGTTTGACCCAAAAGATCCTACTGTCCAACAGGTGATTCAGTTCCTGTTTGTGGGTTTCCAGAGAAAACTTAGCACAAGCACCCTGCGAGGTCAAGTCTCCGCATTATCTGCATTGTGTGGTCATTCCTGGGCGGAGGAGCCTCTGGTTAACCGGTTCTTCAACGCAATGAGAAGGGTGTGTCCTTTCAAGAAATCCAGAGTTCCACCTTGGGACCTTGCGATTGTCTTACGAGCCTTAATGTCTTCACCTTTTGAGCCTTTGCGGAAAGCCTCGGACTGGCATGCGACATTGAAAGTCCTGTTTCTGGTCGCTATTACCTCAGCTTGCAGGGTTGGTGAGATTTCTGCTTTGTCAGCAAAAGAGCCAGACACAGTTGTCTATCCGGACAAAGTGATTATGAGACCATCTTTTGAGTTTCTTCCAAAAGTAATCTCCCAATTTCATGCCGATTTGGAAATTACACTACCTTCTTTCTGCCCGTCTCCAAAGTCTAACAAGGAGCGAGAATGGCATACTTTGGACTTGGTGAGGGCCGTTTCGCATTATCTGACGCGAACGAAGGATTGGCGAAAATCTGACAAGTTATTCCTGATTCCGAGGGGCCCTAGAAAGGGTATGGCACCAGCTAAATCTACGATTGGCCGCTGGATTGTCTCCTGCATTGCTCTAGCTTATCGGTTGACAGGCAATGAGATTCCTAAGGACCTGAGGGCTCACTCTACAAGAGCCATGGCTACTTCCTGGGCGGCGGAAGCCAAGGCCCCGCCAGACCTCATCTGCAAGGCTGCGAGGTGGACATCTTCTTGTACCTTCATTCGTCATTACAGACTGAATGTGATGCTGTCTCAAGATGCAAAGTTTGGAAGAAAGATTTTGCAATCTGTTGTTCATGCTAAATAAAGTTTTTTGGTTGATCGATAATGGTCCCTCCCTTCTTTAAGCTTGGGGAAATCCCATGTTGGTGAATTGTCTGCCATGGGTGACTTGGGAAATATAGAAATTTTTTCATACTCACCGTAATTTCTATTTCCAAGTCACTTCCATGGCAGCATTCACCAACTTCCCTCCCTTCTTCTGGAGCTTGTTACTAGACGAGGATTGCTGGGAGGAGCAAGGTATTTATACCGATCGTTAACTCTTTCCTGTCCAGTGACCTGATAGGCGGGATTAACCCATGTTGGTGAATGCTGCCATGGAAGTGACTTGGAAATAGAAATTACGGTGAGTATGAAAAATTTCTATATTTTCCGCTGTGATGTCTAATCAAGGTACAGCCTCGTAATATACACAATACATAATATAAAATACGTTCCTTTCATTTTAGAATCTCTTTTAAGACTGGAATGCCTTTAAGCCGTGTGCTATGCAGTTTAATCATCACACTTCTGGCTCCTGCTATGAGAAAGGGAAGGGACTTGGTGATTGAGACGGCCGTTCTTAGGAAGTGACCGCTGCAGTCACATTTAGAAATAAGCAACACGCAAGTCAAAGAGAGCGTGAGGCCTGTAATGCACGGACACCGCCAAGTAAACCTGGGAAACAAATAAGCAAAGTTCTGACGAATAAGGAAAATTCTGTTATTCAGTCTTAACCATTTCCTGTGCGCTATAAGTCCGGCCATTGTTGAACTTTCATCCGAAGGTGGTCCCGACCACCCCCATCTTGTAACTCATCTTGTACAGCCATTCAGATCCCCCCATTATATTATATACGGAGGGGGCGCAGACTCCTGACCCTTCCCCCACCCCCAAGCACCTCAACCGCTCCTACTGCAAATTGGATGCTGCTTTATAATGCAAAAACCGGTTGTGTGAAAGCTAATTACACAGAAATACAATTCTGAATGAAAAGCTAATGCTGAATTTATAGTAAGCCTTGTTGCGTATGAGCCAAAAGTGCAAAAAGCTCTATTATGAACTAACCTGCCACTCATATAAATATAAATATATATATAAATATATTAAGATCACATTGTTCTACAAAATTGTGTATTTGTATTTTTGTGTACGTACAATTTTCTGCTAAGCAGAAGGAGGGATGTAGTATAGGATGAGCATTGAGAAAAGGCTTTGTTTTTTAAACCATATTTCTTTGTTACTTGTATTGGTTACCCCACCCTTTTGCTGCCAAAATGGGTCCTGGTTCTGGCTGTAAAGGGGGGGGGGTTAACCAGCTGCCTGTCCTTATCTTCTATGTGTATGACAATGTTTATTCCAAGGTGCAGTACTTCCCTCCTGGTACAGAGGGCGCTCCTCACAAAATGACTTGCTTACTACCAACTCTGTATAAAGCAATCATTAACAAAAAGAGTTCAAAGGGCCAAGTGTGCAGGGGCGGAGACTGAAAATTTGGAGCAGGGGTGGTTACCAGTTGAAGTCTTTCCGCTGGAGAACATATAACTGTATATATAAAAGCTGGTCTCTTTTTGGAGAAACACATCTTCTTTATGCTTCACTCATGATGATGTGTGTGATACTGCAGATATAGAAAACTACACAGTCATTAGCATTGACTATTGGGAATCCTAGTGCCAAAAAGTTGTAGCAGAAAATTTCGGGAAAGAGGATTTCCTAATGCATTAATGCACTTTATTAGAATTGATTTTTATTCCTGTTCGTCACTTTGACATTAGAACGTCCATAGTCACACTATGGTGGCTTCATTAAAAAAAAAAAAAAGAGGACCCTGCCGACTCCGCCAAATGTTGGCTCGTTATCGAAGGCGTTTGTGGAACAAATTGGGTGTATCTTTATGAAATAATATTTAAAATATATAAATCGGGTGCTTAAGTACAGGGGGGGGCGAATGTGCATCATAACTTGGCCAGACTGGGGTTATCAAGCTTAAGGTTGTTTAAGGGTAGGCCGGTTAGTCAGACCTCTAGTTTAAAATAGGTTTCTTCAACCAACATAAAGGGACAGGTTAAAAAAGGGACATCATGCTTTTAAAATATGTGCATACTTGTCTTTTAAATCTAAAACATATTCTGCAGGGAGAAATATGTAAATAAAGCTCTTTTTTTCTTAGCAATGGCTCTGTGCTGACTATATAAGCACCTGATGAAGCTCCTCCATTATGCCCACTCTTCTTTTTTTGGGCTTAGATGGTGGCTTTAAAAAGTTTAGCCATGGCAATGTTTATTTTGTTTTATTCTAGGCAGGGGCCACATGTTTTCTGAGGAAGCTGCTATATTGGCCTATCTACTGTTAATAGACCTTTTGTGGGATATTTTTGTTGGTGACATTCTGCGGAAGTCTACGCCTCATTAGAGAAATGTGGCAGCTCCCACCAATGTATGATGGCAAACATATTGTCACATCCAAGCTGCGTGCTTTATTGGTTTGTTTGACTCGTGGAAAACAATCACCTTTCTGTTGGCCACATGCTTCCCAGGTAAACTGATTCCAACCCCCGGGTCTGTTGGGGCCCTGGCTATATGTGAACAGCAGGAGGGAAGCACTGCACCTTTGTAGGTAGGGCTCTCAAATATAACAATGTGTAAGTGTAGGAAAGTCCTTGTTTCTGTATGTGACTGGGCAGAGAAGCAAGCACTCTATTGTATTGAGCATTACTAGTTAAAGCGAGTCCTGTATCATTGTATCTCCTATTCTGGATTAGTGCCTTTTGGACAGTAGACTGTTCTGTAATTACAAATGTAGTATAACTGCTTTTTTGTACAGTTTTTTGTTTTAAGAATTTTTTTTTTAATTTGTGTTTATTTTAGTATTGTACCTATTAGGAAATAAAAACATATACCGAACCTCTGTTGTGTCTGCGTGCTGATAGGCCGATTGAGCGCTTCTTCGGTGGCTACAAGGAAACTTTAAATAAAATAAAATATATTCTGTAAGGGGAACTGTTGTAAAAAAACATTGAATGGAAGGTTTATCACATGGAAATGTTACTCTACAGTTCCCCCTCTCAAGAGTCTCTCTCTATAAGCAGCTTAGTGTCGGAGACTTTTTTTCTTGACAGAACATTAGTTCCATTATATTGTATAGGCAAAAGGAGCGCACACCAAAGATGTATTGGAGAGAACTGTCTAACAAAACTAGTGATGCCTTGGTTGGTAATTTACCCTTTTTAGCCCTCAGCCACCTATTTACACCTCATTGTTCTCCCAAGATATTTAAACCCTTCTCCGGTGATTTTAGAGATGGGTTGGGCATTTACATGTGTCCGCAGTGGCTTGTGCTCTTTGGTTGTTCACTGGCCTCACTACCACTTCTGTGGCATAAACAAAGATAGAAGAGTTGGCCATACACGGGCAGATTAAGGCTGCTGATATCTGTCCTTTAGACCAATTTGGCAGCTTATCTGCCAGTGTATGGGAACTTCCGACAGGTCTCCCAGAACAATATCAGGCCAAAAATCGTCCAATTATCCACCAGGGAGGTTTGATTTTTCTGGAGATCGAGGACCCGTCAGCGCCCAGTCTCTTTGTTGCAATCCGATAGTTCGGCCCTAGGGTGGACATATCTGGGAAACATCCGAGGTCGTCAAACAAGTGGATCTTGTTGTGTATGGCCACCTTTAGTAAATTGTCGGCCTGACCTGTACATTTTGGGCCAACCCATTGACCACTAGCACAAAGCGATCAGTGAGCCAAGTTTCAGAATGTACAGTTCTACTTTAAGGGATTAAAGTACATGTGACCATTGTTCATCGAGATCCTAAAAATCCCTGAGCATTGATTGGAGACTGAAACTCCTGATCCCACAAACCCAGTCCCTCTAATGTAACTGTGCCTCCTTTTGCCTACTGTAAAGGGAAATATCCCTCTATTAAAGTGGATCATGGAAACTAAAACAGGACTTTGAAGAACCTACACAACCTAAAGGCAAGTTTACATTTTATTTACTTTTGCTGAATATTTTCATTGACTAAATGTGGGTTCTCTAGAGAAAACTAGCGTTACAATTAATCTTAAACCAAAAAACAACCTTCCAAACTAAAAACCTTGGTATTTTGGACCAAATCACTGAAAGAGGATCTATCGAATGCAACTTGTTTACTCCCAATTCAAAATCATTATATAGCAAAGCAGCTTGTTACTGTCCTTCGTATTGACACCAATAGCCAGGTATTGTAGGGAGCTTAATAAAAACCTATGACTAATGGAAAAGTTGCTTAGTAGGCTCCTCCAGAATATTCTCAACAATACTCCTTTATCAACATCTACCAGATAATGTCTTTTTTGGAGCCTTTTGAAAAATGTCCTTTGATTGTCCACTTAAGGGCAGATTTATTAATGTTCAAATGGTAAATTCAAATTTTCGAGTTAGATTTCAGTCAAAACTCACAAATTCGAGTTGGGAATAATCAAACTCAAATTCGAGTTTTAACTTGGCCCTGGCAACAACTCGAATTCGACTATTTGCCACCTAAAACCTGCCGAGTTCATGTAGACGTCAATGGCAGAGGTCCAGTGACCCATTTGACCCATTTATATTGCCTTCCTGACATTCAAGTTTTTGAATTCTAGTTCAATTTGTTTTAGATTCGAGTTAAGTCGAATTACATTCAAGTTGTCAGGTCGGTAATATTCATTTTAGACGTTCAAGTTTTTTCTTAAATAACCACCCGTTTGAGTTGTGAGTATATTCAAATTTATTATATGAATTCGACATTTGACCTTTGATAAATCTGCCCATTAGTGTTGCCTCTCACAAACAGAAAATGAGACCTTCAGCCCTGGAACGCAGACGGCCTTTATCTGTATTGTCTTGTATGTAGTGAGGTGAGACTTGTCATGAGGCAAGATTAAAATGGAATTATCTGCTGGTGATTTAGACTGAAAGAGTCCACTGATATACTGTATCATACTGTCACGATCGGTACCCAAAATCCAGAACCAATGCTAGGCTTCCTGGTCTCGGCACTTGTTTCCACCTTTAACAGCCGCCTTTCACCTCGGGAGGAGCCCTCGGCTAATTGGATGCCGCCAAGTCTTATTAAGAGAGGAGCCAAGCTAAGGGTTCTGGATGAGCAGAGGGGCACGATCGTTAGCAAAGTCTTTTTGGGCAGAAGGTCACAGTTCAAGGAACAGATGAAATCGTAGTCAAATCAGCCCGGGTCGGTGCGGGCAGAATACAAGCGAAGTCGGACAGGCAAGGGTCAAAACCAGAAGATCAAACAGAAGAGTCAAACAGGCACAGGTCGGATTATGGAATTCTGAATAGTTGGGTAACAGGCCAAGGTCAGGATCACAGAATTCAGATTAGTCAGGGGTCAAAACAGGAATCAGATAACAGGAGCAGACAAAATAGCACCCAGGAACTCTAAGAGATAAACCTAACCACGGGCAATAAATTCAATGCTGAAGTCCCATTAAATACCTTTTGAATTTGGCACCATTGCGCACTGAAGTCATCACGACAGCGACAATGCGCCTATAAAAGGAGGAAGTACGCGCCGCGGTAACCGGCACTACAGCAGAGAGGAGCAGTGCGGCGGGCGTCCCTACTGGACCACCAGTTTCTCACGCATACATAGAACTTGGCCAACCTTGATATGTAATTATGGTTCTCTATTTTTTTTATGAACTTCTTTAATGTTCTCGCTGTGTACTGGAAACCTGCTAGTGCATTCTACGAGAGGGACCTGGCCAGTGCTTTATACAGAACATGACAACTCTCCTAATGTGCAACTTTGCATCTTTAATGACGGAAGGATCTGACTCTTCTGAGATTTTCATGGCCCCTTTGGACTTTCTGATTATTTCATAGACTTCAATTACATTTAGCCCTTTCACATACATATACTGGATATTTACCCAATCAAAAATACACTATAGTGTAGTCTTAGTGCAAAGTATGGAGGCCACCAGAGACGTTTTAAGGAGATTTCTTTAAAACAAAAAGCAGTGCCACTTTTTAAGACCCTTTTAGTTGAAGAAACCACAGTCAAGTAAAACAGCTGATGAGATGCTGTTCCCCCAGTAGTTTTGGGGAGTGATGGCCTTGTTTGCATTAGATATCTGCAGTGCAGGGAACGACTGATCTCTTGTCTCCATGTTGCTTCCCTCGGATACCCACGACATCAGTGTTTATTTTCTGAAAGCCTCAGAGATGCGGAGTTGGCATTCGGCCTGGGCTCTTGCTGCTTGGAATGGAAATCACTTCTCCCAGCTAGGAGCGAAAAAAACATTTTGTGAGATGCAAGATGTCCCCCTACTGTTTTGGTGGGAAGTCTGCTTCCAACTGATCATCTCCTCCTGAACTATGCATTTGACCTGCTCAGGTGCTTTGGGTATATGGGCTCATTTATGTTGTTTCCTACCAAGGAAATATGGAAGATCATTTTTGTCTTGCTTTCATTAATGGCATGAGAATTGCGTCTGGTATTGCTTTCTGAGCTGCATTTCATTAGGTGCATGTGGAGAGACAATATGCCCTCAAGGTTGGTGTTAATTCCAAGCTCCATTGTGCACCTTGTATCTTATTCAGCCAAGAGGACAATTTGGTTCAAGGACAGAGGAGAAGGTATTGTGGTAACATTCCTTTGTGGCTGGGTGTGGTGTCTTAAAGGATAAGTAAACCTTTAAAATAAGTGAATGTAAAATTGATGAGGGGGCTATTCTAAGCACTTCTGTAATGTACATTCATTATTTATTTTCTTTTAATTGCAAGATATTAAGGGATACATGTACTGTTAATATGAATGAATTGTGTTACAACAGCACCACCTGCTGGTCATTTTCCCACCAGTCTGACCAGCAAGTAGTCAAGGAAGTTGTCAGGAGAAAGAAAGAGGCTGATGTTCTTCTGCTTAGGAAAGATGTGAGAAAAGTTTCTAATTTTATTCCTAAGCAGAAGAACATCAGAGCAGCCTCTATCTTGGAATTAAAAGAAAATAAATAATGAATGTACATTGCAGAAGTGCTTAGAAAAGCCCCCTTATTAGTTTTACATTCACTTATTTTAAAGGTTTACTTATCCTTTAATAACCTAGCACATACGACTGGGAGAACAGGTTTATACAGTACCTTTCTCTAGATCTACATCAGTAAGAGACACAAAACCATCACTAACTCCGATTCGCCACGTACCATAACCAATAGCCATCAGTCTGGGATTTGTGTCCATTATTATGCAGTAGATTGGACCAAACTCATTGATGATTGGGCTTTCTGTTGCTCTGCTGGTTCTGGAGGCCTTGTCACAAGTCTACACCATTCACCGACCCCTCATTTACTCCAGGGATGAACAATCGCTAAATGCCCCAAAGGAACTCCCATTAACTCCACTCAATAGAATGTTTTAGGGTAACCAAATGATATACTTTACTTTAGATGGCATGTAACCCTAGATAGGATAGAATGATTACTTGTGCCTAGCAACCCAAACTCCTTTAGACTGTGTGAAACTGGATCCATGTAGCCAGCCTGGTGGTTCTGCGCCTTTGGATCAGAATATACAACGTGTGAGTTGACCTTACACAATTCCCTCAGGAGACGCCCAGAGGAGGCCCTTATGACAGATGCATATGAGCAAAATTCTGGCTTATGTGGAAATGTATCAGCATAGCCGTCAAAACCTGGCTGTATTTTTTTTTTAATTAATTTAAAATTAAGGATCTCCAATGGGAGCTTAAGGATGGAGCTTCCAATCAGCTTCCCCAGGAGCGAATCTAAATAAAATTGTATGACTGACTTCTCTAGTTTAGAGCTATAGATCTCTTACCCCAATGTGTTCTTCCCCTTTCTACATTCCCTTCACTTGTTTCCCCAATCATTCATAAATCTCTTAGGTCCCCCAGATTTAATATATGCAGACAGCAGATCTATTTGCAAGTTGCCTTGCATTTATTTTTTGTAATGATTTCTTCTAGAATCAACCTTGTACAGGAATGAGTCTGTACCCCCCATGCTAAATACACAAAATGTAAAAATGTGGACTTCTTGAGAAGGTTCTAACTTTTTTGAGCCAATGACCTCAGGGGGTCAGGATCTTCAGTGAACTTCTTAACGGTAAGGAACCCCCACATTTGGTTTATTCTACTTTGTGGTACAAAAAAACCCTTACAGTAAATTCTATTACTTCAGCATATGTCCTAGAACGTCCCTGTTCAGAAAACCACATACCAATGGAACAATTGGGGTGTTCGGAATGGCGCCCCAAAAAGACAGAGGGCAGAATCATTAGGAAAAGCACAAGCAACCTGCTCTTTTATAGGACAAAGAAGTGTGGAGCGTTTGGGTGCTGTACCCCTAAAACTGTAGGAGTATCGTTTAGAAAATGGGGGATGCTAAGAATAAGAAGAATAAACTGAAGTGGAAGAACAATAATATTAACTAACATGGTTAATGGCCTCCAGGGAATTGGGGAAAAACCCCAGTGGGCTCTGGTCATGTTGGTCCCCTCTGGTTCGGGCATATTGGCCGGCTGTAGGTACAGCATGAGGGGGACTCAATTGCACTGGAATGGGTCTTTGTGCTGGTGATTATGGGGGGGGCTTGGGTGGTGGCCCATGGCTTGGGCTTTCTGGTGGGCTCCACCTTCTCCAGTACGACAATGTTATTGTCTCTGTAGTGACCCACCAGTGAGTTCTGGGCAGTGTGGGGAATTTACTGCTGATCTTCATAGAGTCTCAGACCCTTCCAACCAGAAATGTATTTCATGTGGGACATGGTGGGTGAGGAGGAAACATGGAGATGGGCACGTGCCAACCCCATGAACGACATTTGCCTATTCTACTGTATTGCACTTAACTGGGGGGAGGGGTTGCTTTGAGCGCAGCAACAGCACATGGGCAGTGAGACACTGCTGAACTGTAGGCTGTAGAGTTCAAGCTCATGTACTGGGCTCTGATTGGCTAGGGGTGTTGTATGCGCAGAATCCCTTCCAGTTCTTGTTCGGCCAAGGAGTTTGACAAATGCCCTCATCTTCCTGCACTGGTCAGTTCTCCCAATAATGGACCCGTTTGGAAGCCTAAATCACAGCTGATGCAGTGGGTGCCAGGCTGAGTAGAGTGGCACAATAGTTGGGTGCCGGTACAATAAAAACAAATGAAAACATTTTTTAAAAATATTTATTATGTTCATGATTTAGGCAGGTTTTCAACACGACACAATATTGCAGCAGTTTTTAGTTTTGTAAAATAAAAAAAAATCATTAAAAACTTCTCTCGTTATTCTGACTCTTTGGAATTGAGCTTTTCCTTTAAGTACAACGATCGCTTCATCAGCGGAGAAACCCAAAATAAAACTCATGCAAAGATACGGCCCCGCCCCCAAATAGAATTCTTCAAATACAGGAAACACTCGTCTATTACACAGTGAATGAGAGAAAAGGAATAATAGTGATTAAACGCAGTCGCTTGTTCATTCATTGGACAATAAACGACAGAGGGAAATCTACATATCGGCCCCCGGAATCCCGTTGCTATGTGCCGGCTGCTTAACTACATGTGAATAAATACTGCTCAGGGCTCGGTGAGAATGGGACGTGTAATTACGGTAATGATAATAAAGACCCAGCCTAGAACAGCAGCCAATGGCAGTGCAGGGAATAAAAAATAAATATAATAAAGAGAAATGGGTGGAAAAGGCACAAAAACGATGAGTGTGAAAGAATCAACTCTGGATCCAGTGATAAAATCCCATTAAAACCAGTTGGTTGTGAGAAGCACTTGGGTGTAACCAGTAGCCTCATATCATAAGTAACTGTAGCATTCCTCTACTATGGGTTCTACTGTTACTAAAGCATTGCTCTACTATTGGCCCTACTGCTACTGTAGAATTGCTCGACTATGGGTCCTACTGCTACTGTAGAATTGCTCTACTATGGGTCCTACTGCTACTGTAGAATTGCTCGACTATGGGTCCTACTGTTACTAAAGCATTGCTCCACTATTGGCCCTACTACTACTGTAGAATTGCTCTACTATTGGCCCTACTACTACTGTAGCATTGTTCTACTATGGGTCCTACTGCTACTAAAGCATTGCTATATTATTGGCCCTACTGACACCATTGTATTGCTCTACTATGGGTCCTACTTCTACTATAGCATTGCTCCACTATTGGTCCTACTCATTCCACAGCATTGCTCTACTATTGTTCCTAGTGCTACTATAGCATTGCTCTACTACTGGTCCTCCTGCTACCAGAGAGTAGTGGTCTAATAATCTTTTACAGGTTTTCCACCTTCTTCCTTCAGTCCCTTTATCCCCTGCTCTCCTGGGCCCTACAGTGCTTGGGGCCCACAGCTGAGGCCCACGCTTGCACCCCATAAAGAGAGCTCTGGAAGGGTCCCCCATGAATCCAGTATGATGAATACGGGTGGGGAAGTGCAGAGAGGCTTCTCATTACAGTAACGGAGCTTTTCAAGTGATCGCTGCCAAGTATCTCCAGCCCCGGCCAATGGGCCGAGTGATTTCGAGCTGTAATTCTCCATCACGGGGGACACATCCAAATAGGATGTGATGGTTTCTCTACATTTGATGGCCCTTTATTTCCCACATCTGCCCATTCATTTATCATTATTTAATATGCCAGTTATTGTAATAATCAGACACTGGGCCGGAGCCAATAAAAGTTTGTTTCCCAGAAACACAACAGAACCATTTGCAGAAAATTCAGAGATTGCGGAAGCAGAACTACAAAGCCCAACATCCTCTACTGGCCCTTCAAGCGGGGCCCCTGGTTCCTGAGAACAGATTAAAGCATTAGCATCTCAATGATATGATCACGCGTTGAGCCCAATAAATGCGTGTTAGACCCCCCCCCCCCTGAGGTGCAATTTAACAATGATAGGGGCTCAAACAGGAATAGACAGAGGCCAATGAGTAACCTGGAAGAGCCTATTGAGTCTGGGATATTACCAGTAACAGTCGGCTGCAGTTCATTTGAATATATAATCAACCCCCCTGAATATTCCCCAATAAATATTGGTATCCAGTCTATTCTGTGTCGGCCATTAAACTTCTGATAATTGAGATTTTAGTGGACGGACTGCGGGTCAGTAAAATAAAAGCTAAATAAAAAGCCAAAAGAAGGCACTTTGTACATAGCCAGACAGTAAATGCTTTATATATTGTGTATAACATAACCCTAGGCTTAGCTGAAGTTCAAGCTAATGTTAACTAAAGCATTATATACTATATACTATTTATATATATGTAGAGTAAATCGGGACCATTCAATAAGTTGTTTGCCGGGTGCTAACCAGATTCACCAATAGTAGTCCAATGAAAGCACTCACGGCATTGACCATCAAGTATGTATCAAAATATTTTTATTCGTGCGCGGAGCATCGTTGCGTTTCGGCTCGCATGGAGCCTTCGTCAGGATGATGACAGGAAGTGAGACAGGAAGTGAGACAAATCCTTAAATAACCCTCATGTCCAATCAGCGGGCTAATATTCAAAACACCACATATGTGAATTAAAAAGTAACACCATATTCCCATATATATTAGGGATCACCAGCTCACACCCATTAAGTGGCTACTGAAACCAAAAACCTGTGTGTTAAATATTAGTGATGTGCGGGTTGACCTCGCAGTGCTCCTCGCGGGTTGTGGATGGGTGTGGGTTGAGCTCTTCTCCTGCTCTCCCCGCCCGCCACCTTCAAATGCCGCTATCTGACTTCCGGGTTCCGGTTTTATAGTCTCGCGTCTGCTCGCCCCACCCCTTTTTTCAGTGTGACATCATTGACGGCGCGGGTCTATAAAAGGACCCCGGAAGCGCGGGTTGCAGCAGGGCGGGTTAGGGTCGGTTGCGGGTCAGGAAAACTCTGACCCGCACATCACTAATGGCAATATCGAGGCCTATAGAAACAATCACATGCCACCTAAACAAGGGTTTCAAAATGTGTGCAAAAAGATACAAAACACGTTTATCAATAAAATGTATCATTTTGGTGTAACAAATGTGACCATCTAAAAAGCTAAAAACATTGTGATAAGGAAACTGTATCTAAGTATCAGCAGTTGCAAACAGACATCATTATATAAAGCTAAAATAACTCCAGGCTTTTATAAACAACATAATCTCTCTATTACATGTCAATGCCTATAAAATGGGCCCGATCATTTTTGAAAAATCTCTCCGGGTTGGGAACAACTTTTATCATACAGATTCAATGAAAGGTATTGGCTAAAGAATACATTTCGTTGAGCCCTCTGGGAGCTACTGTATCCAAAATCCACATCCACTTAACTTCTCGTTGTAATAAGAGTTTAGATCCATCACCCCCTCTACACAGAGGAACATCAGCCTCTTTCTTTCTCCTGACAACTTCCTTGACTACTTGCTGGTCAGACTGGTGGGAAAATGACCAGCAGGTGGCGCTGTTGTAACACAATTCATTCATATTAACAGTACATGTATCCCTTAATATCTTGGAATAAAAAGAAAATAAATAATGTGCAGAAGTGCTTAGAATAGCCCCCTCATCAACGTTCCATTCATTTATCCTTTAAGTAACTTGTATAACTATAAAGAAGGTTACAGGACTCCTAATTTGTAATGCAAGCAGCGGGAGCCAATGGGAAAGGCAGATTGGGTTAGTCTATCTACAACAGAACAAATGAGAATGGTTTGCTAAAGCATGTGCTCTGCCACCATCACACTATATCCCTACACACACACACAAACACACACAGTGCGAGTCCATTTCCACACATGCAAAGACTTACACTAATGTTACAAGAAAGTGGTTAAAGCATCAGTGGAACGATTGTGAATCGCAAACCACCAACCCAATATGAATATATATATATTGTTTCACCCCGTCAAATATCCTATTGTACATAAATAATATAAATACAAGGTTTTCAGCAACACAAAGAGAACAGAAGCTTCATTAGAAATGTGTCGATAAATGAAAAAACCAAAGAGTGGAAGGAACACTAGGGAAACACCCCTTGGTCTGGACCTACCAACCAATGGCTAAAGGTAGGTTGTCCCTCATCCCAAAAACAAATACAACCAATCAAAGCCCAACAGAACTGCTTTGGTGCTAATAGTCTTAGATTTTCTCTTCCCATTCGTTGTAATTTACACAAAACATTGATTTATAATTAGCAAAGTTACACCCCATTGTGAATGAACAGCCCTTGTGTGTGTGTGTGTGTATATATGTGTGTGTGTGTGTTTGTATGTATGTGTGTGTGTTTGTATGTGTGTATGTGTGTGTGTGTGTGTGTGTGTGTTTGTATGTATGTGTGTGTGTTTGTATGTGTGTGTGTATATATGTGTGTGTGTGTGTTTGTATGTATGTGTGTGTGTTTGTATGTGTGTATGTGTGTGTGTATGTGTGTGTGTTTGTATGTATGTGTGTGTGTTTGTATGTGTGTATGTGTGTGTGTATGTGTGTGTGTTTGTATGTGTGTGTGTATGTGTGTGTGTGTGTGTTTGTATGTGTGTGTATGTGTGTATATGTTATACATCAATTGGGAGTCCACATCTGATTTACATTTAAGTAAGCCTAAGGGACTCGCCCCAGTTCTCCGGCAATCACATATAAGAAAATCCTTTATCCAAAGATAACTGTCCCAAGGCTTTTGTTTTCATAAAAAATATTGTTTTATTAAATTAGCATTAAAATTCAGTTACAAACAACCCCACCAGGCCCACCTTACGCGTTTCACACCCTCCGGCGCTTAGTCATAGGTGTATACACCTATGACTAAGCGCCGGAGGGTGCGAAATGCGTAAGGTGGGCCTGGTGGGGTTCCTATGACTAAGCGCCGGAGGGTGCGAAACGCGTAAGGTGGGCCTGGTGGGGTTGTTTGTAACTGAATTTTAATGCTAATTTAATAAAACAATATTTTTTATGAAAACAAAAGCCTTGGGACAGTTATCTTTGGATAAAGGATTTTCTTATATGTGTGTATATGTGTGTGTGTGTGTTTGTATGTGTGTATGTATGTATGTGTGTGTGTTTGTATGTGTGTATGTATGTGTGTGTGTGTGTGTGTGTGTGTGTGTGTGTGTGTGTGTGTGTGTGTGTGTGTGTGTGTGTGAAGAAGCACAAGGTTCCTTTCTCAGGTGTAGTCTGTCATTAGTGCAAAAATCAAGCAGGTGGAAGAAGAAGTTCATAAGGCACCATATTCTGTACATAGACACCAATAAGGAATGTGTAGAACAGCATAGAAGACTTTGCATTGAGCTCCCATAAGAAATGGATACTATAATATATCTTAATATTAAACCCTAGCCCTAATATTGCTCAGTTGGCCCATGATTTCCTGTTCTCCATCTTCTTCTGGAGCCTCTCGTCGACCTTTAGCGTTGATGTTCGGTCGGGCTTTGCAAGAGCAGTGAGTGCCGCAAGGTTTCCAACTGAGCCCGACAGATTTCCACCTTTTCTACTCTCACTTACAGTTCCTCCTTGAACACACAAGTCAGCGCTACGCCTCTGGGCCGCTCCGCTTGCTTTCGTGACACGGTTTGGCTTTACCAAGACACCGTAGCCTGGGTTACACTTGAAGTAGTGTTTGCCACCAACAGAGCCATCATTTTTGCCTACAAGGAAATCAGACCACATTAAGTCAATCAATATTTGATTTCCCTTAACAGGAAGTCAATCACAGTCAGTGAGAAAATATGAATCATATGGTTATATATAATAAATTCATTTTAAAGGGGAACTATCGCGAAAAGGAACATTTTACTAAAGCTTCATCATACTGAAATAAGAAACTAAATACAATCAATTAAAAATTCTGTACTGTTTCTGAAATAATCAAGTTTATCTTCACTATTCCTCTCTCAGCATCTGTTTCTCTTCATTCTGTTTTCATGCAGCAGTTGGGTGTCAGATATTCACTGACAGTTAGATCCAATATATCTTATAGGCAGGCTCCTTTTGCCTAGAAGATGTATTAGAGCTCACTCTATTAAACTCACCAGACATCATGTCTCTCTACATGCAGGATTTGTGCAAAAGGCAGTTATTTTGTTAGATTTTGTTTGTACTGGAATCAGTTATTTGAATGAGCTCTAATTCATCTGCTGGGAAAGGAGCCCCCCTATAAGATATATTGGATCTGTCAATGAATATCTGACACCCAACTGCTGCATGAAGAGAGAATGAAGAGAAACAGATGCTGAGAGAGGGATAATGAAGATAAACTTGATTATTTCAGAAATGATGCAGAATATTTAAATCGATTGTTTCTTATTTCAGTGTGATGAAGCCTATATTAAATTTAAATGTTCGTGATAGTTGCCCTTTAATATCATATCTTCATTTAGCAGCTTTTGCGCATGTTTCAGATGGGGCCTCCATACCACCTTGGGGTTACCGGAAGGGTTTAAAAGCAAGCCAGACTGAATCAGCCAGATCTCACCTCCCTATAGAAGAAATCTAAGCCTTAGTATCTAAGTAGTAGTTAGTTTTTCTCACCGGCAGGCGTTTCAAGTTCCACACCGACCCAGATTCCTTCCTGGAAGTCTGTGGGACCCACATATCGTACAACGCCTTTCTTGTTGGAGCCCACAGTTACATATTCTCCTTCTTTCAACCAATCAGAGTCCTCCTGGGGTTCATCAGAGTCTGATATCTCCTCTTGATTGCTTTCCACTGTATTATCTTTCAAGTTGACAGTTGCACTTGATTTCCCTACATCCCCGAGTTCATCCCCAAGTGTACACGTGAAGGATTTTAGCTCGGAAGTCCTTACTTTCTGTATTTTGAATGGTGAAGCTACCACTTTTGTTTGGGACAGAAGTTCTGGAGTAGAAGCAGGTTGTGTGGATGCGGCTTTTGGGACGTCTTCACTTGCATTCAATGACGTTTCTGTAGTAGCCAATGATATCTGTGGCTCCGCTTGTTCACTCGTTGATTTGGTGGAGCTCATTTGATCTTCACTGTCTGATAAAGAAAGATTTTCCATATTTTCACTGTGAAATTCTGAAGAGGCTTCAGGCAAAAGGGGTTTGAGATGTTTAGTACTATTGTATTTTTCATCAGAGTCCTTATTATCCATGTCTCTCAAAATGGAAGTCCTTTCTAGGTCTTGCGAAACGTCTAATTTTAACTCGTGCTTTAACACAGAACTGTTTGCGGGTTGAACTGATTCTAAGTTCAGTGCATCAGTATCAGAAGACAGCAGGCCTGTAGAATTAGGTCCCATGTTTCTATCAGCAGTAGTAGATGTTGGGGGTGGAAGAGTTATCATCTCATTCCCAACACTTAAAACCTCAGAGAGGGTAGCGGTGGAAACACTGTGGGAAAAGTATCCACTGGAGGTCTCACTGAGTGGACTTGGGGGACTTTCTTGCGTTTCAGGTGCTGGAACATCATAGACCTTTTGTTGGGAAGGGACTGTAGGTGTCTTTTCCATCTTCTTTTCTTGGCCAGGTGACCTAGCAATTACTGGTGGTCTGGTGTTTTTCCATTCTTCATGGGCTACCTGTAATAGCACAACATAAAAATGTGAATATGCATTTGGAGATTAAATCAGCCAGATTTGTGCCCTGGGATAGAATGCTCTGCAGCAGGACAGGACTGCTGCTTAAAATGGGGATCAGATAGGATCTGTGCAGCCACTGGGACAGAATGTTCTGTTATACAGATAGCTAGAATCTCAGCTGCCATAAAGCAGGACAGGACTGCTGCTTACAATGGGGATCAGATAGGATCTGTGCAGCCACTGGGACAGAATGTTCTGTTATACAGATAGCTAGAATCTCAGCTGCCATAAAGCAGGACAGGACTGCTGCTTACAATGGGGATCAGATAGGATCTGTGCAGCCACTGGGACAGAATGTTCTGTTATACAGATAGCTAGAATCTCAGCTGCCATAAAGCAGGACAGGACTGCTGCTTACAATGGGGATCAGATAGGATCTGTGCAGCCACTGGGACAGAATGTTCTGTTATACAGATAGCTAGAATCTCAGCTGCCATAAAGCAGGACAGGACTGCTGCTTACAATGGGGATCAGATAGGATCTGTGCAGCCACTGGGACAGAATGTTCTGTTATACAGATAGCTAGAATCTCAGCTGCCATAAAGCAGGACAGGACTGCTGCTTCCAATGGGGATCAGATAGGATCTGTGCAGCCACTGGGACAGAATGCTCTGTTATACAGATAGCTAGAATCTCAGCTGCCATAAAGCAGGACAGGACTGCTGCTTACAATGGGGATCAGATAGGATCTGTGCAGCCACTGGGACAGAATGTTCTGTTATACAGATAGCTAGAATCTCAGCTGCCATAAAGCAGGACAGGACTGCTGCTTACAATGGGGATCAGATAGGATCTGTGCAGCCACTGGGACAGAATGTTCTGTTATACAGATAGCTAGAATCTCAGCTGCCATAAAGCAGGACAGGACTGCTGCTTACAATGGGGATCAGATAGGATCTGTGCAGCCACTGGGACAGAATGTTCTGTTATACAGATAGCTAGAATCTCAGCTGCCATAAAGCAGGGCAGGACTGCTGCTTACAATGGGGATCAGATAGGATCTGTGCAGCCACTGGGACAGAATGTTCTGTTATACAGATAGCTAGAATCTCAGTCATTAAACAGCTAGACAAACTAAAAATCAAAATATAATCAAATTTCCCCTATAGTTCTCTACTATAAGAAACATTACCCATGGTTTAAAGCATAGTGATGACAATGTCCATTTATACATTGAACAACCTGCCTGTGTTTAACTGCGCTGGAAAGAACAGAACCAACTAGCGACAGATTGTGCCCGGGAAATCATTTCTCCAGTATTTAGGTGGGGGATGATTTAAATGACAGTTCTGCTCCTTTGCTGTTAAACTGCTGAATTGATGGGAGCTGCAAGGACTGGAGTGATGTATATGTGTCTCACGGTGCTTTGGCTTCTCTCAGGACCTGGATAAATCATCATTTCAGCGGACTAACAAAGATTTATTTGTCATTTCCAAATTTTCTTCCCGCTTTTCCCTTCATTTTCTTGGGTCCTGTCAATTTGCAGGTGAAGAATTTAAAGGCTGCTTGTGAGATTAAATAGACCATTTCTCAGATCAATTTCCCAGAGGCAACGTGCACTAAAGTTGAGTAATCAATACTCTCTGTCACGGCTTAAACTTATAGGAGAGTTCCCCGGAGAGACTCCCCCCATCTCAACCGTAAATCCAAATGCCGGGAACTCAGAACTTTGTTATAGTTGGAGATGTTCTGCTCTGGCAATGGGAAAGTATGGGCACTTTTGGGCATTTTATTCATTCATTCATTATTATAAGGGTTAAGGTAACCCCTACTGTAAATGATAAGGATATTAGAAGTCACTGAGGGGTTGTTCTGTGACCATATAAAGGCACAAGGCTGCAGGCTGAGTTATACAGGGAACTCTGAGTATCACTCGTGTATTATAAGGGATAATGTACCCCCTACTGTAAATGATAAGGATATTAGAAGTCACTGAGGGGTTGTTCTATGACCATATAAAGGCACAAGGCTGCAGGCTGAGTTATACAGGGAACTCTGAGTATCACTCATGTATTATAAGGGATAATGTACCCCCTACTGTAAATGATAAGGATATTAGAAGTCACTGAGGGGTTGTTCTGTGACCATATAAAGGCACAAGGCTGCAGGCTGAGTTATACAGGGAACTCTGAGTATCACTCATGTATTATAAGGGATAATGTACCCCCTACTGTAAATGATAAGGATATTAGAAGTCACTGAGGGGTTCTGTGACCATATAAAGGCACAAGGCTGCAGGCTGAGTAGTACAGGGAACTCTGAGTATCACTCATGTATTATAAGGGATAATGTTCCCCCTACTGTAAATGATAAGGATATTAGAAGTCACTGAGGGGTTGTTCTGTGACCATATAAAGGCACAAGGCTGCAGGCTGAGTTATACAGGGAACTCTGAGTATCACTCATGTATTATAAGGGATAATGTTCCCCCTACTGTAAATGATAAGGATATTAGAAGTCACTGAGGGGTTGTTCTGTGACCATATAAAGACATATAAGGATATTAGAAGTCACTGAGGCATTCCATAAGCATGTGAATATAGGTTATACAACCCTGAATTGATTAAAGTAAGAGGTACATTTTTAAATAATATACAAGTATCAATGAAAGTAGTGACTGAAGGGACATTAGATACAGATGGTGCCTGCTATATAACATGTTTGACTGTAAAAGGTGGTGCGAGATGAGAGGGGACAGGTCAGATGGAGTTGAACTCACCATTTTAGAAAGAGCCGAGTTTTCATCGACGCTGGCGGACTGGACCGTAATCCGTGGCACCGTCTGCAAAAACATAGATCATAAGTGTTTATATAGATTGAACGTAGAAAACCCAAATACTCAGTTCTTATAATGAAACTGAAACCTATGTGATAGGAGATCAATACATTTTAATTATTCCAGATTTGATATAGGTTCACTATACCCCCCCAGGATAAATTCCAAAGACATCTTATCTGATTGGTTGGAGGAAGGGAAGTATTTATCTACTGCAGAACCAAAGTATGGCAAGAAGCTATCAAAGCTTTGAGAGATTTGACTCCAAAAATAAAGAGCAAATCTTTAAGTTCCTTCATATCTAAATTTATGTATATTCAGGGAAACGATAATTTACTTTTCTATTGTTTAGTTCACATCCACTGAGTATATATATATATATATATATATATATATATATATATATATATATATATATATATATATATATATATAGTTAGTTATGTTAACTGTTTATATTAATTCTTTAGTTTATTTGTTGATTCTATTGTGTAATTTCTTTTATCTGTCCGTATTTTTGAGGACTAGGCATCTATTTATTTCTTCACACTTGTTATATTGGTCTTTTGTGACTGCACTGTCTGACGTAAGTTTTTTGAAGGGTTAATAAAGGATAAGATACTGGACTTCATAGCAAATCATAATACTATGAGTGTGTGCCAGCATGGTTTCATGCGTAATAGATCTTGCCAGACTAACTTAATTTCTTTTTATGAGAAGATGAGCAGAGACCTTGATTCTGGGATGGCAGTGGATGTGATTTACTTAGATTTGCTAAAGCATTTGATACAGTGCCACACAGAAGGTTACTGGTTAAATGAAGGAATGTTGGCCTGGAACATAGTATTTGTACCTGGATAGAGAACTGGCTAAAAGATAGACTACAAAGAGTGGTGGTAAATGGAACATTTTCTAATTGGACCAGTGTTGTTAGTGGAGTACCGCAGGGCTCTGTACTAGGTCCCTTGCTTTTCAACTTGTTTATTAATGACCTGGAGGTGGCCATTGAAAGTACTGTTTCTATTTGTGCAGATGAGACTAAATTGTGCAGAACTATAGGTTCCATGCAGGATGCTGCCACTTTGCACAGTGATTTGTCTAAACTGGAAAACTGGGCAGCAAACTGGAAAATGAGGTTCAATGTTGATAAATGCAGGTTATGCACTTTGGCAAAAATAATATAAATGCAAGTTATACACTAAATGGCAGTGTGTTGGGAGTTTCCTTAAATGAGAAGGATCTTGGGCTCTTTGTAGATAACACGTTGTCTAATTCTGGGCAGTGTCATTCTGTGGCTACTAAAGCAAATAAAGTTCTGTCTTGTATAAAAAAGGGCATTAACTCAAGGGATGAAAACATAATTCTGCCTCTTTATAGGTCCCTGGTGAGGCCTCATCTGGAGTATGGGGGCAGTTTTGGACTCCAGTCCTTAAGAGGGATATAAATGAGCTGGAGAGAGTGCAGAGACTAAGTGCAACTAAACTGGTTAGAGGGAGGGAAGAGTTAAATTATGAGGGGAGACTGACAAGGTTGGGGTTGTTTTCTCTGGAAAAAAAAGCGCTTGCGAGGGGACATGATTAGACTTTACAACTTACAAGTACATTAGAGGACATTATATATCTTTTTTCAACCCGATGTAACTATGTAACTGTAGCATTTCAATATGTGGTATCTTAAATTCTGCTTGTTTTATCATTGTAAAACTTCAATAAAATATTTGCAATAAAGAACCAGAGTTCAAGTTTCTACTCACTATGTTGCTACATACATTATAACACTGGCAAGATAATAACCCTCACTGACTTTACTCAGACCTTTGTCCATCAAGTCCAACCCAATGTGCCACCAGCGGTGCTACAGAAAGATCTAACATTTCCCTTGTAGGATTATTGTCAAATTTGGATGGACATTGTAAGGTATATATATTTTGTTAATTAATAATGGAACATTTAACTCTTAGAGAGGAAGCAGCCTTATTAGCTTGTCACCTGATTGGTCCAAACAGGAATCCTCCCTAATTTAGAAGACAAAGGTATTGGTCTGGGAAAGGTACTGCCACACCTAAACCCTAAGTAACATTAACAAAAATTCTATATATTTTTCATTTGTTAAAATTTTTGTGATCTTTGGTCAGCCTATTTAATTTTCATTTTTTTATGGCACTTCTAGAAGCAAGGTTTCTCCTGTATATAAGTGTGTCTACAGTAAGAGGGGAGCATACAGGGCCCAGGAGAGGAGTGAGCCCCATACCAGATCAGAGGGAACCCCTGTTTTGTGGACCAGACCTCCAAAGGAACCTAAGGAGGGTATACTCAGGTTGTGTGAACCAAAAAGTTCAAGGTTTCATAGATTGAACTTGTGGGAATAATATTTTGGTGGTTGGGCTGCTGGGTTTCGTTTAGTGTGCTTAGTTAAATAAGTGTGTATTCCTGTAGTGTGCATTTATTTTATGATTTATGTTTATGTAGATATTTGTCCAATTAATATAAAACCATCTATGCCACATTACACTTTGTTATATATTATAATCTTACACCCTCTTTGCCCTGTGCCAGCTGTAAGGCAGGCCAAGAATGATAGAAACTTGGCAAAGAAGTAAAAAAAGACAACTACTTTGCAAACTGCTGAACATTATTCCTTCTGAGAACTTTTCATGAGTCGGCCTCCAGACATTGTGGAGGGATTTAGCTACCTGCTCATCCTTGCCTTGGATATAACTCACTCACATCCACGTAATGCTCCAACAAGCAGCTTCTTCTTTTATGGGTCCCTGTTGGATCAGAGCCAGCGGAAATCTGAGGAGAGCAAGGTCTATTTCCACCTGATCACCCCATAAATAAGGTTAAGCACCTCTATTATAAGGGTTGTCACGGCAAATGGAGAGGGACAGAAGAAGACAGGTCGTTTTGAAGAGTTTAACCTTTTTAGTGCTGGTAATTGGTTGAGGCAGGAAAGAAAATATGATCAAGTCAATGTTATTATGTGTTTGTAGCTCAGGGGCAGGTGCCTCCTGTTGCCAAATGCACTTCACTAGGGTTGGATCAATTGAAGGTATTCACAGCCCATAACACTGGAAGGAGGCAAGGAGGGGGTATCTGATGAAGTACTTTTCTATCTAAGGAATATATAGGTGGATTGCCAAGACTGTGGAGATGCCTTTATCCGTTCTAAAATTAAAAATCTTTGTGGTCTTCCCTCTCCCCCTTTTCTTTTCTGTAACCCTTTGTCATGGTCGGCACCCAATACCAGAACAAATGCCAAGGACCCTGGTCTCGGCTCGGCTTCACCAGTAGTGTGACCACCTTTGGGCTTCGGGAGGTGCCCTCAGCTTAATTGGGTGCCACCTGGACTTAAGGAGGGGTACAAGGCGAGGTGTTCTGGCTGGCAAAGGGGCACGACCGGATAGCAAGAATCTTTGGCAGAAGGTCAAGGACAAGGCGTCTGGTGGAAACGGAACAGACCAAAACAGGACAGGCAGATAACAGGCAAGGGTCAGGATACAGAATGCAGAATAGTCAGGAACAGGCATGGTCAAACACGGATAATCAGTCAGGATAGCAAATTCAGGAACAGGTAGCACAACACCAGCGCGCCTGTACCTTTAAGAGGTGCGCAGGCGCGGCTCAGCGGGTGTCCATGCCGAGGATGCGGCGTGGACCCCGCTGCCCACTAGACCACCAGGGTAGGCTTCTTACACCCTTATAACCCTTTTTCTCTTGTTTGAAAACTTAATAAAAGTTTAATTGCAAAAAAAAGTCTTTGTGGTGCCTTTATACATTTGTCTCTGTACCAGAGTCCCCCAGAAGGGCAATGTACCTGCCACCGTTCCCCTAACATTAATCCACATGAAGGATGCTGATAAGTTTGGCTTTATTTATTACAAGATGTAGAAAAGTATCTTCCCTTCTTTTATCCTTGATTAAGTATCCAATCCAATGTCCAGCTGGGCCCCCTAGAACCAGAAAATCTGATATACAGGGCCCATAACAGTTAAAGGAGAAGGAAAGCTACCAAAGCATTTTATTGGCAATAGATTAGCCACAATAGTACAAGCTATAACACTATATTTATTCTGCAGAATGCATTACCATACCTTACTAAATAGCTCTAGAAGCTCTCTCGGTTTGTTTAGGATAGCAGCTGCCATATTATCTTGGTGTGACATCACTTCCTGCGTGAGTCTCTCCCTGTTCACTCATAGCTCTGGGCTCAGATTACAGCAGGGAGGGAGAGAGGAGCAAACTGAGCATGCTCAAGCCCTAGCCCTGGAGGTTTAAGCTGAAAACAGTTAGTCTGATACAGAAGCCCATGAGTACACAATAGAAGGAAAGAAATGTGCTGTTTCTTTTGACAGAGGACGCAGAGCAGCATTACTTTGAGGGTTTACTGGTGTATTTATATAGACCTTTCTGATAAAGTTTACTTACTTTTAGCCTTTCCTTCTCCTTTAAATGGGTACAGAAAGAATGGTAAAAGGGAAATATTAATATGACACTCAAAGTGAATTACAGCAGAGAAGGCAGCCAGGATAGGAATTGGCCTAAATATCCCACTGTAGAAAAGAATCAACTCCAGGCAAACGGTGTAAAATAATTGGTGCAATTATCAAGATGCGTGTTTTATTCTATGCCAGCCGAATGTTGCATTTGATCCTTACTAGGGTGATCCAAGTTAAGCAGCTTCCCCAGGTCTCTTGGAAAGAAGTCAAACATTGCAGCCTCAATTAAGATGTGGAAAGGAAGACAAAAATACATATAAAAGCCTCCAGAGACGGCACAGACTAGACAATATAACAGGAGTGAGTGAGGGAAGAGATGAATCTATTGTGTGCTCACATCAGTATGATGGTCACTGACCTGACACAACCCGGGGTAATGGGCTGCTGCTGAGCAGGAGGATTTATTGGATAAATGTTACTCGGTGCAGCCGGGAGAAAGCAACGAGGGGGTTTGGGACAGATCAGATGTTGGACATAAGAATAAAAAGCAATTACACGGCATGAAACAAAGAAATGGAAATATGGAAAGTAACCTCCCAGCACTGAAGGGGGAATATTACCTGGAATTTACAGTGGACCAATGACACGCTGTTCCCAAAAATAAAAACACAAGAGCCTTACTGTAGAACTATGTATTAATTACATGTGTTCCTACTGCTAAAATAATATTTTGGCCAACTTCACAGACTAGCAAACAGGGACCATACCTATATATATATACATACCTAAATACATACTACATAAATACATACCTACATATATACATACCTACATAAATACATACCTACATATATACATTCCTAAATACATACTACATATATACATACCTACATATATACATAAATAGTTACATACCTACATTGATATACATACCAACATATATACGTACCTGTTTGCCAGCCTGTGAAGCTGGACAACAATTTAAGTTGGGGATATGTAAGGAGTCCTTAAAGGGGGTTCTGTCATCGAAAAACATGTTTTTTTTCAAAACACATCAGTTAATAGTGCTGCTCCAGCAGACTTCTGCACTGAAATCCATTTCTCAAAAGAGCAAACAGATTATTTTATATTTCATTTTAAAATCTGACATGGGGCTAGACATATTGTCAGTTTCCCAGCTGCCCCCAGTCACGTGACTTGTGCTCTGATAAACTTCAGTCACTCTTTACTGCTGTACTGCAAGTTGGAGTGATATCATCCCCCTCCCTTTCCCCCCAGCAGCCTAACAACAGAACAATGGGAAGGTAAACAGATAGCAGCTCCCTTAAGCTGGCCATAAATGCAAAGATCCGATCGTTCAAATCCTCAAACAATCGGACTTCCCCATCTCCCGACCTGCCACTAACCATTCAGATCAAATAAAGTAGTAAAAGAACAGATGAGCCGATGTTCTGCCCCTGACAGCAATCGTACGAAAGTTATGTCTGACAAAGCTGGTGACAATCTCCCACTGAAAATCGTACGATCGGCAATACACGCAGAGATATTATCGGCAGCCAACAGAAATCTTTTAACCTGTCCGATTGTCTGAACGACTGATCTCTGTGGGACGAAAAATGTGGGGACTCTCCTCATACGGTCCGAAAATCATACGAATCCTCGATTTCTACGACCCGATCTTTGCATCTATGGCCAGCCTAACACAAGATAACAGCTGCCTAGTAGATCTAAGAACAACACTCAATAGTAAAATCCAGGTCCCACTGAGACACATTCAGTTACATTGAGTAGGAGAAACAACAGCCTGCCAGAAAGCAGTTCCATCCTAAAGTGCTGGCTCTTTCTGAAATCACATGACCAGGCAAAATGACCTGAGATGCACCGACACACCAATACTCCAAGTACAAAAATATATACTTGTTAGTTCAGGAATAACAATAATTTAGAAATAAACGACACCATAAAAATCATGACATTATCCCTTTAAAGTACCAGCAATGGAGTCAAAAAAAGAAAAAAAAAATCTGTAGCTGTTCTTCTACCAGGCGTGCAAAGTGCTCTTCTGTCTACTGAATGGCAACCCTCATTGGCTCTATGTGGCAGATCATTCATAGATATCCCAGCATGCACCTCACCATTCTTCGGCACTAAGCTCTGTGCAGGGTGAATGAGAACAACGGGGCTAATTTATGAAGTGGCAACAAAAAATTCATTTCAGCACCATGGGGTGGAAAGTTCCCAGAAATGGCTTTTTTTTCTATAACAAAAATATACGATTCACCATAATGGACATTTATATTGCTGTATTGCAACGGTGACTTAGCTTAGCACTACTTAGCACTACTTAGCACTACATTCATCAATCAGCTCATCAATTAATAAAGAAAATCCCAGCTTTCCCTTTGTTTTTCTATGTGTTGGACTCTAGGCCACAGAGCTGTCGCCCTCATATTCCCTGCCAGAGGCTCTTTCTTTCCTCCCAATGAGCAGACGGGCGGATAAATGCAGAGCAGGAATGTCTTTTATATTCGGCGTCTCACCTTCCAAAGCAATCATCACTAATTAGGGGCCAGATTTTATGGAAAGTGAATGCTGGAGATCTCCTGACCCCTGACAGAGCGCACATTAGACTTTAAGTAGACACAAGGCCAACATTATGGAAATGCCATAATTACTAAATGTGCTTACACAGCTCGCTGCTTTACGTCGCCCCAGGGGCCAATGACATTTATGGAGATACAAAAGATTTCTTAAGGGCAAATTCTGTTCTGATCTATTACTCCGGGATTTTTTTTTCAGCCCTACAAACCTCGCATTTTCTTATTTTGCTCAGAGTCCCAGGTCTGAGCAGCAATTCTGCAGCAGTAAATGCGATATTGATCCTGACACCTCAGCTCCCAGTCTGACAGCACAAACAAGGTGTGCGAGTAGAATTACATCCTCCCTTTATAGACAGCCCTGCTGAAATGAGACAGTCACTTAAAGGGATTCTGTCATGATTTTTAAGGTGTAGTTTTTATTACTAAATGACACTGTTTACACTGCAAATAATTCACTCTACAATATAAAATGTCATTCCTGAAGCAGCAAGTGTATTTAGTTGTAATATTGGTGTGTAGGTGCATCTCAGCTCATTTTGCCTGGTCATGTGATTTCAGAAAGAGCCAGCACTTTAGGATGGAACTGCTTTCTGGCAGGCTGTTGTTTCTCCTACTCAATGTAATTGAATGTGTCTCAGTGGGACCTGGATTCTACTATTGAGTGCTGTTCTTAGATCTACCAGGCAGCTGTTATCTTGTGTTAGGGAGCTGCTATCTGGTTACCTTCCCATTGTTCTGTTGTTAGGCTGCTGGGGGGGGGAAGGGGGGGAAGGGAGGTTGTGATATCACTCCCAACTTGCAGTACAGCATTGTAAGGTGTGCGGTCCGGCGCGTCCTTCCCTGCCAGCGTCCTATCCAAAATGGCAGCGCCCAGGGCCGACCAGGTGGGAAGTCGGCAATGGCGCCTCGTTTTGGACGCAGCGAATTGTCGCCAGCTACGTCAGCACGTGACGCATGACGTCACCACGCACGTTTGGCGCCAAAATTCAGCTTAAAAGGACGTCTGAGACCTACTGTCTGAGACCTGCCTTTGCCCGTGAATAGGTTCTACTTCACTGTGTTCCTGGGTGCGACTATTGTGTTTTTGGACTCTCGATCTCGACCTCTGCCTGTTCCGTTTACGAACCCTTGCCACCTGAACTGATCTTCTGCCTGTCTGACTACCCTTATTCTTGACCCCATTTTGTACTGTGAACTGTGTTTGGAAACCTCAAAGCTTCCCCCTTGGTCTGACAAGCAGTAAAGAGTGACTGAAGTTTATCAGAGCACAAGTCACATGATTGGAGGCACCTGGGAAACTGACAAAATGTCTACCCCCATGTCAGATCTCAAAATTGAATATAAAAAAATCTGTTTGCTCTTTTGAGAAACGGATTTCAGTGCAGAAGTCTGCTGGGGCAGCACTATTACTGAGGTGTTTTGTCACATGACAGTATCCCTTTAATAAAGCTTCAGGATATTCTGCTGCACACACAATGAGACTTAACCATGGCAGGAAAGGAAGCTCAGCAGAGACACAGCGCCTTTGCCATCTATGAATTAAGCCAAATGCTAGTATGGGAATTACTTACTATGTAAATGACTGCCCTCAACCTGTGAGCCAATCAGCAAGGTGTCACTTTACTCTAGGTGCCATTCAGGCTTCACTTTGTCTACCTCTGCTCCAAGCCCCATCAAAGGGAGCCCCTCCCACAGTTTCCAAACACTTTTTTCAGTTCAATTGTTTTCAGATTGTTCACCAGAAATTAAGACTTTTTTTTCAATTACTTTCCATTTTTTAATTTTTAACGTATTTCAAAATCTCCGTTTAAAGTCGCTTTCTCTGGTGTATCACTCAGTAATTCAGCTGCAGACTCTAAATTGTTACAATTTTACAACATTTAGTTAATACAATTAATCAATTCTAACAGCTGCCTGTAATGAAACGCAGGGATTCTGCTCAGCAGGGACAAAGATAAGAAATGGATTAACTAAATGTATCAATTTAGAACAGTTTACAGGGTCGGCGACCCCCCTCCCAGAGCTGCTTTAGAAGGTGAAAAATGACACTTTATACCTCAATATTAGAAAAAAAACAGTCACACATAGAAAATAACTGGAAAAAGTCTTTATTTTTGGTGAACTATCTGAAACCAACTGAAAAAAGTGAATAACCCCTTTAATGAGACTAAGTTTGGTCCCAGTCTCACCTGATCAAGGGAGCAGTTTTAAACAGAGGTAGGCCGGCCATCACATGATAGGGCAATACTGACTGCCTTATGGGAGTGGTTGGTCAAACTGCCCCATGGTAGATTAGCCTAAGGGATATAATTAAGCACGACAATGGATCTGTACCTGTTGGACGAGCGGAGAGGCCTGCCGACTCTTCTTATCCCGATGAGGAAACAGAGATTTAAGTAAATTGGGCATCTGAGGCACTAAGGATTTCACAGGGGTCAGGTTGGAGGTTGACATGGGTGCCAGACCTGCAGGGAAAGAGAAGTCCCTTAGCAAATGCATTACAAGGATAATCATTCCTTCAAACTTGACAACTAGGAGGAGTTTGTAGGTAATGCCCTTCTTAATTCTCCCCACTCCCTAAACCAGGGGTCCCCAACCTTTTTTTACCCGTGAGCCACATTCAAAAATAAAAAGAGTTAGGGAGCAACACAGGCATGCAAAAAGTTCCTGAGGTTGCAAATAAGGGCTGTGATTGGCTATTTGGTGGCCCCTATGTGCAGGGCAGCCATCAGGGGGGGACAGGGGGGAGAGTTGTAGGGGGCCCCAAGGGTAAGGGGGGCCTGGCCATGCCACACTTACTTGATTAGCCGGGTCCACCATCTTTCTGAGAGCTGCTGACATTGGGAAGGCATGGACGTTTAAGGGGCCCTGGCACCAATTTTCTCATAATGTGGGGGGCCCTGGCCACCAATTTTGGCCACCAATTTTTTTTTCTCATGTGGGGTCCTAGCCATCAATATTTTTTAATGGGTGGGGCCCTGGCCACAAATGTTTTTTTATGGGGGGCCCTGACCACCAATATCTTTTTATTTTTTATTAACATGTGGGAACCCTAGCCACCAATATTTTTTTTTTTTTTTTTACTGTGTGGTGGGGGGCGGACCTGTAGGTGGGGCTTGCGGTGGGTGCAGACCAGGGGGCCCAGGAAATTTTGTCATATGGGGCCCTGCGATTTCTGATGGTGGTCCTGCCTATGTGGACAGGAGGCTCTATATAGCAGTACACCTGGTTTTTATTCAACCAAAAAGTCTGGAATTCAAAAATAAGCTCCTGCTTTGAGGCCACTGGGAGCAACATCCAAGGGGTTGGAGAGCAACATGTTACTCACGAGCTACTGGTTGGGGATCACTGCCCTAAACCATAATGACATGTACCTGAATCCTGCGGCAACATTTTAGGTAGAGAGGAGTGACCTGAAATGACTGCCCGTCTGGGGCCAGGGGAGGTTTGTGACACATCTTGTTGGCTTTCCCAACGACCCTGTGAAAAATAAGACAACATCTATATTAAAAAAAAACAGGTAACAACAGAGTCATATTAAAAAAAAAGCAGCAAATTCTTTTTTTTTCATTAAAAAATCCATACCTGTTATAAAAGTGTTTAAATATCTGAGCTGTCAATCATATAGTTCCTGCCCCGCCTCTATGCCTGAGGGACATATCAGAGTACAAGTCACATGACTGGGGCAGCTGGGAAACTGACAATATCTCTAGCCCCATGTCAAATTTCAAAATTAAATATAAAAAAAAATCTGTTTCCTCTTTTGAGAAATGGATTTCAGTGCAGAATTCTGCTGGAGCAGCACTATTAACTGATTCATTTTGAAAAAAACATTTTTCCCATGACAGCTTCCTTTTCTGTCAAAAGAAACAGCACATTTCTTTCCTTCTATTGTGTACTCATGGGCTTCTGTATCAGACTTCCTGTTTTCAGCTTAAACCTCCAGGGCTAGGGCTTGAGCATGCTCAGTTTGCTCCTCTCTCCCTCCCTGCTGTAATCTGAGCCCAGAGCTATGAGTGAGCAGGGAGAGACTCAGGCAGGAAGTGATGTCACACCAAGCTAATATGGCAGCTGCTATCCTAAACAAACAGAGAGCTTCTAGAGCTTTTTACTCAGGTATGGTAAAACATTCTGCAGAATAAATATAGTGTTACAGCTTGTAATATTGTGGCTAATCTACTGGCAGGAAAATGCCTCCGTAGATTTCCTTCTCCTTTAATAACATTGTCCACAAAATGGCAGCTGCCTGCTTGCTGTGATTATGTCATTCCAAGACTGAAGGAAACAAAATTAAAGTGATAAATATATAGTGTAATATTGCTCAACTAACATGATAGAACAGTATGTGGAATTATTTCTAAGGGTGACAGGTCCCCTTTAAAGGGGTTGTTCACCTCTGTTGTTTGCTTTTAATATGATCTAGTGACATTCTGAGACAAATTGTAGCCCTGGATCATCAATACCCCTTTATCACACCTCCCAACATTTTGGAAGTAAAAAGAGGGACAAATAATTTTTTCGCACGTAGGGTAGCGATTTTTGACCACTCCCTTTCTGTGGCCACACCCCCTAATTACCATGTTCATTTTACAAAATTTGGCAGGTTTTGAAAGTTTGAAAATAATTCTCCTTATCTAAACTGTTTATTTGTGTCTCAAAATTGTTACAATGTATCTTGTTTGAACCTGTTAGGTGCTCTGTGCTCTCTGCTACAAGCCAATTAAGTGAGAAACGTTGTTTCTTTTTCTGGCTGTTCAGTGCAGAGAAAATAGGGACTTTCCAGTACAAATGAGGGACTGCGGGTTGAGCTGTCAAAAGAGGGACTGTCCCTCCGAAAAAGGGACAGTTGGGAGGTATGCTTTATTTTATTCATGGCAGAAACCCGTGGGAGCAGAGATCCCCGTTCTTCTGATCTGAATGTTCTATCAGCGAAGGAGCCCGGCAGGGGGGACAGTGCCACCGAGCGAGGATATGTGCTTATAATGTGAATTCCTTTATGAAATCGCTCTCTCTACGAAAAAGGGATGTTTAAAGGGAAAGGTCACCTTCAAATACAGATATTTAGTAAATGAGTAATTGCCTATTTGCATTTGCTCTTTAAAGGTTTTTATGATACACACTATCAGCTACCAATAACCACGGATCACTTCAACATGTTGCCAATTATGTTTTATATTTATAAAAAATGTGACGTATATATATTTACTGATTGCAGGGCCCCAGAGTAACCATGTTCTGCCTCCCGACCCATGAATCCACATGGCAGTTGCATGCCCCCCCACTGCAATACTCTGCCTTTTATTATCCAGTACTGGGAGTGTGGTCATATTTGAGACCAAGAGGAGTGTGGCTGCTTTTATGGCACTTTAATTACAAGGTGTTCCCTAGGTGGCCCCTTAAAGAGATACTGACATCAGAAAATAACCTTTTTAATATATATCATAACATTGTCTTTAAATGCTATTTATAATTTTGCAATAAAAGTATTTGCCTAATACTTTTACATTGCCTTTCTTACCACCCTGCTCCCCTATGAGGAGGCTGCCATATTTGTGCAGCAGGAGTCCGTTAGCATTAGAAACTCTAACTGACAGGTAAAACAGTCAGGTTTAGGAACTTCAAGTAACAATTACTTACAAAAGCAGAACTATCAGCGAAAAACGATCAACATGACCTATAGGTAACTTTTAATGTAGATTAATATTTTGAAAAGAAAGTTTTTAGTGTCAGTATCACTTTAAGAAGAGCTGGAGAGCCTTTTTTTGTCAGGGGATCCTGGAGTTGTAGTTTAGTAATAGCTGAAAGCAATTTATTATGGTTGTTTAATAACAGGCGAAGAGCAAGATTACAGAAGAAAATGAAATAGGTATGAAGGATAATGCAGGCCACGGATCTTACTCTGTCCACTGTGACTAAGAAAACTATTTGGAACTCTTTGGTTATGAGAAGCTGATTTGGGTTCAGGGAAGAAAGAAGAGACATTCTGAAAAAAATACAATAGAACAGATATGGGGACAATCAAATACCATATCCAGATATATTGTAACTTGTATATTGTAACTTGTATATTGTAACTTGTATATTGTAACTTGTATTCCAGTCTGTTATGGGCGCCATCTAGTGACCAATTCAGGTAAAACAGCTTTGACTAAAAATTCAGCTGCAGTTTTAATTCCATTGTTGCCCAACATTTTCCATGTCAAAGCCAACACACTATTCATATGTATAAGGGGCAACATTATAAAAAAAAAGTACTGTAAATGTTCTAGGGGACATAAAGACCTGTAAGAGGCCATGTCTGACTCATGGGACTCCAGTTGGACACTTTAACAACAGTTCTAGGGTTACAATTTCAGGAGCTTATAATTCCTATAAATCATTACTGTCGCCATCTTGCACTATTGTCATTATATTCAGCTGCTACGTGTGGGCCCAAGGCAGCTCCAGTTCTGGCCAGCTGACAGACCCTTGAGTTTTGGGGATATGGCACAGGAATGTAGGGGGGCAATTCAAAAGGAGAAGGGCCTGGTACTTGCAATAAACTTGCACTTAACACTGACCTTGTTACTGGCCAAGCTCTGCTGCCCACCCAGATCCTGACGGCTTCCAGACAGCTAGAGAGAAAGAGAGAGGGGACAATTAAATTACAGTACAGAAGCTTTTGCAAATACAGGCAAGTTAGACAGACACACAGCCAGATAGACAGACACACAGTCAGATAGATAGACAGACACACAGCCAGATAGACAGACACACAGCCAGATAGATAGGACAGACACACAGCCAGATAGACAGACACACAGCCAGATAGATAGGACAGACACACAGCCAGATAGACAGACACACAGTCAGATAAATAGACAGACACACAGCCAGATAGACAGACACACAGCCAGATAGATAGGACAGACACACAGCCAGCTAGACAGACACACAGCCAGATAGACAGACACACAGCCAGATAGATAGATAGACAGACACACAGCCAGATAGACAGACACACAGCCAGATAGATAGACAGACACACAGACAGATAGACAGACGCACAGACAGATAGACAGACACACGCCAGATAGACAGACATACAGCCAGATAGACAGACAGACGCACAGCCAGATAGACAGACACACAGTCAGATAGACAGACAGATGCACAGCCAGATAGACAGACAGATAGATAGCGATAGAGTCTATTTGGAATTGCTTTAAATGAAATGCATATGATGATGGCACATATGTGAGTAATGAGTATGTAGTTGCTAGAACCTCTCTGGCAGAGAAACAAAACTTACTTTGTGAACATTAGGGGAGCTGAGGCTCTTTTTGTACAATCTCCCTTTCCCAGTTAATTGTTCTTTTACAGCCACTTCCTAAGTAAGAAAAAGACATTTGTGTCATAAAATGTAAATCACTGGCAATATAAATCACTGGTGATACAGTAAAATCTGCCCCAGTAATAACAAACACTAATGCCTGTGAGGCACCAGACTGCGGCTCTTATCCACATACCAGAACAGAAAGGGTCAATTTCAGGAGATACTGAATCTGTTTGCAGTAGCCACTCACTGGCCCTCATTTGCCCTGTGGCTGCAGACACTCCGGCTTGTGCCAGGTATAGATCACTAGTACTTAATAACACCAGGGAAATGTCGGTTCAATTCCAGCCCCAGACATTTCTGTCTTTGCTTCTCTATCACAGCTGTAAATGCTACACAGATAGGATTGACTGTACCTTCAGGTTGGGCCCCCTTTGCTCATAACAAGGTTACAGATATATAGAAACATTGGGGTAACAGTCACCCTGCTATAGTTCCAGGGGTACCCAGGATACAAATAAACACTCACCCCAAATCTCCCCCTAACTGACCTTCAGACTGGGCCCCCTTAGCTCATAACAAGGTTACAGATATATAGAAACATTGGGGTGTCACCCTGCTATAGTTCCAGGGGTACCCAGGGTACAAATAAACACTCACCCCAAATCTCCCCCTAACTGGCCTTCAGACTGGGTCCCCTTAGCTCATAACAAGGTTACAGATATATAGAAACATTGGGGTGTCACCCTGCTATAGTTCCAGGGGTACCCAGGGTACAAATAAACACTCACCCCAAATCTCCCCCTAACTGTCCTTCAGACTGGGCCCCCTTAGCTCATAACAAGGTTACAGATATATAGAAACATTGGGGTAACAGTCACCCTGCTATAGTTCCAGGGGTACCCAGGGTACAAATAAACACTCACCCCAAATCTCCCCCTAACTGACCTTCAGGCTGGGCCCCCTTAGTTCATAACAAGGTTACAGATATATAGAAACATTGGGGTGTCACCCTGCTATAGTTCCAGGGGTACCCAGGGTACAAATAAACACTCACCCCAAATCTCCCCCTAACTGGCCTTCAGACTGGGTCCCCTTAGCTCATAACAAGGTTACAGATATATAGAAACATTGGGGTAACAGTCACCCTGCTATAGTTCCAGGGGTACCCAGGGTACAAATAAGCACTCACCCCAAATCTCCCCCTAACTGACCTTCAGACTGGGCCCCCTTAGCTCATAACAAGGTTACAGATATATAGAAACATTGGGGTGTCACCCTGCTATAGTTCCAGGGGTACCCAGGGCACAAATAAACACTCACCCCAAATCTCCCCCTAACTGACCTTCAGACTGGGCCCCCTTAGCTCATAACAAGGTTACAGATATATAGAAACAGTGGGGTAACTATCAACAATAGGAAAGTAACTATCACTTCTGAGGCATTAACATATACATAAAATAGTATGGTGGCCCTTTTAAGTAAGGAGATTATATATATATATATATATATATATATATATATATATATAATTTGTTTGCATTCAATTTCAGCGAATGTCAATAGTTGCTGTTTGGATCTCCTCATTATTCCTCTATTGACCTTCTAATCAATGGCAAAGCTGTTCAGAGTCACCAGCTCTTGTTGATTTAATGATGATTCCCATGGGAGGAGGGCACAGCTAATTTAGTATTCCAATGCTCCTTGTTAAAAAAAGTATAGCGCCGATGGTAATACAGACAGAAAGAAGGGTCGAACATCGGAGAAATAAATGTAGGAGGGTAAGGAAGGTGGAAGAGTCTCCATTAGTAATGAGGATGAATATAACTGAACAGAACACAGCTCTACTCATTAGTACATTGTGCCCTGGATATGAACGTCCTCCGAAGGTTAAAGATATTACAAAGATTTGCCCATAGGGACAGGCAAAGCCAGAGATGATTAATAACTGTGTTTTCCCTCCAACCAACCCCAAGGACAAAATGGCTCTTATAACAAAACAAGGATCATTTTAGAAGCTATCACAGACCCATTACGTTTTAAACATCTCTAATTAAAGCCACGCATTTCATGCAGACGTATGAAGCCATTTTCTTTTGGTGACATCACAGGGTGGAGCCAATGGACTCAGCTAGGTGAGCACATGTTTACAAGCAAGGTTATATGGGGCCATTGCAGATCTACAGTTATAAAATACACACACATACTGAAACGTTTCTTCTTAAAGTTGTACTAAGAAATGAAATCCTGAATGGCTGAATGTGCATGTTATTTACAAAAAGTGAATTTTGCATGTACAGATATATCAGATATAAACACCGTGGTTTTGGTAAGTTCGGTCACAACAAAAATAGAGGTTTTTCTTGGCTAATCCAAAGTGCTCACTTTCCACCTTGCCTTGAGAAAGTTCTATAAAACATAGGAAAAAAACCCCCAAAAACTAAATTCCATCATGGTGTCAACTGTCCATTGTATAAAGCTGTATTTATATATAAAGCTGCTTGAATTCTGACCTTCACGATGAGCATGGTATTGTGTAGAACAAGTCTCTTGAAGGCAACACAAAGATCTATCTCCTTAGTATAATGGTTCTTCCAGGAGTTGGTTGGGTTAAGGAGGAGTGCAGGGATTAAAAAGTCTTTATCTTTAATACTTGGACAGAAAAAGGTCAAGCCTCTCAGACCAAATAGAAGGGTAGTCTTCTGTATCTTGTATTGGGCTTGACTCTCTGGGCCTCCAATCAGCAGCATGCATTCTATAGTCAATCACTAATGGCGGAGCAGATGCTCTCCGACACCTTTCCCAGTGAGGGGGGTCGTACTCTGACTGTCTCTACTCCCGACAACTTGTTCTTTCTTTCCTCCAACCTACATGGATTTCGGTGGCCTCTTCTAATTGGGCAGATTGCCTGCAGGAGAAGCAGGGTGAAAGAAGTCAACTTCTCACACCCTGCTTATTTTGGCGGCAAAAAGGCCAAAAATAATGCCTAAAAAAGTTTCTCATTGGAATGGTGGGAAAATGTCATTCCAGAGATATTACACTCAGCACTGGGACATTCGTACATGATCAGTTTATTGCAGATGAACTTAAAGCTCATGATGTTCTTCAGGTTTCACAGAGGCAATATGATTTACAATAACTAGAAGGCTCAATCCCAAAGAAGTAGGTTGCATATTCCAGGAATGGACATCTTGCTTCCATGTTTTCCAACACACAAGCAACTAACCTTCGTGATTTAAAATACTACGACTTGTGTGGAAAATGAAAGAAGGGCAAATGATACATCTGGAATCACCCGTGACTGATTTAGAGGAAGGGTAAAGGCTTAGATGGCCTCTCTCCATATAATGTGTAAACCACTTCTTTTCGAAATTTGCAATGCGTGGTTATACAACCAGAACAGAGGAGAACCGTATGCCTTCCCTTATCATCATCATCATCATCATTTATCTTGTGTTCTTTGGAAGAACATAATCCAGTGCAAAAGAAATGAAAACTGACAGTTAGGGAAAGCTTGGAAGAGCTTTGTAAAGATTCCGGACAGTCAATAAAAGTACACATTTTTTTATCTTTCTATTAGTTCTCACCTCCTTTAAGTAACCTTCTTTATAGTGATATAAGTTACTTAAAGGATAAGTGAATGGAACTTTGATGAGGGGGCTATTCTAAGCAATTCTGTAATGTACATTCATTATTTATTTTCTTTTAATTGCAAGATATTAAAGGATAAGTGAACCTTTAAAATAAGTGAATGTAAAATTGATGAGGGGGCTATTCTAAGCACTTCTGCAATGTACATTCATTATTTATTTTCTTTTCACTCCAAGATATTAAGGGATACATGTACTGTTAATATGAATGAATTTTGTTACAACAGCGCCACCTGCTGGTCAGTTTCCCACCAGTCTGACCAGCAAGTAGTCAAGGAAGTTGTCAGGAGAAAGAAAGAGGCTGATGTTCTTCTGCTTAGGAAACTAACAGATAACTTTTCTCACATCTTTCCTGAGCATAACTTCAAACCCAAGCTCAGCCCCTCATATATACCAATAGATGCAACAGCATAAACCTATTTATACTCGTATTCCCTTCTAGGCCCGTGGCCGTCTCTGCTGCTTGGCCCGCCGCCTACCAATGAAAAATGAGTAAGCAGTCAAGCAACGGTGGGAGTGACGGTGAGGCTCATCGAGCAGGTGTCTGCAAACAAGAGTGCCTACTCATTTGTATTGGTATTTTTATGGGTATGGGATCTGTTATCTGGAACCCCGTTATCCAGAAAGCTCTGAATTATGGAATGGCCGTCTCCAATAGACTCCATTTTATACAAATAATCCAAATTTGTAAAAATTATTTTCTGTGTAATAATAAAACAGTCGCTTGTACTTGATCCCAACTAAGATATAATTAATCCTTAGTGGAAGAAAAACCAGCCTATTGGGTTTATTTAATGTTTATATGATTTTCTAGTAGACTTAAGGTATGAGGACCCCAATTACAGAAAGATTCTTTATCCGGACAACTCCAGGTCCCAAACATTCTGGATAACAGGTCCCATACCTGTAATAATAAAACAGTAACTTTATATGATTTTCTAGTAGACGTAAGGTATGAAGATCCAGTTTACGGAAAGATCCATTATCCGTAAAAACCCTGGTCCCGAGCATTCTGGATAACAAGTCCTATACCTGTACAGCTTTTTAATGTCTTTGTAAGAGGTCCACTTTAATGTTTAAAATATTTAATAGAGTGTACTACCTACTTATATTACGTAGAGGTTATATGCTTAAAGGATTTAAGGACGTAGTCGAATTTTCTGTCCAGACAGTGTGCCTCCATTTCTAATCAATGTGCTGCTGAGTTCTAGTGCTGCCATTTAATGATCACACCCTGAGGAATGATACCAGCGAATAAACCAACAAACCTGCCGAAGACGGTCCAATGTGAGGATATTCTCTACAGCGAGCACACTGCGCAGGTACTTCTCTGTATACGCCTCGGAATCCGCAGATCCTGTATCGTCGACATTTGCCGCCATTCTGGCAAGAGCCTCACGGTCTTCTGCCCCCTGTGAGTCCTTGGGACAAAATAATAGAAAGTTTGTTACACTTAACTTACATCCCCGCTGTAGGAAAGGGAGCAGTCACAAGAATCTGTGTTGGTACTGCACTGGGTTTGATTTGAAGAAAATAATGTGAGTTACAAAACAATCCCTCTGATAGGTCCCCCAAGAATTGGGCAGTTTATTCAGTGGCTTCTTTATCCTCCATGCCATTACTTATTATAGTATTCAGTAGGGATGCACCGAATCCACTATTTTGATTTGGCCGAACCCCCTCGAGAAAGATTCGGACGAATACCAAACCTGAATCCTAATTTGCATACGCAAATTAGGGATGGGAAGGGGAAAACATTTTTTACTCCCCTGTTTTGTGACAAAAAGTCACGCAATTTCCCTCACCGCCCCTAATTTGTAAATTGGCATTCGAATTTGGTTTGGCCGTGCAGAACGATTCAGCCAAATCCGAACCCTGCTGAAAAAGGCGAATCCTGGCCGAATCCTGGATTCGGTACATCCCTAGTATACAGAGATGCATATAACACAAAAACAGAAGACAGATAACAGGGTGTAAACACAATTTATAAATGGCATAAGCAGCTTATGATTGTGAAGCAATATGTCTTACTGTATATACTCGAGTATAAGCCGACCCGAGTATAAGCCGAGGTACCTAATTTTAACCATGAAAACTAGGAAAACTTATTGACTCTAGTATAAGCCTAGACACAACTACAGCCCTGTCTCCCAGCAGCGCACATTCTGCCAAAGCGACCCCCCCAGCGATCAACCGGATTTCTTTACAAAGTTGATGGTGACAGAGAATTGCCAAACGGATTACTGTGTGCATTGTCCCACTGTCCCACTACCATGTGCAGAGGGTGCTGTGTGATATTGCCATCACTGTTAATCCTTGATACAACCAACAGAGGGCGCTGTGTGATATTGCCATCACTGTTATTCTTTCATATAACCAACAGAGGGCGCTGTGTGATATTGCAGTCCCTGTTATTCTTTCATATAACCAACAGAGGGCGCTGTGTGATATTGCAGTCACTGTTATTCTTTCATATAACCAACAGAGGGTGCTGTGTGATATTGCAGTCACTGTTATTCTTTCATATAACCAACAGAGGGCGCTGTGTGATATTGCAGTCCCTGTTATTCTTTCATATAACCAACAGAGGGCGCTGTGTGATATTGCAGTCACTGTTATTCTTTCATATAACCAACAGAGGGCGCTGTGTGATATTGCAGTCCCTGTTATTCTTTCATATAACCAACAGAGGGCACTGTGTGATATTGCAGTCCCTGTTATTCTTTCATATAACCAACAGAGGGCACTGTGTGATATTGCAGTCACTGTTATTCTTTCATACAACCAACAGATGGCGCTGTGTGATATTGCAGTCCCTGTTATTCTTTAATATAACCAACAGAGGGCGCACTGTTATTCTTTCATACAACCAACAGATGGCGCTGTGTGATATTGCAGTCCCTGTTATTCTTTCATACAACCAACAGATGGTGCTGTGTGATATTGCAGTCACTGTTATTCTTTCATATAACCAACAGAGGGCGCACTGTTATTCTTTCATATAACCAACAGAGGGAGCTGTGTGATATTGCAGTCACTGTTATTCTTTCATATAACCAACAGAGGGCGCTGTGTGATATTGCCATCACTGTTATTCTTTCATATAACCAACAGAGGGAGCTGTGTGATATTGCAGTCACTGTTATTCTTTCATATAACCAACAGAGGGCGCTGTGTGATATTGCAGTCACTGTTATTCTTTCATATAACCAACAGATGGCGCTGTGTGATTTTGCAGTCACTGTTATTCTTTCATATAACCAACAGAGGGCATTGTGGGATATTGAAAAACTCGGCTTATACTCGAGTATATACGGTACTTTACTGGTTCTAGTGTTGCTGATGTAAGGTCATGCCAGACTTTAAAGGGGAACTATCACAAAAATGAAAATGTAATATAAGCTGCAGCACACTGAAATAATGAAACTTATTAAATACAATCAATTAAATATTCTGTACTGTTTCTGAAATAAACAAGTTTATCTTCACTATTCCTCTCATAGCATCTGTTTCTCTTCATTCTCTCTTCATGCGGCAGTTGGGTGTCAGATATTCATTGACAGTTAGATCCAATATATCTTATAGGGGGGCTCCTTTTGCCTAGAAGATGTATTAGAAACTCACTCTATTAAACTCACCAGACATCATGTCTCTCTACATGCAGGATTTGTGCAAAAGGCAGTTATTTTGTTAGATTTTGTTTGTACTGGAATCAGTTATTTGAGTTAGTTCTAATTCATCTGCTAGGAAAGGAGCCTCCCTATAAGATATATTGGATGTAACTGTCAATGAATATCTGACACCCAACTGCTGCATGAAGACAGAATGAAGAGAAACCGATGCTGAGAGAGGAATAGTGAAGATAAACTTGATTATTTCAAAAAGGATGCAGAATATTTAATTGATTGTTTTTAGAAAGTTTCTTATTTCAGTATGCTTATATTTAAATTTTCCTAATAGTTCCTCTTTAAGAGTGGCTAAACGTGTGTGATTTTGTTACAGTGACTCCCTGCAGCTCCACCACTAGCACCTCTTGAAACACCATTCCCATAACCTACCTCTGGAATATTAGAGACGACTTCCACGGTCACGCCACAGCTGGAAATATTACTGCGGTGAGATATTCGCCTTAGAAAATTCTTAGCAAATCCCTTAAAAGAGAAGAAACAAATCCAATTACTTTAAAACTTTTGCCAATAATGAATTTTATTTTTATATAAAGAGAGGTGGAAACATCACCATTTTTTCTGCCCATTCAATGCTCAAGATAATATATTTCTTGTAAGTCCTTAATTTGCTTAGTATCTACTCCGTCCAAATGGCCCAGCTATATGGAACAACTGCAAAAG
Source organism: Xenopus laevis (assembly GCF_017654675.1). Lineage (NCBI taxonomy): Eukaryota > Metazoa > Chordata > Amphibia > Anura > Pipidae > Xenopus > Xenopus laevis. The sequence goes on along the minus strand of NC_054380.1, from coordinate 138,169,756 downwards.
CAATATGTTTCCAATAGTTACAGAGATCTCAAATAAACATTCGTCCTTCAACGTTGCCTTTATTTGGACTTCAGGCCACAAGGGGGGCAGCCTTGCATTTTGGGAACCAATGTTTTAAACAGAAGTGTAGAGTAGAGTGAACAATTGATGCAGTATAGTATAGATGTTAGTATAGATATGGGTATATATCATTTATGTGAGTGTAGGGAGGGGTGTGTGTATAGGGCTGGGTTTCATTTGGAGGGGTTGAACTTGATAAACTTTTTAATTAACTATGAAACTATGTAATCTAATTAATGGGCAAATGTTTTCACTGTGCACCCACTGAGGAAGCCCAAGGCCATTAAAATTATCGCTGTCACTTCTTATAAAACCACATCCTTCATAGTTTCATAAATCTTTAATTGTTGTGTCCAATTGGTTTAAATTACAGATTTGCTTATTTCAACTAATACATTTTCTTTGTTCTTTTTAAAGGTAAGTAAAACGTACTGGCACTGGTTACTATTCACAAACGATCTTACTTACATGAATATTCCTATATATATTAGTACTGAAGCCTGCCATAGGTACCTCTTACATGCCCAAGCTAAATAAATATTGCAAAGACTGAAATGAAACAATGTTCCTAGTAGTTTATTTATATGCATGCCAACATGTCTGATAGGGAAGCCGTATCTTCTGTAGATTATAGAATTGGTGAAATAAATCAGTAGAATCCCAAGTCAGAACTGATCCGTTTTCTTTCTATTTTATAAACTTACTTTATACACCCAACACTAAAGGTCCATTTTAGACAGAGTTGGCAGCTTATCTGCCCACGTATAGGCGCTCCATCGGGGATCCCTCACCAATAGCTCCCTGAAAATAGGCCAGATTGTAGTGGAGCATACACTTCAACGACTAATCTTCCAGACAGACTTGTAAAACGATTAGTAGTTTATTAGGTACATAAGGATACAGCCTTACGTGTTTCGTATCTTATAGACACTTAATCATAGCCTATGATTAAGTGTCTATAAGATACGAAACTGATTAAGTGTCTATTAGATACGAAACGCGTAAGGCTGGATCCTCATGTACCTAATAAACTACTAATCGTTTTACAAGTCTGTCTGGAAGATTGGTCTTTGAAGTGCCTGCTCCACTACAATACAGTTATCCGCTCCCTCAGCTGAATGTTCAGGGTGGTGCACCAGGACCGCTTCCTGTATTTGGTGAGTTTTACGTTTTTGAGACCAGAGAATTCTATTACATTTTTTATCGGCTTGTGACCACTATTTTCATTCAGTTTAAAAATCCCGTTGTGACAAGGAGCACATCGGCTAGTTGATGTGGAGCTTGCCTCGATGGCCTGCAAGTACAATTGTTGTGATCCAGTTGTTTGGCCCTCAGGGTGATATCACCCACCACAAGCTGGGAATTTTGTGGAAAAAATGGGGTCACCAAATGAGCAGATCTTTCTAGGTGTGGCCAGCTTCACTTGTGCTTAGACCAGTGATCCCCAACCAGTAGCTCGTGAGTAACATGTTGCTCTCCAACCCCTTGGATGTTGCTCTCAGTGGCCTCAAAGCAGGTAATTATTTTTGAATTCCAAGCTTGAAAGCAAGTTTTAATTGCATAAAAACTAAGTATAGTGCCAAGTAGAGCCTCTTGTAGGCTGCCAGTCCACATCGGGGCTACCAAATAGCCCATCACATCCATTATTTGGCACCCCAATGGACTTTTTTATGCTTGTGTTGCTCCCAAACTCTTTTTATATTTGAATGTGGCTCATGGTTTAAAAAGGTTGGGGACCCCTGGCTTAGACTATCAAAGGCATAAGGGTCAGGGAACACAGGCAGATTCAGCGAGATTAGTCACCTGACTTCCTCCCCTGACTTCCCACCGGCTAAAATGTAAATCGCCAGCGGGATTGCACTTGGAGAGATTAGTTTTCTGAAGTCATCCGAAGTTTCCTCGTCAGGCAACTTCGGAAAACGAGTCGCTCCGAGTGCCATCCCGCCGCAAATTTACATTTTAGCCTGCAGGAAGGCAGTTTGGGGAGATTAGTTGCCCTGACGAAGAGGAGATTTGTCATCGGGCGACTAATTTCTCCGAATCTGCCTGTGTGCCCTGACCCTAAATGGACAAAAAGAGAACACTAATGTTTACAGCTATAAACTCACCCTGCTGTTTCACCAACCCACTTACCTGCCGGCTGTAGACATTGACGCAAATGCGCTTGCGCAGCACAATCTGCATTTCTGCTGGGTGGCTGAGCTGCACAGTTACTCGGACAATCAGGAACACCCGCTCCTCAGGGGCACAACCTTTACTGAGCTGGGGGCAGTTATGGACTGTACAGTCCCAGGAGGCTTCTGCCTTCATCTGAGCAAACAGAAATGATTATACGTTATACAGTATATATATATATATATATATATATATATATATATATATATATATATATATATATCAGGATATTAAAAATTGTAAATTGAACATGAAAAACCGCACTCACAGGGCTTATAAGGTGCAAAAAAAAAAAGGGTTTATTGCAATGTTTCGGCTCCTATACTCAAGCCTTCTTCTTCACACCACCTGAAGAAGGCTCGAGTATAGGAGCCGAAACGTTGCAATAAATCATTTTTATTCTTGCACCTTATAAGTCCTGTGAGTGTGGTTTTTCGTTGTTCAATTAATATATATATATATATATATATATATATATATATATATATATATATATATATATATATATATAGATACACAAAACTGGAGCACTCGTTATATAGCAACAACTGCCTGGGTGCAGAATTCAAAAAATTATGTAAACCAAATTGCTGTACAAAAAACGCACAACCAGGTCTTTTAAAAGGTGTCCAAAAAACCAAAATTTTATTTCGACGTTTCGGCTTCTATACTGAAGCCTTTCTCAAGAGGTGAGAAAGGCTTCAGTATAGAAGCCGAAACGTCGAAATAAAATTTTGGTTTTTTGGACACCTTTTAAAAGACCTGGTTGTGCGTTTTTTGTACAGCAATTTGGTTTATATATATATATATATATATATATATATATATATATATATATATATATATATATATATATATACACTATGTAACATAAACAATACAGCCAGTTTGTCTGTACGTTGTAAAACAAGAAGTTGCAACTAGGATTGATACATGGTTACATAGTATGCTTTTATTTCCTTCTTTAGTTGAATTGGGGTTTTAATACAAAAGTGTTCCGAATTTTAATGTGATATCTAAATATGTTTTATATGTGAAACTTAAAAACTTTAGTACTTGACGCATAGTGATGATGATGATGATGATGTCAGCCAATTAACCTTTCCCACCATCAAGGGTATTTATTGCTTTCATTGTGTACCTATCTGTACTTTGAGAAAGGCCTCGGAGAGGCCGAAACGTTAGTCCTCTATTTAATAAACCATATTTCGATTTTTTAAGACCTTCTTTGTTGGATAGAATTTCTAAAACATTTTGGACACTGCACCCAGGCACGTTTGCACCAAGTTACGTGAGTGCTAACTTCTCCACAGACCGCTATTATATATATATATATATATATATATCACCAGCATATTCTGTAGCGATTTAGAGAGATTTTTCATTATTTCCATCATTCGCTGCCCCAATGGAGCTTAAAGTCTAAGGTCGATACCACATTCGTCTGTATGTTTTAGAGTGTGAGAGGAAACTGGGAGAACATAGAAGTGCCTTGCCATTCTGGCTAATTGAACAAATGTAAGCAAATTAAAACTACTGAAATGTTGCTCCTTCAAAGTTAATTGACTTGAAAATAAAGTTTCCAAAACTGCACAATATGAATTATACTTCTGAATCCTCTGAAGGGGAAGCACAATTTAAAAAGGAAGAAGTAAACTAATTTTTATTATACTATTATATTATTTACAAAATGTGAACAAGTTACAAACTTGCTCTGCACTAACCTCACTCTCATGGTGATTTACAATTTGTAGGTCAAAGAACTCGCCCTCATCTTCTGCTGTGAGAGTGGAATCCCAGCCTGCAGGTTCTAACCCATCCAGGTCATCTTGAGAGCTGAAGTCGTCCACTGCAAAACACAAGTCTTGTTATTGGTTTCCCAAATTCATCAGCAGAACATCTTTAGCAACAGGCAGATCAGCAGATAGAAGCTCCCGATAGGGGATTAGTTATACAGGCATCTGATGGGGATTTTAGTGTGTTTGACAAAACAGGTTCTACGTACCATTAAGATCTAAGAAAATGACAGGAATGTGGGACTCCATTCCCAAGACAGGAGTCCTATAGCAGAATAAAAGATAGAAATATATTAGGTAAGTACACATCTCACTATACAATCTAACAGAATATTCCCCTGCATTGCCCCACACATAATGCTTTTCTATAAAGCTTCAAGGGTTTGTTCACCTTTAAATTACCTGTTATTATGATGTAGAGAGTGATATTCGGAGACAATTTGCAATTGGTTTTAATTTTTTATTATTTGTGGTTTTTGACTTATTTAGCTTTTTATTCAGCAGCTCTCCAGTTTGTAATTTCAGGCATCTGGTTGCTAGGATCCAAATTCCCCTAGCAACCATGCATTGATTTGAATAAGGGACTGGAATATGAATAGGAAAGGGACTGAATAGAAAGATGAGAAATAAAAAGCAGCCATAACAATATTTGTAGTCTTACAGAGTATTTGTTTAGATGGGGTCAGTGACCCCTAACTGAAAGCTGGAAATAGTCAGAAGAAAAAGGCAAATAATTAAAAAAACTATAAAAAATAAAGATTAATTGAAAAGTTGCTTACAGGTAGTTATTCTATAGCATACTAAATGTTAACTTTGAAGGGATACTGTCATAGGAAAAATGTTTGATTCAAAATCAGTTGAGCTGAAACTGCACTGAAATCCATTTCTCAAAAGAGCAAACATATTTTTTTATATTTAATTTTGAAATCTGACATGGGGCTAGACATATTGTCAGTTTCCCAGCTGCCCCCAGTCATGTGACTTGTGCTCCGATAAACTTCAGTCACTCTTTACTGCTGTACTGCAAGTTGGAGTGATATCACCCCTCCCCCCCCCCACAGCCTAACAGATTTTTATGGTGTAGCTTATATTTCTAAATGACACTGTTTCAACTGCAAATAATTCACTGTACAATATAAAAAAATTTTCCTGAACCAACAAGTGTATTTAGTTGTAATATTGGTGTGTAAGTGCATCTCAGGTCATTTTGCCTGGTCATGTGATTTCAGAAAGAGCCTGCACTTTAGGATGGAACTGCTTTCTGGCAGGCTGTTGTTTCTCCTACTCAATGTAACTGAATGTGTCTCAGTGGGACCTGGATTTTACTATTGAGTGCTGTTCTTAGATCTACCAGGCAGCTATTATCTTGTATATTGTTAACCTTTTACAATCTGACTGCGGCTCTACTACTTTGTGAGTCCAGGCCTGTGCCGGCCTCTTCTGATGTTTCCAGCTGTTATCTTGTGTTAGGGAGCTGCTATCTGGTTACCTTCCCATTGTTCTGTTGTTAGGCTGCTGGGGGGAAAGGGAGGGGAGTGATATCACTCCAACTTGCAGTACAGCAGTAAAGAGTGACTGAAGTTTATCAGAGCACAAGTCACATGACTAGGGGAGCTGGGAAACTGACAATATGTGCAGAAATTATTCTTTTTGAAAAAAAAGAAAAAATTGGCCCATGACAGTATCCCTTTAAGCCCTGAAATACACTTGTATTTCAGAACAAACACATTTCAAGGGCATATTTCCCACCTGTTTACCCTGAACATTAACGTCAATAATGACTGCAGGGAAATGTAGTTCTGTAACAAGTGGGCGGGTATAAGAATTTCTCCCATGGACAGATAAGTGTTTGCACTGTTTGGAGAAAACAAAGCTTTACACTTCATGTAGTGATAGACTGCAAGAATATCCCTGTGACTGATACCAGTGTTGTTTCAGCATAATTTTCCCTTTGTAATTATTATGCTCTCGCTAATTGATTCAGGATGTCAGCGTTGGGCTGGTTTATTACCACTAAATTGTGTGTAACATTACTCACCTCCTCTCCTTTTCATGTATAATTAATGCAGAGGGTTCAGAGTGGGTATTAATTTGCCTTTTATAAATGCCTGGGAAATTGCACAGGGGCTCCTGCCGACTATAAGAAAGCCGCCATTTAAAGCCAAAGGCAAAACAATGAAGAGCAGTTTTTATAACGGCAAGTGGGATCATTAACACTGGAGATATTCCATTTTCCCTAATGCTTAAAGTGTCAAACTACATAAAAGTGATTTATTCCCAGCGAAAGGTCAGAATTATTTTGATTGAGATTTGCATAATAAAGGATTAAGGACAGAGACCTTTAAACCGGTGATATCAACAGCATAAAAATTAATGCTGGACAAAATGCTGATGGCTGTGAATTGTGTCATGTTCAGAATGGCAGAAATTCTAATGACATTAATGAGATATATTAACCCATGCATTTACAAACTCCCTTAAAGGAGAACTAAACCCTAAAAATGTATGTGGCTAAAAATTTCATATTTTATATAGTGAACTTCTTGCACGAGGCTAAAGTTTGAGCTTGTCAATAGCAGCAATGATCCAGGACTTCAAACTTGTCACAGGGGGTCACCATCTTGGAAAGTGTCTGTGACACTCACATGCTCAGTGGGCTCTGATTGGCTGTTGAGAAGCTAAGCTTAGGGCTCGTCACTAATTATCCAGCAGAAAATGAGCTTCCCTGGCTGTAATATAAGCTGATGCTACAGGTTTGCTGATTATTCAATTCTGATGCTAATTGCACTGGTTTCTGTGCTGCCATGTAGTAATTATGTGTATTAATTACTAATCAGCCTTATATTGTGACATTTCTATTCTATGTGTACTGTATATTGTGAGTGGCTCCCTAAGCTCAGTAAGTGACAGCAGCACAGAGCATGTGCAGTGAATCAGCAGAAAAGAAGATGGGGAGCTACTGGGGCATCTTTGGAGACACAGATCTTTACTGCTAAAGGGCTGTGGTTGCCTTGGGCTGGTACAGAAGCACAAAACATCATGTACAACATTTCTACCTACTTCTTTAGTTAGGCTTTAGTTCTCCTTTAAAACTATAGGGCCCATAGAGACCATGCTTGCTTGTTTCTTCTACCACAATATACCATACAACTACCACTAAAGGTGTTGGCTGACACTCTGCTGAATTCAACAGGAAAGCTGGAAAAATAACCCCATATAGGGACATACCCTTAATAGCAATGACCTTTATAAATAGCTCTAAAAACACTGAAATTGTTTAACTACTACTGGAAAAAGATCAGATTTACAATGACAAATTGATGGTTTTAGACAGGCTATTCTTCTCCATACCAGTTTCCGGGGGCACCGGGAATTCCGCTTCCAGCAGACGGCACCATGACGGCATTCCTCTCTTCAGTGAGCGTCAGTCTCATTTCTAACAACTGGGCCTCTCGTTCTGCATCATCTTCTGTTTTATCTGCGGCAGGGCAAAAATATAACAGCAATTCATTATCTTTTACCTGTACAGCCCAAAGAAATCTCTTTCCTGGTTTCCAATTCCCCATTGCATCAACAATAAAGTTCTTCTTGCTACTACTATACAATCCCTTCATTCAGCTGCTGGCACTCGCTCTCAATATGTTCAACATTTGCTTTAGACCATTTAAAGGAGAACTAAAGCTTAACTAAAGAAGTAGCTAGAAATGTTGTACATGATGTTTTGTGCTTCTGTACCAGCCCAAGGCAACCACAGCCCTTTAGCAGTAAAGATCTGTGTCTCCAAAGATGCCCCAGTAGCTCCCCATCTTCTTTTCTGCTGATTCACTGCACATGCTCTGTGCTGCTGTCACTTACTGAGCTTAGGGACCCACTCACAATATACAGTACACATAGAATAGAAATGTCACAATATAAGGCTGATTAGTAATTAATACACATAATTACTACATGGCAGCACAGAAACCAGTGCAATTAGCATCAGAATTGAATAATCAGCAAACCTGTAGCATCAGCTTATATTACAGCCAGGGAAGCTCATTTTCTGCTGGATAATTAGTGACGAGCCCTAAGCTTAGCTTCTCAACAGCCAATCAGAGCCCACTGAGCATGTGAGTGTCACAGACACTTTCCAAGATGGTGACCCCCTGTGACAAGTTTGAAGTCCTGGATCATTGCTGCTATTGACAAGCTCAAACTTTAGCCCCGTGCAATAAGTTCACTCTATAAAATATGCCATTTTTAGCCTCATTCATTTTTAGGTTTTACTTCTCCTTTCATTTTAACACCCCCCTCACTGTATTCTCACAAAAATGTAATCTGTCTGTTTCTGTAAAGCCCTCAGAACCCCAAACTGGTTACTTTCATTGAGCCTATGATATTCTACAGGGGCATTGTATTGCAGACTGGTCTAATAATGTTATAGTTATTTGATTTGCTAAATGAGTCTAAAAATCCAAATTTAAAAACATATATATATTTTTCTCCTAAAGGAAAAGGGTAACCCTGGAGTCCTAGGCAAACAGGACAATACTCATGCCTGAATACCTTGCTTGCTGGCCAGTTTTTGCAGTTGTTGATCTAAGTATTCCTGACGTTTGGTGAGAGCATTTAACCATTTCCTCCTCAGTCTCTCCAGATCTCGGTCCTTGGTGAACAGGAGACAAAGAAAAAATAAAATGTTAAAGAGAAAATCCACATTGGATTAATGCTTATTATAGTGTATGCAGTGGTATTCTAAACAATTGATCTTTCATTTGATCAACTTCTTTCATTTCCTTGTGTGTCTTATTTGGCTTTTTATTCTTGCAAGTCTGAAATTTCCTAGCAACTTTGCTATTGGTCTTCATTATTTATATTTTATAGTTTTTGAGTTATTTGCCTTTTTTGACTCTTTCAACCTTGCACTGACCCCATCTAAATCAAATGTTCAGCAAGGCTACAAATGTATTGTTATTGCTACTTTTTATTACTTCCCAGAGACTATTATCCACTGTTACTATAGGCACCATCTCTCCCTACTATACCTGCTATCCCACAGTCACACTCCCTTCCCAGAGACTATTATCCACTGTTACTATAGACACATCTCTCCCTACTATACCTGCTATCCCACAGTCACACTCCCTTCCCAGAGACTATTATCCACTGTTACTATAGGCACCATCTCTCCCTACTATACCTGCTATCCCACAGTCACACTCCCTTCCCAGAGACTATTATCCACTGTTACTATAGACACCATCTCTCCTACTATACCTGCTATCCACAGTCCACAAGGAAACTCCTTCCGCAGAGACTATTATCCACTGTTACTATAGGCATCATCTCTCCCTACCTATACCTGCTAACCCAGTCAGCACTCCCTTCCCAGAGACTATTATCACTGTTACTATAGTCCTACTATACCTGTCCTTCCCAGAGACCACTGTTACTATCTCTCCCTACTATACTGCTATCACAGTCACACTCCCTTCCAGAGATATATTATCCACTGTTTACTATAGACACCATCTCTCCTACTATACCTGCTATCCACAGTCACACTCCTTCCCAGAGACTATTATCCACTGTTACTATAGACAACATCTCTCCTACTATACTGCTATCCCACAGTCACACTCCCTTCCCAGAGACTATTATCCACTGTTACTATAGACACCATCTCTCCCTACTATACTGCTACCACAGTCACATCCCTCCAGAGACTATATCCACTGTTACTATAGCACATCTTCCCTACTATACCTGCTATACAGTCACACTCCCTTCCCAGAGACTATTATCCACTGTTACTATAGGCACCCATCTCTCCCTACTATACTGCTATCCACAGTCACACTCCCTTCCAGAGACTATTATCCACTGTTACTATAAGGCACCATCTCTCCCCTACTATACCTGCTATCCCACAGTCACACTCCCTTCCCAGAGACTATTATCCACTGTTACTTAGGCACCATCTCTCCCTACTATACCTGCTATCCCACAGTCACACTCCCTTCCCAGAGACTATTATCCACTGGTTACTATAGGCACCATCTCTCCTACTATACCTGCTATCCCACAGTCACACTCCTTCCCAGAGGACTATTATCCACTGTTACTATAGACACCATCTCTCCCTAGCTATACCTGCTATCCCACAGTCACACTCCCTTCCCAGAGACTATTATCCCACTGTTACTATAGACACCATCTCTCCCTACTATCCTGCTATCCCACAGTCACACTCCCTTCCCAGAGACTATTATCCACTGTTACTATAGGCACATCTCTCCCTACTATACCTGCTATCCCACAGTCACACTCCCTTCCCAGAGACTATTATCCACTGTTACTATAGCACCATCTCTCCTACTATACCTGCTATCCCACAGTCACACTCCCTTCCCAGAGACTATTATCCACTGTTACTATAGACACCATCTCTCCCTACTATACCTGCTATCCCACAGTCACACTCCTTCCAGAGACTATTATCCACTGTTACTATAGCACATCTCTCCCTACTATACCTGCTATCCACAGTCACACTCCCTTCCCAGAGACTATTACCACTGTTACTATTAGGCACCATCTCTCCCTACTAACTGCTATCACAGTCACACTCTTCCGCTTATCACTGTTACTATAGACACCATCTCTCCCTACTATACCTGCTATCCCACAGTCACACTCCTTCCCAGAGACTATTATCCACTGTTACATAGACACCATCTCTCCCTACTATCTGCTATCCAAGTCACACTCCTTCCCAGAGACTATTATCCACTGTACTATAGACACCTCTCTCCTACTATACCTGCTATCCCACAGTCACACTCCCTTCCAGAGACTTAATTATCCTACTGTACTATAGACACCATCTCTCACTACTATACCTGCTATCGCCACAGTCACACTGTCCTTCCCAGAAAGACTATTATCCACTGTTACCTATAGGCACCATCTCTCCCTACCATACCTGCATCCCACAGTCACACTCCCTTCCCAGAGACTATTATCCACTGTTACTATAGACACCCTCTCTCCCTACTATACCTGGCTATCCCAATACCAACCTCCCTTCGCCACGAGGACTATATCCAACTGTTACTATAGCACACATCTCTCCCACAATATAACACTGCTATCCCACAGTCACACTCCCTTCCCAGAGACTATTATCGCACTGTTACTATAGGCACCCATCTCTCCCTACTATACCTGCATCCACCAGTCAGCACTCCCTTCCCAGAGACCTATTATCCACTGTTACTATGAGGCAACCATCTCCCCTACTATACCTGCTATCCACAGTCACACTCCCTTCCCAGAGACTATTATCCACTGTTACTATAGGCACCATCTCTCCCTACTATACCTGCTATCCCCACAGTCACACTCCCTTCCCAGAGACTATTATCCACTGTTACTATAGGCACCATCTCTCCCTACTATACCTGCTATCCCACAGTCACACTCCCTTCCAGAGACTATTATCCACTGTTACTATAGGCACCATCTCTCCCTACTATACCTGCTATCCCACAGTCACACTCCCTTCCCAGAGACTATTATCCACTGTTACTATAGGCACCATCTCTCCCTACTATACCTGCTATCCCACAGTCACACTCCTTCCCCAGAGACTATTATCCACTGTTACTATAGGCACCATCTCTCCCTACTATACCTGCTATCCCACAGTCACACTCCCTTCCAGAGACTATTATCCACTGTTACTATAGGCACCATCTCTCCCTACTATACCTGCTATCCCACAGTCACACTCCCTTCCCAGAGACTATTATCCACTGTTACTATAGACACCATCTCTCCCTACTATACCTGCTATCCCACAGTCACACTCCCTTCCCAGAGACTATTATCCACTGTTACTATAGACACCATCTCTCCCTACTATACCTGCTATCCCACAGTTCACACTCCCTTCCCAGAGACTATTATCCACTGTTACTATAGACACCATCTCTCCCTACTATACCTGCTATCCCCACAGTCACACTCCCTTCCAGAGACTATTATCCACTGTTACTATAGGCACCATCTCTCCCTACTATACCTGCTATCCCACAGTCACACTCCCTTCCCAGAGACTATATCCACTGTTACTATAGGCACCATCTCTCCCTACTATACCTGTATCCCACAGTCACACTCCCTTCCCAAGACTATTATCCACTGTTACTATAGGCACCATCTCTCCTACTATACCTGCTATCCCACAGTCACTCCCTTCCCAGAGACTATTATCCACTGTTTATAGGCACCATCTCTCCCTACTATACCTGCTATCCCACAGTCACACTCCCTTCCCAGAGACTATTATCCACTGTTTACTAATAGGCACCATCTCTCCTACTATACCTGCTATCCCACAGTCACACTCCTTCCCAGAGACTATTATCCACTGTTACTATAGACACATCTCTCCCTACATATACCTGCTAATCCCACAGTCACACTCCCTTCCCAGAGACTATTATCCACTGTTACTATAGGCACCATCTCTCCCTACTATACCTGCTATCCCACAGTCACACTCCCTTCCCAGAGACGATTATCCACTGTTACTATAGGCACCATCTCTCCCTACTATACCTGCTATCCCACAGTCACACTCCCTTCCCAGAGACTATTATCCACTGTTACTATAGGCACCATCTCTCCCTACTAATACCTGCTATCCCACAGTCACACTCCCTTCCCAGAGACTATTATCCACTGTTACTATAGGCACCCTCTCTCCCTACTATACCTGCTATCCCACAGTTCACACTCCCTTCCCAGAGACTATTATCCACTGTTACTATAGGCACCATCTCTCCCCTACTATACCTGCCATATCCCACAGTCACACTCCCTTCCCAGAGACTATTATCCACTGTTACTATAGGCACCATCTCTCCCTACTATACCTGCTATCCCACAGTCACACTCCCCTCCCAGAGACTATTATCCACTGTACATAATAGGCACCATCTCTCCCTACTATACCTGCTATCCCACAGGTCAGCACTCCCCTTCCCAGAGACTATTAATCCACTGTTACTATAGGCCACCATCTCTCCCTACGATACCTGCTATCCCACAGTCACACTCCCTTCCCAGAGGACCTATTATCCACTGTTACTATAGACACCATCTCTCCCCTACTATACCTGCTATCCCACAGGTCACACTCCCCTTCCAGAGACTATTATCCACTGTTATTATAGACACCATTCTCCCTACTATAACTGCTTCCACAGTCACCACTCCCTCCCAGAGACTATATCCAACTGTTACTATAGGGCACCATCTCTCCCTACTATACCTGCTATCCCACAGTCACACTCCCTTCCCAGAGACTATTATCCCACTGTTACTATAGCACCAATCTCTCCCTACTATACCTGCTATTCCCCAGTCACACTCCGCCTTCCCACAGGACTATTATCCACTGTTACTATAGGCACCATCTCTCCCTACTATACCTGCTATCCCACAGTCACACTCCCTTCCCAGAGGACTATTATCCACTGTTACTATAGGCACCATCTCTCCCTACTATACCTGCTATCCCACAGTCACACTCCCTTCCAGAGACTATTTATCCACTGTTACTATAGGCACCATCTCTCCCTACTATACCTGCTATCCTACAGTCACACTCCCTTCCCAGAGACTATTATCCACTGTTACTATAGGCACCATCTCTCCCTACTATACCTGCTATCCCACAGTCACACTCCCTTCCCAGAGACTATTATCCACTGTTACTATAGACACCATCTCTCCCTACTATACCTGCTATCCCACAGTCACACTCCCTTCCCACAGACTATTATCCCCACTGCTACTACAGACACCATCTCTCTTTACTATACCTGCTTTCTCACAGACATCTGTGAGATTTCCACTGGATTCCATAAAGATACTAAGATAAAAGTATTTATTCACCAGGTTGCCTACAGAAAGTTATATGTGAGCATGAATCAAGCCTCTGTCATGTTCTGTTTTGGAAGTCCACAGCCCTTAAGTGTTAGTCAGGGATTGAAAACCATTTTTCTTCCAAAGCATTTCTGAATAGCGGTGTTTTATTGTACCATATATGCTGTAAATCAGCACAAATTAACGAGAGCAGTGTTAGTCTCTATGTGCACATTGATAATACATCTCACAAGCCTCTTACAGGAAGAACACTGTAATGCAAAAAGGAAATAAAAAGAGAAATGTAACAGGGGCGGCCTAAATAAATCCAGGGTCCTGACTGACGGGGCAGATAAATTGTTAAGATGCATTAAGGATCCTTAATAAAAGAGGCCTTGAAGACTGTGCTCAGGCGGAGGAATCACACCGGGGAGGCAGTCAGGACCATGGCAAATGAGATGAGCTGATTAGAAACTGTAAAATCTGCTCGATTATTGCGGTGCTAAAAGCTGTACATAAAGGAGAATGCCATAAAACAGGGGCACACTCAGACCAATATGCTCCATGGCACCTGACTAAGGTTATTCCAAGGCCATTGATAAGTCCCAATTTCCTAGTGTCCCTGCTCAGTGCTGTGATGGTGCATAGTCTGCTGAGAGGAGATGATAACTTTCAAGACTAGATGGGAATTTTACCTTTATTTTTAAATTGTGTGAAGAGAACATCCCTTCTCTATGTCTAGATTTGTACATACAAGTAGGATCTGTTATTGCCTTTGTCATTGAGAGTACAGTATGAGGGTATAGGTTATAGTCAACACAAAACATTACTCCTCTGTATTCATATATATTGTATTGCTGCTGCCATATTGCTTTAATAACTTATTGTGTACAATAGACATTTATGAACTGAGCATTATTTATTCCAGAGGATCATCTATAGCACTGGCTCTTTGTTCAGCACTGAAATCCGCCAATAAGGCTGCACTGTGCAAAGGGAGACCCGTTTCCTTTTGCTTAGGTTTTGGATCTTGCAAAGAGGATCATTTCACATATTTGGTATTTATAGAAATAAGGTGAATAGCCTGGGAGAATAAGGCAAAATCTCTTCTGAAAGGTGAGCAAAGTGGGTGAATACTTATAACAAGACTTAAAGGAGAAGGAAAGCTACTGAAGCAGTTTATTGCCAATAGATTAGCCACAATAGTACAAGCTATAACACTTTATTTATTCGGCAGAATGCTTTATCATACCCGAGTAAACAGTTCTAGAAGCTTGTTTTGTATAGCAGCTGCCATATTAGCTTGGTGTGACGTCACTTCCTGCCTGAGTCTCTCCTTGCTCACTCATAGCTCTGGGCTCAGATTACAGCAGGGAGGGGAAAGAGGAGCAAACTGAGCATGCTCAAGCCCTAGCCCTGGAGGATTAAGCTGAAAACAGGAAGTCTGATACAGAAGCCCATGAGTACACAATAGAAGGAAAGAAATGTGCTGTTTCTTTTGACAGAGGACTCAGAGCAGCATTACTTTGAGGGTTTACTGGTGTAATATCTAATATATCTAATAATCTAAAATATCTTTATTTTTACCTGGTAGCTGTCAACAACTTCTTGATCATCCTGAGAGAAAAAGAGAAGCGAACATTGTAAGTTGGGTTTAAGTATTAATGCAAAGTTCTGACTTTAATAGTAGGTGATAGGGGTGCTTTTGGACAATTTGGTGCTGTATCCAGACCTACTAAAAAAGTCAATGACTATTTGGCTTCTTCGGTAATCCCGTGCTGGGCCAACAATCAGATCATCCAGAGGAGCCTATGGAAACCTGCTCGACAAGGACTACATCAACACACCCATGCGCTCCATGTTCGGTGTGATTTGCAAACCTGACAACTGACTGATTTTCAACTATACTGTATATACAGTTGTGTTCAGAATAAAAGCAGTGTGTTTAAAAAAAGTGTATAAAGCTCAAAATCCTTATAATAGGTTTTATTTCCATCCAGGCAAATGCAAAGGGAACACTGCACATTCTATTCCAGATCAAAACATGAAGAAACACGGATCAAATTTGTGTTAAAGTGGCCATACACAGGGAGATCCACTCGTTTGGCGATGTCGCCAAACGAGATGATCACTCCCCGATATGCCCACATTGAGGTGGGCAATATCGGGCTGATCCGACCGTGGGCCCTAAGATCGCATCAACGAACAGATGTGGACGTGATGCAATGGGGTTTTCTATTCTGTTTGATCGACATCTGACCGACTTTCGGCCAGATATCGATCGGGGACGCCCATCGGATGGCCCACACACGGGCCAATAAGCTGCCAACTCGGTCTGTCTGCAGCTTTTATAGGCCCATGTATGGGGGCCTTTATTCCTATACAGAAAGTGAAGAAAAGGGAATATGAGGCTGTTCCAAAATGTTGCACCATTTCTCTTTAGGCCAGTCAGTGGGTTCTTTGGCAAATTGTAAGCTCTTCAACACGTCTTTTTTTCAACAATGTGACTTTACGGGGGCTTCTTGCCGATAGCTTGGCTTCACTTCTAATTGTAACAATATCACAGGTAACTTTACTCCTTCTTTCAACATCCTGGAGCTGATCATTGGCTGAGTCTTTGCCATTTTGGCTGTTCTTCTGTCCATTCCAATGGTCGTTTTCTGTTTTCTTTCACATCTTTCAGGTTTTGGTGCCATATTAAAGCATTTGAGATCATTTCAGCTGAGCAGCCTCTCATTTTCTGCAATTCTTTATATGTTTTCCCCTCTCCAATCAACTGTTTAATCAAAGTCGGCTGTTCTTCTGAACAATGTGTGGAAGGAGCCATTTGAGTGAGAGTTTCAGAAAGAAATGAACTATAACCAGCGGCACAACATTTGCTCCTTCCTTAATTAAATAAGGGCCCGAATTGACTCCCTAATTGACACACTAATTGATCTCCACACTGCTATTATTTGGAACAAGCTATTATTATGTGGAGAACTGCTATTATTTGGAACAATGAATGATTCAATGACACATAATCAGCATGTCATAACTGTTGGGTCTGTTGGGTTTGGTCTCTACTACATCTCCTAGTAAATTATTTGATATGCAGAAATATAATTTCTATCAAAAACAGTGATTGATCAGGATAGCAACATTGGACTACTTTTATACGGAACACAACTGTATCTTGCAGAGTCCATCAGGAGGCCCCATACACTGGCCACTACGTAACTGACTTGGTCTGGTGGGACCGACTTGGCAACTTTTATTGATCAGTGTAAGGGCCCCTTTAACTAAGTACAGTATAAAGGCTTATAGATTCCCAGTGCACAGGTGACTCGTTAGCAAAAAATACAGCAAAGAAGAAAGGAAGAGAGGTGTTCATTGGTAATCCAATCATCTGCCTCATATTGATCAAACATGGAGCAATTTTAATCTTAATTTTTTTCACTGATAATGAGATACAAATTGATGGATTTGTTTACCGATATGGAAATTCTGAGGTTGTATTTCTTTAGTGCAGGGATGTCTAATTCATCTCCCTGTTGTGCCGCCGAAACAGCAGGGAATACTTTTAGGAAATACTGTTGGTTTTCATTCCAAATTCAGGTTTTAGATATTACTGTTACCTCTGCTTGAGTTAACATTAATCATTGGGCAGCACAGTACTAGTAATACTAATACTACAGTAATACTAATACTACAGAAGGAATTATCTTACCTGGTGGAAGTCGTGAGCTTTAATGGCCTTTGCATTGATTATCTTTACACAACCAATGGAAACAGATACAATGGCATCTTCTATAAGGGGCAGAGTTCCTGAATCCTGCACTGATCGGACTTCTATGTGAAGGCGCCGGGACTGTCCCTGGTTGGAAAAAAAATGAAAGCGCATTTATCCAGCTATGGAAATATATAATAATATATATAATGTAGATGCAAGAAAATTCCAGTGGAGAATGGCCAAAGGATTTAGAGACGTTAAGCAGTGATCCCCAACCAGTAGCTCGTGAGCAACATGTTGCTCTCCAACTGCTTGGATGTTGCTCCCAGTGGGCTCACACCAAGTGCTTATTTTTGAATTACTGATTTGGAGGCAAGTTTTTGTTGCATAAAAACCACATGTACTGCCAAACAGAGCCTCATGTTGGTTGACAGTCCACATATGGGTTACCAAATGGCTAGTCACACCCCTTATTTTGCACCCAAAGAACATATTTGATGCTAGTGTTGCTCCCCAACTCCTTTTACATCTGAATGTTGCTCACGGGTTCAAAAGGTTGGGGATCCCTGCGTTAAGGGGACGATTCACTAACTTCGAGGGAAGGATTCGAAGTTTTTTTTGGGCTACTTCGACCATCGAATGGGCTACTTCGACCTTCGACTACGACTTCGAATCGAAGGATTCGAACTAAAAATCGTTCGACTATTCGACCATTCGATAGTTGAAGTACTGTCTCTTTAAAAAAAACTTCGACCCCCTAGTTCGCCATCTAAAAGCTACCGAACTCAATTTTAGCCTATGGGGAAGGTCCCCATAGGCTTGGCTAACTTTTTTTGATCGAAGGATATGCCTTCTATCGTTGGATTAAAACGATTCGAAGGATTTTATCGTTCGATCGAAGGAATAATCCTTCGATCGAAATATCTGCGCTAAATCCTTCGACTTCGATATTCGAAGTCGAAGGATTTTAATTCCCAGTCGAATATCGAGGGTTAATTAACCCTCGATATTCGACCCTTAGTGAATCGGCCCCTAAATGTTGTAAAAAACCCCCATTGCCCTAACAGGACCAAAACTTTTGTTTTTCATAAGGAAAAAGCTGTTGAGCAATTAGAGAATCAGCCATTTCCAGAAACCAGTACTGCAGCGACGAAGTTAACAAGAATTACCAGGCAATAAACTACAGACTTTAGGGGGAAATTAACAAAATCACACAGACAGTAATGGCTGCTACGAGGTAAGGGAAATTGGTTATTTCAGTATTATGAGAGCAATTAGTCGCACCACACACATTTGCAGACAGGTCCGGAGAGACTCGTATTCTGAAGGCTATAATCCACAGCTTGAGATGCAAACAAGGTAAAAGCGTATTCATGTGTCTCACTTAATGAGGCTACGAATCTATTCACTATTGGGTACCAGAAAAAGAAACATAAAAAGAAGTATTCAGTATTTCCTCCATAAAGAACACACGGTTAGGGTATAAGTGGCACTCCGTAACCATTTATATTATAGCTTAGCATGTCAAAGATCATTAAAGGGGAACTATTGCTTCATCATGCTGAAATTAGAAACTTTCTAAATATAATCACTTAAATATCATGCATTGTTTCTGAAATAATCAAGTTTACTGTATATTCACTATTCCTCTCTCAGCATCTGTTTCTCTTCATTCTCTCTTCATGGAGCAGTTGGGTGTCAGATATTCACTGACAGTTAGATCCAATATATCTTATAGGGGGGCTCCTTTCCTAGCAGATGAATTAGAACTCACTCAAATAACTGATTCCAGTACAAACAAAATGTAACAAAGTAACTGTCTTTTGCACAAATCCTGCATGTAGAGAGACATGATGTCTGGTGAGTTTAATAGAGTGAGCTCTAATACATCTTCTAGGCAAAAGGAGCCCCCCTATAAGATATATTGGATCTAACTGTCAGTGAATATCTGACAGAATGAGGAGAAACAGATGCTGAGAGAGGAATAGTGAAGATAAACTTGATTATTTCAGAAACGGAACAGATTTTTTAATTGACTGTATGTAAAATGTTTTGTATGATGAAGCTCATATTAAATTTTCATTTTCAAGCATAGTTCCGCTTTCAAGAATTTAGGTTTGCTGGCCCAATATAGAACAGATTCAACAAGAACTGTGTAACTATAGCTTTAAAGATGAACTCAATGTCAATTTCAACTTTTAAACTAACCTCCCTCATGCCCCCTGTTAATTACCTGAGTCTATCAGTAGCACAGATTCTCCCAACACTCTCATAATCCCATTCTCCTAATGCACAGAAGTTCGGTTAATAAGTAATTTTTTCATGGCATGCTATCTTTACAGACTCTTCTGGAGAAGGCATAGATCTTGCTTAGATTAAATCAAATATTATGAAACTATTACAGATCTGGGATCCTTTATCCGGAAACCTGTTATCCAGAAAGCTCCGAATTACGGAAAGGCCGTCTCCATTAGACTCCATTTTATCCGAATAATCCAATTTAAAAAAAAAAAATTCCCTTTTCTCTGTAATAAAAAAAACAAGTAGCTTGTACTTGATCCCAATTAAGATATAATTAATCCTTATTGGAGGCAAAACCAGCCTATTGGGTTTATTTAATGTTTATATGATTTAATGTTTTTATGATTTTCTAGTAGATTTAAGGCATGAAGAACCAAATTACGAAAAGACCCCTTATCCGGCATACTCCTGAGCATTCTGGATAAGAGGGTTCCATACCTGTACTATCACTGGATGATAATAAAAGGCACCAAAATCATGAGTGCATGTGAACATGATAGTCACTGTTATGAAAGTGATAACAGGACTATGGTTGGTCCCCGATTGCCATTGACATTATGTGTGTATGTTGACCGTACCTGTTTGAGCCGATAGATTCCTCCTGTCTGAACATCTTTGGCTGGGGTCACTTCCACTGGCCAGTATTCTCCATTCTCATTCAGTTCCAGAATATGTACCCACAGTTCCACTTTCCTGGTAACCTCACTCCACCTGTAGAACAGAAAATGCAAACAGGAAGGATCTTGAATATTGCCAGTGAATGTTGCTCCTTTTGAATGTTGTTAATGATATAAATAAGGGTTATTTCTGAATGTAACAAATAAAGTGTAGCTTCATCCATTAAAAGGATACTGTCATGGGAAAACATTTTTTTTCCAAAATGAATCAGTTAATAGTGCTGCTCCAGCAGAATTCTGCACTGAAATCCATTTCTCAAAAGAGCAAACAGATTTTTTTATATTTAATTTTGAAATCTGACATGGGGCTAGACATATTGTCAATTTCCCAGCTGCCCCCAGTCATGTGACTTGTGCTCTGATAAACTTCAATCACTCTTTACTGCTGTACTGCAAGTTGGAGTGATATCACCCCCTCCCTTTCTCCCCCAGCAGCCAAACAAAAGAACAATGGGAAGGTAACCAGATAACAGCTCCCTAACACAAGATAACAGCTGCCTGGTAGATCTAAGAACAACACTCAATAGTAAAAACCCATGTCCCACTGAGACACATTCAGTTACATTGAGAAGGAAAAACAGCAGCCTGCCAGAAAGCATTTCTCTCCTAAAGTGCAGGCACAAGTCACATGACTAGGGGCAGCTGGGAAATTGACAAAATGTCTAGCCCCATGTCAGATTTCAAAATTGAATATAAAAAAATCTGTTTGCTCTTTTGAGAAACGGATTTCAGTGCAGAATTCTGCTGGAGCAGCACTATTAACTGATTCATTTTGAAAAAAAAATAAATTACCATGACAGTATCCCTTTAAGGCTTATATACAATATACGTAATTCAAAAAATAAATAAACAATTACTCAGCAAGTCCAGTTGTTTTTTTGAATTACTTATATTAGATATACCATGACCTGGATGAATGAAAATCTTCATTGTTATATTACATATATACAATGATTTTCTGCAGTCTACAAATGTTAGTGTATTAATGGGAATCGTGGTGGCCGATTTCAGTTCCCAATTATTTTATATGAAAAATTCCAAGATATTTCTCCATTATTAAAACAGAAGGTATTGAGCTGGAGAGTCACACCAGTCAGAACAGGCAAAACATATTTTACAATGATTGATGCAATGGCAAAAACACGCAAGAGCAATGGGCAAGTTCTCCAGTACTGGTAAAATACAACTCCCAACAACAATTTAAAAGTCTAGGCAATAAACTATTGCGAAAAATGAAAATTTAATATAAGCTTCAGTATACTGAAATACAATCTTTGTAAATACAATCAATTAAATATTCTGCATCGTTTCTGAAATAATCAAGTTTATATTCACTGTTTCTTTCTCAGCATCTGTTTCTCATTATTTTCTCTTCATGCAGCAGTTGGGTGTCAGATATTCACTGACAGTTAGATCCAATATATCTTATAGGGGGGCTCCTTTCCTAGCAGATGAATTAGAGCTCACTCAAATAACTGATTCCAGTACAAACAAAATTACTGCCTTTTGCACAAATTCTGCATGTAGAGAGACATGATGTCTGGTGATTGTAATAGAGTGAGTGCTTATACAACTTTTAGGCATAAGGAGTCCCGTAGAAGATATATTGGATGTAACTGTCTATAAATATCTGACACCCAACTGCTGCATGAAGAGAGAATGAAACATTCTGATAACAGATAGGCACTGCTCATAAAAATGTGTTTTGTGTACTGGAGGGAACAGCAGGCTTACCTATCTCGCAAACTGCGGGTCTTTGCTTGAATTATTCCTAAATCCCACAGGGTCGGATTATTGTGAGGGTCAATCTGTCTGTGGCCATAAACCTCAATGGCCAGGGCCCCCTCAGAAAGATAGTCTAAGAAGTCTTCTGTAATGTTCACAGAAAACTCCTGTTAGGAAGAAATACATGCAGTTTAGTTTAAATAACTACTTTACATATCAGCTCTATAGCAGCAGTGACCATCTGCCCATTCTGCCCCTTATAGAAAAGTGTATCATTAGGGCATATATATCAAGCCCAGTGTGGGCACCAGATTATCTTCAATTATAATAAATCGCCACATAATTTTGCAGATAACCCTTAAAGGATAAGTAAACATTTAAAACAAGTGAATGTAGAATACATGAGGGGGCTCTTCTAAGCACTTTTGCAATTGATATTCATTATTTTATTTTAATTCCAAGATATTAAGGGATACATGTACTGTTAATATGAATGAATTGTGTTACAACAGCGCCACCTGCTGGTCAGTTTCCCACCAGTCTGACCAGCAAGTTGTCAAGGAAGTTGTCAGGAGAAAGAAAGAGGCTGATGTTCTTCTGCTTAGGAAAAAAATGAGAAAACTCAGATAACTTTTCTCACTTATTTCCTAAGCAGAAGAACATCAGAGCAGCCTCTTTCTTTTTCCTGACAACTTCCTTGACTACTTGCTGGTCAGACTGGTGGGAAACTGACCAGCAGGTGGCGCTGTTGTAACACAATTCATTCATATTAACAGTACATGTATCCCTTAATATCTTGCAATTAAAAGATAATAAATAATCAACGTAAATTGCAAAAGTTGATTAGAATAGCCCCCTCATCTATTTTACATTCACTTATTTTAAAGGTTTTCTTATCCTTTAAGTTCCTGTGATTGTGACAAAACTAACTAGATCTAGTGGTCTGGGTGTAATACAATAAAAATCTACTTTAAAGACTTACTTTGCAGTGGTCAAAAACCACCATGCGCTCTGTGCCGTTTATGACAGGAGGAGCTGTGTCCACTCCAGGTGCTACAGTAACGGGTTCTGGCTGATCCCAGAAAACGTAATGGCAGAAAACAAAGTTGGTGAGATGCTGTGACAAACCTGTTGCCTGGAGCACTTTAATCTGAAAAGGGTATAGAAATAAAATTCAATATGATTCCATTCAAACTCCAGAGGTGAAGAAGCAGAAAATGATCTGCCGAATGGTTTATGTGTTTTCAGGGTCTGGGGAAAGAGAAAAAGCAGACCCTGGCAATGGTGGGAAGGTGAAGCCTATATCTACCTTTTTTTTTCAAAGAATAGGAGCTCAGGATAAAAGCTCTTTCTGTTGTACTAACTATAAACATGTAAGAGAGTGACTTACCATGCACACTAACTTGTTCTCCCGAACCTCTTTATCAAAAGAGAAATCTGCTCCATCTTCCCCTCCTGCTATCCGATCTCCCATGTCACCACTGATGCGCAGCACTTCGACATGTAACCGTCCTGCCACCTTCACATCATACACACAGGACAGCAAAGCAATGTTTAGTCACTTCTATGCCTTGCATGTGGTTTGATCAAAAAAATACAAGCTCCCATAAAAGCCTGTAGTTAATTAATTACTGTTTGCTGAAGCATTAGCAACTATGATGCTCCATTTCAACAAAATAGGGATGGGTCATCTTCAAGTTAATTTTTAGTATGTTATAGAATATCTAATTCTAAGCAACTTATAATTTTATAATTATATACTTTCAAACGGGAGGCCATACAAAAAAAAAAAAACAAATGCTCTGTAAGGCTACAAATGTATTGTTGTTGTTACTTTTTATTACTCATCTTTCTATTCAGCCCCTAACCTATTCATATTCCAGTGTTATTCACATCAATGCATGGTTGCCAAGGGAGTTAGACCCTAGCAACTAGCTGAAATTGCTAACTGGAGAGATGCTGAAAAAAAAAGCTAAAGAGCTCAGTATCTTACTAGGTTATTTTAAAGGTGAGCAACCCCTTTAAAGTGATACTATGTTAAAAAAAAAGGTTTGCTCGGACAAATTATCTAATCACATCATGGTTGAAATTTTTTACAGTCTGAGCGATTCAACTTTGGAATACATCAACTCGATACTGCACTGTACAGTGCTGCATACATAAGTAGCTATGTGTGTGTGTGTGTGTGTATATATATATATATATATATATATAGACATACAATGGCAAGAAGGTGTTTTCTCCACCACTGGTGAAATGGTCATATGAACTATTGATACACCCTGCTATACCCCGGGTTACTGCAACACAGGGTGGCCCATTTTAGCATTTTGTCTGACATAGCCCTAAAAAAAGGTCACTGCCTTTAACTGCCACTGTGATCTTAATGGCAGTGCTTCTTGTCTTGTGATTTGAGGATTATACATGCCAGTGCAGGAACACTAACAAGAGCCGAAAGGATTGCTGGGTAAAAGGGAATTTAAATAGTGGAATGCTTGAAGTGGGGACATGGGTAGAGCTGGTATTTTCCAAGGAAACACTTCCAGCCATCGGAGTGGAGAGAGCTGTAACAACTACTTTATTGCAGTGCAGCAAATTTGCATATAGGAGCACTGACCTCTCCTTTCTGGTTGATGATAGGAACCGCATACTGAAGCTTCACATCATGGAAAAGAGACTCCAAAAAGACGTTGGCCACTCCAATCAGGCTGTGATTCTCATGCTCGTCGTAAAAAGGATCTGCTCGCAGGAAATAGGAGCGGCTCATCTTTACACATAGGGGAAAAGGGTAAATTGTTAGGAAGACTACAGCATTAGTATTATGCAGTCCTGGTGAAAATGTGCATTTTATGGTGATTTAGATGGTGGAAGGTGGAATTAAAGCACCTTAATTTGCTGCATTACCACCAGATATGAAGCAATCTTATCTGGCAGCATGGCCTCTTCAGGGACAGAAATCCACAGCTGCTACAACTATTGGTACTTTTTGTATCTCCTTTATCTAAAGACCTGTCCTTGTGTCCACTTGCAACATCTAATAGTGTCTAGAAACTTTTTTTTTGTACGACAGTAACCCAAAAAGAGCAATGTTAAGGGGCATTAATTCAGGGAGGGACAGTCTTGTGCTTCATTCAACATTTCTCCAGCACACTGGTTGCAAAATGTTCCTTATAATTATAACATTCTGCTGACCAATGTGCTGAAATTGCTAAATTAGCATTAGGGTGCCACCAGAGGAAGGGCACGAATACAATGCTATTAATGCAGAGGTTTAAAAAATTATGTTGCCTTTGACTTTATTCCTAATCAACACTAATCAATCAAAATTTATGTCGGGATTAATTTCATCCACTTCACACTTACTGGGTCGTTTTCATCACATTCTTTCCATTCCTGATAAAGGTCTCGGATATCAACAAGACGGTTTTCCAGCTTCTCCAAGGCCCAGATTTGTTTGCCCTTTCCTTTTCTGCGCACCTGTATGGCTGGCTCGCTCAGCACTGCTCCTCGCTGCACAAACATTAACAAAAAAGGGAGACAAACTATTAAACAGGCAACAGGATCTGGGCACTGGGGAGTATTGTAAGCATTGTGCATAGGTTAAAAAAATGTATTTAAAAAAATGTAGTTATTATCCGAAGCAAAACTATTAGCAGCTTTTTTCCAACTGAATGGAAAATACTGAGTGCACGTCAGACTCATTTTTATAATACCATAGAGACCCTGAATTTCTGAGAATCATTTATAAACTTAAATGAGAACTAAACCCAAAAAATGTATGTGGCTAAAAAGACCATATTTTATATAGTGAACTTGTTGCACGAGGCTAAAGTTTGAGCTTGTCAATAGCAGCAATGATCCAGGACTTCAAACTTGTCACAGGGGGTCACCATCTTGGAAAGTGTCTGTGACACTCACATGCTCAGTGGGCTCTGATTGGCTGTTGAGAAGCTGAGCTTAGGGCTCGTCACTAATTATCCAGCAGAAAATGAGCTTCCCTGGCTGTAATATAAGCTGATGCTACAGGTTTGCTGATTATTCAATTCTGATGCTAATTGCACTGGTTTCTGTGCTGCCATGTAGTAATTATGTGTATTAATTACTAATCAGCCTTATATTGTGACATTTCTATTCTATGTGTACTGTATATTGTGAGTGGCTCCCTAAGCTCAGTAAGTGACAGCAGCACAGAGCATGTGCAGTGAATCAGCAGAAAAGAAGATGGGGAGCTACTGGGGCATCTTTGGAGACACAGATCTTTACTGCTTAAGGGCTGTGGTTGCCTTGGGCTGGTACAGAAGCACAAAACATAATGTACAACATTTCTAGCTACTTCTTTAGATAGGCTTTAGTTCTCCTTTAAAGGGGTTGTTTGTATAGGGAGAACGTCCTTAACGTTCTCAATGATAACCATACAAATCTGTGCAATACAGGCATAAGGCCCTGGTTCCATAAAGCATTGGCTCTGCTTCTCTCCGTCTGTGTTTTGGAAGCAGAGAGAAGCACCTGCTCTCAATTTTTTATGGCCAATCTCTGTTCCATGTACAATAGTTGCTGAATACAAGCGAAAGTTGTGCCTGTCAGTGCAGCTATACGGAGCTGTAGAAGAGACTGAATCTGCTTCTCTCCGTCTGCTTACAAAACACACGTGGAGAGAAGCGGTGCCAATGCTCCATGCGACCAGGGCCAAATAATACAAAATTACCTTTTTGTTGGCATTGAGACTGGAAGCTGGAATCTGAAGTGTCACTTTATACTCTGTCTTCTTATTCATCTCCTCTGCTATGAAATTGGCCTCCTGAACATGCAGATTGGCTTTGGCTATCTGCTCACGCAGCTTTCTAAGGCTCTGGTTCAGCAATGCCTCCCTGGTGTAGTTATCAATAAATGCAACATTTGTGTATAAACAAAAAACAAATATAAAAAACATTGATCAGTATTTTTTACTTATCTTTACTCTATTCTTATACATTTCTACAAAATGATACGCTGATTAGTAGACTGAAGATACAGGTGCAATGATTGTTTGCTCCAAGGCACTTACGAAGTTTGGAGCCCAAAGTGCAGGTAAGTTACACAAATTGCAAAGGGCTGCAATAAAACTGCCATACAAACAAATCCAGCTCCTCCTAAAGTCGGCCGTACATAATTGCCTACAAATTTGACCATTTTTGGGCCAAATGTTGGCTAACCCTCCGGATTTCAAATATGGCCTGATATCGACTGGACGTGCAGATTGCATTATGCTGTGGATAGAATCCAAAAGGTCTGTGCAAGTCCCAATGTGATCTCGGTATAGTCATGGGGCTGAATCAGATCAGCCCATTTCAGCCCACCACATGTGCCTGTACCAATGGAGCTGATCTATTCCATGTATGGCAATTTAGTTATTGTTTGATGATTTAAGCAATGAACCATTTTTTAGCGTGAAAATAAAAATTGAATATAAGCTTCAGCATACTGAAATGAGAAACTTTTGTAAATACAATAAATTAAAAATTCTGTACCGTTTCTGAAATAATCAAGTTTATCTTCACTTTTCCTCACAGCATCTGTTTCTCTTTATGCAGGAGTTGGGTGTCAGAAAATCATTGACAGTTAAGGTGGCCATAGACGTAGATATCCACTCGTTTGGCGATCTTTCCCTGATATGCCCACATTGAAGTGGGCGATATTGGGCTGATCCAATCGTGGGCCCTAGGGCCCAACGATTGGTTCATAATGCCTATTGGCGGTCGGATCGTGGGACCACATAAACACACAGGTGCGGCCGCGATCCAACGGGATTTTTTAACCTGCCTGATCGACACACATGGGCCAATAAGCTACCGACTCGGTCTGCTGGAAGCTTTTATCAGCCCGTGTATGGGGGCCTTCAGATCAAATAAATCTTATAGAGGGCTCCTTTTCCTTAGAAGATGTATTAGAGTTCACTCTATTAAACTCACCAGACATCATGTCTCTCTACATGCAGAATTTGTGCAAAAGGCAGTTATTTTGTTAGATTTTGTTTGTACTGGAATCAGTTATTTGAGTGACCTCTAATACATCTGCTAGGAAAGGGAGCCCCCCCCATATATATATTGGATCTAACTGTCAATGAATATCTGACACCCAACTGCTGCATGAAGAGAGAATGAAGAGAAACAGATGCTGAGAGAGGAATAGTGAACATAAACTTGATTATTTCAGAAACAATGCAGAATTTTTATTGCATAGTAGAGCCGGGCCAAACCGGGCAGGTGCCCTAGGCAACCTGGCCGGTGGCGGCGCCGGCTGAGAGCACGCATTGGAGTTTGCGCGCACATGCACAGATTGATGCTGGCGCGCAGGCGCAGTTTGCTGCTGGCGCACATGAAGGGAACACCTGCACAAGTTGGAGCTAGTGGGCATACATGTGCAGGACTCAAAAATACAGATATTGCGCAAGGGAGAGAGGGGACCAGACTTGGGGTAGGCGACGGAGCAGGTACGTGCCTGGTGCCCCCCCAGCTTTGCGCCGTAGGCACGTGCCTACTCTGCCTACCCCTTGGCTTTGTCCTGGCCTGCAGCTCACCTCTCGTCTGTCCACTGCTTGATTCGCTGCTGAGCATTGGGGGATCCAAAGGACAAACGCTCCATGCTACGGTAGTGCTGCTTTTCTGGGGAAACCCTGCAACGCAACTGGTCCAACTCATTCTCATACATCATTCTCTGGTTCTCAAGAGCCGAACGCTTCTCTTCCTCGTGCTGCTGCTCCAGGCTCTGTAGGATGGACTGCATTGGGTCTGTAAGTACAAAAATGGAATATACATCACTGTGCTCAAAAACAACCTAAAGAAAAAAACAGTACATTTGGGTAGTTCCTGTCAGGTCACATTGCTATGGAGAATAAATATTTCCTACCGTTGGGCAGTGACAAGGATAAAATGTGTGTTCTTGCCCCATTCCTGGCTCAATAGGAAATACAGGCACAGTGGTGATGTGGGGGTGCAATGTATACCATGTAACTCTAAAGGCAATGATAGAAATTCTGCTACTTTATTTCTACATGTAAGGTAAAGCGTGGGAGATATTTTTTACTAGAACCCAAAAACCAACATTGAGTTATGAAATAGTGTATTTGCCTCTAAATTATTAGGCTTAAATGAATTGTTCAGTGTAGAAAATAAAAACCTGGTAAATAGATAAGATTGTGCAAAATAAAAAAAAATGTTTCTAATATAGTTCGTTAGGCAAAAATGCAATGTATAAAGGCTGGAGTGACGACATAAAAGCCAGAACACTACTTCCTAGCTCTCTTGGTTTCCACTGATTCGTTACCAGGCAGTAACCAATCAGTGACTTAAGAAAAGGCCACGAGTCATAACTGTTGCTTTTGAATCTGAGCTGAATGCTAATGATCAATTGCAAACTCACTGAACAGTTATGTCCCCTTTATAGTCACTGACTAACTCAGAGTTAGAGAGCTGAAAAGCAGGAAGTAATGTTCTGGCTATTATGTTACACATCCACTCACTCCAGCCTTTATACATTACATTTTTGGCTCACTTACTAAATTAGATACATATTTTATTTTGAACAGCCTATCAATTTACCCAGTTTTTATTTTCACACTGAACTGGAAATGTAATCTCTACTACTAAACCAGCTTTTCTAGCTGCATTGTTCACCAGGAAATTTTGATCACAATGTCTTTCCAGGGAAAAAAATAATCATGGATAACGAGTCACTGTAATTAAGAAATTTCCCCACTCCTGTCCTCACCATTATTGCCAAGGGCTTTCATCATGACTTCCGTCTGTGCATACTCATAGTTGAAGCTGACCTCACTGTTGCCTTCATTGGAACTATCTCCATCCAAGTCTAATTGTTCAAAGCTACTGCTGTTTCTCAAGATGGAGTCTTGTTCCTCCCCTTCTTGCTTGGCCTGCTTCTTCTTTGGTAAGCTGATCCTTAGAGGGAGAGGAAGAGAAAACATTAGGCAAGGGTGACAGGTAGGGCATTTCCCCTTTATCACTGTTACTTTCCCTAATGTATTGATGACAAAATCAGCAATGACTGAAACGTTCGGCTCCAGGTTGTATATCAGAAATACAAAGGTTTCGACTTACAGCCCATAGGACCCCTAGAACAGAACCAACAGTTGAGTTGTGCTGCAGATAAGAAATCGAAGTTAGAAATGGAAAAGCTATTAAACAAATCATGTCCCAGAAAACAAAAAGCAGCAATTGAGATGGAAGCACGCTACAACACTGTTGCAAAAATATAATACCGACCTTGAAAGTAATCACTCAATGTTAGGAAAATTCTGTAAGTCCCACTGCTATTTTCATTAGGGATGCACCGAATCCAGGATTCGGTTCGGGATTCGGCCTTTCTCAGCAGGATTCGGATTCGTCCCGGATTATTCTGCCTGGCCGAACCGAATTCTAATTTGCATATGCAAATTAGGGGCGGGGAGGGAAATCCCATAACTTTTTGCCACAAAACAAGGAAGTAAAAAATGTTTTCCCCTTATATGCAAATTAGGATCCGGGTTCGGTATTCGGCCGAATCTTTCAAGAAGGATTCGGGGGTCGAATCCAAAATAGTGGATTCGGTGCATCCCTAATATTCATATAAAAGAGGTGGAAATTTCGTTTTATAAGATTGTTAAATCAGACATCCAAGAGGTATTTAACCAGCTCAGGGTGTAGTAAATGCAATTCCATAATAAAAGGGGATTTTATTACACATCCTCATAGAGGGAATAAGATACCCATTAAAGGTAATGTAATTCAGAACTGGTGGTGTAGGCATTGAAGTGCCCGTGTGAAAACATGAGACCAGTCAAGGTCAGAATACGGGAGGATAAATATTCTATTACCACTTATGACCCTGAGAGAATGAAAACACAGACATTAGTAGGAAAACATATTTATTTGAATAAACATAGTCCAGCTACATTAGGGTGGTTGGTCCTAGAGAAGGCGGATGTTCATCAAAGAGAGGGTGATTATTACTCCAATGTGAAGCAAAATGGATTCATATTATGGGTACACTTGAACCACTGTAGTGCAAATGATGTAGCCACTAATAACACCACTATGTTGAGAACAGATTTGGTGCTCTTGGGGGAATCTTTTACCTATTTGCAAGTATTGGCAGCTGACATGGGGTATTCATTCAAGTGATAGTAACATGATACCTAAAAGAAACGCACCATGCTAAAATCACGTAGAGTTGGTTTTTGGGCAGGAAAAAAAAAGGACATTTGCCCTGGTCCCTTTCAGAGGAAACAAAAATAAAAGCACATACAGGCAAGTCCCAGGGTTATGTACGAGAGAGGGTCTGTAGGCTTGATCTAAATTTGAATTTGTATGTAAGTTGAAACATATACATTTACTTATTAAAGGGATCCTGTCATCGGAAAACATGTTTTTTTTCAAAACACATCAGTTATTAGTGCTACTCCAGCAGAATTCTGCACTGAAATCCATTTCTCAAAGAGCAAACAGATTATTTTAGATTCAATTTTGAAATCTGATATGGGGCTAGACATATTGTCAATTTCCCAGATGCCCCTGGTCATGTGACTTGTGCCTGTACTTTAGGAGAGAAATACTTTCTGGCAGGCTGCTGTTTTTCCTTCTTAATGTAACTGAATGTGTCTCAGTGGGGCATGGGTTTTTACTATTGAGTGTTGTTCTTAGATCTACCAGGCAGCTGTTATCTGATAACCTTCCCATTGTTCTGTTGTTAGGCTGCTGGGGGGAAAGGGAGGGGGTGATATCACTCCAACTTGCAGTACAGCAGTAAAGAGTGATTGAAGTTTATCAGAGCACAAGTCACATGACCTGGGGCAGCTGGGAAATTGACAATATGTCTATTCAAAATTGAATATAAAAAAATCTGTTTGCTCTTTTGAGAAATGGATTTCAGTGCAGAATTCTGCTGGAGCAGCACTATTAACTGATTCATTTTGAATTTTTTTTTTTTTTCCCATGACAGTATCCCTTTAAATGCAACTTAGACAGATGTTTGTCTTAACATAGTATTTCTTTTTACCTTTCTGTGCTCTGTAGTAGACAACACATGCCAAAGGGGAGAGGAGCAAGTGGTTTATTAAAGCTAAATACTAATATAGGCCAAGCAAACCACAGAACATTACTGTAATAGCCTCTGTATGTAAGAATGCCTCTGACAAAGCCCATTAGATTTGGGTGAAACGCGCATCAGGCGCTCTATTTATTTTAAAATTGGTTAGGCAGGGCACCGGAACGGACGAAAATAAGGGGCTGACACCGCTTACTGGGAGGGCATGGTGTGGTGGGTGAAGGGGTTGGTATGGAAGTGGATTTTACAGGCAGTTCCCACTAATTTCGCATAGCAGTACGCAACCTGCAACGACAACTCTCTGCATAGCAGCACGCAACGTGCAACTACAACTCTCTGCATAGCAGCACGCAACATGCAACTACAACTCTCTGCAACCGCCACCTTCTCGTAACTTAAGGCAGCTTTGCCAATTGGGGGGGGGGGCTACGCTGTGGGTGAAGGGGTTGGTTTACAAGGTACTGCTTCAAGTGGAAGCTTCAACGCTCATATCAGAGCAGACATCCGCCAATTGGGAGGGTTGTGCTGTGGGTGAAGGGGTTGGCTGACCAAGGGCTGCACAACGGGGGTTGTTTCAATAGAGACGAAAGCTCTAGGATTTACTAAGCCTGCCTCTCCAACGATTAGCAGCCCCTCTACCCATATTAATATTGTACACATCGGGGTGCTAACTAAGTGAGCGACTTACACAACCCCACCGATTTAGGCCCCACTGACCCTTTGGGTTATGTGCTTTTAAGGGGGGATTTGTGTTGTATAACATTGCATGTAGTCTACTACCACGATTACCCCCATATTTATGACCGAATAGTGTTTAAACAGATTTTTTTGGGGTGACCTCCACTAGTATACATTTACCACTTATCCGTACTACCAGCCCACTACCTCAAGTTAATACGTCTCCCCGGTCCTAACCATGTTTTAATTATCACTGGACTTTTTTATTTTATTTATCAGTAATAAAAGTTAAGTTTTAATGGTGTATAAATACGAGCTTGTGGACATGCTTTGATGGGAGGGTGCAAATACATGGGGCAGTTCTTTCTCTTTCTTGTTTCCGTATGTAAGAATGAGTTGTATGCAGGTCGGGTGTATGTAACTCGAGGACTCCCTGTATTGTATAACAACTGCTAACTATTTTAAGTATAGACATTGGGGATGTCCAACCTTCAGCCCTCTGGAAATTACAACTCCCAGCAGCCCTCTTTTGGGTCTATAAAAATGAGTATGATAAGCAGGTCTGTACCTGAAAAAGTGATTGTTCCCCCAGAGAATGCGGTCTCCGTGCTGCAGCTGTGTTGCTTTAGTGACTGCAGAGCCGTTCACATACGTCCTGTCATCGATGGGAACAAAAAGAGAACATGAAAGGGTTTGGAACCTTCCAAGGAGAGACATAATGCTCATTTAGACATAAGCAATGGCTTTTAATCTCTTTGTACACCCGTGGGTGCAAGCAAAGTGCAACAGCTCTATCAATTAAACCACTGCCATTTTTATACATTTTATAAATTCAGTGGTCTTGCCTACTCCTTCCAATAACTGCAGTTCCAAGACATGTTCGCAGGTACAAAAAGTGACCTTAACAATTTTGTCCCCAAAACTGCAGTACTGTCCTACATTTTAATGCATTCATTTAACTTTAGACTCTGAAGCTGAACTATAACTGCCAGCATGATACAGGCT
This sequence comes from Xenopus laevis, assembly GCF_017654675.1. NCBI lineage: Eukaryota > Metazoa > Chordata > Amphibia > Anura > Pipidae > Xenopus > Xenopus laevis. The sequence goes on along the minus strand of NC_054380.1, from coordinate 138,135,635 downwards.
GATTACTATAATAAATATATATATATATACAGTATATATATATATATATATATATATATATATCTCTATAAGCACATGTGACAAACCTTGATCTTGCCGGAATGTAAAAGTTAATAGAAAGATTCAGAAGAAAATATTTGCAGAGAGGAGAAACGTCAGGTTCTGTGCATGACAAGACTTGTTAGACAGTTGTTGTTATAAGTATAATAAAGTATGACGAGTATGTACATTATATGTCATTAAGGGGTATTCGGTTACAAAGGATTCCTCGTATACAAGAACATGATCCAGATGAAACACTTAAAAGGAAACAGTCAGAGAAAATCTGTATCGTTAAAATATCATGTTACAAAAGCTGACTAGTAATCATCGTGGTATAATGTATCAGTATTGTATTGATCAGTATTGTAGGGTATAACTCCCAACACACACACTCCTCCTAATAAGATTAGTCATTACTTCACTAAAACAATGAATTAAAATGATATCTATCAATATCACCTACCTTCTTTATAAATGCAGCAAATTCCACCACTGCTTCTCTGTAGCTGACAAACCAAGACATTACAGGCAACTGCTGACAAACTTGCTGCCAGTTAATGGGGAACACAAACAGCCCTCCGGTTGCCTCAATCTCATATCTACCTGCATCTAGAGATGCAACAGCAGCACTTTATCCTCAAATACACTGCCTGAAGGTTGTCATGCTGGACATGAGCACCATCTGCTGGTGAGCAGGGACAGTGCACTGTTCTACTGTACTTACCACCTACCTACCACTAAATTATTATTTTTATTCCAATTAAGGGTAGAACTCCAAGATCTGAAGTGCTGCACAAAAACGCAGGCGTCAAGTCGGATGCAACGGAAACGTCGATGGCGTCACAGCGTTCGTCCGACGCGATATGACTGTCGGATGCAGACGCTGCATGCTGCATCTGCATCCGACAGTCTTGTCGCATCGGATGAACGCTGCAACTTCATCCAACATTTCCATCACATCCGACTTGACGCATTAGTTTTTGTTGGATCGCGCCGAAATCGCCCGCGGAGTTCTACCCTTAGATGTACCCTGCACTGAACCAGGTACTACTTTGCAGCCCAAACTCAACCCAATCTGGGAAGGTTTGCTTCAGCCTAACAAATAAAGTGTTAACCCTTTATCTTTATTACACTTTTTTTTCCGAAAACACAGCTGTCAGGTGGGGAGTGGGGTCCGTTCCCATGGGGGTGAATACTCCAGACAAATGCAAAGGTCCCATTTGTAGGCTACAAAGGTGACAAGTCTTAGGGTCAGGCCTCACGAGCAGATTGGGGGAGATTAGTCGCCCCAGTGACAAATGTCCTCTTCTTCGGGGCAACAATCTCCCCGAACTGCCTTCCCCCTGCCCTCCGCCGGCTAAAATGAAAATCACCTGGCGCTTCGTTTTCCGAAGTTGCCTGAGGTTTCCTCGTTCAGGGAGATAGTCGCCCCCGAAGAAGAGGAGATTTGTCACTGGGTGACTAATCTCCTCGAATCTGCTTGTGTGGCCTGACACTAAGACTTGTCACCTTTGCAGCCTACAAAGACGAGAAGCCTGCCCGGTGTGCTTTTTAGTTTGGCCTTTTAATAGATTTGGATCGGCCGGGCAGCAGGGTTCGGCCAAATCTGAATCCTGCCCGAATCCTGAATTCAGTGCATCCCTACTTTTTTTATCTTTTACTTTTTTAAAGATTGGGATCTGACTGTATTTACTTGGCAAGGTTCACTTCCAGTGAGCTAATAAAGCCAGGATTGCTGGGGGGAGGTGGACCCTGCTTACTAAATACTATGGGGCCCTGTGATTTCTGATGGGGGGGCTCTACTCCTTATTATATTTGATAGCATGACCATTAACCCTGTTAACTCAGCATGCTGCTTGGGGATCATCGTTGACCAGTCCCTCTCCTTCTCTAATCATATTAATAATACTGCCAAAACTTGTCGCTTCTTCCTCCGCAATATAGCCAAGATACTCCCGTTTCTTTCACAAACAACGGCCAAAACACTAATTCATGCCCTTATCTTATCCCATTTGGACTATTGCAATCTCCTCCTGACTGGTCTTCCTGACTCCTATCTCTCTCCCCTCCAGTCAATCTGAAACTCTGCTACCAGGATCCTAAAAGGGAACCTGCTCAACCACAACTAAAACAACTAAGAAAACTTTATTAAAACCATTAGCAATTGAGCTCTCTGCACTAGCAGAATTCCGATTTAAAAATCGAAATTTTGGCTCCTAAAGTTATCAGAAGCATATTTTTTGCCACCAACTTGCTGGCTGCTGCTGTCTGAGACGAGTTTCTCAACTGGCAGCAGTGCACCTGTATTTACTAATATTTCAGGTTGAAAAAAAATTGGATCACCCTTTAATATTCAGCGTTTATTAATAAAAAATCTAAATAATTGAGTCACACAACTTTATCGAGTTACCACTCGAAAACTAAAATGTATCAAGTTTTCAAGCACAAACCAGCGTCAAACACCACAAAACCCGTGAAGGTTGAAAACATCTTCAGATGGTTAAAGGAACAGCTGCCATTGACCTATACATGAGTTAAACAGGGTTTACATGGAGTATTTTTGGATACAGATTTTTAGCAACTTTACAGAATTATAAATCTTGAAAGATTTGAGTTTTTTCACTAAAAAAAACTCGACTAGAAAAAAATCATAACTGCCCAAATCTATTACCTGGTGTTTTTCATTGGTGTCAGTATAACCTGCACTTCAGGAGAGATGTCTATGATGCAGTGTTCGGGCAGAATTCCCAAGCCACACAGCTGGATGTCCTGCGAGTCATGGGACCCGATTAATGTGTGATCCTGTGGGGAATCACATTACATTGTTAGTAAGGGTTCCACAAGCAAGAGCAAGACATACAGACAGTCAACAGAATGTTATGGGTCTTAATTTGTCCATATCATCACCCAACCCAATACACAGATGTAAACTTCATAGGAGAAACAGACCTGAGAGGAGCACAAATCTCTGCTTGGTGCCTTTCAAAGTGACTTGATAATTATGGGTAGAACAGAAGACATATCAATGAAATTTTGGATTCAACCTCTTTTGGTCCCTTTCTCTTAGTCCAACTTCCAATACTAATAGTAAAAGTTTTGAACAGTGTATTGAATGACTGGGGGGGCGTGATGTCCAAAAAGCTCCCCAAAAAGGGCCCACAGGCTTGACTTCTGTGGAACGGATATGACATGACCACGGATCTTTACATTGTACCTCAGCAAGTAAGCAGAGATTTATGGCTAGGAAATCACCTGGGAGATCCCTTCATGCTGTGTCAACCAGTGAGCAGAGAATTATGGGTAGGAGCATATATCACAGAGTAGAGATCCCTAGTACTTCCTGTGTTGCTAAGTGAGCAGAGAATTATGGGTAGGAGCAGATATGACAAAGTAGAGGTCCCTAGTACTTCCTGTGTTGCTAAGTGAGCAGAGAATTATGGGTAGGAGCAGATATGACAAAGTAGAGGTCCCAAGTACTTCCTGTGTTGCTAAGTGAGCAGAGAATTATGGGTAGGAGCAGATAAGACAAAGTAGAGATCCCTAGTACTTCCTGTGTTGCTAAGTGAGCAGAGAATTATGGGTAGGAGCAGATATGACAAAGAAGAGGTCCCTAGTACTTCCTGTGTTTCTAAGTGAGCAGAGAATTGTGGGTAGGAGCAGATATGACAAAGAAGAGGTCCCTAGTACTTCCTGTGTTTCTAAGTGAGCAGAGAATTGTGGGTAGGAGCAGATATGATAGAGTAGTGATCCCTAGTACTTCCTGTGTGAACAAAAAATAATGGGTGGGAGCAGATATGAAAGGGGAACAGATCCCTACCTGATGTGTACTATGTCTTACGGGTTAAAATTGACCTAAAAAGAGCACAAATGCCTAATGCTGTGTTCCCAAGTGAGCAGAAAATTGAGCAGAATCAAACAAGACAGAAGAGAGATCACTACTTACTAAGATCCCTACTTGCGACCCTGTGAGTAGGTTGCCACCTGCCCGGTAAATATGATGCTTGATGATAATGTTATTAATAGGAAAAAATGGCAAAATATAGGAAGGCCTGTAGGCAACCCTATCTGTGAGACATACAGTACGTTGTCACACCCCCACACTAACAAGGTACATAAGGCACCACCACTCATTTAGAGGCACCATTATGCTGCTTTTTAGGTTAGTTACGTATCACACGCTACAGCTACAGTTGCCACATATTCTGCAAAAAGAAAACAGTCCTTCTTATATCTTTACGTTGCATCAAGCATTATATTGACCTGTCAGACAACTTTAAGTAGAGCAGATTTGCTGGCTCCAGTCGGCTGTTAGTAATGTATGGTACGGTGCAGTTAGTAGTACTGGTGAATGCTTATGGTTAATATTATAATACACGGTATAGAAGACAGGCAGGCCTTGATTAGCTGTTTGGGACATCCCATTCTGAGAGCCTGCCTGTTAACTTCCAGAGAGATTTCCCCCCTGCCAGGCTCTGTGTGGCACGATCATGAAGTGAGTGTCAGCCGCATTCATCCTTGGCGTCCCTCCATTCACCCACACAAAGTCCTTCTGTTACCCACACACAGCTCATTGATAAGAACAGAGGAACTGCTTGTTGTGCATGAGGGGTTGATTACTCAGCTCATATGAAAGTAACAGACTATCACACCCCAGAGCTGCCACCCCATCCCTGTGTCCCTGACAAAGCAAAAAAATGAATGCCCTGGGCACGATAAAAATAGACACATCCTTAGCCAATTTGTGCTTGCTCTATGGGAATGCAGCTAGTTAGGCGTGTGAGGAATTCCCCAAGGCTGAAGACTGAATTTCACTTCAGGTGAAAGAATAAATAATATATATATATATATATATATATATATATATAGTTATTGTGCATCTCTTCCCCATTGTAACCAATCCCAACAGCCTAATAACTTAGCTAATAACTAATTTCCTAATAACTTAGCCTTAGAATTCCCTTTATCAGATTAGTCGCTCTTCTTGGTACTCTCCTTACTTCACTTATGGAGGCCATAGACATAGATATTCACTCGTTTGGCAATGTTGCCAAACGAGCGGATCTCTCCCCGATATGCCCACATTGAAGTGAGCGATATCGGGATATCCGATATGGGCGGATCACAGGACTTTTTAACCTGCCCGATCAAGGTCCGGCCGACTTTCGGCAATATATAGATCGGGAAAGCCCGTCGGATGGCCCCATATGCGGGCCAATAAGCTGCTGACTCGGTCTGTCTGCAGCTTTTATTGGCCCGTGTATGGGGGCCTTTACATGGGCGCTGCTACCATGAGGCAAGTTGAGAAACCTGTCTGTCAGCGACTCACAGCATGTTTGTAACTAGACAAAAAATGTTAGGTTGAGGTAGTAACACATAAATAAGTAACTACTTTATAAAAACTGAAGAAAACAATAAAGACTATTTGTGAAAAAGATTTCTTAGACATCCACAACAGCTTGGTGGATTGAATTTTTTTGTATTGTAGCGGCAGTTCTCCTGAGAGACACATGATTAAAGTGTAACTAAAGGCAAAACCAAAGGGGTGCCTATTTGTTAACCACACCCAAGTGATTCTAATCGCTAGCCTGTTAGCTTGGGCCAGACATGCTCTTATTCAAAAACAGGAAATGCCTGGGAAAGTGGAAGAATATGGCAGCATGATGTAGCAAAAACTACAATGAAGGACTAGAATCACTGGAGGGGTGCCTTTAACTAGGTTGTTTATAAATAAATATATTTTTCTGAATTTATAAATAAACATGCAGGCATGGGACCTGTTAGAATGCTCAGGACCTGGGGTTTTCTGGATAAGGGGTCCGTCCGTAATTTGGATGGCCATACCTAAAGTACACTTAAAAATTATTTTAACATTAGTTAAACCCAATAGGATTGTTTTTCCTGCAACAAGGATTAATTATATATTTTCTGGGATCAAGTACAAGCTACTGCTTTATCATTACAGCGAAAAATTAAATCATTTTTGAATTAATGGATTAAAATGGATTCTATGGGAGAGAAAACGTCTTTCCGGATAATCTGCATTTTTAATATTTATAATATGGATATTGTGCTCGTGTTTATATTCCAACCACAAAAAATGGTCACTTATCTGACTTTTTTTTTGGTATTTTTTGATGCAAGGAGAGGCAAACATCAGTACTAGTGCTAACACAGAAGCTGCCCATGACAATCTCACCTTAAGGTAGTACACCAGGAGCTCGTTGAGTGCGGGATCTGCATTTAAATTGACTAAGAAACACTTATTATCTCCCACTTTGATCCCGGAAGACTGAAGTGAAATCCCAAGGCGTTCCAGTTGCTTCTGGCGCTCCTGAGGAGAGGCATTAAAAACAAAAATTGCAAACTGTATGGGGTTTTCTTGCCAAGATAAATAATTCTAAACAAAATTAATCAGTATCAGTTTCATTTAGGCATCAGCAATACTTTCGCTGCTTATACCTGGGAGGTGGAGCTGCAAGGTTTCAGCATGAGGAATAGGGCAAATTTTGCACTGGGGCCTGCTGTTCTTATGCCACTGCCCATTAATACTTTCTCAAGGTGCAAAATACTTTTAAGCCTCCCCAAAATATGAACAGATGCTTAGCAGGCTTTCAAACACACACCTGTAGGACTCCATAGGACAGTAAGAAACCCATATACAAACCTGGGCAATATCCTCTGTCATTCTGAGCTTTTCTTCCCAAGTGACAGTCATCTCTTGGATCAGTTTCTCAGATTCCTGCAGACGTTCTTGTAAGTCTGGGGCCTTCATAGACTGAAAAGGAAAAATGCAGATATCTTCGTTATGAATATTTACAGAGCAACATATCATTGTGTAGGGACCAGAATTTGCTTTAGTTGGAATAGTTTTATCCCTCTTTCAAAACTGCCAGCAGAGTCAGTGACACCGTTCTAGAGGCTTGGCCAACAAAGCAAGAGGGAAATAATTATGAACTCAACATCACTTAATATTTCTATTTGCTATAAATATATAAAAAAAAATAATTATGATTTCTTAAACATTTTTCAGAGAATAGGAACTTTTCTCATGGTTAGTGGTTGGCTAAAGCCATTTATTGTCAAGCAACTGTGTTTACTCTTTTTAAATCATAATCCCTACACAAACTACCCAAATGACCCTGATCAAAAGTTTACATATCCCAGTTCTTAATACCTTGTATTGCCCCTTTAACTTCAATGACAGCTTGAAGTTTTTTGTGGCAGTTGTGGATGAGGCTCTTTATCTTCTCAGACGGTAAAGCTGCCCATTCTTCTTGGCAAAAAGCCTCCAGTTCCCGTACATTTCTGGGCAGTCTTGCATGGCTCAATAATATTGAGGTCAGAAGACTGAGATGGCCACTCCAGAACCTTCAATTTATTTTGCTATAGCCAATGACAGGTCGACTTGGCCTTGTGTTTTGGATCATTGTCATGTTGGAATGTCCAAGTACGTCCCATGCGCAGCTTCCCGGGCTGATGAGTGCAAATTTTCCTCCAGTATTTTTTGTATTTCACTTGAAGTTATTTGTGGGTTTTTCCTTGCATCCCAACAATTTTTCTGGCAGTTGTGGCTGAAATTTTAGTTGGTCTACCTGACCATGGTTTGGTTTCAACAGAACCCCTAATTTTCCACTTCTTAATTAGAGTTTGAACACTGCATTCTCAATACCTTTGATATTTTTTTATATCCCTTTCCTGTTTTATAGAGTTCAACTACCCGCAGATCCTTTGACAATTCTTTTGCTTTCCCCATGACTTAGAATCCAAAAAACATCAGTGCAGCACTGGATGAAAGAGGCAAGGGTCTGTCAGGAGTCCAGAAAGTCATTGACCTTTTATACACAGCCACTAATTACAAGCAAACAGATCACAGGTGAAGAAACAGGTGAAGATGGTTACCTTTAATAGCCATTCTAACCCTTTTGTGTCAAGTTGTGAGCAGGTTATCAGGCCAAATCACCAGGGTATGTAAACTTTTGATCAGGGTCATTTGGGTAGTTTGTGTAGTGATTATGATTTAAAAAGAGTAAACACAATTGTATAGAGAGAGAGAGAGAGAGAGAGAGAGAGAGAGAGAGAGAGAGAGAGAGAGAGAGAGAGAGAGAGAGAGAGAGAGAAAGAAATAAAGAAAGTAATGGATGCCAGCACTACTTGTATAGTAGGTATATTGTGCCGTCACTACTCGTAAAATAGGTATATCGTGCCGTCACTACTCGTATAGTAAGTATATCGTGCCTGGGTGCAATAGCCAGAAAATATGCTACAATGTAGACAGAGGATCTCACTCACAGGACTTTATGCAAAAATTCTGGTTTCTTTTGTAGCAAAAAGCTTTATCAAATGCTAAGAGTGCTAGCGAAACGTTAGCTTTTTGCTCCAATAAATACCATAATTTTTGCATTAAGTCCTGTGAGTGCGATCCTCTGTCTCCATTATATATACAGTATATATTCGGTCCAGTCTGGACCTTTCTCAAGACATACATACATATATATATATATATATATATATATATATATATATATATATATATATATATATATATATATATATACACACAGTATTGTACATAGAATGTGTCATATACAGTGTTTATAACTAAATAACTTAGGAGATTCATATTTGTCCTTGTAACCAGATAGTGAAGGGTGGACACATAACACATGTAAACACTGACTGAGGTAAAGTGGTACCAGCTCATTAGAGCTCACAATCTAAAAGTTTGCACCTTAAAGATGTAAAAATACAGCCTTTATAGGTTTGCAGCTGCAAAATGCAATGGGTATTAAATGGGAGGTTCACCATTAAGTTAACTTTTAGTATGTTATAGCATGGCTAATGCTAACCAACTTTTCAACTGGCCTTCATTTTTTCTTTTTTAATAGTATTTGAATTATTTGCCTTCTTCTTCAGACTCTATGACACTCCAGGAAAACCATAAACGTGACACAGAGGTGCGAAATTGTGTTAGCTTTATAAAACCACTTAAAGGGGAACTATTGCAAACATTTTAATTTAATATGCACTTAATTATACTGAAATAAGCTGAAATAAACTTTCTAAATACAATCAATGAAATATTCTGTACCGTTTCTGAAATAATCAAGTTTATCTTCACTATCCCTCTCTCAGCATCTGTTTCTCTTCATTCTGTCTTCATGCAACAGTTGGGTGTCAGATATTCACTGACAGTTAGATCCAATATATCTTATAGGGGGGCTCCTTTTGCCTAGAAGATGTATTAGAGCTCACCCTATTAAACTCACCAGACATCATGTCTCTCTACATGCAGGATTTGTGCAAAAGGCAGTTATTTTGTTAGATTTTGTTTGTACTGGAATCAGTTATTTGAGTGAGCTCTAATACATCTGCTAGGAAAGGAGCCCCCCCTATAAGATATATTGGATGTAACTGTCACTGAATATCTGACACCCAACTGCTGCATAAAGAGAGAATGAAGAGAAACAGATGCTTTAAGAAACGTTGCAGAATATTTAATTGCTTGTATTTAGAAAGTTTCTTATTTCAGTATGCTATATTAAATTTTCCTTTCCGCAATAGTTCCCCTTTAATTGCTGGATTATCACTAAATCTGTATGGGTGAAAATCCAATAAATTTGATAACGTCTTAATATGGCAACTGTTCAAAATAAGTTTATTTAATGTATTTCAAGGGGAAAAAAGATTTCTTAAAGAGACATTTTTAATACGTATCGAATTTCAGAGTTTTGCCGACTGGGAATACATTTGCGAGACCGCAGCTAAAATTCACTGGGAAAAATTTGCTGCGTCGAAAAAATGTGGTTGAACGTCAGAAGAGTCGCGCACATAAACAGTCGCGCGTCAAAATTATTCGGACGCTCATTGACTTTAATGCATTCGGACAAAATAGGCGCACGTTTAAATAATTGTCGCAGCTGTCTAAATTGACGCGCATTAAAATAATTTTGACCGTGATGTTTTTGTGTAATTTCTGACTTGTTATATGCAAAATACTTTCAATAAACTTGAATTTAAAAAAAAAAAAATAAAAAAAATAATTTTGACGCCCATTGACTTCAATTCGTTTCGCAAATTTTTTGGGACAAATTTGCCCATCACTAATTCTTAACAAGGACTCTAAATGAGATTTGCTGTTAGATCACTAGGTGGCGGTGTTTCTTTACAGTTCTTCACTCTTAGGCGAAAGACAAAGCCAAAAGGCTGTCATGTTTGAATAAACTTCAAATTGGCATTAACAGTTAAGTGCTACGGCTCCGTCATGCAATGTTAATTCTCTCAGCAGCATACCTCCCAACTGTCCCTTTTTTGGAGGGACAGTCCCTCTTTTGACAGCTCAACCCGCAGTCCCTCATTTGTACTGGAAAGTCCCTATTTTCTCTGCACTGAACAGCCAGAAAAAGAAACAAAGTTTCTCAATTAATTGGCTTTTAGTAGAGAGCCCAGAACAGCTAACAGGTGCAAATAAGATACTTTGTAACAATTTTGAGACACAAAAACACTGTTTAGATAAGGAGAAATATTTTCAAACTTTCATAACCTGCCAAATTTTGTAAAACAAACTTGCTAATTAGGGGGTGTGACCACAGAAAGGGGTGTGGTCAAAAAAATTGCTGCGCTACGTGCGGGAAAAATTTTTTGTCCCTCTTTTTACTTACAAAATGTTGGGAGGTGTGCAGCAGGGCTCAGGAGTGTATACCAGGCAGCATATGCTCGTTCCTCCTGCCAAAATTTAGCAGGAATGCAGCAGGGTGGGTCAGTGTGACTGTACATTCCCAGTGACAGGAGTTCTCTTAGAAGAACAAAAAATGCTCTGTATGAGCGTGAAACAGCCCTGCAGTCATTAGCAGCCTAAACAAAGGGGTAAGAATTGATATTATTAAATGCTGGGGTTATGAAAGCATCAGGGGTGGTCTATTTAAATTTTAAAAAAAAGAAACACAAGTTAAATATACTTGTTTTTCTCTGCTACCTATTAAAGCTGTATATCAATGCAGAATTCCTAGTGCACAGTGGGTACATGAAGAACAGATCTTAGACAATCCACTAGAGGGAGCCACCAGCAGACGCCTCAAACAGAAGCACAGAAGTACTGCAAATATCCTCAGGCACCACGGCGCACATATGGTGGTCATGCCCAAGAGTGACAAGGTTTTGGACTCGGGTGTACAATATGATTTTCTCTATGTTGCAACTTAACCTAGTAAATGTTGGGGAAACAGAACCGACTGCTACTGGAGCCTATGGATTTCGTCTGGCCAACAATGCCTAGTATTCCGGATCCGGGGAACTTGCACCAAGAACATGTTAAGCCTTCAGTAAAGATCCCGTCTGAAGCCCTCTTGGGAATTCCCCCTAAAACAGTTCCTAAATTGAATTTAAAACTATTAAATCATATTTTCCTTGCCGCTAGGCAAACCATCGCTAAATCGTGGAAATCTTCTAACATTAATTTGGCAATGTTTAAAAGCAAACTAGACTGTCTGGCCTGGCCTCTGAAAATCTTCCAAAGATAATGAATGGCAGCCTTGGATTTCGTATAGGTTTAGCTGCTCCCTCCCTCTTAGTATAACAACTATAAACTTTATAAACTCCTATTCCACTAAATTGGAAACATTGTATAAATAATTCCATACCTACCATTAACGAGACATAAAATGCGAAGTTAATTACGGTTTTCTGTTCCTTTAGGTTCTATTTCGTTTTCTTTCTTTTTTTTCTTTTGTGGGTTTTTCTTCCTCTATTTTCTCAAGATACCTAGGGGCACATTTACTATTGGTCAAATATCGAGGGTTAATTAACCCTCGATATTCGACCCTCGAAGTTAAATCCTTCGACTTCAAATATCGAAGACGAAGGATTTAGCGCAATTCCTTAGATCGAACGATCGGAGGAAAAATCGTTTGACCGAACGATTAAATCCTTCGAATCGAACGATTCGAAGGATTTTAATCCATCGATCGAACGTTTTTCCTTCAATCCCAAATTGCCTAGAAAGCCTATGGGGAAGGTCCCCATAGGCTTTCTAGGCAATTTGGGATTGAAGGAACATTGGTGCACGGTAGGTTTTAGGTGGTGAAGTAGGTGGTTGAAGTTTTTTTTAAAGAGACAGTACTTAGACTATCGAATAGTCGAACGATTTTTAGTTCGAATCGTGCGATTCGAAGTCGAAGGTCGAAGTAGCCAATTCGATGGTCGAATTAGCCAAAAAAAACATTCGAAATTCGAAGTTTTTTTTTATTCTATTCCTTCACTCGAACAAAGTAAATGGGCCCCTAGTGTTAATAATTTCACGTGCATTTTATATGGTTAATTCTGGTTTCAATAACAAACAATGGTGAGCCTAATTACCAAATTGTTTGCAATCCACATGGAACTGTTTCCAAAGCTCACAGGAAACCTTAACCGATTACCCAGTCGGTTTACTCTCTATTGGGTCATACTTTCTTTGAAAATATTGTGTAACCAAGTACAAAACAATCAACTCAAGTATGGTTATATTGTATAATTGTGTATTTTTCCTAAAATATTGTATAACTATTAACAATGCAATAACTCAAACAATGTCATTTTTTATGAAAGTTTATATTTTTGAAAATTTTCATAAATAGAAATATTTAAAAAAAGTGCAAATATTTATCCAAGTGAAAGTCAATGGCAGTTTAAATTTGTCAGCATTCTCCCAGGGGAAATATTCATAACAGCACAGGGACATGGCTAGTACCCACTCAACCATTTACTGTATGTCATAGGAATAAATTCGGTTTCCATACAATAATGATGCTTCTCACCTTAGCTTGGGTAAGCTGCGCCCTCAGTTTCTCCACCTCCTCTCTTAACTCGCGGGTTATTCGGGCGTTGGGGTCCTCATTGACAACAGCATGGTTGACTATGTTCTTGGCTCGGTCGGCATACCTTAGGGTGGAGAGTGTCTCATCGTAGTTATCAGCAGCGGGGCTAACTGTGGCTACCATAGCCGTTTTACTGTTCCCTCCTAGGCTGTCCTGCAAGAGTAATGGAATATGGGTTAACAAACCAGGTAACAATATAAAGCAGATCCCAGAATTTATTATATTTCCTCTGAATGAAAATTGTGTGAAGCTACCATTTTGTTTAACGTTTTAAAGGGGAAGGAAAGATCCCCTCTCTCAACCATACCACTCACACTTGTCATAAATGGAAAGCAGCGCAGTGGGGTTGGCGAATTCTATGACTGACTCTAATCACCAACCAAAAGCTGTTGCAGTTGAAGCCAGGACCTACTTCTACTGTACATGATTCTTTTTGGCAAGAGGAAGGAAACAAATAAGCCAGACATGTTGGCTGCCAACCCAGCTTTAATGAATGACTGTATAATTGTACCCAAGGCTGGGACCCCTGCCAATACTTCAGAATACCCAGGTGGGGCCAGCTCCCCCCTTTGGGGATTACCAGGGCCGCCATTAGAAATCACTGGGACTTCGGCGGCTCGGGACTTCGGCAGCTCGGGACTTCGGCGGCTCGGGACTTCAGCTGCTTGTGACTTCGGCAGTGTCGGACTGGCCCACCGGGATACCAGGAAAACTCCCAGTGGGCAAAGGTGTCAGGGGGCCCTCCTGCTTCTAAACATTTGGCCTATTTCATGGTTTTTGCCTATTTCTATGAGAATAAAGAGGCTAAATAAATGGAATAATAGATTATAGTATGTAAAGAAAAGAGAATAGGAGAATAAAGGTTGAGTGAGGAGAGGAAGAAAATAATAATTAGAGTGGGCTCCTGGTCTAAAGGTTTTTGGGTGGGCCCATGGTCTAAGGGTTTTTGGTGGGCCCCTGGTGTCCCAGTCCGACACTGGACTTCGGGAATTCGGCTCTTTGGGAATTCGGCTCTTCGGGACTTCGGCTCTTCGGGACTTCGGCTCTTCGGGACTTCGGCTCTTCGGGACTTCGGCTCTTCGGGACTTCGTCTCTTCGGGACTTAGGCTCTTCGGGACTTAGGCTCTTCGGGACTTAGGCTCTTCGGGACTTAGGCTTTTCAGGACTTCGGCTCTTTAGGACTTCAGGACTTCGGTTCTTTGGAAGATGCAGCACGACTTCGGAGCTTTTAGGGGGGGGCCAGGCTATTTCGAAAAGTGCAGCACAGACAGGTCCGGACCCGGTACAGCAGTACCCCCTGTGCCCCCCTGATGGCGGCCCTGGGGATTACTGTCATATTTTGATGACTTTTATATCAGGTCTATTCAGTTTCTATACTTACTTTCAGCAGCCATGTTAGCACGGAGTCCCGATATGGAACAAACTTGTTCTTATTCTTGGTTGACGCTTGGTCGGCCAGGGCTGAGATAACCAGGCCTAGGGTGGTGAGGGACCTGAAAGTACAAACATGTATCTAGCAAGGATAATTCAATGCATTAACCTTCAAAGCATGAGCAAAGCCCTGATACCTCACTTCAGGCACATCAGGCTTTTAATAAATAATGCGACAGGTGCAGGGGAGACTCACTTGTTAATATTACTCCCTTCCTTTAAACGTTCCCCGGCTGCTCCAGTCTTTGTGGCTCTTTCACTTCCGGCCAAATCTACTAAGCTCAGCTTGCTCACCTTCTCCCCTGAGGTCTGGAAAAAATAATCAATATATCAGTCGTACACAGGTCAACTTTAAAACATTCAGAACTTTATAGTCATTTATTATAACAGCTTAATGTCGGTTTCTTAGAAAAAAGGGGAATGAAAATAACATCCTAATAATAAAAGGCTACCATGGAGATGACTGGAAAGCCACTTGGTGATTTTCCCTGAGTTGGGACATTTTTGAAAATTAGCGCCAGTCTGGAAAACAAATTTAGCGATTTAATTCACCAATTCTAACTGGCTCAGAATTCAGCTTTCATTGTACTTTTAAGAAATTCCAGGTGGGTTGAACAGGGAGTAGGAAAAGCAGGGCACAGTTCAAAAATGTAGACAAAAAGACATGTTAGAAATAAAAGGGTAAATTTGTGACTCTAAACTTTTTTATAAAGAACCTCACTTAATTCATAATACTCCCTACAGCCAAAAGCCCTGTTGGCTCACTTCAAATTATACTATTGGCTACAGGTTGGTCTAGCCCTGAGAATTCTAATGCTCTTATTGGCTACAGGTTGGCTTTGACCGGCGAAAGTTCTAATCCTCTTAAAGGAAAAGTAACACAAAAAATGAATGTGCTTTAAAGGAAAGACAATATAATGTACTGTTTCTCTGAGCTGGCAAAACTGGTGTGTTTGCTTCAGCAAAAACAATTACAGTTGATATAAATAAGCTGCTGTGTAGCCATGGGGCAGCCATTCAAGCACAGGATACACAGTAGATAACAGATAAGTACTACTATAGTTTATATAAACAAGCTGCTGTGTAGCCATGGGGGCAGCCATTCAAGTACAGGATACACAGTAGATAACAGATAAGTACTACTATAGTTTATATAAACAAGCTGCTGTGTAGCCATGGGGCAGCCATTCAAGCACAGGATACACAGTAGATAACAGATAAGTACTACTATAGTTTATATAAACAAGCTGCTGTGTAGCCATGGGGGCAGCCATTCAAGCACAGGATACACAGTAGATAACAGATAAATACTACTATAGTTTATATAAACAAGCTGCTGTGTAGCCATGGGGGCAGCCATTCAAGCACAGGATACACAGTAGATAACAGATAAGTACTACTATAGTTTATATAAACAAGCTGCTGTGTAGCCATGGGGGCAGCCATTCAAGCACAGGATACACAGTAGATAACAGATAAGTACTACTATAGTTTATATAAACAAGCTGCTGTGTAGCCATGGGGGCAGCCATTCAAGCACAGGACTGAAGAATCCCATTGTAACAAACCCGGGACTATTGTCAAAATTGGGACTGTTTCGCAAAAGACGGGACAGTCGGGGGGTATGGACTATTTATGTGATATAGGTTATATTTGCTTTCACGGATTCCATTGTTCAGTGCAACACATTCAAATAGATGGGGAGTTACGGAGGTGGGGAGAGTACCAAGGAGATGTGCCAATTGGAGGGCCACGTTATTAGGAAAAATAAACAAATAATGACAATAGATGGATTCAAGCCGTTGACAAAACACAGCTTTCTATTTATTGTGCAAATTCCTTTGAACTGCGCTGTGTTGTTTGTGTGTTGTTGTTTCTGTTGCATAAGTCACTAGTAGTGGTTTAAATGGCAACACAACAAGCACTTGGGTAAGAAACAACGCACAAGGTACACACACAGAGTGGTGACATAAAGTACAGAAAACATGGACACACTTGGAATGTGAGATCATCAAAGGTGGTTCAGGCCTTTAGCAAAACACAGACAAAAACAAACTGCTTATTATTATATTTACACGCTGCTTGAGGAACTGTGATGTTTTTGTTTTATGCTTTGTATTTCTTTGGTGAATGTGCATCATCTGGTTTTAGTACTACCACTTCCTCCAACCTGCGGCAAAGCTGAAATATCTGCGTAATACCAGGGACAGGAGACATGGAGTAACATATGTTTTCTGCTGTTCTCTCCACCCATCAGCAGGACAACAGTAGGGGGCATTCCTCTTACACATTTATGATATCGGGAGTGTTAAATTGCTAATAATTATGAAACAAAAAGGAAAACAATAGATAATTAGTGATGGGCGAATTTTTTTTTTACACCTGCGAGTTTTTTGTCGAAATGTATCAAAATAAATATGAGGTGCAACCAGGGCCGGAACTAGGGGTAGGCAGAGTAGGCACGTGCCTAGGGCGCAAAGCTTGAGGGGCGCCAGGCATGTACCTTTCACTGCTGCCTACCCCAGTCTGGTCTGCAGTTCCTCTCGTTGTGCTCATTTGTGCACGCTTACGTGAGGGCTGACTGACGTATCCGGTAAGTGCGCATGCGTACGCTCAGGTTCGATTGTGCATTTGTGGGCTCAGGTTCCAGTGCGCATGCGTGTGCTCAGGTTCCAGTGCGCATTTGTGTGCTCAGGTTTCAGTGCGCATGTGTGTGCTCAGGTTCCAGTGCGCATGCATATGCTCAGGTTCGTTGTGCTCATTTGTGCGCATGCACGCTTACGTGAGGGCTGACGTATCCGGTAAGTACGCATGCGCGCGCTCAGGTTCGAGTGTGCATTTGTGGGCTCAAGTTCCAGTGCGCATGCGTGTGCTCAGGTTCGAGTGCGCATTTGTGTGCTCAGGTTCCAGTGCGCATTTGTGTGCTCAGGTTCCAGTGCGCATGCATGTGCTCAGGTTCCAGTGCGCATGCGCGTGCTCAGGTTCCAGTGCGCATGCGTGTGCTCAGGTTCCAGTGCGCATGCATGTGCTCAGGTTCCAGTGCGCATGCGTGTGGCGTAGGGGCCGATGTAGACAGTGGGGTTGCCTGGGGCGCTGGTTCGGCCCTGCCCTGCGTGCAACAATTTTTATGTGCTCAACTTTTTTTGCACGTGCGACTTTTTTGTCCAAATGTATTAAAGTCAATGGGCATCAAAATAAATATGACGCGAAACAATTTTTATGCGGGCAACAATTTTTACATGTGACACTTTTTTGTCCAAATGTGTTAAAGTCAATGGGCGTCAAAATAAATATGACGCGCAACAATTTTTTACCCGTTCAACTTTTTTGTCCAAATGCATCAACGTCAATGAGCGTCAAAGTTATTTTGACTCAAAACTATTTTTACACAAGTAACTTTTTTGTCGCAGCAAATTTTTTTTTGTGCAAATTTTCGCTGCAGTTTTGCACAACAATTTGCAGGTGGTGAAATGAGGAAATTTGCCGCAAATCCTTGCCTGGATAGATAATGTAAATTGCAAAAGTGCCAAGAAGAGCATCCAACAATCCAGCAGATGGATTCACAGTCCAGTTGGCCAAGTGATCAGAGGAAAACAGAGTATGATGATTCCAGTTGATACCCAAGGTGGGCAAGGACACCTCCTACGTGGGGCAGAAACGTGTGCCGACAGTGACCTCTGTGTTGTGTAAATAATACAATTTCCTATGAAATGTTATTTTGGGAAAGTCTAATGGGCCTCATGTGCAATGTTAGTGTAGAGGGAGGCATGGGCTACTGTGGCCAGGATGGAATTGGGGTGTAGACATTCACAGTTGTGTGGTTTATAAAGGAATGTATTAATCAGAGAAGGATTAGGAATAATAATGTAATCCAGCAGGTGGTGCAGAACAGCTGTTTGCTACACTTACAATGGTTTTGCATTTATCCAGACTCAAGCAGTTGCAGCATTTGGTTAGGGCACCTTTAGCTCATCACAAGGTTACAAATAACTTTAACTACATTCCTGTATCAACTGTAGTTTCAAGGCTATTAAAGATAATACAAAAATGGCAAGAAAATGGATTATGGGAGACCCACATCTCATCCAAATTGGCCTTCGTCACCCCAGCCACTATTCAGCCCTCCCCAAGGAGGCCATCCCTAAAGTTTGGGATCCATTACAGCTTGGTTCTTTTTAGGCTGGTCAAGTACATATAAAAATATGGCATTAATATGTTTCAGGCGTGTGCAACATTCAGCTTTTGAGCAGTTTTAAGGGGGGTTGAAATAAGGGTGAATGCCTCTGGTTCCACACATCATGGGGTTGCACAGAGCAGCAGCTGAAGGTATGAAGGAAGGGAGGTATGAAGGTTACTAAGGGGCTCCAGTAACACTAGATATCAGTTTTTGATGTTTAAAGGGATACTGTCACATCAGTTAATAGTGCTGCACCAGCAGAATTCTGCACTGAAATCCATTTCTCAAAATAGCAAACTGATTTTTTTAGATTTAATTTTGAAATCTGACATGGGGCTAGACATATTGTCAGTTTCCCAGCTGCCCCAGTCATGTGACTTGTGCTCTATCAGTCACTCTTTACTGCTGTCCTGCAAGTTGGAGTGATATCACCCCCCTCCTTTTCCCCCCAGCAGCCTAACAACAGAACAATGGGAAGGTAACCAGATAGCAGCTCCCTAACACAAGATAATAGCTGCCTGGTAGATCTAAGAACAACACTCAATAGTAAAATCCAGGTCCCACTGAGACACATTCAGTTACATTGAGTAGGAGAAACAACAGCCTGCCAGAAAGCAGTTCCATCCTAAAGTGCTGGCTCTTTCTGAAATCACATGACCAGGCAAAATGACCTGAGATGCACCTACACACCAATATTACAACTAAATACACTTGCTGGTTCAGGAATGAAATTTTATATTGTAGAGTGAATTATTTGCAGTGTAAACAGTGTCATTTAGAAATAAAAACTACACCATAAAAATCATGACGGAATCCCTTTAAGTACAACTCCCAGCACCCTCAAACGGCTGAGGCTCTCCATATCTCAGGATCAGTTTCATATGGAGACGTTGATAATATTCCTGGTGCCCCACTCATGCCGATTTGTTTTATTCATCGTGGTAAAGTGCTATGAGTCCCATAGGAAGAAAGGTCTATACAAACTGCTTTACTCTTATTACTAATTCATTGCGGTAGGTTGGATCTGCCTGTGGCTCATTATAATGATGTGTAACCCACGTGAGGCATCACTGCATTCCATTCCACTACCTGTGCCTCAGGCTTGTACAGAGATAATGTAAATACTAATCTTATATCACATCTCTTACTCTGTGCACGCTCCCCCCAACAGGACAAATCTGTAATTCATTTAACTGTGGAAAAACGTATTTACAGATCCCCAAGTGACTTTGTTTTTCTGGCTCTTTGGAGAATGTATCAATAATAAGAGTGGTTGTATTTGTTCTCAACACTTCTTGCACAAGTTCATGAGGGGGGAGATATGGGAAGCTGCTCCTGGTCTCCTGTTTCAAGGCCATTGTACAACACAACTGGATATGAGGGGCTGCAGTTGGCCTCTTGCTGTAAGGCTAATAAACCAGGGCATGGGCAGATCTACAGCAGGTTACAGGGAGAGGCTCTTGGTCCATTGCTGTGAGATCATTCTACTACATAGCAAAAGCTGCTCCTGGCCTCTTGTTGCAAAGCTAAAACATATGGAGAGCTGCTCCAGCCATTTCAGCAGAGCATTATGCTAATGGATATTAATGGATTACACAAAAACCATGAGAAATAAGAAATGCAAAAGCGTTGGAATTATGACTAAAGAACTAACGAATTTAGAAAGCTTAGTGACAAATGGTTGCCATGGAAACCCGTTCTATATGAGCCTAAGTCACGACGACCCGGAAGTGACACTGGGCAAGAGACAGGCTTTGGAACGCAGTTCTGGAGCGCAATAGTTTGAGCGCTTGCAGTTACTAGGGCAACCATTTGTGAGCGGTTCTTAAAAACAGCATGCTTCTGAGGAAGCCAATTGGTTCGGCGAAACGCGTCAGCCAGGGAGTGACATCACACTTGATCGCAGGGAAGGCCACGAGAGGAACACATACGCACACAGGCAAGGTCCCTATGTTGGAGCTAACCGCCTGTGAAACTGATGCATTTATGTGTGATTAAAGGAGAAGTCAACCCCTTCGGCGCTAAAATCCCTCCACCCTACCGTGTTGCCCCCATGGCCTACCTCCCCCCCGGGAAAATGCCCCTAAGTTACCCCTCAGCGCAGGTCCTGTCCATCTTCTCCCGTTCTGTCTTCTTCCTAGATTGTCTGGCGTTTGGCGGCGCATGCGCAGGAGGAGCATTTGCCGGTTCAGCTCTACTGCGCATGTGCCAAAAGTCACAAAGTTTCCAAAAAAAGAAATCGGAAAATTTTGTGACTTTCAGCGCATGTGCAGTAGAGCTGAACCGGTAAATGCTCCTCCTGCGCATGCGCCGCCAAACGCCAGACAATCTAGGAAGAAGACAGAACGGGAGAAGATGGTGCCTGTGAACTCCATGGACAGGACCTGCACAGAGGGGTAAGTAGCAACTTAGGGGCATTTTCCCAGGGGGGGGGGAAGGCCAGGGGGGAGGAGGGAGGGGGGGCAACACAGGGGAGGGATTTTAGCGCCAAAGGGGTTTAGTTTTCCTTTAACTTCAAACAACCAAATGTGCAATTTGTTTTTAAAGTATTTAAATTTAATAAATTGTGTTACACTATTTTGATTTGTATTTCTCTATATTGGAGCACAAGAGCGGACCCAGGAGGAGAGTGAGATCTGCTAATACTATGGGTAATATATCAAATTATCATCTTGTGAGTAGGAAATTTAGCCAAATGGTGGAGGATTGAATTAACTGTATACATCACTACTGGGAGTGGAAAGTTTAAAAGGGGAAACACACTTCAATGAGTAATTTTTGATACTGGGTGCTCTCGCAGTATTTGAACCTACTGCACTATTTTGGTTTCTGCTTTCTCTACTGCCATAGGCGCTGATCTATATACATTTTTTTGGAGACTTTCGATACAGCTGAGTGACTGTGGGAAGATCGGCAAGAGAGAGTAAGCCTAAAAGACTGACTTTTTTCCTAGAATTTTCTTAATCTCAGTTTGGAAACTGAGAAACTAACCATAAACGCACAGATAATATCGTACGAAACAGATTTTCGTATGATATTTGGTGGGAGAAGAGCCAAACGATATCGACAGAAGACTTGGATATTAGTCGGCTCGTGGATCGGGCTGGACGGAAAATTTTGATCGGTTGCCTTTGAAGGGCATTATTAGTGGTGAATTGTCAGATACAGGTAGAATTCTATTGTTTCTATATGTATATCTGATGATTCAGCTCTACACGTGTGTGTTGAAATGAACGATCTTTCTTGGAAACATCTTTTTCAAGAAAGATTGCAATTGTTACGTCTCTGGCCACCTTTAGTTAAAAAAGTTAAAAGGCTGAACTTGATGAACGTGTGCCTTTTTTAGGGATGCACCGAATCCACTATTTTAGATTCAGCCGAACCCCCGAATCCTTCGTGAAAGATTTGGCCGAATCCGAACCCTAATTTGCATATACCTAATTTGCATAAATCACGTGATTTCCCTCCCCGCCCATAATTTGCATATGCAAATTAGGATTCAGATTCGGTTCGGCTTGGCAGAAGGATTTGGCCGAATCCGAATCCTGCTGAAAAAGGCCGAATCCTGGCCGAATCCCGAACCAAATCCTGGATTCAGTGCATCCCTCGTCTTTTTTCAACCTAACTTACTATGTTACTATATTACATAGAATATAGAAACTGTGCTAGGCACCACAGCACACAAAATAAGTAAAAACTGGCGATGATTTCAGGCATTTTAACAGCCCCTTTATAGCACGGAACATACAAAGTTTGGAAAACATAAGAAACCCCTCTGGCTGCTACTGCTGTTAGATTGAGAAAACAACTAGATAAACCTGTTGCACCAACATTACAATCTGTTTTTTCTGAGAATTTCCTACAACCCAGGGGCCACAGATGTCTGACTGGCCATTCCCAGGAAAGATGGGCTGCTTGTGAGAAGACCTATAGGAATCTAATAAGGCAGTGCAAAAGTCTTTGCTTGTTTACATTTGTGCAGATGGCACTGAATCCTATACATTTAAAGGGGAAGGAAACCTAGTTGGCGCAAACCGTCCACCTCCCCTCCCGTTTGTTGCTCACCCACCCTCCTCCCCCTGGCCTACCCGTCCCGCTGGGCAAATGCCCCTAACTTGTTACTTACCCTTTTGCGCAGGTCCAGTCCACGGAGTTCACAGGCACCATCTTCTTCCATGCGATCTTCTTCCTGCTGTGAACGGCGTTTTGGCGCATGCGCAGTAGGATCATTTCGCCGGTACGGATCTACTGCGCATGCGCCAAAAGTCACGCGCATGCACAGTAGATCGTACCGGCGAAATGATCCTACTGCGCATTCGCCATTCAAAGCGCAGAAGGGTAAGTAACAAGTTAGGGGCATTTGCCCAGCGGGACGGGTAGGCCAGGGGGGAGGAGGGAGGGTGGGCAACAAACGGGAGGGGGGGTGGGGGGTTTGCGCCGACTAGGTTTCTTTCCCCTTTAAGAGACACCATGAATCACCGAATCACAAAGGGCAGATCAGAGATTGTACAAAGGGAGATGAACGACTAAAACATTCACGAGGGCTTGGGCACCCACTTAATCCCAAATTATAACTCGGGAATTGAGCAAGAATATGAATAATCTAAATAACCTGAAAAATTTTTTGCCCAGATAAACTATTAGTAATTTAAGCAAGTTCTTTCTGGTGGAAGAGATAAGGAAACATCTGTACTCCAGCTCCGGAAGAACTTGCCATTCAGTAAGAGCAGTTACAGTTCAGTTCCCTATAACAACCACACATTTTGTTGTGTATCGCAGTACAGGTACAGCACCACAAAGAGATATTGGGGGATGTTCCTTACCGCGGATTGGACATCGCACAGAGTGTGAGTGAGGATAATGTTGAAGACAGCATGGGATCGGCTACTCTCTTCATTCATGTTGGTCGCCGCCACCGTGCGAGATTTGTTCCCTTCTGACATCAATGACTCAATATCCTTAAAAATAATGCAAAAAATGGCATTAATGTGTAATTTTATTAATAACCACTTGGACAATGATGACAAATGATTTATTGTAGGGTTATCTATTTATTCTCCTAAAACAGTATAAAGTATGACAATTGGTACTGAAGCAGGTACACACCACAATACTCACAGTCAAATGAATAAGACTCTGCATCACTGGAGGTTGCTGGGCTACTAAAAACTAGGTTTTAGCTTGGACTTCGGCAACACATTGATGTAATTGTGTTTTTTTTTTTTTCAACCTCAACTACTATTTAACTCCCAACATTGCTGCTCCTGCTTCCAGGGTATTATAAATGATCTAATTAAAAAGGAACACTGGTATATACCTTGTAACTGGAGACAGCTAGCTTTGATAGGCCGTCGACATATGGGCCCAAAACCTTGTGCTCTCTGACTTTAAGGGACTGTCGGCTTCTGAAAATAAAATGTCATGTTATAAGTTGGTTTGAGCAGAAAGAGAGTTAACAACGTGTAAAACAATAGCATTAGTTTGCTCTGTCTTGTGCTTTATTGTGTCATTCCATTGGTTGACTCATATCAACTACTGATTTAGATGTAAACCCTCCCCAAAAAATGTAATCAGTGAATATCCTCTTTGAAATCTTTAGATAACTGTCACTCTGTGAAGGTTAACAGTAAGGCTGCAGCATCCCCTTAATCACTTAGAATTCCTTCTACTCCTCTTACCCACTCTGCCCCCTCCCTCAGCAATTTACTTTGGCCGTTGGCTCATGAGCATGCTCAGTTCTTCTCAGCTCAGATTACTAAACACACTCTCCAGTCTAACAGCCAATGAAGAGATAGCATTGCTGCTTCCCAAAGAAACTCCTAACCACCACTCCTGATCTCATCTTAACCATTAGGGATGCACCGAATCCACTATTTTGGATTCAGCCGAACCCCTGAATCCTTCACTAAGGATTCGGCCGAATACCGAACCGAAGCTGAATCCTAATTTGCATATGCAAATTAGGATCCTAATTTGCATATGCAAATTAGGGGTGGGAAGGGGGAAATGTTTTACTTCCTTGTTTTGTGACAAAAAGTCACACGATTTCCCTCTCCTCCCCTAATTTTTGCATATGCAAATTAGGATTCGGTTCGGCCGAACAGAAGGATTCGGCCGAATCCGAATCCTGCTGAAAAAGGCCGAATCCCGAACCGAATCCTGGATTCGGTGCATCCCTATTAAACATTACAGTGCTCAACCCCAGCAGAACTTTTTATCAAAGTATGTTGTGCCTGTGTAAACCTGCATTCTGCATTGCATGAACTTTACAGCATTCATGTCCAGTTTACAGATGTCAGTGTTACTGATGCTGTGTCAGTGGGAAAATGGCCGCAGGATTAAAGCTGCTATTTCTTTTAGGAAAATCTGATGGTGCTGGCAAATAGAGGGATATATGTGGTACAAATGACGTGGCATGGGTGGGGAAGATATGTCTAACCTATATATATGGTAGGAAAATGTACACGCACATGTCCTTTAACCTGCTGAATTCTATCAACTGAGCAGAAAAAAAAGGCTATAGTGACCACTTTAACTGGCTGAACATGGTGCCATGTGAAATGTTCCCACTGGCAACATGACCTTTTAGTTTTGTAATAGATCCGTGTACCTCAGAGACATAACACAAACAGAAAGCATAGGAATAAAACCAATCCTAGCCAGTAAATGGGTGTCAATGACTGACATGATTAAATGACATTTACTGGAAAGTAGACTATTTGAGATGGTGCAGATGGGTTTAATAGCCCACTGGGGGCTGGAGAACAAGCAACAAATCAGCAGCTCCTGTATGCAAGAGCAAAATCCCAACCCCGCAAAAAAGTATAAAATGTACAATTTAAGCAAAAAAAATTCAGCTGACGTACCCTTTTGGATCAAGGAGATCCCGGACTTTTTCATTGTAGATTTCCATATAGGAGACTTCCACTTTAAAGCTCAGCTCTTCGTTTTCTGCTTTCTGGGTTCTTTCGAATAAAGTGCTGCATAGTCTTGGGATTAGTCCGGGATCGTCAGCCGAGCCCATCATGGTGTAGGACTTGCCAGAGCCTGGACAAACACAAGTTACAATCAACAGCCTACCACATTGACCATCAATCCCAGCCCACATTTTTTAAATGCCTCATATATATGACAAAGACAAGAGAATCACTGTAAAGGGCAGAACCCCAAAATCACAGCTTTTGAAGTTTATAGGACTAAATATTAAAGGTGAGTGCTTGTGAAACTTTGGTGTTTATTTACACCAGTCAGCTTTGCACCAATGCAATAACCCATAGTAACAATCATACATTTGTTTTGAGCCCGATTTAGAAATTGAAAGCAAATCCCTGATTGGTTGCTGGAGGGTTACTGCAGTTAAGCAAAATGCCTACTGTGTATAAATGAACCAACTCTGTTGAGCATGATGAGCATGAATCCCAAGGATCCCCTTCCTCATGCTCACAGGGCTCTGATACATCTCCATTAAAGGAGAACTAAAGCATAATTAAAAAAATAGTTAGAAATGTTGTACATTATGTTTTGTGCTTCTGTACCAGCCCAAGGCAACCACAGCCCTTTAGCAGTAAAGATCTGTGTCTCCAAAGATGCCCCAGTAGCTCCCCATCTTCTTTTCTGCTGATTCACTGCACATGCTCTGTGCTGCTGTCACTTACTGAGCTTAGGGACCCACTCACAATATACAGTACACATAGAATAGAAATGTCACAATATAAGGCTGATTAGTAATTAATACACATAATTACTACATGGCAGCACAGAAACCAGTGCAATTAGCATCAGAATTGAATAATCAGCAAACCTGTAGCATCAGCTTATATTACAGCCAGGGAAGCTCATTTTCTGCTGGATAATTAGTGACGAGCCCTAAGCTTAGCTTCTCAACAGCCAATCAGAGCCCACTGAGCATGTGAGTGTCACAGACACTTTCCAAGATGGTGACCCCCTGTGACAAGTTTGAAGTCCTGGATCATTGCTGCTATTGACAAGCTGTAACAGTATCAAAAAGTGACCCACCCCAAAACCATTTTAGATGCAATGTTTGCACTTTAACCAACTTAACTTCTTACCCCCTCAATATTGTTGATTGGTAAATTCAGCCGTATTGGATTAGCAACTTACCAGTCTGCCCATAGGCAAAGACACATGCATTGTAGCCTTCAAATGCATTCTGTAGTATATTCTCTCCAAGGGACTGAAAGACTACATCTTGTCCTGCAGAGAAACAGATCCAGTTATTGTGGTATATAGACATTGGGCCGGACCATAAGGACTAGGATTTTGGAGTGATCTTTTGAGGTTGTGACCTACAGGGTTAACCACTTTATTTTGTGGAACATCAGCCCTTCAATATTGTTTGGTCATCCTGGAGCAGCCAGATTGAATTATATCTATGATCAGTGATAAAATTACTACACATGGTGATTACAATGGCTTTTGTTTATAGTTTTGATTTAATGCTTTAACAGTTACAACAAACCAGGTTAGGTGAAGGAATAAAAATAGAAACAGGGAAGAGAAATGCTAAATAGGCTTTCGAGAGTCGTGTCTTTTTATAAAGACTGAGCATTCAACCAAGTATCCAATATTGTGTTGAACTTAGTTGGGCAACCTCATGGCAAGTTGACCAGGTTTTGTTTGGGTAACACGTCATGAATTCATTTTTTCTCTAGAGGGTGAATGCTGGAGCAAATGTGGACTTCCAAGTCAACAGTAACCCTTTTTTTCATGTAGAACAATAACTGGAGATAACATAACCGTTGGTAGGATGATGGAGCCAAGTCTTCCACAACACTGACTAGACATACTTTCAGGCATTGAATGTTGGGAAGGGCCAGTCTCTCATTAATTTACTTTTAAACAACTGACCAAAATTGTTTGTTTCTCAAAAGACGTGAAAAAAGTTCCTACCGCTAGATTGCATTTGGTGCATGTATCTGGTACTTGGAGGTACAGTTTAGCCAGCCTGTGAGGTGTTAGGTAGGCCCAGTTAATGAATTTAATTTGGATGAACCTGTTCCAGACTTTACACAGGCTTATCAATAAAGAGCGGGCTATAATACAAATCAACATCCCACTGAAAGACTGCCACCAGGCCTGCTGCAAGATCCCTATTTAGAGACAGGGCACTGGCAGGTTTGTTTAAGCGGGTTCCTATTTTAGGCAGAATTACTAAGAGCATAACAATTAAACATTATTGCTTATAGATGTAAATATTACATCTGTGCATGACTATAAAATATTTTATTTTAAAAGAAAATGTAAAAATTAAAATAAATGCCATCTATCAAAAAAATAAATCTCTGAAAAGGAAGATATGGTCTGAGACGCCTATTACCAGGCTGAGCGTGGCTCTAATATGCCCCGGATCCATTCCTGGAGCAAGCATGAGCATCACTTTACTGAGAAGCAAGCGGAATGCACAGGCCTAATGTCATCAACCCCCAAGGTTTTAATGAGCATGCCAAACTTCAGTGGCCAATAAATTAGTAAGGACGTACCAGATTGCCAGATAGACTGGAAATCATTTCACATGTTATTAGCATTTTAAGAGCTTTATTCTGAATACTCTGCATTAGAATAGAAAATGTACTAGAAAGCATATGAAAGTTATGGAATTCTGGTGCAAAAGTCCTATTGATTTTAAGACATTACGTAAATACTCGAGTATAAGCCGACCCGAGTATAAGCCGAGGTACCTAATTTTACCTACGAAAACTGGGAAAACTTATTGACTCTAGTATAAGCCTAGACACAACTACAGCCCTGTCTCCCTGCAGCGCACATTCCGCCAAAGCGACCCCCCCAGCGATCAACCGGACTTCTTTGCAAAGTTGATGGTGACAGAGAATTGCCAAACGGATTACTGTGTGCATTGTCCCACTGTCCCACTACCATGTGCAGAGGGTGCTGTGTGATATTGCCATCACTGTTAATCCTTCATACAACCAACAGAGGGTGCTGTGTGATATTGCCATCACTGTTAATCTTTCGTATAACCAACAGAGGGCGCTGTGTGATATTGCCATCACTGTTAATCTTTCGTATAACCAACAGAGGGCGCTGTGTGATATTGCCATCACTGTTAATCTTTCATATAACCAACAGAGGGCGCTGTGTGATATTGCAGTCACTGTTAATCTTTCATATAACCAACAGAGGGCGCTGTGTGATATTGCAGTCACTGTTAATCTTTCGTATAACCAACAGAGGGCGCTGTGTGATATTGCCATCACTGTTAATCCTTCATATAACCAACAGAGGGCGCTGTGTGATATTGCAGTCACTGTTATTCTTTCTTATAACCAACAGAGGGTGCTGTGTAATATTGCAGTCTCTCCCCAAGTGAACTGTTGGTATAGGAATGATTAAAAGTGACTGCAATCTCAGCTACTTACCGCTGACCCGAGTATAAGCCGAGGTAGACTTTTTCAGCACATTTTGGATGCTGAAAAACTCGGCTTATACTCGAGTATACGGTAAATAGCTTATACTGTATCTATAACCTTACATGGTTTCCATCTGTTCAGCAGCTGGGCATTGCCAATCTCTGATCCAAGCTGCAATCGTTTAGTAAAAATAGAAATCTGGCATGTGTTCCCATAACCTCACAATATCATCTATGGATTCAACTATATTAATTGCTTCTGCTGGGACTCGCTCAATGGTTTTCGGAGGATAAAAATGATGATGATTGCAGTTACTATTCCCTATTAATAATGGCACACACTTTGTGATTGGTTATTGATCAAAGAGAAAGGAATGCTTGGCTCACAAGTTCTTAAGCACAAGGCATGCCATTTAATGTTACCTGCAAACTTCTCTTTAACGGACTCATCCATGGACCAGAAGCAGTGATCGTAGGCAAATACCTGCAGAGACAGAGCCAATCAGTGTCGTATTGAGTCATAAATGAGAGGAATAGAGGGGCTACTGTATTTATACTGGAACAGGGAAAGGATCCCGTCTCTACATCACTAGATGACTAACTATAACTAACCTGTAATGCTACATATACTCCCAAAAACTCTCTGACAGCCTGTTACAATCATCAATATACCCAGCAAGCAATACATTTTGAATATATTTATTTGGAAGGCAGTGTTGCTACAAAACTGTACCAATTTACCCAGCATGCAGTGTGGTTAGAACCTATTGATTATACAGTAGCCCATATGAGAAGAGAATGTATCTTACCTTTGGCTGGCTCCTGGCACAACAGGAAGAAAGAAAAAAAAGGAATAGTTAATTTAGGTGCATCAGTCTTATCTCACTGTTCACATATAAACTGAAATCAGTGTGGCAATGCTAAGAATGACCTCTTCTTTAGCACTCAGACTGTAAGCTCTACAGGCAGCTCTTTCCTCCTGTCTCCCTTTACCACTCAGCACTTACTGTATAATACATATATTCAAGATTCAACAATCTTTAAATGTATACAAGTAGTGTTATCTTAATTAACATGCATACATATATACATACTGCCTCATGTAGGGGGTTGTGTGTGCAAAACACATACATTTAAAAGAAGTTTATCCATCCTGGATGGAATTAATTGGGCTGATAGTTTTGTGTCATCTGCAAACACTGATACATTACTTACAATACCCTCCCCAAAGTCATAAGTGAACAAGTTAAATAAAAGTGGACCCAATACTGAGCCCTGGGGGACCCCACTAAGAACCTTACTCCAAGTAGAGAATGTCCCATTAACAACCACCCTCTGTACCTGATCCTGTAGCCAGTTTCCTATCCATGTGCAAACGACTTCATTAAGCCCAACAGACCTTTGTTTAGAAAGCAGTTGTTATGGGGCACAGTATCAAACACTTTAGGTGTGCAGTATATGTGATCTATTTGGATTTTGCTACTGTCCAATGTTTTATTAACCACATCATATAAAGCAACAACATTTATCATCATAAAGTCATGCTGATTACTGCTCTTAATGACATTTTTCAGAGTATAATTTTGAATGTGATCCCTTAACAAGCCTTCATATAATTTGCCCACTACAGACATCAAATTTACTGGCCTATAATCGCCAGGCTGAGACTGTAATCCCTTTTTAAAGTATAGGAATTAGATCAACATTCCTCCAATCCATAGGTACCATACTGAACGAAAGCGAGTCTGAGAAAATGAGAAATAGAGGCCTGGCTAACACTGTACTTAAAGGGAAAAACATTTTCTTCAAAATGAATCAGTTAATAGTGCTGCTCCAGCAGAATTCTGCACTGAAATCCATTTCTCAAAAGAGCAAACAGATTTTTTTATATTCAATTTTGAAATCTGACATGGGGCTAGACATATTGTCAATTTCCCAGCTGCCCCAAGTCATGTGATTTGTGCTCTGATAAACTTCAATCACTCTTTACTGCTGTACTGCAAGTTGGAGTGATATCACCCCCCTCCCTTCCCCCCCCAGCAGCCTAACAACAGAACAATGGGAAGGTAACCAGATAACAGCTCCCTAACACAAGATAACAGCTGCCTGGTAGATCTAAGAACAACACTCAATAGTAAAAACCCATGTCCCACTGAGACACATTCAGTTACATTGAGAAGGAAAAACAGCAGCCTGCCAGAAAGCATTTCTCTCCTACAGTGCAGGCACAAGTCACATGACTGGAGGCAGCTGGGAAATTGACAAAATGTCTAGCCCCATGTCAGATTTCAAAATTGAATATAAAAAAATCTGTTTGCTCTTTTGAGAAATGGATTTCAGTGTAGAATTCTGCTGGAGCAGCACTATTAACTGATTCATTTTGAAAACATTTTTTTTTCCCATGACAGTATCCCTTTAACTTTCTAAGCACCTGGTCCTGGTACATTAATTTTAAGTAAACCTTTATGTACCATAACTGGCATCACCCACTGAGCTGAGCAATCAGTGACTCCTTGACAAGCATAGACTGAAAAAAAGAATTAAGCAAACGTTCCTTTTCTGCATCCTGTATAATCACGTTATTTCCATATTTCCAATACTTTCTGTAGTGCATTTCTCAGTGACCCAGTTTCTGGGCTTATTGTGGATCTGAGCATTACCTCCTGCAGTACTGAAGCAAAGAATCTGTCATATCCCTGCAATGTTTAATCCAGAATTAGGCTGAACGTTCATGCTCTGACACATCACATAAAGCCGCACTTTCTATTTATAACACTTATCACTTGCCTTTTGGCAGCCCCTAATAACTACATGGTTAAAGTAGATTTAATCTGAATTCCGCTAAGTACACTACCTGCCCCTCTCCCCTCAACTGTATCAGCGAGGACTTAAAGACTCCGGCTGTAATGACCACGTTGTCTGGAACCTTGATAGGTGATTGTACCTTGTGGATGCACAGGAATACTCTGTGGGCTCCGGTGTTCGCCGACGTCCTTTTGGGACCCGGGTTTTCTGCTGCCGAATCCAACAAGGAAGTTCGGAGTAATAATCGTAAGCGTGGTACCGGCAAGGATGAAGAGAATACATAGTCGAGGTCGGGCAAAGGCTCAAGGCAGACAAACAAAGTCAAGAGTCAGGCAAAATGTCGAAAACCAGGAATTCAATAGTAAAGAACGATTCGGCAGGATCAGAAAAACTGGAACCAGCTTGGGAATTAGCAAAATGGTGGACAGGCCTTTTAAACAATCTTTGGCGCCAAAACTCCCAATTAGACGCACCCTGATGACGTGAAGCATTGGACGCCAGCGTCACTTTGAAGAGGAATGTGGAAGTGCGCGCATGCGCGCCATAATTCGGGGAGAGACGCGCTGAGAGGTAAGTCGCTGAGGAAATCTCCCGGCATGTCTTACACCGGCATTAAGAGTCACGTTCCCATTGGGTGCAGTCTGGTGCAGTGAGAAGTTGAACGATCATCATATTAAGAATATTAAGAATAAGTCAGGCTCTCTGAAAAGTGACTGGCCAACAAAGGGGCAAATTCACTAAATGACGAATTTTCGCCAGCGAACGATTCGTCACACTTGGTTGCCACTTCGCCAGGTGCAAATTTGTTACTACTACATAAGTGTTACTACTACGCTACTTCACTAAAATGCAAAGTTGCGTCTCGGCTACCGTAGGCGATACCTCCCAAGAGGCCCTCTTTTGACAGCTCAACCTGCAGTCCCTTGTTTGTACTGGAAAGTCCAGATTTTCTCTGCACTGAACAGGCAGAAAAAGAAAATGTTTCTAACTTAATTGGCTTTTGGCAGAGAGCCAAGAACAGCCACTGCTGCAGATAAGATACTTTTGTAACAATTTTGAGATAAGCCGTTCTCTTGGGAAAAGTTAGACTCACAGCTTAAATTGCAATTCACCTTCATCAGCAAAACTGTAATAAGTGGGGAAAAAAACACAGAAATAATGTTACAATTTTCATAACCTGCCAAATTTTGTAAAATGAACATGGTAATTAGGGGGTGTGGTCACAAAAAATGGGCGTGGTCAAAAATTTGGTGTACTGCAACTTTTTTGTCCCTCTTGTTATTTCCAGAATGTTGGGAGGTATGACGTACGCTGGAGACTTTTTGCGAGCAATTCATAACAAAGTTTCGCTAGCGTTCGTTTCTGCCTAGCGAAACATTGTTAGCACTTTTACTAGGGATGCACCGAATCCACTAATAGGGATTCGGCCGAATCCTTGGTGAAAGATTCGGCCGAATACCGAACCAAATCCTAATTTGCATATGCAAATTAGGATCAGAAAAAGAAAAAGTGGAAAAAACTCTTCTTGTGACAATAAGTCATGTGATTACCCTACCCACCCCAAATTTACATATGCAAATTAGGATTTGGTTTGACCAGGCACAAGGATTCAGCTGAATCCTGCTGAAAAAGGCCCAATACCGAACCAAATCCTGGATTCGGTGCATCCCTAACTTTAAAGTCATATGGACGTGAGATGTTGGTGCAAATGCTTGATTAGTAGGACTCCATACGCCCCCTGTGACCATATCTTTAAAGGGGAACAACCGCAAAAAGGAAAATTTTATATAAGGTTCCTTCAGCACAAATCCTGCATGTGGAGAGACAGAAATTCTGTCAGTTGATTATTTTGAAAGTGGTAGATTTAATGCATCTTCCAGGTAAAAGGAGCATCCCCCCCCCCCTAAAGACATCTTAGACTTATCAATCAAAATCTCACTCTGACTCCTGCATGTAGGGAGAAAGAAGAGAAACAGATGCTGAGAGGGGGAGAGTGAAGATAAACTTGATTATTTCAGAAACAGAACAGAATTTCTAATTAACTATATCTTATTTCAGTGAGATGAAGCTTATATTAAGCTTATATGAAGCTTATATTAAGGGGTATTTACTAAAATTTGACTTTTTCTCACTATAAAAAAAATAAAAATTTGACCAAACCCGAATGGCCTTAATTTACAAATAAATCCGAATGAAAAAAGCAAGTGCGTGAAAAAGTCACGACAAAATCATGCTTCATATCAAATTGTGTGACTTTTTCAATTTGATGCAACTTTTTTTTGATTATTGAACGAGAACCAGCCCGAACCCCTCGAAGATCATGAAGGCAAGAAACATCTTCAACTTGTTAAAGGCACTATCTGCCATTGACTTCTACATGATTTCAACAGTTTTAGTATGTTCAGATTGTAAGCAGCTTTGGACCATAATAAATCACGAAAAATTTAAGTTTTTTTCCCCCTCTAAAAATTAAAGTTTTCACCTCTTTAAAGAAGTGACCAGAAAAATTTGAAGTTTAATAAATAGGCCCCTTAATGTTTATTATTGCAATAGTTCCCCTTTAAGTACACCTTTCTGCTTTTAGATTGTAAGCTCTAATGTCCATCAGTATAGACAAACTGATAGATTCATGAAAAATGACACACAAATACAGGTGTGGGACCTGTTATCCAGAATCTGTGATTTTCCGGATAACGGAACTTTCTATAATTTCATACCTTAAAGGGATCGTGGGAAAACATGTTTTTTTCAAAACGCATCAGTTAATAGTGCTGCTCCAGCAGACTTCTGCACTGAAATTAATTTCTCAAAAGAGCAAATTGATTTTTTTATATTCAATTTTGAAATCTGACATGGGGCTAGACATTTTGTCAATTTCCCAGCTGCCCCCAGTCATGTGACTTGTGCCTGCACTTGAGGATGGAACTGCTTTCTGGCAGGCTGTTATTTCTCCTACTTAATATAATTGACTGTGTCTCAGTGGGACCGGGATTTTACTAGTCAGTGTTGTTCTTAGATTTACCAGGCAGCTGTTATCTTGTGTTAGGGAGCTGCTATCTGGTTACCTTCCCATTGTTCTGTTGTTAGGCTGCTGAGGGGGGGGAAGGGAGGTGTGATATCAGTCCAACTTGCAGTACAGCAGTAAAGAGTGACTGAAGTTTATCAAAGTCACATGACTGGAGGCAGCTGGGAAATTGACAAAATGTCTAGCCCCATGTCAGATTTCAAAGTTAAATATAAAAAATCTGTTTGCTCTTTTGAAAAATGTATTTCAGTGCAGAATTCTGCTGGAGCAGTACTATTAACTGATGTGTTTAGAAAAAAACATGTTTTCCCATGACAGTATCCCTTTAAGTCTACTAGAAAATCATATAAACATTAAATAAAGCCAATAGGCTGGTTTTGCCTCCAATATGGATTAATTATATCTCAGCTGGGATCAAGTACAAGCTGCTGTTTCATACCTCCCAACATTTTGGAAACAGAAAGAGGGAGAAAAAGATTTGCCGTGTGAAGCGTGACGAACATTTTTTGACCACGCCCATATTGTGGCCAGAACCATTAATTACCATGTTCATTTTACAAAATTTGGCAGGTTATGGAAGTTTGAACACATTTCTGTGGTTTTTAAGTATTATTAATTTGCTAATGAAGGTGAAATGCCCTTTAAGATGTGAGTCTAAAGGTAATTATATAAAATATGACATTTTTGGCTACATTCATTTTTAGGTTTTAGTTCTCCTTTAAGTGCCCTTACGGGAGAATAGGTAGAGACTGCTATTAATAATAAATATATTAAATTGTTTCCTGTTGCAGACAACACAATCAGACTGTTTGACAGTTGGACGTTCCCAGTAGTTGCCTCCCGGCACAACCAGTTGTTTCTGTTGTCTGTCTGGAGCTCAAACATGAATTGTGGCGCTCAATAACATCAAATAACAAAATAAAATGAGTCTCTCGGTTAAACAGATTTCTTAAAAAACAAAAACAACTACAGTTTGGTGACTTTATTTCACAGCAATGGCAGACGTTCCACTTAAACACAGGCTAAAAACCCAGAGAAAAATCCAAGTCTCTTGTTAAAAGTCGGAAATTACCTATTTTGTTAAAGGAAAACTATACCCCCCAAACAATGTAGGTCTCTATTAAAAGATATTGCATAAAACAGCTCATGTGTAAAACCCTGCTTCATGTAAATAAACCATTTTCATAATAATATACTTTTCTAATAGTAGGTGCCATTGGGTAATCATAAATAGAAAATTGCCATTTTAAAAAATAAAGGCCGCCCCCTGGGATCGTACGATTCTCTGTGCACACAAACAAACGATACATGTTAGGTCACGAGCCAATTAACAGACAGAGTTCTGTATTTTGCTTCCACACTTCTTCCTGTTACAGTTAGAGCTGCAGTATTTCTGGTCAGGTGATCTCTGAGGCAGCACACAGACTATCACAAAATGGTGGTTCAAGGCAAGAGATGTAAAAGGGCAATATTTACTTAAATATATAGACCAGTTTGGGAAGATTCTTTAATATGCCACTTAATATGATGTAAACTATCTGTTGCTTAAGTGTTCATTTTGAGGGTATAGATTTCCTTTAAGTCAAAAAAAAACAAAAAACAGATCACACGGCAAATTCATAGGAGATTAGGGCAGCGTGACTTAGCCATGCGCTCTGATCATTGTGCATTAACACGAGGGTAAAACGAATGTGACAGGGCAAGCTGGCAAGGATGAGATGCCAGGGCTACTAGAATAAACACTGTCACTTTTGCCCACTATTGTTTCTCTTGGGCACATGTTACGAGGCTTGGCAGGTTGGCGGCATAACCCCTATTCAACAGAAGGGATTACAGTCCATTTCTTTTGAACAGGCACACAAAAATTCCTTTTCTGGAAATCTAAAAAGATATAGGAGGGAGTTGACATATGGTTTCTACATACAGTATGAAGTCACAGCTTAAAGGAAAACTATACCCCTCAAACAATGTAGGTCTCCATAAAAAGATATTGCATAAAACAGCTCATATGTAAAACCCTGCTTCATGTAAATAAACCATTTTCATAATAATATACTTTTCTAGTAGTATGTGCCATTGGGTAATCATAAATAGAAAATTGCCATTTTAAAAAATAAGAGCCGCCCCCCTGAGATCGTACGATTCACTGTGCACACAAACATACCAACCAACTATACTTGTTAGGTCACATGAGCCAATTAACAGACAGAGTTGTGTCTTTTGCTTCCAACACGTCTTCCTGTTACAGTTAGTGTCAGGACTATTGGGGATTGAATCCCTGGTCTGCAGGTTGACTGGACAGTGCATTCTCATGCTGAGCCACTGGAGGCAGTTGGAGCTCACACCTCGAACTGTCAGTGTAGATTACTGCTATTCCATGTCTCCACCCCTAATCTCATTGAAGCCAGGTGTCGGTGATTTTATCATCAAGGCTCTATATAAGCCATTACCTTTCTGCCAGCCATTGCTGGATCATTGATTTATTTCTGTGTTCTAGTCGCCTTGTGCCAGTGTTCCTGAAATTACCCAGTCCCTGATTCCTGACTTGTCCTGCTTGTTCCTCTGACCTGTTTATTCCTTGTACCTGCTACATCCTTGATCTGATCTCCTGGTTTGACCCTTCGCCTGTTTCACGGACTTGCATTGTTTGCCGCCTGCCACTGATCTCTTGCCTGTTCCTAGGACTTGTATCGCCTGCCGCCCGCCTATGAACTCTTGCCTGTGTACACGGACTTGCATCAGCCTGCCCCAACCTTTGGTTTGTTATAGTTCTCATTTTACTTCTTATTATTTGTCTTCCGTTTCACCAGCACCAATTGTTTATAGTTTACCATTAAACTTCATTCTGAGCACACTTCCATTTCCTGGTTATTCTAACACCAAACATGGTGTCGCCATGTTACCATGCATTTCGGCTCCTACCTGCCAACCACACACTGTTGGTAGATCCTGACAGTTAGAGCTGTAGTATTTCTAGTCAGGTGATCTCTTCCTGTTACAGTTAGAGCTGCAGTATTTCTGGTCAGGTGATCCCTTCCTGTTACAGTTAGAGCTGCAGTATTTCTGGTCAGGTGATCTCTTCCTGTTACAGTTAGATTTGCAGTATTTCTGGTCAGGTGATCTCTTCCTGTTACAGTTAGATTTGCAGTATTTCTGGTCAGGTGATCTCTGAGGCAGCACACAGACCATCACAAAATGGTGGCTCAAGGCAAGAGATGTAAAAGGGCAATATTTACTTAAATATATATTCCAGTTTGGTAAGATTCTTTAATATGCCACTTAATGTTTCTATAAACATATAAGTATTTACGTATATATAAGTATTCATTTTGGGTGTATAGTTTTCCTTTGAGGGGCACACAGAATATTCCTTCTCTCTATATTTGTGTTTAAACCTATGGATGGGAGGGGATGTGTTGGACATTAGCTTGTTGGGTGCAAAGATCCTTGTACAGCTTATGGGTGGGAGCAGGCGTATTGCATTTGTATATAAAGCTATTCTTGATAAAGACAAACAGAAGAACGCCAACAAAGTAGCCTTAAAGGAGAATTTGAACCCCCAACTAATAAAATCCCCTACCATACATAGTCCCCCATCCCTGCCCCCCCCTTGTTGCAGTGTCAGCAGGGAGGGGGTATGGGGGTTTTATTAGTTGGGGGGGTTGAATTGTCCTTTAACGGAACAGTTCAGTGTAAAAATAAAAACTTGGTAAATATATAGGCTGTACAAAATAAAAAATGTTACTAATATAGTTAGTTAGGCAAAAATGTAATGTATAAAGGCTGGAGTGAGTGGATGTGTAACATAATAACCAGAACACTACTTCCTGCTTTTCAGCTCTCTAACTCTGAATTAGTCAGTGACTATAAGGGGGGCCACATGGGACATAACTGTTCAGTGAGTTTGTAATTGATCCTCAGCATTCAGCTCAGATTCAAAGGCAACAGTTATGATTCATGTGGCCCCCTTCAAGTCTCTGATTGGTTACTGCCTGGTAACCAATCAGTGGAAACCAAGAGAGCTGAAAAGCAGGAAGTAGTGTTTTGGCTATTATGTTACACATTCAGTCACCATGGATGACGGGGAGATTTTTCACCTGCGATAGATTTGTTCTCCTGTGGGCAACAAATCTCCCAAAAATGCTTTTCCACTGACAATAACTGACATTGTCTGTCACAAAACCATGACATCATTTTTGTTTTTCAGAAGCCACCTGAAGTTGCCTCGCAAAGAAACTTTGGGTGACTTAGTGTTTTACCACCGGTGATTTGAATTATTGCCGGTGGTGAAGTATTTTTGGGAGATTTGTTGCCTGTGATAAATTTGCTCTACTGTGGGCCAAAAATACTTCTCCAACGGCAATAATTGGAATTGCCGGTGGTAAACTCTACGCGTATCTCCCCGTCGGCCATTGCTGTTGCCTTTATTGTGTGTTGGTGTGGCGTAAACAATAGAAAGCTGGTTAAAGTGATACTGTCATAATTTTTATGATGTTGTTTTTATTACTAAATGATACTGTTTACACTACAAATAATTTACTCTACGATATACAATTTTATTCCTGAACCAGCAAGTGTAAAATATTTACTTGTAATATTGGTGTGTAAGTGCATCTCAGGTCATTTTGCCTGGTCATGTGATTTCAGAAAGAGCCAGTACTTTAGGATGGAACTGCTTTCTGGCAGGCTGTTGTTTATCCTACTCAATGTAACTGGAGGTGTCTCAGTGGGACCTGGATTTTACTATTGAGTGCTGTTCTTAGATCTACCAGGCAGCTGTTATCTTGTGTTAGGGAGCTGCTATCTGGTTACCTTCCCATTGTTCTGTTTTTAGGCTGCTGGGGGGGAAGGGAGGGGGTGATATCACTCCAACTTGCAGTAGAGCAGTAAAGAGTGACTGAAGTTTATCAGAGTACAAGTCACATGACTGGGGGCAACTGGGAAACTGACAATATGTCTAGCCCCATTTCAAAATTAAATATAAAAAAAATATGTTTGCTCTTTTGAGAAATGGATTTCAGTGCAGAATTCTGCTGGAGCAGCACAATTAACTGATGTGTTTTGAATTTTTTTTGTTCCATGACAATATCCCTTTAATAGTACAACTGGGACCAGTGAACTGTAGAGGTAACCCTTCTGGGCTGGACTGTGGCACCCTAATATATTTGCTCAATGGCAGTAATTCTGGCTATAGCAAAAAAGTATAATCTCAAACTATCTCGAATCGAATCTTGGGTCCACGCTGTTCCCATGTGCGGGTGGGATCTGTGTGCCAACGAATCACAATAGCCGGAGTTCACTGGCCTGCCAGCATAAATGACTCAGAAGAAACAGGAAAGCCACGTAATTACAGGTATGTGTATGGCTTTCTCTGCATTTGTTACAATAAAAACAACATAATTAGTCAGCAGCTCTGGCGAATAAATTGGTAAATGAATCATAGAGATCTCGCTGCTTCCCTGGTATAGACAGGTGCATCAGGCTCTGTATAGTTATTAATTACACCACAAATAATGGGACTCTCTGAATTGGGTAATTGCAATTGCAAGCAGTACCTCTCTAACTGCTTATACTCTACACTGTCACTTCTGAATAATGTAACAATTCGGCAGAAAACATCAGATTAAAGATGTGGTTCACCTTTCAGTTATGTTATAGAATGGCCGATTCGAAACAACTTTTCAATTGGTCTTCATTATTTATTTTTTATAGTTTTTCAATGATTTGCCTTTTTCTTCTGATTCTTTCCACCTTTCAAATGGGGGTCATTGACCCCATCTAAAAACAAATGCTCTGTAAGGCTACAAATGTATTGTTATTGCTACTTTTTATGACTCGTCTTTCTATTCTATTAATTTGTAGCCTTACGGAGCATTTGTTTTTAGATGGGGTCAGTGACCCCTTTTTGAAAGCTGGAAAGAGTCAGAAGAAAAAGGCCAATCATTCAAAAACTATAAACAAAACAATAAAGACTAATTGAAAATTACTTAGAATTGTTCATTCTATAACATACAAAAAGGTAACTTAGAGGTGAACTACTCCTTTAATAAGCAACTTAAAAAAATACAGAATTTGTTATATAGAGAGTGGTTCCCTTCAACTTACCGGGCATCCCCCTTGGAAAGACTGGTGTTTGATGGGTTCAGGACAATCTGATTGTTTTCTACATCTACTACACATTTTGTGCGAAGGTCCTGTTCTGCAAAGAGAGATCACAAGGTGCTGTCAGATTCCATCATCTAAAATTTGTATCTTGGTTATTAGAAGTCACTGAGGGGTTGTTCTGTGACCAAATAAAGGCACAAGGCTGCAGGCTGAGTTATACAGGGAACTCTGAGTATCACTCATGTATTATAAGGGATAATGTACCCCCTACTGTAAATGATAAGGATATTAGAAGTCACTGAGGGGTTGTTCTGTGACCATATAAAGGCACAAGGCTGCAGGCTGAGTTATACAGGGAACTCTGAGTATCACTCATGTATTATAAGGGATAATGTACCCCCTACTGTAAATGATAAGGATATTAGAAGTCACTGAGGGGTTGTTCTGTGACCATATAAAGGCACAAGGCTGCAGGCTGAGTTATACAGGGAACTCTGAGTATCACTCATGTATTATAAGGGATAATGTACCCCCTACTGTAAATGATAAGGATATTAGAAGTCACTGAGGGGTTGTTCTGTGACCATATAAAGGTACAAGGCTGCAGGCTGAGTTATACTGGGATCTCTGAGTATCACTCATGTATTATAAGGGATAATGTACCCCCTACTGTAAATGATAAGGATATTAGAAGTCACTGAGGGGTTATGTGACCATATAAAGGCACAAGGCTGCAGGATGAATTATACAGGGAACTCTGAGTATCACTCATGTATTATAAGGGATAATGTACCCCCTACTGTAAATGATAAGGATATTAGAAGTCACTGAGGGGTTGTTCTGTGACCAAATAAAGGCACAAGGCTGCAGGCTGAGTTATACAGGGAACTCTGAGTATCACTCATGTATTATAAGGGATAATGTACCCCCTACTGTAAATGATAAGGATATTAGAAGTCACTGAGGGGTTGTTATGTGACCATATAAAGGCACAAGGCTGCAGGATGAATTATACAGGGAACTCTGAGTATCACTCATGTATTATAAGGGATAATGTACCCCCTACTGTAAATGATAAGGATATTAGAAGTCACTGAGGGGGTTGTTCTGTGACCATATAAAGGCACAAGGCTGCAGGCTGAGTTATACAGGGAACTCTGAGTATCACTCATGTATTATAAGGGATAATGTACCCCCTACTGTAAATGATAAGGATATTAGAAGTCACTGAGGGGTTGTTCTGTGACCATATAAAGGCACAAGGCTGCAGGCTGAGTTATACAGGGAACTCTGAGTATCACTCATGTATTATAAGGGATAATGTACCCCCTACTGTAAATGATAAGGATATTAGAAGTCACTGAGGGGTTGTTCTGTGACCATATAAAGGCACAAGGCTGCAGGCTGAGTTATACAGGGAACTCTGAGTATCACTCATGTATTATAAGGGATAATGTACCCCCTACTGTAAATGATAAGGACATTAAAGTCACTAAGTGGTTATTCTGAATGGAAAATACATCAAAGTTCAAACAACGCTGGAGACTTTTCCTTTTTTCAGAGTGATAGGCTGCAAAAGTGCTAACTTACTTTTTCGGGTATCCGGGTTCCCCCATACATTTTCTAACATATGGCACATAAACTATACAGTGGGCTCATGTGTAGGGCAATATAACAACTCTATTGTCTTTATTAAGGTTCCTTGGACTTATGTAATTAACAGTGTAAATGTAAAGTATTTGCTCATACAACTTTAAATTCATAACCATATGCAAATTAACCTGAGCACAAGATCTCTAGCGACTTTTCACTGGGCAGAAATGAACGCTATCGCATCTTCGCTTTTGAAATGCTCGCATAGCTGAAGTACCGCTAGCGAAAAGTGGTCGGCGTTCGACGCCCGGGACAAAACTCTGCATTTTAGTGAATTACCGTTGTCTGGGTACATTTTCGCCTGGCGAAGTGTAGCGATGGGTGTGAAGCGGTCGCTGGCGACTTTTCTACAATTAGTAAATCTGCCCCGGTCTAAAGTGGAGACCGAAACATTGGCCTGAAACAACTTTTTTAACCAATAAAGAAATTTTTTTTTTTTTTTTTTTTTTTTCCTGGTGTGCTTTTTGTTTGCCACATTATGCAGTGCTGGTAAAACTTTCAGACTGTGTATAAATATAGATGAGGCTACGGGAGTGTAAGAATGGAATATTCCAACACAACACTACACAAGTATCACGTGCCCTCCTCCGCACAAGCAGCAGCTCAATAAATCATTCATAGACCAGGCTGGAGTAAATGAAGCCAAAGTTCCGCAGATGTCACTTATCTAGATGAGTTCTCTGGTGGCACTTGTGATGCAAACAAACTGTCACACGAGCAAACAAACAAGGGAGAAATACAGTCACACACTTCATAAAAAATACAGAGAACACAAACAATGGCTGCCATTCAGTAAATCTGGCACAGCAGCTAATATTCAGCACTATTCAAGGAGATGATTCACCTTTAATTTAGCTTTTAGTAATTTATACAATGCTCATTTGTAATTATTTCACTTCTGAATCTTTCCAGCTTTCAAATGGGGGTCACTGACCCCATCTAAAAAAGAACATGCCCTGTAAGGCTACAAATGTATTGTTATTGCTACTTTTTATTACTCATCTTTCTATTCAGGCCTCCTATTCATATTCCAGTCTCTTATTCAAATCAATGCATGGTTGCTAGGGGAATTTGGACCCTAGCAACCAGATGACTGAAACTGCAAACTGGAGAGCTGCTGAATAAAAAGCTAAATAACTCAAAAACCACAAATAATGAATGAAAACCAATTCCAGTACAAACAAAAACTAACAAAATAACTGCCTTTTGCACAAATTCTGCATGTAGAGAGACATGGGGGCAAATTCAAGGACAAAGGGCCTAACGCTAGCGTTAATTCGCTAGTGTTACTTCGCCGATTCACTAACGGACACTGGCTTAAATTCTCTAGTGTTACTTCGCACCCTTACGCCTGGTGAATTTGCGCAACGGACGTAACTACGCAAATTCACTGACGCGCGCATTTTTCTGAACGCTACCTTTTACGCCAGACTTCCTTCGCCACCTCAAACCAGGCGAAGTGCAATAGAGTAGATAGGGATTGCTTCAAAAAAAGTTAACAATTTTTCTAAGTCCCAAAAAACGCTGGCGTTTTTTTTTATTTTTTTTTTATGGGTGATAGGCTGAAAAAGATTGAAAAAAATTTTTGGGGCTCCCCTCCTTCCCCCCTACATTTCCTAACTCATGGCACCTTAACTATACAGTGGGCACATGTGTAGGGCAAAATAAAAATTTTATTTGCTGTTTTCAAGGTTTCCCAGGCTTGTGTAGTGCTGCTACATATTCCTCCATTGTAACTTCAATTTGGCGCAGTATGCAAATTAAGCATCGCTAGCGTAACTTCGCTTTGCTTGGCGAATTAACGCTAGTGCAACTTCACAACCTTATGCTTCCCCTGAGCGCAACTTCGGAGTTTAGTGAATTTGCGTAGCGCTGGCGAAAATACGCCTG
The DNA here is from genome assembly GCF_017654675.1 of Xenopus laevis. Lineage (NCBI taxonomy): Eukaryota > Metazoa > Chordata > Amphibia > Anura > Pipidae > Xenopus > Xenopus laevis. The sequence continues at coordinate 138,091,269 of NC_054380.1, read as the reverse complement.
GCGAAGTGTGTCGAAGCTGATGCTGGCGCACTACGAATCTTAGTGAATTTGACCCATGATGTCTGGTGAGTTTAATAGAGTGAGCTCTAATACATCTTCTAGGCAAAAGGAGCCCCCCTATAAGAAGACAGAATGAAGAGAAACAGATGCTGAGAGAGAAATACAGTAGTGAAGATAAACTTGATTATTTCAGAAACAGTGCAGAATATTTAATTGATTGTATTTAGAAAGTTTCTTATTTCAGTATGCCAAAGCTAATATTACATTTTAATTATCGCGATAGTTCCCCTTTAACCCAATACAAGGTACTGGAATGTGAAGACTGTGACTACATATCTGAAGTCTCCCCTTGTATGGGATTTGGAATCATAACGTGTGCTGACTAATCACCATCAGCCCAGCGCAGTCATATGAGATTTCTAATCCAGGCTTATTCTGGACGTTGGCTTGGAATAATTGCTGAGGTTTGCCTTTAGTTGTGACACATCCTATTGCAGCAGAACAGTATAAGGAACTACCCAATATCTCACTGCTCCTCCTTTGAGAGGTTAGGGTTACACAGAAGTTAGGGAAGCACCTACTGTAACCACACTGAACACAAACACCAGATCAGGTTCTTTCCTTTAAGGTCAATATTGTCTTTGCTGAGCAAAAGAACAGCTTGTAATATCACTATAATAATTAAATAATTGCCAAATAGTGATAGTGATGGGCAAATAAATTTGGCAGGCACAAATTTGCGGCAAATTTACAATAAATTAGCGGAAATTCGCCAAACATTTTGATGCACTCGTCAACATTATTCGGATGCCCATTGACTTTAACACCGGGATCAAAATTGATGCAGGCGTCAAAATTCACGTTTCGCGACTTTCGCTGGAAATTCGCAAATTTTTCAGCGAAACGGGACAAATTCACCCATCACTACTGCCAAATTACTATTTTGGCTCATCAACAGGCATATTTTTTTATCATTAGATATAAACAAAGTCTCATTCAATGAAATGTCCCCAAAGAAACATTTTTCACCATGGTTTTTGCACCTGTATGTAAATAGACTCCATGTTATTCATGGGATATTCCACAAGTATTTAGAACAGTAACTTTTTGTCGGTTATATAAAATATTCTCACACAGGGGCCGATTCACTAACTTCGAGTGAAGGATTCGAAGTAAAAAATCTTCGAATTTCGAAGTGTTTTTTGGGCTAGTTCGACCATCCAATGGGCTACTACGACCTTCGACTACGACTTCGAATCGAACTATTCGAACTAAAAATCGTTCGACCATTCGACCATTTGATAGTCGAAGTACTGTCTCTTTAAGAAAAAACTTCGACCCCCTAGTTCGCCATCTAAAAGCTACCAAACTCAATGTTAGCCTATGGGGAAGGTCCCCATAGGCTTGGCTAACTTTTTTTGATCGAAGGATATTCCTTCGATCGTTGGATTAAAATCCTTCGAATCGTTCGATTCGAAGGATTTTATCGTTCGATCGAAGGAATAATCCTTCGGACGTTCGATTGCACTATTTCCCAGTCGAATATCGAGGGTTAATTAACCCTCAATATTCGACCCTTTGTGAATCGGCCCCACAGTGTTGGATCTTTTAGGATCCAAAGAAGGGATAAAACCTAGGGCGAAAGTATAAGATAAAATCATGATGGAGGGGGCAAAAGCCACTACTAAGTTTGGAGAAGGACAAATTTAAGGGGCAGATTTATCATGGGTCGAATTGAAATTCGAATTTTTTAAGTTTTTTATGTCTATTAAGTATAGACTTATACTGGAGGGGTCAAGTCAAGAGCAAGACTAGAAGAGGTTAAGTGGGCTAAAGATTGAGTCAAACTCATTAGAAATTGGTCTTGCCTTGTCAAAGAAGCAAAATAACAAGTTCTTATTGACCAAGACAAGACTAAATGCAACAACGCACAAAGCCGTCAACGTTTGGAGGCACATTTATCAAAGGTCAAATTTCGAATTCATCAGAGTTTTTAAAAACTCCCCAAAGCTCATTTGAAATTCGACCAAATTAAATTAATTTAAAAAAAAAAAAGAATTTTTAAAACTCGGATGAATTAAATCGATCCGAAAACTCGAATCGAATTTGATTTGAATTTAAAAAACTCAATTCGAATTTTTTCTCCGAAAAAACACTTGAATGTCAAAAAGGCTGCAAACAACTCCAAATTGATCCCTGGACCTCTCCCATTGACACAAAACAGCAATTCAACAGGTTTTAGGTGATAAGGAAATAGTCAAATTCTTAAAGGAGAACTTTACTAGGTGCAGATTCAGGGCATCGGAGTTCATGGGTGCCATCTTCTTCTCTTCGGTCTTTTTTGGGAAGTAAATGCCGTATCAGCACATGCGCAGTTGGAGCAGTCTTTGGGTTTTTGACAACTGTGCATGAGTTGAAATTTACTGAAATTGGCAAAGCGCCAGAAGAAGACCTGAAGATTACAGAAGAGAAGATGGCGCCTGTGAACTCTGATGCCCTGAATCTGCACCGAGGTGTAAGTAAATAGTTAGGGACATTTATCAGGGGTAACAGCTAGGCTGGGGTTTATGTAGGGTAGGGTTTTTTTTAAAATTAAGGGTTTAGTTCTCCTTTAAATGGCCAGAGTATGATAAATCTCGGAAAATCAAACTCGAATTTTTTTTAAAAAAACTGGAATCGAAATTGAATAACTCCCTAGTCGAATTTAACACCATGTTATTCATGGCGAATAAATTCGCGAAATTGCGGCGGAAATTCGCCGGCAAAATCGAAAAAATGTTGACGCACCAACTATTAAGAACAGTAATTTTGTCAGTTGTATAAAATATTCTCAGGGAGGGGAGTCTATGTAGGGTCAGGGGTAGGGTTTTTTTAATTAAGGTTCCCCTTTAATGATTACTTTGATACAAAGCAAAAGCCTAGTGCATTGAGCTTCTGGCCTCCCGTAATACATTGATTTATTAACAGTGAGACTTTCCTCTGATCAAATGGGCATACGTTTTATTTTATACGGATCCCAAAGACCGACTCTTGTTGCCCAATATAAATGCTACTCTATCAGAGAGAGGGGAGCACTTGAAACACAAAAATGAACTTTCTGGATATGGGGAGACACATTTAACAAGGGTCAAATTTCGAATTCATGTGAGTTTTTTTTAAACTCCCCTAGACTTCCATAAATTCGAAATTCGACTTGCCATATTTAATAAAATCTAATCTTTTAAACTCGGACGAATTGAAACTACTGAATTTGATCAAACTCGATCTGAGTTTTTTCTCCGAAAAAAACTTGAATGTCAGAAAGACTGCGAACATCTCCAAATTGATACCAGGATTTCTCCCACCGACTTAATCAGTAATTTGCCATGTTTTAGGCAGCGAATAGTCGAATTTGAATTCTTAAAAAGTCAGAGTATAATAAATCTCGAAAATATCATTCAAATTTAAAAAAAAACAAAAAACGAATCAAATATGGATAATTCCCTAGTCGAATTTGATAGTTTTGAGCAAAAAAAAAATTTGAATATCTGAATTGAAATTTAATTAGATCCTTAAGAAACCTGCCCCCTAATGTATTAGTTATTTATACAACACTGCTTTGTGCAATGAACACATTTAATTATACTAGATATGTTTTGTTTGATGCCACCCAGAGATGCACTGCCAGTCTTTCACTCAATTTAGCTTGATACATTTGTCATATTTTATATTTTTCACATATTTTTTTTGAGGAAGGCCAGTGCTCCCAAAAGCACCTCTGCAAGTCGGACTTCCCCAAAAAGCTTGGAATTCCCTGAGGGTTCAGGAAAGTCTTTATATGAAGGACAAGTTTGTAAAGGGAAAGTACACCGAGCAGACGAGCAGGGTTTCTGTTCCTTTTAGTTTCTATAAAGGGATACTGTCATGGGAAAAAAATTTTTTCAAAATGCATCAGTTAATAGTACTGCTCCAGCAGAATTCCGCACTGAAATCCATTTCTCAAAAGAGCAAACAGATTTTTTTATATTCAATTTTGAAATCTGACATGGGGCTAGACATATTGTCAATTTCCCAGCTGCCCCAAGTCATGTGACTTGTGCTCTGATAAACTTCAATCACTCTTTACTGCTGTACTGCAAGTTGGAGTGATATCGCCCCCTCCCTTTTTCCCCCCAGCAGCCAAACAAAAGAATAATGGGAAGGTAACCAGATAGCAGCTCCCTAACACAAGATAACAGCTGCCTGGTAGAGCTAAGAACAGCACTCAATAGTAAAATCCAAGTCCCACTGAGACACATTCAGTTACATTGAGAAGGGAAAAACAGCAGCCTGCCAGAAAGCATTTCTCTCCTAAAGTGCAGGCACAAGTCACATGACTGGAGGCAGCTGGGAAATTGACAAAAAGTCTAGCCCCATGTCAGATTTCAAAATTAAATATAAAAAAATCTGTTTGCTCTTTTGAGAAATGGATTTCAGTGCAGAATTCTGCTGGAGCAGCACTATTAACTGATGTGTTTTGAAAAAAACATGTTTTCCGATGAGAGTATCCCTTTAAAAACAGTCCCTTGTTATTCTCTGCTAATTCTGACTCGTGAAACAATTAAGTAGAAGCCGGCTCCCCTCCAGACAGGAGAGCTCACTATCAGGATTAGCCCAACACAGGTAATCCCCCGTCACCTTAGTATTAACCCCACAGGGAATCCCCTGTCACTCTCAGTACTAGTCTCCCATATGCACTCCTGTCACTTTCAGTACTAGTCTCCCATATACACTCCTGTCACTCTCAGTACTAGTCTCCCATATACACTCCTGTCACTCTCAGTACTAGTCTCCCATATACACTCCTGTCACTCTCAGTACTAGTCTCCCATATACAACTCCTGTCCACTCTCAGTACTAGTCTCCCCCTTGACACTCCTGTCACTCTCAGTACTAGTCTTCCCATATACACTCCTGTCACTCTCAGTACTAGTCTCCCATATACACTCCTGTCACTCCTCAGTACTAGTCTCCCATATACACTCCTGTCACTCTCAGTACTAGTCTCCCATATACACTCCTGTCACTCTCATCACTAGTCTCCCCTTGACACTCCTGTCACTCTCAGTACTAGTCTCCCATATACACTCACTAGTCTCCACACTCTGTCACTCTCATCACTAGTCTCCCATATACACTCCTGTCACTCTCAGTACTAGTCTCCCATATACACTCCTTGTCACATACTAGTCTCTCCCATATACACTCCTGTCACTCTCATCACTAGTCTCCATATACACTCCTGTCACTCTCAGTACTAGTCTCCCATATACACTCCTGTCACTCATCACATATACTCTGTCACTCAGTACTAGTCTCCATATACACTCCTGTCACTTTCATCACTAGTCCCCATATACACTCTGTCACTCAGTACTAGTCTCCCATATACACTCCTGTCACTTTTCATCACTAGTCTCCCATATACACTCCTGTCACTCTCAGTAATAGTCTCCCATATACCTCCTGTCACCTCTAGTACTAGTCTCCCATATACACTCCTGTCATTTCAGTACTAGTCTCCCATATACATCCTGTCACTCTCAGTACTAGTCTCCCTACACTCCTGTCAATCACTACTAGTCTCCCATATACACTCCCTGTCACTTCTCAGTACTAGTCTCCCCATATACACTCCTGTCACTCTCAGTACTAGTCTCCATATACACTCCTGTCACTTCTACTAGTCTCCCATATACACTCCTGTATCCATCTAGTCTCCCATATACACTCCTGTCACTCTCAGTACTAGTCTCCCATATACACTCCTGTCACTCTCAGTACTAGTCTCCCATTACACTCCTGTCACTCTCAGTACTAGTCTCCCCATACTACACTCCTGTCACTCTCAGTACTAGTCTCCCCATATACACTCTCCTGTCACTTCAGTACTAGTCTCCCATATACACTCCTGTCACTTCAGTACTAGTCTCCCATATACACTCCTGTCACTTTCATCACTAGTCTCCCATATACACTCCTGTCACTCTCAGTACTAGTCTCCCATATACACTCCTGTCACTCTTCAGTACTAGTCTCCCATATACACTCCTGTCACTTCAGTACTAGTCTCCCATATACACTCCTGTCACTCTCAAGTACTAGTCTCCCATAACACTCCTGTCACTCTCAGTAACTATCTCCAATACACTCCTGTCACTCTCATACTAGTCTCCCATATACACTCCTGTCACTCTCAGTACTAGTCTCCCATATCACTCCTGTCACTCTCAGTACTAGTCTCCCATATACACTCCTGTCACCTCTCAGTACTAGTCTCCCCTTGACACTCCTGTCACTCTCAGTACTAGTCTCCCATATACACTCCTGTCACTCTCAGTACTAGTCTCCCATATACACTCCTGTCACTCTCGTACTAGTCTCCCATATACACTCCTGTCACTCTCAGTACTAGTCTCCCATATACACTCCTGTCACTCTCATCACTAGTCTCCTTGACACTCCTGTCACTCTCAGTACTAGTCTCCCATATAACACTCCTGTCTCATCACTAGTCTCCTATTACACTCCTGTCACTTTCATCACTAGTCTCCCATATACACTCCTGTCACTCTCAGTACTAGTCTCCCATAAACACTCCTGTCACTCTCAGTCTAGACTCCTGTCACTTTCATCACTAGTCTCCCATATACACTCCTGTCACTCTCAGTACTAGTCTCCCTAACTCCTGTCACTTTCATCACTAGTCTCCCTATACACTCCTGTCACTCTCAGTACTAGTCTCCCATATACACTCCTGTCACTTTTCATCACTAGTCTCCCATATACACTCCTGTCACTCTCAGTACTAGTCTCCCATATACACTCTGTATCTCCTAGTCTCTCCATATATACTCCTGTCCTTTCAGTACTAGTCTCCCATATACACTCCTGTCACTCTCAGTACTAGTCTCCCATATACACTCCTGTCCACTTTCAATCACTAGTCTCCCATATACACTCCTGGTCACTCTCAGTACTAGTCTCCCATATACACTCCTGTCACTCTCATCACTAGTCTCTCCATATAACTCCGTCACTCTCAGTACTAGTCTCCCTCACTCCTGTCACTCTCAGTACTTAGTCTCCCATATACACTCCTGTCACTCTCAGTACTAGTCTCCCCTTGACACTCCTGTCACTCTCAGTACTAGTCTCCCATATTCACTCCTGTCACTCCTCAGTACTAGTCTCCCAATATACACTCCTGTCACTCTCATCACTAGTCTCCCATATACACTCCTGTCACTCTCAGTACTAGTCTCCCTATACACTCCTGTACTCTCTAGTACTAGTCTCCCATATACACTGCCTGTCACTCTCAGTACTGTCTCCCCTTGACACTCCTGTCACTCTCAGTACTAGTCTCCATATACACTCCTGTCACTCTCAGTACTAGTCTCCCATATACACTCCTGTCACTCTCAGTACTAGTCTCCCATATAACACTCCTGTCACTCTCAGTACTAGTCTCCCCTTGACACTCCTGTCACTCTCAGTACTAGTCTCCCATATATCACTCCTGTCACTCTCAGTACTAGTCTCCCATATACACTCTGTCACTCTCCAGTACTAGTCTCCCATATACACTCCTGTCACTCTCAGTACTAGTCTCCCATTATACACTCCTGTCACTCTCAGTACTAGTCTCCCCTTGACACTCCTGTCACTCTCAGTACTAGTCTCCCATATACACTCCTGTCACTCTCATCACTAGTCTCCCATATACACTCCTGTCACTCTCAGTACTAGTCTCCCATATACACTCCTGTCACTCTCAGTACTAGTCTCCCCTTGACACTCCTGTCACTCTCAGTACTAGTCTCCCATATACACTCCTGTCACTCTCAGTACTAGTCTCCCATATACACTCCTGTCACTCTCAGTACTAGTCTCCCATATACACTCCTGTCACTCTCATCACTAGTCTCCCATATACACTCCTGTCACTCTCAGTACTAGTCTCCCATATACACTCCTGTCACTCTCAGTACTAGTCTCCCATATACACTCCTGTCACTCTCAGTACTAGTCTCCCATATACACTCCTGTCACTCTCAGTACTAGTCTCCCCTTGACACTCCTGTCACTCTCAGTACTAGTCTCCCATATACACTCCTGTCACTCTCAGTACTAGTCTCCCATATACACTCCTGTCACTCTCATACTAGTCTCCCATATACACTCCTCTCACTCTCAGTACTAGTCTCCCCTTGACACTCCTGTCACTCTCAGTACTAGTCTCCCATATACACTCCTGTCACTCTCAGTACTAGTCTCCCCTTGACACTCCTGTCACTCTCAGTACTAGTCTCCCATATACACTCCTGTCACTCTCATCACTAGTCTCCCATATACACTCCTGTCACTCTCATCACTAGTCTCCCATATACACTCCTGTCACTCTCAGTACTAGTCTCCCCTTGACACTCCTGTCACTCTCAGTACTAGTCTCCCATATACACTCCTGTCACTCTCAGTACTAGTCTCCCATATACACTCCTGTCACTCTCAGTACTAGTCTCCCATATACACTCCTGTCACTCTCATCACTAGTCTCCCATATACACTCCTGTCACTCTCAGTACTAGGTCTCCCATATACACTCCTGTCACTCTCAGTACTAGTCTCCCATATACACTCCTGTCACTCTCAGTACTAGATTCTCCCATATACACTCCTGTCACTTTCCAAGTACTAGTCTCCCATATACACTCCTGTCACTCTCCAGTACTAGTCTCCCCTTGACACTCCTGTCACTTCTCAGTACTAGTCTCCCATATACACTCCTGTCACTCTCAGTACTAGTCTCCCATATACACTCCTGTCACTCTCAGTACTAGTCTCCCATATACACTCCTGTCACTCTCAGTACTAGTCTCCCATATACACTCCTGTCACTCTCATCACTGAGTCTCCCATATACACTCCTGTCACTCTCAGTACTAGTCTCCCATATACACTCCTGTCACTCTCAGTACTAGTCTCCCATATACACTCCTGTCACTCTCAGTACTAGTCTCCCATATACACTCCTGTCACTCTCATCACTAGTCTCCCATATACACTCCTGTCACTCTCAGTACTAGTCTCCCATATACACTCCTGTCACTCTCAGTACTAGTCTCCCATATACACTCCTGTCACTCTCATACTAGTCTCCCCATTATACACTCTGTGCACTCTCAGTACTAGTCTCCCCTTGACACTCCTGTCACTCTCAGTACTAGTCTCCCCATATACACCCTGTCACTCTCAGTACTAGTCCCCATATACACTCCTGTCACTCTCAGTACTAGTCTCCCATATACACTCCTGTCACTCTCAGTACTAGTCTCCCCTTGACACACTCCTGTCACTCTCAGTACTAGTCTCCCATATACAACTCCTGTCACTCTCAGTACTAGTCTCCCAATACACTCCTGTCACTCTCAGTATAGTCTCCCATATACACTCCCTGTCACTCTCAGTACTAGTCTCCCCTTGACACTCCTGTCACTCTCAGTACTAGTCTCCCATATACACTCCTGTCACTCTCATCACTAGTCTCCCATATACACTCCTGTCACTCTCAGTACTAGTCTCCCATATACACTCCTGTCACTCTCAGTACTAGTCTCCCCTTGACACTCCTGTCACTCTCAGTACTAGTCTCCCATATACACTCCTGTCACTCTCATCACTAGTCTCCCATATACACTCCTGTCACTCTCATCACTAGTCTCCCATATACACTCCTGTCACTCTCAGTACTAGTCTCCCATATACACTCCTGTCACTCTCAGTACTAGTCTCCCATATACACTCCTGTCACTCTCAGTACTAGTCTCCCATATACACTCCTGTCACTCTCATCACTAGTCTCCCATATACACTCCTGTCACTCTCAGTACTAGTCTCCCATATACACTCCTGTCACTCTCAGTACTAGTCTCCCATATACACTCCTGTCACTCTCAGTACTAGTCTCCCATATACACTCCTGTCACTCTCATCACTAGTCTCCCATATACACTCCTGTCACTCTCAGTACTAGTCTCCCATATACACTCCTGTCACTCTCAGTACTAGTCTCCCATATACACTCCTGTCACTCTCAGTACTAGTCTCCCATATACACTCCTGTCACTCTCAGTACTAGTCTCCCATATACACTCCTGTCACTCTCAGTACTAGTCTCCCATATACACTCCTGTCACTCTCAGTACTAGTCTCCCCTTGACACTCCTGTCACTCTCAGTACTAGTCTCCCATATACACTCCTGTCACTCTCAGTACTAGTCTCCCATTGACACTCCTGTCACTCTCAGTACTAGTCTCCCATATACACTCCTGTCACTCTCAGTACTAGTCTCCCATATACACTCCTGTCACTCTCAGTACTAGTCTCCCATATACACTCCTGTCACTCTCAGTACTAGTCTCCCATGACACTCCTGTCACTCTCAGTACTAGTCTCCCATATACACTCCTGTCACTCTCAGTACTAGTCTCCCATATACACTCCTGTCACTCTCAGTACTAGTCTCCCATATACACTCCTGTCACTCTCAGTACTAGTCTCCCTTGACACTCCTGTCACTCTCAGTACTAGTCTCCCATATACACTCCTGTCACTCTCATCACTAGTCTCCCATATACACTCCTGTCACTCTCAGTACTAGTCTCCCATATACACTCCTGTCACTCTCAGTACTAGTCTCCCATTGACACTCCTGTCACTCTCAGTACTAGTCTCCCATATACACTCCTGTCACTCTCATCACTAGTCTCCCATATACACTCCTGTCACTCTCAGTACTAGTCTCCCTTGACACTCCTGTCACTCTCAGTACTAGTCTCCCATATACACTCCTGTCACTCTCAGTACTAGTCTCCCATATACACTCCTGTCACTCTCATCACTAGTCTCCCATATACACTCCTGTCACTCTCAGTACTAGTCTCCCATATACACTCCTGTCACTCTCAGTACTAGTCTCCCATATACACTCCTGTCACTCTCAGTACTAGTCTCCCATATACACTCCTGTCACTCTCAGTACTAGTCTCCCTTGACACTCCTGTCACTCTCAGTACTAGTCTCCCATATACACTCCTGTCACTCTCAGTACTAGTCTCCCATATACACTCCTGTCACTCTCAGTACTAGTCTCCCATGACACTCCTGTCACTCTCAGTACTAGTCTCCCATATACACTCCTGTCACTCTCAGTACTAGTCTCCCATATACACTCCTGTCACTCTCAGTACTAGTCTCCCATATACACTCCTGTCACTCTCAGTACTAGTCTCCCATATACACTCCTGTCACTCTCAGTACTAGTCTCCCATATACACTCCTGTCACTCTCAGTACTAGTCTCCCATATACACTCCTGTCACTCTCAGTACTAGTCTCCCATATACACTCCTGTCACTCTCAGTACTAGTCTCCCATATACACTCCTGTCACTCTCAGTACTAGTCTCCCATATACACTCCTGTCACTCTCAGTACTAGTCTCCCATATACACTCCTGTCACTCTCAGTACTAGTCTCCCATATACACTCCTGTCACTCTCAGTACTAGTCTCCCATATACACTCCTGTCACTCTCAGTACTAGTCTCCCATATACACTCCTGTCACTCTCAGTACTAGTCTCCCAATATACACTCCTGTCACTCTCAGTACTAGTCTCCCATATACACTCCTGTCACTCTCAGTACTAGTCTCCCATATACACTCCTGTCACTCTCAGTACTAGTCTCCCATATACACTCCTGTCACTCTCAGTACTAGTCTCCCATATACACTCCTGTCACTCTCAGTACTAGTCTCCCATATACACTCCTGTCACTCTCAGTACTAGTCTCCCATATACACTCCTGTCACTCTCAGTACTAGTCTCCCATATACACTCCTGTCACTCTCAGTACTAGTCTCCCATATACACTCCTGTCACTCTCAGTACTAGTCTCCCATATACACTCCTGTCACTCTCAGTACTAGTCTCCCATATACACTCCTGTCACTCTCAGTACTAGTCTCCCCATATACACTCCTGTCACTCTCAGTACTAGTCTCCCATATACACTCCTGTCACTCTCAGTACTAGTCTCCCATATACACTCCTGTCACTCTCAGTACTAGTCTCCCATATACACTCCTGTCACTCTCAGTACTAGTCTCCCATATACACTCCTGTCACTCTCAGTACTAGTCTCCCCATATACACTCCTGTCACTCTCAGTACTAGTCTCCCATATACACTCCTGTCACTCTCAGTACTAGTCTCCCATATACACTCCTGTCACTCTCAGTACTAGTCTCCCATATACACTCCTGTCCACTCTCAGTACTAGTCTCCCATATACACTCCTGTCACTCCTCACTAGTCTCCCATATACACTCCTGTCACTCTCAGTACTAGTCTCCCATATACACTCCTGTCACTCTCAGTACTAGTCTCCCATATACACTCCTGTCACTCTCAGTACTAGTCTCCCATATACACTCCTGTCACTCTCAGTACTAGTCTCCCATATACACTCCTGTCACTCTCAGTACTAGTCTCCCATATACACTCCTGTCACTCTCAGTACTAGTCTCCCATATACACTCCTGTCACTCTCAGTACTAGTCTCCCATATACACTCCTGTCACTCTCAGTACTAGTCTCCCATATACACTCCTGTCACTCTCAGTACTAGTCTCCCATATACACATCCTGTCACTCTCAGTACTAGTCTCCCATATACACTCCTGTCACTCTCAGTACTAGTCTCCCATATACACTCTGTCACTGCTCAGTACTAGTCTCCATATCACTGCTGTCACTCTCAGTACTAGTCTCCCATATACACTCCTGTCACTCTCAGTACTAGTCTCCCTATACACTCCTGTTCACTCTCAGTACTAGTCCTCCCATATACACTCCTGTCACTCTCAGTACTAGTCTCTCATTATACACTCTCACTGCTCAGTACTTAGTCTCCTAATAACACTCCTGTCACTCTCAGTCACTAGTCTCCCATATACACTCCTGTCACTCTCATCACTAGTCTCCCATATACACTCCTGTCACTCTCAGTACTAGTCTCCCATATACACTCCTGTCACTCTCAGTACTAGGTCCTCCCCATATACACTCTGTCACTCTCAGTACTATCTCCATACACTCCTGTCACTCTCAGTACTAGTCTCCCATATACACTCCTGTCACTCTCATACTAGTCTCCCATATACACTCCTGTCACTCTCAGTACTAGTCTCCCATATACACTCCTGTCACTCTCAGTACTAGTCTCCCATATACAACTCCTGTCACTCTCAGTACTAGTCTCCCATATACACTCCTGTCACTCTCAGTACTAGTCTCCCATATACACTCCTGTCACTCTCGTACTAGTCTCCCATATACACTCCTGTCACTCTCAGTACTAGTCTCCCATATACACTCCTGTCACTCTCAGTACTAGTCTCCCATATACACTCCTGTCACTCTCAGATACTAGTCTCCCATATACACTCCTGTCACTCTCAGTACTAGTCTCCCTATACACTCCTGTCACTCTCATACTAGTCTCCCATATACACTCCTGTCACTCTCAGTACTAGTCTCCCATATACACTCCTGTCACTCTCATCACTAGTCTCCCATATACACTCCTGTCACTCTCAGTACTAGTCTCCCATATACACTCCTGTCACTCTCAGTACTAGTCTCCCATATACCACTCCTGTCACTCTCAGTACTAGTCTCCCATATACACTCCTGTCACTCTCAGTACTAGTCTCCCATATACACTCCTGTCACTCTCAGTACTAGTCTCCCATATACACTCCTGTCACTCTCAGTACTAGTCTCCCATATACACTCCTGTCACTCTCAGTACTAGTCTCCCATATACACTCCTGTCACTCTCAGTACTAGTCTCCCATATACACTCCTGTCACTCTCAGTACTAGTCTCCCATATACACTCCTGTCACTCTCATCACTAGTCTCCCATATACACTCCTGTCACTCTCAGTACTAGTCTCCCATATACACTCCTGTCACTCTCAGTACTAGTCTCCCATATACACTCCTGTCACTCTCAGTACTAGTCTCCCATATACACTCCTGTCACTCTCAGTACTAGTCTCCCATATACACTCCTGTCACTCTCAGTACTAGTCTCCCATTACACTCCTGTCACTCTCAGTACTAGTCTCCCTTGACACTCCTGTCACTCTCAGTACTAGTCTCCCATATACACTCCTGTCACTCTCAGTACTAGTCTCCCATATACACTCCTGTCACTCTCAGTACTAGTCTCCATATACACTCCTGTCACTCTCAGTACTAGTCTCCCATTACACTCCTGTCACTCTCAGTACTAGTCTCCCATATACACTCCTGTCACTCTCAGTACTAGTCTCCCATATACACTCCTGTCACTCTCAGTACTAGTCTCCCATATACACTCCTGTCACTCTCAGTACTAGTCTCCCATATACACTCCTGTCACTCTCAGTACTAGTCTCCCATATGACACTCCTGTCACTCTCAGTACTAGTCTCCCATATACACTCCTGTCACTCTCAGTCACTAGTCTCCCATATACACTCCTGTCACTCTCAGTACTAGTCTCCCCATATACACTCCTGTCACTCTCAGTACTAGTCTCCCCTTGACACTCCTGTCACTCTCAGTACTAGTCTCCCATATACACTCCTGTCACTCTCATCACTAGTCTCCCATATACACTCCTGTCACTCTCATCACTAGTCTCCCATATACACTCCTGTCACTCTCAGTACTAGTCTCCCATATACACTCCTGTCACTCTCAGTACTAGTCTCCCATATACACTCCTGTCACTCTCATCACTAGTCTCCCGTATACACTCCTGTCACTCTCAGTACTAGTCTCCCATATACACTCCTGTCACTCTCAGTACTAGTCTCCCATTATACACTCCTGTCACTCCAGTACTAGTCTCCCATATACACTCCTGTCACTCTCAGTACTAGTCTCCCATATACACTCCTGTCACTCTCAAGTACTAGTCTCCCATATACACTCCTGTCACTCTCATCACTAGTCTCCCATATACACTCCTGTCACTCTCAGTACTAGTCTCCCATATACACTCCTGTCACTCTCAGTACTAGTCTCCCATATACACTTCCTGTCACTCTCAGTACTAGTCTCCCATATACACTCCTGTCACTCTCAGTACTAGTCTCCATATACACTCCTGTCACTCTCAGTACTAGTCTCCCATATACACTCCTGTTCACTCTCAGTACTAGTCTCCCATATACACTCCTGTCACTCTCAGTACTAGTCTCCCATATACACTCCTGTCACTCTCAGTACTAGTCTCCCATATACACTCCTGTCACTCTCAGTACTAGTCTCCCGTATACACTCCTGTCACTCTCAGTACTAGTCTCCCATATACACTCCTGTCACTCTCAGTACTAGTCTCCCGTATACACTCCTGTCACTCTCAGTACTAGTCTCCCATATACACTCCTGTCACTCTCAGTACTAGTCTCCCATATACACTCCTGTCACTCTCAGTACTAGTCTCCCATATACACTCCTGTCACTCTCATCACTAGTCTCCCATATACACTCCTGTCACTTCTCAGTACTAGTCTCCCATATACACTCCTGTCACTCTCAGTACTAGTCTCTCATATACACTCCTGTCACTCTCAGTACTAGTCTCCCATATACACTCCTGTCACTCTCATCACTAGTCTCCCATATACACTCCTGTCACTCTCAGTACTAGTCTCCCATATACACTCCTGTCACTCTCAGTACTAGTCTCCCCTTGACACTCCTGTCACTCTCAGTACTAGTCTCCCATATACACTCCTGTCACTCTCAGTACTAGTCTCCCATATACACTCCTGTCACTCTCAGTACTAGTCTCCCATATACACTCCTGTCACTCTCAGTACTAGTCTCCCATATACACTCCTGTCACTCTCAGTACTAGTCTCCCCTTGACACTCCTGTCACTCTCAGTACTAGTCTCCCATATACACTCCTGTCACTCTCATCACTAGTCTCCCATATACACTCCTGTCACTCTCAGTACTAGTCTCCCATATACACTCCTGTCACTCTCAGTACTAGTCTCCCCTTGACACTCCTGTCACTCTCAGTACTAGTCTCCCATATACACTCCTGTCACTCTCAGTACTAGTCTCCCATATACACTCCTGTCACTCTCAGTACTAGTCTCCCATATACACTCCTGTCACTCTCATCACTAGTCTCCCATATACACTCCTGTCACTCTCAGTACTAGTCTCCCATATACACTCCTGTCACTCTCAGTACTAGTCTCCCATATACACTCCTGTCACTCTCAGTACTAGTCTCCCATATACACTCCTGTCACTCTCAGTACTAGTCTCCCCTTGACACTCCTGTCACTCTCAGTACTAGTCTCCCATATACACTCCTGTCACTCTCAGTACTAGTCTCCCATATACACTCCTGTCACTCTCAGTACTAGTCTCCCATATACACTCCTGTCACTCTCAGTACTAGTCTCCCATATACACTCCTCTCACTCTCAGTACTAGTCTCCCCTTGACACTCCTGTCACTCTCAGTACTAGTCTCCCATATACACTCCTGTCACTCTCAGTACTAGTCTCCCATATACACTCCTGTCACTCTCAGTACTAGTCTCCCCTTGACACTCCTGTCACTCTCAGTACTAGTCTCCCATATACACTCCTGTCACTCTCAGTACTAGTCTCCCATATACACTCCTGTCACTCTCAGTACTAGTCTCCCATATACACTCCTGTCACTCTCAGTACTAGTCTCCCATATACACTCCTGTCACTCTCAGTACTAGTCTCCCATATACACTCCTGTCACTCTCAGTACTAGTCTCCCATATACACTCCTGTCACTCTCAGTACTAGTCTCCCATATACACTCCTGTCACTCTCATCACTAGTCTCCCATATACACTCCTGTCACTCTCAGTACTAGTCTCCCATATACACTCCTGTCACTCTCAGTACTAGTCTCCCATATACACTCCTGTCACTCTCAGTACTAGTCTCCCATATACACTCCTGTCACTCTCAGTACTAGTCTCCCATATACACTCCTGTCACTCTCAGTACTAGTCTCCCATATACACTCCTGTCACTCTCAGTACTAGTCTCCCATATACACTCCTGTCACTCTCAGTACTAGTCTCCCATATACACTCCTGTCACTCTCAGTACTAGTCTCCCATTAGTCTCACATGAGTGACTCGCTGTCCCTGTCAGTAAATAAAGTTGTCGGACACAGTTTCTCTCACCTCTTCTGTTCATGGGTCGGATCCGCACCGCCACCTTTACATTAGAGCCGCTCATCCTGCCTCAGCGAACTCCACCAATTTGCCCGCCGGCTACCGTTTGGGACAGAGTGAGAAGGGGCGGGGAGGGGCGGGGAAGGGGGCGTGGAGCATCATGACGTCACCGTTAAAGGGAACGAATGGTCACGCGCGAAATGTAAAGTCTGGCTGTTACCTTGGAGACGTGTCAGTGTTCGGCAGCAGGAAGAGGAACTGGGCCGCTATTAGTGAATAGAACGAGTCTGGTTCAGTGGGAATTCTATGCGCGGCAGGTTCTGGGGGCAGGGCCTCATCTATATGTTCTGTTTATTATCTTTGTTGGTGTAGAATTGTCACGGTGCGGCCATGACTGGGTGGGACAGAGTTACCTGACAGGGGAATTAGTAGAGTCACATGGAGGCCCGGCCAGAAGGGCACGTGGTCAAATCAACTGTGAAATATTGGGGAAAGATGGATCAGTGTGACGTTAGTGTTTCACAAGCAATTTAATGGCCATGGGAATTAGGAGAAGAGGGAGGCAACGTGGTGACTAAATGGAAACAGTGTAAGTAGTTGTCAGGGAAAGAAACACTACAATTATTTTTGTACAATTAGATCACTGTGTATAGAGAGAGAGAGAAGTTTTTATTATGTCTTTTCACACAAAATCCTCAGTGCAGCACAATTTGGTATGTTCTCTGTATTTCCTAATCTGTGACCCTTCCGGTTATTTATTTTATGTCTCCTCTAGTTTCCCTCTTAATAAACTCCTTTCTGACACTAAAACGGCAATAGGACAAGAATCAACTTTGTACTGGGAGTAGTAATACTAACTTTTTTCTCTCTGGATAATCCCCATTGTAAGCAACAGTCCTGTCCTGCTTTATGGCAGCTGAGATTCTAGCTATCTGTATAACAGAGCATTCTGTCCCAGTGGCTGCACAGATCCTATCTGATCCCCATTGTAAGCAGCAGTCCTGTCCTGCTTTATGGCAGCTGAGATTCTAGCTATCTGTATAACAGAACATTCTGTCCCAGTGACTGCACAGATCCTATCTGATCCCCATTGTAAGCAGCAGTCCTGTCCTGCTTTATGGCAGCTGAGATTCTAGCTATCTGTATAACAGAACATTCTGTCCCAGTGGCTGCACAGATCCTATCTGATCCCCATTGTAAGCAGCAGTCCTGTCCTGCTTTATGGCAGCTGAGATTCTAGCTATCTGTATAACAGAGCATTCTGTCCCAGTGGCTGCACAGATCCTATCTGATCCCCATTGTAAACAGCAGTCCTGTCCTGCTTTATGGCAGCTGAGATTCTAGCTATCTGTATAACAGAACATTCTGTCCCAGTGGCTGCACAGATCCTATCTGATCCCCATTGTAAGCAACAGTCCTGTCCTGCTTTATGGCAGCTGAGATTCTAGCTATCTGTATAACAGAACATTCTGTCCCAGTGGCTGCACAGATCCTATCTGATCCCCATTGTAAACAGCAGTCCTGTCCTGCTTTATGGCAGCTGAGATTCTAGCTATCTGTATAACAGAGCATTCTGTCCTAGTGGCTGCACAGATCCTATCTGATCCCCATTGTAAGCAACAGTCCTGTCCTGCTTTATGGCAGCTGAGATTCTAGCTATCTGTATAACAGAACATTCTGTCCCAGTGGCTGCACAGATCCTATCTGATCCCCATTGTAAGCAGCAGTCCTGTCCTGCTTTATGGCAGCTGAGATTCTAGCTATCTGTATAACAGAACATTCTGTCCCAGTGGCTGCACAGATCCTATGTGATCCCCACTGTAAGCAGAAGCTGTTCTAGTTACCAGATCAGCACTGCGAAATATGTTGGCGCTATTTAAATACATGCTAATAAATAATAGATATCTTGCCAAGGAGCCTGTCATTAGTTTAAAAAGAAGTTTGTCCTAAAAAGTTTCCTCTGTCAGCTTTGGGTGCTTCATGTGCCATGAGCCTTAGGATTATGTCATGCAGTAAGATTAGTAGTTGACAAGAAATAGGTTAAATTGTTTCCAAATTGGGCATATTTGAATTGTTAAACTAGGGGAGATTGTGGATGCACACCTAAGGCCAATTTCAAAAAGTTTAAAGCCCTGTCTAAATGATTCAAGTAAATATGCAAGTGCATGTAATGGCCTTAGGTGTGCATCCACAATCTCCCCTATATTTGAATTGTTGGCATAGAGGAAACAATGAAAGCTATTTCTGGTTATACAGAAGCTGAAATCACCCTCCATATAGTAAGTCATAATTGGATTAAATAGCAGAGTGACAGAGGTAACAACTGTAGCAGATTTAATATTTTATTTAATTAAAACTGGACTTGTTAAGTAGCAAAAATAGTCTATTTTGAGATTTTAGCATTCCCTCAACACACTTACAGCTATTATTTATTTGTTAATGTATATATGGGGCCAATATATATTGCGTAGATATTATCCAGTGTCCTTTACCATACAATGGTCCAGTCTCCTGTAATAAATATTCTGTATCGGTTCTGTGGAATTCTTTTTGTGAATGTAGAGAGCCCCCTGCTGACAGTTGCTTAGTAGTGTGGATTGCTACTGTTACTGTACTTAGTATTACAGGTATGGGATGTAACACAGAGTCTAATTATTATAAAATCATCAACTAAATCAATACTTTGTATTCCTGCATTACATAGTAACATAGTGAGTTAGGTTGAAAAAAGACACACATCCATCAAGTTCAACCCTTTACATTTTTTTAACCTGCCCAACTGCCAGTTGATTATAGGAATTGATTGTCATTTCTACTACAGTTCATTACAATTTCTGTGCAGCTTCATAGGACATGGCTCAATTTAAATACATAATAAGTAAGTAATCCAGAGGATATAACATTACGATTGTATAAAATAATGTTAATAGCCATACAGGAAAATACTGACATCTCTACAACCTTACTGAGTGTACGGAGTACAAATGTTAGTAATATACAGAGTTATGCTGGCCATACATTGGATGATCCACTTGTAAGGCAAGTTGCCAAACAAGCAGATAGTTTCTGCTATCAGGTTGATTGAACGTTAGGTCCTCTGACCAAATGATTGGATCACAACAATGGAAATGTAGGCTCTTGGGTCAAACCAATGTAGTCATAGTCCTGATGGGGCTTAACCAGCAGCTTAAATTTGCCTGTGCATGGGCAGCTTTAGATTGTTTCAGACAGAGCAATGTAGCTGAGGGTACAAATGGAATATTGTGAGGTAGATCAGTGCTGTCCAACGTCTATGGCACTGAGGGACAGATGTTTTTGGCCTATGTGGAGGGCCGATAATGGAAGCTAGTGTTGACCACTCCTAGTTTTTAAACCACACCCACTTTCAACCACATCCAAGAACCCTTTCCCTGTGGATAGCACAGCAACCCCAGCACATAAACACCTTAAGGATCCCCTTACAACTATTTCCAATGCAGAGTAGGGCACACACAGGATAAGTAGGGTAGCTAGAGTAAGTTACACATGTAGAGTAGGGCAGGCAGAATATTGCACAGACAGGCACAGAAGACAGGGGTGGGCAAGCCAACCAGGCATACTAGGCAACCACGCCAGCCACCTTGCACAGAAAAGAGCCAAGAGCAGCTATCCCAGGAACCAGAGAGCACTGCAAACCCAGACTAGGGGTAGGAAGAGAACCCTTCAGCAGGTATTTTCCCAGCTCCCCAATCATTGTTGTGCCCTAAGCAGTTGCCTCTTCTGCCTACTTCTAGTTCTGGCCCTGACAGTGGGGCTGTGAGGACTTGCCCTGGTGGGCTAGTGGGGGTGTGACCGGGACTCTCGACGCATCCTTCTTCCTGCGCGCAAATGCAGATTCTAAGGGAATAACAGTGCTGCGGCGTGTATGATGTCATTGCGATTTGCGCCTTTTACTCATTGCCCAATGTTAGGTCTATTTTATTGTACCTGGGTGTGTTTTCTCTGTGTTCTTGAACTGATGCCGACCCTGCCTGTCCCTGATTGTGTATAGTTTGCTGCCTGTCCTGATTATTGCCTGGTTTTCAACTACTCTCTTGGATCCTGTTGTGTACCGTGATTTTGGTGTGTTTGACCCGGACTGTAACCCCAACCATTCCCACAATCCTGTATCTGTACCACATTGACTGTTTGTTACCGACCTGGCTTGCTTTTGAATACACTTATTTTTTTCTATTCTACAACCCCACGATTGGTTCCCTTGCTTGCTCAGAACTCTCTCCTTGGGCCTCTCATGTTAAGCCCTGGCGGCATCCGAGGGCTAGTCCCGAAACCAAAGATGGCTGTTATAGGCAGAAGGGTGAGCTGACCGGGTCCTTGAAGTCTGTTTTGAGTTTGGAATACCCTGCAATACAGGGGCTAACAGGTCTTAAAGTGAGAGGGCCAGGGAGAGAGTTCTGAGCAGGCAAGGGAACCAAAAGTTCGCTGGAATAACATAGAACCGGGACCATGGTCATGGAACAGGCTGGGTCAGTATCAATCTTGCATAGCAGTACAAAATCAGGAGACAAGAGGGTAGTCATGGTCACGGGTCGAGTCGAACAGACCAGTAGCTTAGTACAGAATCACGGTCCAAGAGAATAGTCAGAAACAGGCTAGGGTTAGGACAGGCAGCAAACTAGGACAGGGTTAGAACAGGCAGGGTCAAGAACAGGTTAATTTAGAGTCATTTCAACTCATTTAATGCATTTAACCTTTTCATTAGCATACCAACGCACCATTGTTCACAATGGTGAATGCTTTGATTATATGGGATGCTGTGAAGCAATTTTCTGTGATAAATGGGATATCTGGGTTTAGTTATTCTGTGTCAAACACACAAACGAAAGTGGCTTCATCTGTAAGAGGACACGGCACCACTAGACCACCAGGTATTCTTACACCTGGAGCTATTCTTTGTTGTATGTGATGTGGGTGCCCAAGCTTATCAACTCCCTCATTCCACACTCCCCAGTCTTCTCCATGTTCCTTCTCCCCTGTCACAGAAAAGTCTCAGAGCCTGGCCTCCTCACACCTTACTACTTGCCCACTCAATCCCATTCCTCCCAAACTTCTCCTCATCTCCAATCCCTGCTAACCAAAGCCTTAACTCTCCCTCACATTGGGAATTTCCCCTTCCCAACTAAAACACACTTTTCACCCTTAGTCAATTCTGTCTCATCTTTCTGCTTCCCTTTGTCTCTAAACTAGTTGAGTTCCCGGTTGACTGATGCTGTTTCTCTCTGACAATAATTTGCTGGACCCCCTACAATCTGTCTTCATTTCTACAACACTTCACTAAAATTGCTTTAGCCTGGCTGTTAACAACTAAAGCTAAAAACCACTTCTCACTACTAATATTTCTAGATCTCTCAGCTGCTTTCGACACTGTTGACCCTTTCCTCCTCCACTCTCTCCATACTCTTGGTCTTTATGATGATGCCATGTCCTACCTCTCAAATTGCTCTTTCACTACACTACACTACCTCGCTCTCTCCTACAACGGTGCATCATCTTCTCCCTTACCTCTCTCTGTTGGGCCCCCAAAAGGTTCTGTCTTTGACTTTTGTCTTTTCAGTAACCTGCTGAGTTTGGCAGATCTTATTGCCCAACTCTTTCAATGTACTTTGTCTACTTGTTACTGTGCAACATTCTATTCCAATATTTATCAACATGGAGCATGATGCAAACTGTCTTTTTTGTTTCTTATCCACAATGCAGTGTTTTTTTTCCAAGAAGTAATTGTTGGCATTCACTAGCAAACTGTTTCCTTTAAAACTTGTATGTAATGCACCAGTATGAATATGGATGGATAGATAGCGACAAATTGCGTGCAAGTTTCTATGGAGGCAATTTCTTTCTGTTTGTTTTAGAACGTGAGACATGCGGCATTTGCATACAACTCACTGGGGATTACGATCTCAGCCTGGCAATTATAGGCCAGTAAGTTTGACATCTGTCGTGGGCAAATTATTTGAAGGCTTGTTAAGGGATCACATTCAAAACTTTGTCCTGGAGAGTGGCATTATGAGCAGCAATCAGCATGGCTTTATGAAGGATAGGTCATGTCAGACAAATGTGATTGCTTTTTATGCTGAGGTAAGTAAGATGCTGGACAGTGGGGGGGCAGTAGATGTGATCTATTTGGATTTTGCCAAAGCGTTTGATACCGTGCCCCACAAACGACTGCTTTCTAAACTAAGGTCTGTTGGGCTTAATGAAGTCGTTTGCACATGGATAGGAAACTGGCTACAGGATCGGGTACAGAGGGTGGTTGTTAATGGGACATTCTCTACTTGGAGTAAGATTCTTAGTGGGGTCCCCCAGGGCTCAGTATTGGGTCCACTTTTATTTAACTTGTTCACTTATGACTTTGGGGAGGGTATTGTAAGTAATGTATCAGTGTTTGCAGATGACACAAAACTATCCAGCCCAATTTTTTTCAACCTAACCTTTTATGTTACTATGTAAGTCAAATGTTACCTGCTAGTGGGACCCTGATACTACTGCCATGTTCAGGCTTAGTCTATGTCCAGATAAGGTGGACCTCAGTCTGGGGTGAAACACAGGCTGAGAATCTGCTTCTGCCCAACGCCCTTGCACCCAGAAACATTACCGCCGCTAGGTTGCTGGCACATGAGGTGGATTTTCAAGCTGAAATGGGACAAGTATGAGGTATTCAGACAGGAGGAAGACACTGGCATGTGGTATGATATGAGTTTATTTTTCACTATTTTGTAATTAACTTCAGTGGTGTTTGTTCACTAATAACTGCTTTAAGTGAGTAACCATGAATATCTACTTGATTATTTACTTGGTGTTATTGGGCCTAGGCATGGTGCTCATCTATAGACAGCATATGGGGTTGATATATGTTTTAAAATAGTAAGAACAAGAAAGGTATTGTGTGCTGCTTTAATCCCACTGATCCATATGGTCACCACAATCCCAATTGTCGCCATTTTCTCTCCCTTAGTACATACAATACAACTTAGTAGATGCATGTTGGATTGCACAATGGGACCTCTCTCCCTCACACATACTCTCCTTCCCAACTTTCTGTATCAACTCACTACTCCCCTTCCATCTTCTCACACACAATTGACAACTTCTCTCTCTTCTCCCCACCTCTCCCCCTCACTTATACCCCACACTTCTCAGTTTTCTGTATTACTACTAGACTTTTATACAGAGAGTTAGAGGGGTCATGTGATCCTACCTGTCTTGTTACACCAGATACTCGGGGATCAAAAATCATATACTGGGGTTTACTTCTATGGCTGGGAAACACTCAACTGAACAGCCCGTTCCTTATAATATTTATTCGCCAGGAAAGTTTCAGAACAGAAAATCACATTTTGCATTTATGCCACCAGGGGCCAGTATGGTCTGTGCCAGAGAATTTGGTTTAGCCCATCGGCGCTCATACAGAACACCATATAAACATAAGATGAGAGAAGGGCTGCGTTAGACATTAGAATGCCGAATGATATAGCTGAATATAAAAGCTATCCAGCCCCCTGGAATCTGATAAACCCATTGGTTTACGTGTTGTCTATCCAATAAAATGCACCATCCAGTCCATTCTATCCCTTTTGTAATCCATCACAGGCACCATTCCCTTTTTACTCCTGTGCTTTATTGGGGGCTTTTTCAGGTGCTTATTTCTTTGTTACCTGCAGAGGGCACTGTTAGATTTGAACTGGAGTATTTCTGAAAAACCTTGTATTATAGCAGGGCATGACAAATTGTTCATGTATTAGCATAAGCAAAAATCAGTACGTATCTTATACTTAGGGATAGGGTGCATGAGATTGTGGCCTAATGTACAGAACCACCAGCAACTCCGCTCATGATCATCTGGCGCACTACCTCTTTAATGACATCATCTTCAGACACCTGGGAGGACATGTTTCTCTAAAAGCAGTTTCCTTCCCACTAGAATAGCATCCTAAGTGGCTGTATTTTGGACACTCTTCAGTGACTTCTAATGTCCTTATAATATACATAAGGGGTACATTATCCCTTATAATACATGAGTGATACTCAGAGTTCCCTGTATAACTCAGCCTGCAGCCTTGTGCCTTTATATGGTCACAGAACAACCCCTCAGTGACTTCTAATATCCTTATCATTTACAGTAGGGGGTACATTATCCCTTATAATACATGAGTGATACTCAGAGTTCCCTGTATAACTCAGCCTGCAGCCTTGTGCCTTTATATGGTCACAGAACAACCCCTCAGTGACTTCTAATATCCTTATCATTTACAGTAGGGGGTACATTATCCCTTATAATACATGAGTGATACTCAGAGTTCCCTGTATAACTCAGCCTGCAGCCTTGTGCCTTTATATGGTCACAGAACAACCCCTCAGTGATTTCTGATATCCTTATCTGTCTTCAGTACCTTTTGATGCAAGCCCATACTATATAACCTGTCCCTCTACCCATGGCATGCCTTTCTATAATTTATAATTATTAGACATTAACAGCCCCTTTTTCTGGCACTGCCTTTTCCTATTATACCCACAGCTACATCTCCTTTCTGTCTGCATAAATCTGATCATTGGCATTATTCCACAAGCCCCCTACAGCACAGGCTAGTTGTTCCATTAGAGGCCCTTTTCGGCCAACAGAATGGAAGCAATTCTCTACTCCAGTGGGCAGCAAATTAATGAACATGTTTTAGGCGGTGCTGCTATTGAATCACACGTGCCTGTGTTTTCCAAGCTCGCTCCACGTTTATTTGAAATTAGCGTAAAGGGTAATGCAGTCTGATTCGCCTCTCGTCTTTCTTCTGCGCCTCTTCCGATAGGAGCTGATCTGATAGAGATAAACATAAAAGCCGCTTCGCAGACAAAACTGTTTATTAAATTAGACTCCTTCATCCCAGGTTGGCTGATAAGAGGCGGGAGCAAAATGAGATGCATTTGGAATAATCCTCTGGAACTTACTCCATATCACATATTCCTGCACCATAATGCCAAGCCGTAATCTGCACTGTAGGGCGTTCAAAGGGTGCCATCACCTCAAACAAAGGAAAGCCTTTTATATCCAAACATACGCTTCAAAAGCGCTACTTAACAGCAAAATACGGCATTTGGTTTTTATACTCAGTTTGGAAGGCTATTAACCTCTTAAATCTGCCTTTGTACAAACTGCTGGCACTGCCCTTTACCAGCAACACTGGGGAACAAAGCTGGGCAAGACCAGGGGCAATAAAACAACCCAGGGGTTAAAATGATGTGATGGATTCAAGAAAATAATAAACGTATATGTATTGCTATTTTGATGACACTCCTTGGTACCTAGGGCTTTGCTGGTTCTTGGCCAACTTGGGCACTAGCGGTTGTTGAATCAAATAGTTAACACTTTATTTGTTGGATCAGTCACAGTCTCTTTGGTGGTACAGTACTTCACAGATGGTACAATATACAATCCCTTCACAGGATACTTCATATACTTACTTTCTCAGATGGTATTAGTACAGTAACAGTGTTAGTTACAACCCAGAGGTAGTCATTTATGAATGAACTAAGGGATTCTCATGGTGATACGTCACTCCACGAATCTTCTATATCCTATTTGCCTAACCACTTCAGCCCCTATACTGGCGGGAGATACTGTGGGTTCTAACCCACCTGGCCTCCTCGTTGGAGCTTCTGGCTGCTCTACAAACTACCCTAATCCTGCCACTTTCTCTGAGAGTAAGCTAATACAGACACCTAATGAGGCTTACATCTACCTCAGGCTCTCCAGGGCCGACCACCTCTCCAGCAAATGAAGTCCAAAGAGACAGAACCACATGGTGACTTTGAGACACCAAAGACTGCCTAGAGACATCTTGTACTGGATATGGTTACTCACAATTTTGAGTATCCATATGGGGGATAAGGGATGTCCAGTCATTGCTGTAGTTGGATAGGGGGTGTCAGTGCTGGGGACCCCTAGTAAAGTTTTTCCTTTTGTTTTCCTTTAAGGATAATGCATGGACGTTATTTAATCTTAGAGGCAAATTCATCAAGGGTCGAATATCGAGGGTTAATTAACCCTCGATATTCGACTGGGAATGAAAATCCTTCGATTTTGCGCAAATACTGCGATCGTACGATCGAAGGAATAATCGTTCGATTGAACTATTAAATCCTTCGAATCGAACGATTCGAAGGATTTCAATCCAACGGTCGAAGGATTATCCTTCGACCAAAAAAACTTAGCCAAGCCTATGGGGACCTTCCCCATAGGCTAACATTGGGTTCGGTAGCTTTTAGGTGGCGAACTAGGGGGTCGAAGTTTTTTCTTAAAGAGACAGTACTTCGACTATCGAATGGTCGAATAGTCGAACGATTTTTAGTATCATTCGATTCGAAGTCGTAGTCGATGGTCGAAGTAGCCAAAAAAACACTTCGAAATTCGAAGTTTTTTTACTTCGAATCCTTCACTCGAAGTTAATGAATTGGCCCCTTAATGTAGTTCCAAATGAAATCAATATATTATGTATTGAGTGTATTCGATTGTGGCCCACACTCCCTGAATATCCACTGTGGATTTAAACAGAAGCTGTTTCATAACATATTAGTTTAACGGAGTTCTTTCAAACACACCCCAATAAAGTCAGGCTTCCCCCCCTCTTACTTTTCTCTACAAAACAGTAGAAGGGGCAGGAAGGAAAGTTGTGGCCAACCAGCCTGAGACAATGGTTGTTTAGGTAAGGCTTAAACAAGATGATTAACCAGTAACACATTTCTAATTCTAATAATTCTAATTTGGGGCTAAACAGAAGACACAACCGTGACAACATAATTACCAAAATACAAATTAATTGGAAAAATCGATCAAATAAAGATATATTAGCCCTTTAGGAGTGGAGAAAGTAACAGGTAATGCCACTGTGCTCAAGAGCTACACTATTGCCCTTACACACCCCAGGAAATATCCCACAATGTGTAGCACGCAGCACATATTGTTATAGACTAGTATCCTATGGTATTATAATAGAGCATAGAAGGTTCTAAGTTGAGCACCATTTTAAATGGCAAACCTCTTATAGTCCAGTGCTTTTCAGCCCAAAATGAGCATCAATGTGCTGCGTGTGCCATCACTCTTCCATCTCTTCTATCACTCTCCCCAGTAAAGGCTGATATTCTTTAATTGCTCGTTTATCTGCTGCGAACCTCCTGTGCTGGACAGTGTTCAGCAACCGTTGCTGGGATTAGGCAGATCTGCCGATAATTATACTTCAATATGAATGCAGATCAGCATAGGTGCCTGTGTGAATAATTAATATGCTAATATGTAATCTGCCTTTCATCTAAGCAGCGCTGTTCAGAGATTGGCTGGATATAGACTGCCATATTTAATATACACATGCGCGCACACACACATACAGTACTTGAGTAGGAATGTCCAACCTATCATTTTTCCAACAGTAGTTGTACTTCAACAAAAAGGGAGGAACTTTAAGTTGAGCAGCATTGATACATATTTATTACTGCCTCCATCTTGCCCTTAAGTCACCATTTACCGGCACAATCTTGCCCTACTGTCTTCATCTTGTCGTACTATCGCCATCTTGCCCTAAAGTCACCATCGTGTCCTTCTGCCGCCATCTTGCCACCATCTTGCCCTAAGGTCACTATCTTGTCCTACTGGCACCAGAGTTATATGCACATGTGCACATGCGGTAAAAACATTACCCAGATTCTCCAAATCAATCAAGCAGGAAGCATGATTTGAGGTTGGCCGGATCAGTTCCAATATGGGTTGTCATTAGTGATGTGTGGGTCAGGAAAAATCCAACCCACAGCCGACCATAACCTAAAAAACATTATCCTGTACCCAACCCTAACCTGCAAAATGTTGCCATTGTAGGACACGTGCCCAATCCATACACTCGTCTTCCTGCTTTGTAAGCTACTTCTGAGCATGCTCCTGGTTCCAAGTCAGGGAATCATCGGGAGCAGAGGAAGAGTACTCGGGAGGATTAATGCACAGGCTACCCTAGGCTATAGCCCAGAGGACCAGTGGGATCAGGGCCCATCTAACTTTTTTTAAATTATTATTTTTATTTTCCTTCCTGTTAATATTTATAGTGCTGCTGGGTTTGGTAGGAAGCACCTGCTGGGAGAAGAAGGCAGTCAAGGAGCATCCAAGGAGCATCCAAACCCAACCTAGAGTAGAGAGCTTGAGTGCACTCATGATTGGATCTGCATGCATCTGTACCAAGCAGTAGCCTAGAAGAGGGCCTGTGCGGATGTTGCTTAGGGGCTCCACATGTCCCTAATTCACCACTGAGTGTACTTCCCTAGTGTGACCCGCACTCAACCCTAACCCAAAATAGTTAGCCAAATTTCAACCCATCCAACCAGCGGTAAACATATGGCATCTCTGCATCTACTGTATGTTCAGCCCCTCACACCCATGTGCAGATACATAGAAATCCAGGCACACATGAACACAATACACACATAGACATATACAGTATGCAGACACTTAATTATCTTTTTTTTTCTCTTAATTATCTTTATAGAGCGTTAGTTGTTGGTGACAGTTCCCTGCCTAGTGACTTCTCTCCTGGAGCCTACCAACATTTAGATACTGTATATAGTGCTAAATCTTATAGTTGTTATACCATCCTAAAATAAAACTGACTGATGGAAACTGACCTTGACTGGGGCCCACTAGGCTCTTGGCCCTCCTTTGGGAGACCATTTACACCCTACATCCATTTTGGATCATTATTCAGTTAAATCTTTTCGGGCACATTCGGTTGCTTCCAAAATGTTTGGATTCAGTGCCGCCTACCTGTAGCCAATCAGATTGTTTGAAAGCACAATACTCCAAACCAACTCAAAGCCAATAGGGGCACTATAAAATCATGGGCTAAACCAACCTCTCACCAGTCACAGAATGTACCAGGCTAAACCATTGTGTACCCAATCAAAACATTATAATGCTCCTATGTATAGACAAACCTGTAGCAAATCTGAAAGTACAAGTCATTGGAGTGGAGGACGTCACACACACATACACGTGCGTAACTACAGAGGAAGCAAATCCTATGGTGACAGGGGTGCCCGGGGCCCTAAATTGAGTTTGCTGTGAGGCCCAATAACATCTAGTTATGCCTCTGGTTACACATTATTTGGAGGAATTATCTCCATCAAAGCTGTTTATTCTCTGACAGTATATAAAGTCGATTTTATATGTTGTGTTTCCATTGGGAAACCATAATAAATTGCCACTGTACCTTGTGAAGGAAAACATCTGTTTTATCACTGAATCTTCATCGAGTTCAGCTCTTGAATTCACCAACCTATGCATTAGTGAGCTGTCAGGACTTGTTAGACGAGACTATAGATATTTATGCAAATTCCTGCATTTATTCAGTGAACCTCTCAAGGGCAGTGTAATATACTGCACATATTCCACTAAATAAGAACTGTTACTTACATTGAGCCTCATTATACCACCAAAAGGTGAGCATTCTGATGTGATGTTATTAGCCTCCTGCCTTTATTCCATGCCAGCTATATTTATACCTGGTAATAGCTAATGATGCCAGTGTTACTAAAATTAGTTGACATAAAACCCCAGTCACTAGGAGATGAGCTGAATTGTCTGCATGTCAGACTTTTCCATGCCCCCCAGGTAAGGGTCCTTCACAGGGTCAACTCAGGACGAGAACCAAAGACAGAAAACCTTAGACACCGACCAACTCAGGTGCCAGCCTTTTCTTCTTCTGCACTCAATTATGAGTCTCAAAGAGTTGTTTTTGTATCCATAAGCTAATTCATTGATTTCTTTCACATTTTTAGAAGAGTACTTTTAATAAATGTTTATTAGTAATGCCTGGGAACATCTGCAGCTATAACTCTTAATTTCAGTAGCGCCATTCTTGTCTTGGATGAATAGGTGAGGCCTCAACTAATTAACTTCTCCATGTATTGTTTTTAAAATATGAGTATTCCAAAGTAAAGACAGTAGACTATACCTCCGTGTAGCTATTTATCTATAGAAAAAGCACGCAAGACCTTGGCTTCATTTAAGTAGTTGATATCTTGTCATTTGCTTGGAAATTAAGCATTCACAAGAGTGTTAAAGATCATTGAAAATCAAAATGCAAATTTCTGCTAAGTCTTTAAAACTCTCCATTCACTGTTTCCTCTTCTTGGTCTTTCAAGGCTGCTGGTTATTACATTATTTATCTCATTCATATTTATATTTAACTGAAATAGGGAAAAATAATCAGATTTACCCATTTAACTTCAGAGTTTTTTTTAAATCATGGGAAGAGAAAAAGTCTGGGTCTATTGAATAATCAACAAAGCCTTCTTTCCTTTGTGTTAATGGGCAAACATGGAGAACATCAAACATGAGTTTAATGCTAAATGAGGCAGTATGCTAGAGGGTTTCCTACTTTTTTCTTTTGGTTCAAGCCGCCCTTTAAGGGCCAACAATTGATAAGAACCCACCTTTGACCATAAGAAGGTTACAGATAAATGGAATCATCTTATCCATTATTATACTCAAGTTCTAAGAATTTAAGGTCAATAAGGTCTTCACCCAGAACCATTATTTCAACTTCTTGCTCACCCCAATTAGATGTTGCCCCAGTGGCCTCAAACCAGGTGTTCATTTTATATGCCCAACTTGGAGGCAAGTCTTGAAGGCACAACTTTGCTGTAAATAGAGGCTATTGCAGACTGACACCAATGATAGCCCTTATTTAGCAACTTTGTGCCCCTGGCTTTGCAAGTTAATGCACATTGGCACTATTTACACTGGAATGGCTCACTAAGGCTTCTGAATGTGAATGTTGCTCATGAATACAAATGGCTGGGGACCTCTGACCTCGAATCATTCACTAATTGGCTTCCGTGCTGGACTCCTAACACAGCAAAAAAAAAAAAAACAGAATCCTACTGTAAATTGTTATATGGACAAAATTATTGACAGGTGTTTTAGAACTACAACCTTCACCAACTGTATACATTGTGTAATTTACTTGCCCCTCAAATTGGACCACAGCCTGCAACCCTCATGTATCAACCTGGGTCACTTTTTTTTGTCCAGTCCAACCCCAGCCCTGTGTGTATATAGTAAAGTACAGTAGAATGGCAGCTAAATATAAATTCCAGCCTGTTATGGGACAAACACAGTTACATAGATCTTGACCTTTCTACATTCATCAACTTCAACTTCCAAGGTGATCCAGAGGAAGGTGACCTGGCTTTACAAATGCTCTGAATCGTTTATTTATCCATCCCTTCTGTTGTGTTCCTACATAATCTATTCTTAAATTCTTTTCCAATGCATCATAGAGGGTATAGCAATGGGCACCATATTTCTGGACAAGTTAGGGTGCATGTGTGTAGTTGGAATGTGCAATGATTCAAACTCAAATGAACAGATTTCATGTTATAGACTATTTTCATTGAAGAACATCAGCACATTGCTAAGTAGGTGTTGCTTCATGTTACTGAGTGCTCTGGCAAGAGGGCTTTGTATTCTGCCAGGAATTATTTAGTACGTAAAGAACATTTCAGACAATGTTTGACAATGAAACACGGAGAGATATTAAACGCAGAGGGGTTGGATACAACTGAACAGTCCCCAAAATCATTGAATTAAACCTCTATACGTATAGATGGCAACATGTGTTGCAGGAATATTCAGTAGCTCTTGAAGTTGCCAATCTATTGGGAATTTGGACCACATTGGTTTGACCTGTCTCATAGAAAGAGGACAGACAAACGGGATGTAAAGTAATGAAGGCACAAGGCCAGATACCCAAAAAGTAAATGTCAGTGCCATGTGTATTTATAATGTTTAAAATGAACGCGCCCTCTGTTTCACTGCAGAGGAAGAGCCTGGCTTGATTATTTGATGCTAATAGTTAAGTTTGCCTGTGAATCATCGGACTAACAATGAGACTGCCAGCAATGTTACAAATATCTGTCAAGATGTGGGAGTAGATCTGAACACCATGAAATTCTGTGACTCAGTTGTACAACACTGATCAAAAGATCTTAGGCACCTGGGGGAACAGAAGTGAGAAACGCAGACACCGCTGATATTGGCCAAGGCCACGGCTGTATTGTGTTGGAACTCAGTACCACTCTTTGGAAATGTTCAGTTAAACATATCAACGTGATGACGAGCCCATGGTCACTACTTTATTAAGTTAATTTTAAAGGGATACTGTCATGGGAAAACATGTTTTTTCCAAAATACATAATTTAATAGTGCTGCTCCAGCAGAATTCTGCACTGAAATCCATTTTACTAAAGAACAAACAGATTTTTTGTAATCTAACATGGAGCTTGACATATTGTCAGTTCTCCAGCTGCCCCTAGTCATGTGACTTGTGCTCTGATTAACTTTAGTCACTCTTTACTGCTGTACTGCAAGTTGGAGTGATATCACACAGGACCGGATTTGCCTCCATGGCGCCACAATGCCTTGCTATCCTTGCTATCCCACAGTCACACTCCCTTCCCAAAGACTATTATCCACTGTTACTATAGGCACCATCTCTCCCTACTATACCTGCTATCCCACAGTCACACTCCCTTCCCAAAGACTATTATCCACTGTTACTATAGACACCATCTCTCCCTACTATACCTGCTATCCCACAGTCACACTCCCTTCCCAGAGACTATTATCCACTGTTACTATAGGCACCATCTCTCCCTACTATACCTGCTATCCCACAGCCACACCCCCTTCCCAGAGACTATTATCCACTGTTACTATAGACACCATCTCTCCCTACTATACCTGCTATCCCACAGTCACACTCCCTTCCCAGAGACTAGTATCCACTGTTACTATAGACACCATCTCTCCCTACTATACCTGCTATCCCACAGTCACACTAACTTCCCAGAGACTATTATCCACTGTTACTATAGACACCATCTCTCCCTACTATACCTGCTATCCCACAGTCACACTAACTTCCCAGAGACTATTATCCACTGTTACTATAGACACCATCTCTCCCTACTATACCTGCTATCCCACAGTCACACTCCCTTCCCAGAGACTATTATCCACTATTACTATAGGCACCATCTCTCCCTACTATACCTGCTATCCCACAGTCACACTCCCTTCCCAGAGACTATTATCCACTGTTACTATAGACACCATCTCTCCCTACTATACCTGCTATCCCACAGTCACACTCCCTTCCCAGAGACTATTATCCACTGTTACTATAGACACATCTTTCCCTACTATACCTGCTATCCCACAGTCACACTCCCTTCCCATAGGATATTATCAGTGTAGGTGCTGTGTAACCCTCTCAGAGAGGAGGCAGGTGTAAGGTGTATTAGTGAGGTTTGCCAACCCTTCTTACCTACAAGTAGTCCCCCTGTACAGACCACACTGATTTCCTTACTATGCATAAATGATGTCTTTGTGTCAGTTTCTCGCTTCCGCTGGAAAAAAGTGCTGATCCCAACAGTGTCAGG
This sequence comes from Xenopus laevis, assembly GCF_017654675.1. Taxonomy (NCBI): domain Eukaryota; kingdom Metazoa; phylum Chordata; class Amphibia; order Anura; family Pipidae; genus Xenopus; species Xenopus laevis. Next base: position 138,056,438 of record NC_054380.1, on the reverse strand, counting down.
AGTGAGACAATGAAGCAATCAGCCCAATTGGATTGCTGCTTTCTGTAACCTGCCTTTGCCCTCACTACAAAACTCGCCTGCTGTGCTATTAAGATGCGAGTGATGTCACTGCAGTGAGCGGGTCCCTTATATGGGCATGAGTGTGCGGCGGCGGAGAGAAGGCGCTTGAGGGGGTGTGCATAATTACTGACTGCCAGTGGGAGGGAGCGTGTCACTATGCAAATGCTGGGGTAGGCATCCTTCAGCTGTGGCAAGTACAATGTATTCCCGAAAAAAACAGAGGCATCACCAGAGAACTCTTGTACAGCAAAACATGAACCTTGGGTGCCCAGCTGGGGATGGCAAGGAGTGGGCCACTGTGGCAATATACTGTAAGTGCCACATTAGTGAGTATTGCCTGTCTGCAGCCTTACTGTGCCTTAATGTTTCCAGTATACAAATACAATCTACAGACCCCCAGCTATTGTGTGCCAACAACACAATCACATGGAGGGGGCACAAACCCAATGTGTATTTTATAAACAGCTCTGACCCATACTACTACTGTGTTTTTATATTGTAAGCCTCCTCACTGCACCCTCAACTGTAAATTATAAAGGATAAACTGATACAGTATCACTCATGTATTATAAAGGATAATGTACCCCCTACTGTAAATGATAAGGATATTAGAAGTCACTGAGGGGTTGTTCTGTGACCATATAAAGGCACAAGGCTGCAGGCTGAGTTATACAGGGAACTCTGAGTATCACTCATGTATTATAAGGGATAATGTACCCCCTACTGTAAATGATAAGGATATTAGACGTCACTGAGGGGTTGTTCTGTGACCATATAAAGGCACAAGGCTGCAGGCTGAGTTATACAGGGAACTCTGAGTATCACTCATGTATTATAAGGGATAATGTACCCCCTACTGTAAATGATAAGGATATTAGAAGTCACTGAGGGGTTGTTCTGTGACCATATAAAGGCACAAGGCTGCAGGCTGAGTTATACAGGGAACTCTGAGTATTACTCATGTATTATAAGGGATAATGTACCCCCTACTGTAAATGATAAGGATATTAGAAGTCACTGAGGGGTTGTTCTGTGACCATATAAAGGCACAAGGCTGCAGGCTGAGTTATACATCTATCTAATAACACATAACCTGGGGACATGGAATAACCCAGTTCCTGCATTTTAGTGAATAAAACAAATTAATTCCCCAGCTCTGCTCTGAGAATGGAATTTGACTTTTGAAATACAATGACTGCACTGCTGAGTGAAATGATTGACCTGACTACAGGACTTTGGGATCCAGTGATTCTGCCAGAGAATCCTGTGGAATTAACACCTATTTTTGTTACTACCATCTACAGTAACCGCAAACAGCTGCTGGTTGTTGGTGTAGGCTGGGAGTTGTAGTTAAGTAACAAAAGGAGGGCCAGCTTTGAGTCTCCTTCCTTAACCCCCCTCCAGCCTCAAGCTCATTACTTCTGTCTTCAACAGCCTCTCTGATCTGACTTGATGCCTTAGCCTGATCGCTGGAGTTGGGCCCATCTGCTGTGGATAGAGTGGAAGGCGATTAATATGCATGAGAAGGCAATTAGGCTCCTGAAGCAGCCGTCCTGCTAGCCCATGCCTTTTGTTCAGTAAGTCATGGGTCACTGTCCTCACATCAACTCAACAATGAGGCAAGATTTTACGATCTCATTACATTAGGGCTGAGAGATCAATCAAGGTGCTGTCGGTTTGGGGGATACATCTGCGGTAATGATGGAACAATGTGTCCTCATCTTAATGTGTGTGTGAGTCGGCACTGCTGGGGGTGCACTGGGGTGATGGACAAGGCCTGGAGATGAGATAATCTTACGCAAGCACTCAAGTCTGCTCTCGCCGTCTTCATCCTTCTTTCTCTCTCCATATATATATATATATATTATATTCAGCATATCCTAGCACAAAAATACTATGGCACAAACATGGCAGAGCTTAGAGAAGATACAAAGCATCTAACTGCCAGTGTGATGCCAGTTGGGGTTGAACAAAAGCTGGGGGGCTTCCCTTCTGAATTGAGCGCTGCTGCTGTTGCATCTTTTGAAGCAGGGCCACCTCTGGACCAGGCAGTAGCTCCAGGGTTCCCTCAGCGCCCTGCATCAATCACTGCAGTTCAGTTGTGCCGAAAGTATAGGGTTTACACATCACTTGCATACAGAATGCCAGGGCAGATTTGAAAAATATTCTGTACAACTGCACCTGATTTTCAATGAAATATACACGCAGTTACAGTGTGTCAATTCTGGGGGGGGTGCTGCATTGTGGGGAAAAAAACATAGTAATTGCACTAAAAATTGCACCTTACTCACTGGTCTTGCAGATGTACATGTGCCCTCTGGTCTCTAATTAGTCTATTATCTCCATGGCGGCAACTGTCCTAGTCCATGGATAAGAGTAAATACTGGTAGCCTGGTGCAGGACCACTATCAGGTGGGCACAGGGGTGACTGTTGGCCTGGGCCAGGGCGATTTCGGGTTCTAAGGGGGGCCAGGGTGTGCTGCAAAAGAAGCTATGGAAAAGAACATTGAAAAAACACTCAAGAAAAGAACAAAGAAGACCGCTCTGGAAAAGAACGAAGAAGACCACTCCAGAGAAGAACGAAGAAGCTGTGACGGAAAAGAATGAAGAAGCCGTGACAGAAAAGAACAAAGAAACCGACGGTGGAACTACAAGGAGGGCAGGGGGTGCGATTGGGCCATGGCCGCACCCCCTCAGGCCCCCCTGCAGCTCGCTCACTGCTTGAAGCCACAGAGAAAATCGTGTATGGAGGGGGGTGGGGCTGTATGTCCCGAACCAGGGCCTGCCCCCCTCTAGCTTCGTTACTGGAAAACGTGATGGAAAAGAACAAAAAAACCATGATGGACAAGAACAAAGAAGACCGCTCCGGAAAAGAGAGAAGAAGCCATGACGGAAAAGAACGAAGAAGCCACGATGTAAAAGAATTGTGAAGACCGTTTCGGAGAAGAACAAAGAATCAGTGACAGAAAAGAACGAAGAAGCCGTGGCAGAAAAGAATGAAGAAGCCGTTACAGAAAAGAATGACGAAGCCTTGATGGAAAAGAACAAAGAAGACCGCTCCAGAGAAGAACGAAGAAGCTTGCTCCGAAGAAGAATAAATAAGCCATGATGAAAAAGAATGACGAAGCCATGATGGAAAAGAATGAAGAAACCGCGATGGAAAAGAACAAATAAGCCGTTACAGAAAAGAACAAAGAAGCCGTGACAAAAAAGAACGAACATGCCGCGATGGAAAAGAACAAAAAACTCCACTCATGATGGAAAAGAATGAAGAAGCCATGACAGAAAAGAAAGAAAAAGACCGCTCCAGAGAAGAACAAAGAAGCCTAGATGGAAAAGAACGAAGCTGTGATGGAAAAGAAAGATGAAACCACAATGGAAATGAACGAAGAAGTCATGACAGAAAAGAATGAAGAAGCCATGACAGAAAAGAATGAAGAAGCTGTAATGGAAAAAAATGAAGAAGCCACGATGGAAAAGAACGAAGAAGGCCGCTCCGGAGAAGAATGAATAAGCCGTGACAGAAAAGAACATAGAAGCCGCGATGGAAAAGCAGGAAGAAGACCGCTCTATAGAAGAACGAAGAAGCCACAATGGAAAAGAATGAAGAAGACCGCTCTGGAGAAGAACAAAGAAGCCGTGATGGAAAAGAACGAAGAAGCCGTGGCGAAAAAGAATGAAGAAGCCATAACAGAAAAGAATGAAGAAGCCATAACAGAAAAGAACAAAGAAGACCACTCCAGAGAGGAATGAAAAAGCCCGCTCCGGAGAAGAATGAAGAAGCCATGACGAAAAAGAATAAAGAAGCCGCGATGGAAAAGAATGAAGAAACCTTGATGGAAAAGAATGAAGAAACCGCAATGGAAAAGAAAAAAGAAGTCGTTACAGAAAAGAACAAAGAAGCCGTGACCGAAAAGAATGAAGAAGTCATGATGGAAAAGAAAAAAGAGACCACTCATGATGGAAAAGAACGAAGAAGCCACGACAGAAAAGAAATTAGAAGACCGCTCCAGAGAAGAACAAATAAGCTGTGACAGAAAAGAACGAAGCTGCAATGGAAAAGAAAGAAGAAGCCGCAATGGAAAGGAACAAAGAAGTTTAGCTTAGCTAATGTAGAAGAACAAAGAAGCTGTTATGGAAAAGAACAAAGAAGGCCCAACAGAAAAGAACGAAGAAGACTGCTCCAAAGAAGAACGAAGAAATCATGACAGAGAAGAATGAAGAAGCAGTGACAGAAAAGAACGAAGAAGCCATGTACCACTTGCCAAGTAGGATGAAGGCAACTTGCTGAAATTTTAAAGTTAGTTCCACTGAACACCAATGTTCTGGCCATCAGTGGGGTGTTTGGGCTCTAGGCAGGGTGGAGCCCGGGTGGGGCCCAGAAATTTTTGTCATATATGCCCCCTTGATTTCTGATGGCAGCCCTGGCCTTGTGTGTACTCACTTGATAAAGAAAGGGGCTTACGACCCTTTCTTGAAACTATCCATTATATCTGCCAGTATCACTACTTCAGAGATAGAATTACTCACAGTTCACCGTCATTCAGTTTTAAGAGGAAATTATGTATGCCCTGGGGTCCCCACGCAGATGCCCTCATATAAACAACCAGCCCTGGTCCAAATATGAAGACTTGTGAGAAACCCATGTATAAATCTGAAACCATTTTCTCCCAGAAATTACAAAAAATGTAGAACATTGTGTAAAAAAAATGTAGCTGCATAAAAATGTAACAGCTCTGTCACCTGCGTCTCAGTCAATCTGGCAAGTTAAGGGGGAGTGTAATGTGGGCGGGTGTCTTATAAATAACACAAATAAAGAGACCAAATAAATGTAGCAGCCCTAGTTAATCAAAAGTTGAGGTGGACTGTGTGTCCTGTGTCCTTCCTCCTTTTATTTACTATAAGGGGGTTATTTATCAAAGGTCGAATTTTAGAGTAATGTGAATTTTTTTAAACTGTAATAAATTCAATTTTATTCACAATTTTAATGGCAAGTTATTTATGAAAAACTTCTAAAATTTGATTGGATTTTCATCTGGAAAAAAATTCGACTTTTGTGCGTCCAATTTTTTTGACGTGCAACATTTTTTTCTCTCTCATTGGAGTCTATGGGCAACTTGGCAAAAATGTGGCTCATCACTACTATCAACATCTTCAAATAGTTCAATTGAACTCGGCAGGTTTTAGGTGGAGAATAGTCTAGTTAGAACTGTTTCCAGGGTCAAGATGTGATAAATCTCACATTGTAATTCAAATTCGAGTTCCTTCACTTCAGTTTCAATAATAATTAGATTTAAGGTTTGTGGGTTATTAGCCTTCAGCACCCGATCCTGGTGGTGGGCCTGCCATTTAAGGCTTCCAGGCACACTGATTTTCTGTTGGGGTTCTCTCCCTTAGCCTTTGGAATTCCACTTCCACCGCAAGGCAGCGGTGCTAGTTTTTGGTCGACCCTGGTTACACCAGTACTTCCTTGATCCGCCACCCACGGAGGCTTCTGATGGGAGACCAGCAACTCCGCACATTCTTTGCTTTTCTTCACTTTGCTTTAGCCATTGTGTTCTGGGTTCCTGTCAGGACTTCATGGCTACCGTAGCAGCTCGGGCACACAAGGTTCCCACCATACTTCACCCCAACAGGCAATCAAGCTTACGACACCTGGTATTCCCAGGCCGTCTCCCATCCAGGTACTAACCAGGCCCCGCCCCAGATAGCTTCTGAGATCAGACGAGATCGGCGCTTTCAGGGTGTTGTGGCCGTAGCTAATTTCGAGTTGGCTGTTTTAAATTCAAATTTGTGAGTTTTAAGCCAAAAAAAAAAATTGGTAATTGGAATTTACTTTTTCAAACCTTACTAAATCTGTCCCTAAATGTCTGGTAATATGTGGCAGGGGGTCAGTCTTGGATTCATTTACTTATTTCTCTTCTTTAATGAGAAAAGGAGTCGCCATGCTACTTTCTTTGCTGAGGGTAAAAATGAAATATCCACAGGCTTCAATAAAACAGTGCCCCCCTGTGGCTGAATTAATCCCCCATACATTCCATTATGTATTTGTTGCTTTCCTCCCACACTCAGAAAAAAAAACCTACTTGTATCTTAAAGAGTAATAGCTAAAAATGAAAGGATTTGCTAATAAGAGACTCAAATATAGTGACAGGTATGGGACTTGTTATCCAGAATGTTCAGGACCTGCGGTTTTGCCTGACAACGTATCTTTCCATAATTTGGATCTTCATACCTTAAGTCTACTAGAAAATAGGGATGCACCAAATCCGGGATGCCTGACAGAACCGAATCCTAATTTGCATATGCAAATTGTGGGGAGGTCGGGATTTCACGCAACTTTTTGTTATAAAAAAAGGAAGCAAACCAATTTTTTTCCACTTTTTCCTTTCCCGCCCCTAATTTGCATATCCAAGCAAATTTGGAGAAACCGCACACCTCACAAACCCCAGGAGAGTTTCCTGGTGCTCAGTGGTGGGGGAATCTGCAACCGCCCAGCCAGGGTACGTAGAAGGATTACCGGCACACAGGAGTTTAGTTAAGCAGGGCAAGCCCTTGCAATTTTATTAAATGCAGTGCACTGCATTTAATAAAATTGCAAGGGCTTGCCCTGCTTAACTAAACTCCTGTGTGCCGGTGATCCTTCTACGTACCCTAATTTGCATATGCAAATTAGGATTCGGTTCGGTATTCAGCCGAATCTTCCAAGATGGATTCCGGGATTCGGCCAAATCCAAAATAGTGGATTCGGTGCATCCCTACTAGAAAATCATATAAACATGAAATAAACCCAATAGGTTGGTTTTGCTTCCAATAAGGATTAATTATATCTTAGTTGGGATCAAGTACAAGCTACTGTTTTACAAATTTTGGTTATTTGGATAAAATGGAGCCTATGGGAGACAACCTTTCAGTAATTCTGAACTTTCTGGATAACGGGTTTCCGGATAACAGATCCTACACTTGTATTAATTAGCTGCTGTATTGCCATGGGGGCAGCTATTAGCAAATTACTGATTAGCTAGGATACAATGGAATTAGACTTAAAAAAACAAATTATAAATGAAAACCGCTGTTTTATAAAATAGGACAATTGCCAAGAAACTAGGGATACAACAAATCCATTATTTGGGATTCGGCCAAATCCCCGAAAATTCTTCATGAAAGATTCGGCCGAATACCGAACTGAATCCAAATCCTAATTTACGTATGCAAATGAGAGGCTGGGAAAGTAAAGGTGGAAAAAGACTGTTTTACTTCCTTGTTTTGCAACGAAAAGTCACGTGATTTCCCTCTCCGCACCTAATTTACATAAGCAAATTAGGATTCTTTCTACTACACACAAGGATTGGCCGAATCCGAATCTTCCTGGAAAAGGCCAAATCCTGTCTGAATCCTGAAACCGAATCCTGGATTTGGTGCATACCCACAAGAAACGTATAACTTGTAGGCAAAAAAAAAATCCTTTCTTTTAATGGTTACTGGTCCTTTAAATGGCAGGGACCCCTTGCATAAAACACACAGGGAATGCTGGGAGTTGTAGTTGCATTCCTGGCATGGTCTGGAACACCATTTATACTCCAGTGGGAGGAACGTGTCCTACATATATTATGGATGCACCAAATCCACTATTTTGGATTTGGCTGAACCCCCGAAACCTTCGCGAAAGATTCGGCCGAATACCGAACCGAATCTGAATCCGGAAGGGGACAATATTTTTAACTTCCTTGTTTTGTGACAAAAAGTCACGCAATTTCCCTCCCTGCCCCTAATTTGCATATGCAAATTCGAATTTGGATTTGGTTCGGCCGGGCAGAAGGATTCAGCAGAAAAAAGGCTGCTGAAAAAGGCCAAATCCTGGCCCAATTCGAGAACCGAATCCTGGATTCGCTGCAACCCTAACATAGATATTTATATATATATATATATATTATATATATATATATATATATATATATATATATATATATATATATATATATATATATATAATCCTCATCTCTACTGGCGCCCGATTTCCTGCAAACGCTCAGAAAATACCAGTGAAAATATATTTAATGGAGCTCAGATTTAAAAAGTGATCAGTGTGATGGTGGGGATCAGTGTAAAAGGTGCATTTATGTGAATATAGAGCAGGGGATGTGAGTAAATGAAGGGCAGGGGGTTTATATACAATGGGCACGACTGACATTGATCCAGTCCTAAGGCATTTCTAGTTTAACCTGTCGGATGCCACACAAGCCTTCGCAATACATTTAAAAAAAAAAAATCATGATTGTTCAGAAAATTTTAATAAAATTAAAAAAAAAAATTACAAAACAATTCCCATGACTCAATATAGATTTTTTTTTTTTGGATAAACAGGAAGCTAATTGTGGCCAGATTTGCCATTCATCTGCCCCTTCTCAACAGCTTCAGTTCATTCTATCGCATTTAAACAGGTGAATCCAAATGGTTTATGACTCAAGGGCCAGAAACCTCCGCTGCTGCCAGTCGCCTACTTGAGAGTCATCACCATCGATTTCACAGCAGACAAATGGTTAAACCTCCCCAAGGTGCACATTTACTAAAGGGGGAAGTGACTAACGCTGGCGATAATTTGCCAGCGTGACGTCATTTCATTGCTTCGCCGATTTACTAACAGGCGCAGGCGTCACTTCGCTAGCGAAGGAGATAGACGCTTCTCACTCTATCGCCAGGCGAATTAGCCTGAGCGAAGACCTTTACACACCAAAATCCTGGAAAGCGCACTCTTCGGATCACTCAAGGAATTGCTTGATCATCAAATCATTGGTAAAAAACTTGATTTTATTAAATATTCAACATTTTAACAAACTGTATAACCCTGCGCCATGAGGTCTGACGCGTTTCGTGTCACTGCACTTCATCAGAGACCATGAGCGAAGACCTTTAACAAAGTTGCGCTAGGCATAATTGAACGCTAGCGCATCTTCGCTTTGATTGCCGACGTAATGCTAGCGAAAATTCACCAGCGTTCGGGCGCCCTGAACGCCGATTAGCATTGTCTGAGCGAATTTTCGCCTGGTGAAGTGTAGCAATGTGAGCGAAGACGTCGCTGGCGAATTTTCGCAGGTTAGGGTATTTGCCCCAAAGAATCATATTGTGCAGCGCTGTGCAACAGAAGGGGTATCCATCACACACACACAATACAAAAGGTAAAGCTGTTCAATAACCTCAAAAGCGCTGGCCCTTTAAGTGAGCCTAAGGCCAGAGGCTTCCTGCATCCATTAAAACCTGAAACACCACTTTTAATATTTTGCTCAGCTGTGAAACTGATTTCATTGTATAAATCAGATTTATTTTTATATTTATTTATTTTTAAATGATTCGGCTCCGTCTTCGGTGCTGAATTTAAAATGCAACATGGTTGCTACGAATCGTTTTTTTTTTTTCCCTAGCAACTTGTGAGACATGAAAATTATTTTTATTTTTGCAATTGTCTCGTCCATAATAAAAGTTGATTTTAACGGGAACCTGGAGAGGCAAGAAAGCAACCGTCACGTATAAATCGATGCCCGTCTCATTATCTCCGGGGGCTAAAAATGGAAAAACTGGAATAAGCAGAAAAACACATTAAAAACATTCAAGCAATCGGCATTGGGATTACATTTTATAGGGGTAAAAGATTTCCAATGAAATAAAACCAATGGCAATGGGTGCAATGTTCCCCTATAGCAACCAATCAGCAGTGACCTTTATTTGGCCGACCGCAGTTAGAATAAAGAAAGCAGCTACAGGTGTGGGACTTGTTATATAGAATGCTCGGGACCTTGGGTTTTCTGGACAACAGATCTTTCTGTAATTTGGATCTTCGTACCTTAAGTCTACTAGAAAATCATTAAAACATTAAATAAACCAAATAGGCTGATTTTGTTTCCAATAAGGATTAATTATATCTCAGTTTGGATCAAGTATAAGCTACTGATTTATTATTATAGGTATGGGACCTGTTATCCAGAATGCTTTGGACCTGAGGTTTTCTGGATAAGGGATCTTTCTGTAATTTGGATCTTCGTACCTTAAGTCTACTAGAAAATCATATAAACATGAAATAAACCCAATAGGCTGGTTTTGCTTCCAATAAGGATTAATGATATATTAGTTGGGATCAAGTACAAGCGACTGTTTTATTATTACACAGAAAAAGGAAATCATTTTTCAAATTCAGGATTATTTGGATAAAATTAAGTCTATGGGAGACAGGTATTTTGTAATTCTGAGCTTTCTGGAGAACAGGTTTCCGGATAACGGATCCTATAGCTGTATCTGATTGGTTGCCTATTGCATTATCCAATGACGGTTGCCTCTTTTAATCAGGTATGCACCGAATCCACTATTTTGGATTCGGCCGAACCCCCGAATTCCTCTCGAAAGATTCGGCCGAATACCGAACCAAATCCTAATTTGCATATGTAAATTAGGGGTGGGAAAGGGAAAACATTTTTTACTTCCATGTTTTGTGACAAAAAGTCACAAGATTTCCCTCCCCTCCCCTAATTTGCATATGCAAATTAGGATTCGGATTATGTTCAGACGGGCAGAAGGATTCGGCCAAATCTGAATCCTGCTAAAACAGGCCGAATCCTGGATTCGGTGCATCCCTACTTTTAATGCACTGATTTTGCCTCAAATTTTAAACTTAGGGGGAAACATGATTTGATTTGTTAGACCCAGTTGATATGATATAGGAGTTGCCATAGGGGTAGCAGCTGCCGACGTCACAATGGATGGTCCTTCTCCTGCAAGAATCTGATCGCCAATATGGAATTCGTTTTTGATGCAGGATTCTCCCATTTGTTTGGCTGCTTTATTGACCGGAGGGTATAACTCATGTGAGAAGTGTGTGTCGGATGAATGTGCACACGCCCAGATAATGACATTCTCCATATATTTTTTCTGCCAGATATAGGCGCTGAATTATTAAATGCGCCCAGTCTATGAAACTGTGCCCTTGTTTTCCAGGTCAGAGGTTCTCCATGCTGAGCTTGCACTTCATCCCTGTGCATGCCCCGTGCCCAGGCACATATAGATTAACCCCTGGGTAAGTCCAACTGCCTTTTAACCCTTCACGCTCCAAATGTAAATTCAATTCTTATATATATTCGGAGCAAATATTACACCAATTACTTGAAAGCCAGGAGAAGAAAAAAAAATCCTTTTATTTAAAACAAAATTCCTTTATGGCTTAGTGGATTTTCCATGTCTAATACATTCAACGTGTTAAAGCTGTACCGCAAATTTCTCTCTCTCTCTTTATATATATATGCCTCCTTGGGAAATATTAAACATAATTAGTAGAATAATTTATATAAAATATTGGCAAAATGTCTAATGGAAAAAGCCTTATGGTTAAGGATTTATTTATTTAAAAAAAAAAAAAAAAAAAAAAATATATATATATATATATATATATATATATATATATATATATATATATACACACACTATTGTTGGGTTAACCAAGACAAGCAGCCATTATTATCCTTAGCTGTTATATATATATATATATATATGTGTGTGTGTGTTTGTGTGTGTCTTATATTGTATATACAGGTATGTGACCTGTTATCCAAAAAGCTTGGGACCTGGGGTATTCCAGATAACAGATCTTTCTGTATTTTGGATCTTCATACCTTAATTCTACCAAAATAAGATTTAAACACGTATTGAACCCAGTGAAATTACACAGAAAATAGAAATCATTTTTAACAATTTGGATTATTTGGATAAAATGGAGTCTATGGGAGACGGCCTTTTTGTAATTCTGGTTAACGGGTTTTCGGATAATGGGTCGATCCCACACCTGTATATTATATATACTGTATAAATGTGTGTATTATATTGTATATATGACTATGAAGATTTTCATTCATCCAGGTCATGGTATATGTAATATAAATAATTATAAAACAACTGGACTTGCTGAGTAAGTATATTGTATATACAATATTATATACAGTATATACACACACACACACACATACATATATATATATACAGTATATGTATATATACAATATGTTATATTTCCACATTCCAGTGTTAATTAGAAGGTGCAAGTTACGGAATAAATTTATGTGTATTTAAAATATACAGGTATATCCAGAACGCTCAGGACCTGGGGTTTTCCAGATAATGGATCTTTCTAAAATTTGGATCTTCACACCTTAAGTCTATTAGAAAATCATATAATCATTAAATAAACCCAATAGACTGGTTTTGCTTCCAATAAGGATTAATTATATCTTAGTTGGGATCAAGTACAAGCTACTGTTTTATTATTACACAGAAAATGGTAATCTGTTAAATTTGGATTATTTTGAAAAAATGAAGTCTATGGGAGACAGCCATTCCGAAGCTTTCTGGATAACGGGTTTCCGGATAACTGATCCCATACCTTTATATATTTACAGCCTATGGAATGAATAAACTACTCAACACGTTATTCGATTTTTCTCCCTTGAAATAGAAATGATAGATAAGAATTCATAGCCAGTCGAGTACGTAAACGGTTAATGAAGAAGGTGTATGGGTTTTTATTTCTTGACAGTTATGAATAATTTAGATTTCATTTAATAATACATTGTATTTTCTCTTTGGTTAAAAAAAAACTAGTTTTAAAAAAAATTAAATATACAAGTCACCCATAGATTTTCTAGAGAAAGATGCAGAATGGCAAGTGTTTAGGACAGCGGCTATTTTTCGATGTTTTTTTGATTAATTCAGAAAAAAAGATATCGTTTTACGAAAGATTTGCTTCTCTCTCTTGTTTTTTTTTTTATTTTGGATATGAATGAAGGAGATAATGTGATAAAAAAAATCATCAATTGGCTTTATTTTTGTTGTAAAGTAGAGGAGGCCAAAAACGTCCAAGTCCAAACCAGGGCTAAAACACAAATTGCCCTTCTTTGCGGCTTTTGGTTTTATTTCGTGTCCTTGAGATAAGGCTAATAGCCATATTTAAAGCTCCTCGCAGGATATAAGAAACCATTAAATAATCTTCTTTGGGCCTTGCGGATTATCCTTATGTTGTAGCCTAAATTGCACTAAGCTGAGTGACTATAGAGAAGCCATATGTTACACTGATTTGCCTTTACCCACATCTGCCGGGGAATTCCTAAAGACATTTTTTCAAGCATGCAGAATAATTCAAACAAGGAGATAGAATTAAAATAAATAAATAAAAAAAATAACAATATAAACAAAAACTACTGAGCATTTTAAATTTTTAGAAAATCCCAAAATTGGCATTTTATTATAATTAATATATTAAAAAAAAAAATCTGAATTTTCCGTATGTATAACTCTGTATTTATGTACAAGTGCAGTTTTTGCCTTTCTGAAATATTGTGCTAGTTGAGAGTTTTGTTTTGATCGCCGTGCGGTTTCTAAACGGTTGCATTGCGCAGATGTCCGATTTTTAATAGTTGCTTGAGGCTGAGCTGGAGGAATTTGATATTGGTGGTCATTGATCTCCTACATCCCGGTTCTATCATTGGCCTTTTCTGGTCTCCAAGGCCTTGACAGTGTCAAAGGGGAATAATTCATTGTCATGTTTGAGCTGCTACACTTTTTTGAGGCTCATTTCATCTTCAAAAAGTCACAGTTGTACCTGAAAATGGATGACAATGGTTTTCTCTAGAGGAACCGTTCTCCCAACATTCAGCATTCAACCATGGCCTTTGCCATATACTACAGTATTTAGAATATACACCAAGCTATTGCTGAAGTGTAGCCTTAACATCACCTCCAGGGGATCTTTGGAGCTGTAGATTGTGGATTTAATCTCCATGAAAGACCCTCATTTTTTGCCCTTGAGTTTTAGATAGCAGCCTTTAAGGAAAGCTAGGGTCCCCCCTTATCTCTAATTCCAGTCCTGTGAAATTGCTTATTAAAAATAATACAATCCAAGAATTTTCTGTAGAAATGAAATACAAACAAACACAATTTCACCAAATTTCTTTTTAGCAAGATAAAATAATTAGGCAGGGTTTGTGCCCGCGTAGGGCAGCAGATCAGCCATATGCCTATGAGTAAGTGCCCATTTAGGCACGAAATGCGTTAGGCTTCTTGTATGTTCTAATAAAGTCTTTTTATTTTATGAAAACCTGAGCTACCGATTTACTAGCAAATGGACCTCACTCCACTTTGAATTTGAAGCCATATTTTGTTTCCTAAGTATTTTCATCCGCAGAGGCAGCTACTAGGCATTGTCATAGACACAAGCAAGACATAAGTCTGTTTTTTTCCTGCAATGAAGGATTTTATTAAAGGGCTAGCGACGCAGCCGGTCAGACTCCAGTAGGCCTATGGAATAGCATCAAGGGAACCTCATATGAAATACAGTAGCAAAGAGACACATCCTGTGCAAGCCTTATTAGACATTATCTTTCCATTACTTGCAGTAAGTCTGTCCTTGGGGAAGGCCAACACACTCACATTTCTTTTTCTTTTTACTTTTAAATTAAATTAACCTTACAAGAACCCAGCATGCACTTTAGCTCTCACGTCCACAGGCCCCTAAGGCAATTTGAGGTTCGAGGGTCAACAACAACAACAAAAAAAAAAAGCAGAAATCACATTATCATGTTATTTCTCCTAAAAGCATTGTATCATGGCTGTGCTTACACCTAAACACAGGATCACTGTCAAAAAAAGATAAAGACCTCTCAATATTCACGGTGAGACCATATGGGTGTCTATGATGGAGGGGGGGGGGGAGATTCTTTTATGGAATGAAACAGAACAGCTACTAATACTCAGCCTTAAATGGATGACACACAAGATATAAATATATATATATCCACTGAGTTCCAAAGAGCAACATACAAATACAAAATGAGTACAAAGAAGAAAAAAAAACACCAAAATAGGAACAAAAATTAGGAATAAAAAGAATTAAAAAAAAAACAAATCTAAGAGAATCAATATAAAATGTATGGCACCCACCCACCACCACCAAAACCCCCTTGACCCAACGACACCAGGGTCTCTGCATATCCACTGAGCCATTGGATTCCAGTCCAAAAATATATCCTCACTGGCTGCTTCTCAGCCCCTCTCTTGGCATTCACCGCGTGCCTTAATTGTATGGACATTTAAATCAAGGTCCGCTGTGAACACGGAGAGAAGGGGCCTCTAATGTCAAGAGTGCCGGCAGGAAAAACAAACAGGAGGACGAGAGGGGAGAAGCCCCCGTGGTACCATGTCCTATGCCTAAACCTTGGGCTGAGCAGTGACATTGTTTCAAGCAATTCCATTCAAGCCTCCTCCTTTGTTCTGTATTCAGAAAAACCCCCATTATCTCTCTTTTTTTTCCTCCTACTTTTTCCTTTCTTTTTTTCCCCACCTCCTCCTCTTTAACTCCCAACCGCAGCATCATCCTGGCAGCTTCCTTGCAGCAGATGAAGAAGAAGAAGAAAATCTGCAACAATGACAGACGTATTGCAGGGGGAAGACTCTGCTGACATCCACGGGCGAGCAAAAAGCTGAGGAAGGAGCGTTAGAAGAAAATAAAAGAAAAAAAGGGGGGGTGGAGAGAGGAGGAAGAAAAGGGGGGAGAGAAAAAAAATAGGGGGGTCTGTTGACTTTACCTCTTGTGCAAAGGCTCGGCACACACATTCTGTTTTGTAGCATAAATGATCTGCTGCATGAAAAGGGCCTGCAGGTTTCTAATGAAGCATCCTAGCTCTGCCTCTGCAGTCAGTTCTTTTACTGAGGTCTCAAGTGGTGTAAAAAAAAAAAACAGCAAAAGGGGTCCATCTGGCTTCTCATCAGCTTTGTCAAGTCTTGCATACGCTAAAATGCTAATGACCTAGATAGCTCATGTAAAATGCAGCAGCAGGGAGAGAGAGGGGGGATCATGGAAGGGAGGGCGTAGAGAGGAGGCAGAGATTGTTTAGATGCAGTACATAGACCCCCTTCCAAATCCCTTTACTAATCAATCTGGCTCTCCCTGGCTACATTACGCATTATGCTCCTACGCCAAAAGCCACACTATGATTATGGATATCTATATATGTATATTTATTTATTTGCACATGTGTATATATATATATAAGTATATGTCTAATCCTGCAGCGAGCATGCAGTCCTATACAAATATATACACACAAATGTCTGTATTGTACCTATAGCTCTCTATATAAATATATAATACATACTAGGAAGAAAAAAGACGGAGGACCTATAGAAATATGGACCTATTATTCCATATCCAAAAAGTTCTCAAGTGTCTTATTCCCCCTTTTTGGACCGATGTGCCTTTTCTCTTTTATGATGGCAACTAAGCTTGTTGATGGTAAAACAACCCTATTGTGTTTTGTTTTGTGATTAAATACATATTTAAACCGTTGGAATCCACAGTAAGAAATGAGTCATTATGCAGAAAACTCTTTATCCAGCCAATAGATCCTATAGCTGTATGTGCTTTTGGTCTAGAAGGCAGAAAAGGGCTACTGTGGCTATATATATATATATGTATGTATGTGTATATATATATATATGTATGTATGTGTATATATATATATATATATATATATATATATATATATATATATATATATATATATATATATATATATATATATATATATATAGGCAGGTAGTTATCTAGCTAGTTGTTTAATAGAGAATGTGAATAATCTTCTGTAATAGTTCTTGTCTAATTAAGCTATAAGAAATTCTTCTTCCTATCTGGTTGATGCAGAAGACCAAAAAATGGTGTTGACTACACAGTGTCCATCCACCTTAGCTAGCACAATGCGGAAAGCAATATATATCTATTTATATATTTAACAAATAGGGTCAAGGTACAACCAGAAACAAGGCTCCCAGTTGAATGGAGTCTAAAGATAACCTTGCCAAGGTACTGCTGGAGTAATGTAGGATAGGTATGGGCTTGGAAGACCCTTTTTCTTGCTACGATGGATACGTTGAAGACTGAACTCAACAGCAAAATTCCAATCACCTAACATACGCTCTATAAAAGTGCACACAGGATTGAAAATCAGGTTCCCTTGCTTAGATCTAAATGTTAAACATGGTCTGTGCTCTGCAGACCTTCATAATATCCCCCTACATAGAGTAAAAGTCTATCATCAAGAAAATTCAAGTGAGAAGTTACCTCTTTCCTTACCCTTGTTGTCCAACCATTCCTCTTGAAACGTCTTTCCAATCGGATTCCTTTTGTCTGTCCTGTAGGAAAGGAGACATATGTTTGTTGTTGTTGTGTCTTCATAGCACCAGCAATGATCAAACCTCAAGGACACCGTTGGAGTATTTATGCAAGAGAAAGATTACTGGAGCTTCATGGTGGCGGCGATGGTCTTAAAGCTCTTCGTCTCTCAGACTTCCTAAGCCTTATGTGGTTTGGAAATGCAGACACCAGCGAAACTGACTCTCCACCAGTCACCAAGCAGCCAGACCATTCCCCATTCAAACACAAAGGGCTCAACTACATCTATGATTTATTTATCATTGGCTCCCTTTACCTGCTGTCTAACCTGCCACCGCTTTCTAGCAAGGCACGTCACTACTAGACTCTGCTACCAAATACAAATTCCAGCAAATACACAGCAACACAGCAATACTCAACAAAAGGGTCCTAGTTAATAAGAAAATAAGAAAAAGAGGGAAAAAACCCTCTACGAAACCTAAAGAATTGTTTCCCGCATGCATATGAAAAGAAGAATAGGAGAAGAAACAATAGAGCTTCCTCACAAAAGATCTGCAAAGCAAAAGAGGCTGAAATTCTCCTCCGAAGCCTACTGAGAGCTTTGAGTGTCATGCAAAAGTGCCTTTTGCTAGGAGCTGGTCTGCAGAAAGAGACGAAGACCCTTCCAATTTATCATTAGCCTATCCTAATCTTTTCCACTGTCCTCCTTCTGTGATCCACATTTTTTTTTTCCTTGAAAGGATTATTCAGCCAAAAAAAAATCACATCTGCTGACTCCATGCACTGAAAACAAGAGGATTATAATTTTTGTAAATAAAGCGAGACCCTCCACAGCCAGGCAATCGTCACACCTGCCCCCCGTGTACCTCCCCTTCTCTGCTGTGCGGGATGCAATTTGGTTTTATTATGCCATGGGTGTTGTCATCAAAATGATGAAGAAGAAGAGGAAGAAGAGGGAGGGGGAATAATAGAGCATCAATGACCATATTTGAGATGGGAGGGGGTGGCGGCATAAGAGAGGGGACGAATTAAAGAAGAGGTTGGTGGTGAGGGGGGGGGTGGGTGGTTGTTAGGAAACAGGGAAAGGAAGGACTCATTTCTTAATTTTAACCTTGCAGAATGTCACCGGTAACCACACCCACCAGACTCTCAGAAAAGGGTGAGAGCTATTGCCCTGAAATGATCAGGAGGGGGGTGGGGTGCATTGGAAATGGTGGTGGTGTTGGCAGTGGGGGGGAATTATTGAATCAATT
Organism: Xenopus laevis; assembly: GCF_017654675.1. Lineage (NCBI taxonomy): Eukaryota > Metazoa > Chordata > Amphibia > Anura > Pipidae > Xenopus > Xenopus laevis. The sequence goes on along the minus strand of NC_054380.1, from coordinate 138,037,928 downwards.
GCTGTTTATTCTCCCAAAATGAAATATTGTTCCTACTGCAGGCTCTCCTAATCGTTTCTGTGCAGCACTCGCAGGGTTAAGAGCTAACGTCGCATTGCAGCTTACGCCTCCCCTCCCGAAAGAGGTTAAAAAACGAAACACGATCATCTTGTCCATTGGTTTCCTCCGCGCATAAACATTTATTTCAACCTCCGATAGTATTTGCAACTTCATGGCAAAACCCCCACCCCATCTCCACTCCATAAAAAAAATAAATATTCATATATATGCATTGATGAAAATAAAAACATCATGAAAATGCCTCTTCAGCTTAAACCGTTTTCAGTGATGTCACAATTGTTGCAGATTCTTAGCAGATTTGGTACGCTGGTTGTATGATTCGGCAGTCGTAGCCCTTTATACAGATTTTTATGAGACCTCTGATGATAGAGGGAATTTGACATTTGCTATGCACCTTAATTCAGACCAACACCACATTGTTTCTTAGCATTTTTTGTATGTTGAGGTTCCACGACTGTGTGCTTTCTGTCATTGATCCCATTGCAGTGGTTGTGTTATCACTAAGAGACTTTTGTCTGTGGCGGAGACTTCATCAACAGAAGAACAATGGAAAATCTATTGAGTCTTTCTGACTGTGTCTACTACATGGACACGCTTACACTTGTTTCTGTCCATGGCCATAGTTGTGGTGAGGCCCATGGCAAAACAGAATTTGAAGGGACCTTATTATTTTTATATTGGTCCTTCAGTTGTCGGCGGGTGTTGGGATTTGCATTTCAATAATAGCTCATGTGTTGCAGGTTGGGAAAACCTGGTGCTGCTGTTGCCTTCTAACCTACTGTCTCAATATTGCCCTACTATCACCATCTTTCCCAACTGTCTCCATCTTGTCCTACTCTCTCTATCTTGACCTACTGTCTCCAGCAGTCATCGTCTTGTCCTATTGTTTTTATTGTACCCTACAGTCTCCACCTTGTCCTGCTGTCTTCATCTTGTCCTGCTGTCTCCATATTGTCCTACTGTCTCCATCTTGTCCTACTGTCTCCTTCTTTCCCTACTGTCTTTATCTTGTCCTACTGTCTCCATATTGTCCTACTGTCTCCATATTGTCCTACTGTCTCCATCTTGCCCTACTATCTCCATCTTGTCCTACTGTCTTCTTCTTGCCCTACTGTCTTTATCTTGTCCTACTATCACCATATTGTCCTACTGTCTCCATCTTGTCCTACTGTCCTCGTCTTGCCCTACTGTCTTTATCTTGTCCTACTGTCTCCATATTGCCCTTCTGTCTTCATCTTGTCCTACTGTCTCCATCTTGCCCTACTGTTGTCATCTTGTCCTACTGTCTCCTACTTGGCCTTCTGTTTTAATCTTGTCTTACTGTCTCCATCTTGCCCTACTGTCTCCATCTTGTCCTACTATCATCATCTTGCCCAACAGTCAGCACCAATTCTGGGGCTTCTGCCGCCCCCCTCCTCTACCCCTCGGTGCTTAAAAATTAGCGTCGGAGCAGGTCTAAGGGGGAAGTATCACTAGTGCATTAAGCGCAATAGCGCTCTCTGCACTAGCGGAGCCAAATTTCTGTGTTAAAACCCGAAAAGTTCAGCTCTTAAAGTTACAAGAGGCGGCTTTTTTCTTCCCCTTGTAACTGGCCGCTTGCTGCCATCTGAGGCAAGGGTCTCACCTTGTCCTACAGTTTCCATATAGCTCCACTGTTGCAATTTGCCTATTTTGCCATCTGTCTCCATGACTGTCTTTCCATTGTGTTGCCCATCACCATAAACCTCTGTTGCCATCTTGCCATATTGGTGCATTTGTGCTCTGCTGTGGCCGCCTTATAAAATGCTACATTTTCTATGCCTGCCGTTCCACAGTACCTGCCTACAACTGCTGCTCTGTAGTTGGGGTTTAGAATAACCATCGTCTGGATCCAGGAAGATCGATCTCTGAACATTGACTAGAGTTTGTTGATTTATAGGATGAATAAATACTAGCATTAAATCCAATCATAATATTCAATTGATTTAGACTTTTCCCCATAGAAGATTCTGGGAGTTAAAGTTTATGTAAAATGGCTGGTAGGCCACATTTAACGTTTAACGTCTCTCCTTTAACACTTTGTGTTTTACAGCAAAACGTATATATTGTCCATGGCCTTTAACCCTTTTGGGATTAGGAGCCCTGTGATGCCAATTAATATGAATGTCAGATCCTCTCCTTTCCACTTCTATATTTTATCCCAATAAAAAGACAGACCATTTAAACAGATTTTACGAGCAACACCACCGTTTGTAGCACGTTTGTTAATCAGATGGAAAGCAAGAAAGCTCAGCCTCTGAAATAAACATGACATCAACAATGAAAATATCTTAAAAAAGAGATCCAGAAATGGGACAATCTCAAGCGGACTCCTCACTATGTCCCTCATTAAATCTTACATTTTGCTATGAAATAATGGCTGCACCAAATGCAAGGCTAAGAAATTTCTGTTTCCATGTCATATGCCCTTTAGCACACCAGGGAAATTCACTTGTATAAATAACAAATTAGCCAAGTTAATTGTCATATGATACTGATAATTGTGCTAATGAAATAAAAGCAAATGATTTCAGACGCAGAATGGCAGACAGTACCCACCAGTATTCTTGCAAAGCATATACGTAAAGAACCGAATTGGTTGTATGGATGACAGTTAGTAAATAAATGCCGGACGATGAATTTCCCTTCCAATGCAGCCTTTAAAGACGCACAACAAATAAATGTATTAATTAAAATTCATAGAAAAACGATAGAATGTGAAAATAGCAGCACAAATGTATCCGCAGAGAGGTGCTTGTGTAAATACAACTGCGTTTGTGTTGTATGTTGTACACAACAGTATAAGGCTTAGCAATCATAAGGGTATTTTTGCGAGGCACGGATTTATCTATTAGTATAATTATTTTTTTTAAAAAAAAATAATAATTTATGTATTTTAATATTCATTTTTTTTAATGTTTTCAAAACACATCTATTTTAATTCTATAGGAATGAATATTTTCAAACGTTATGCATAAACTCAAATTTGAATTTTCTTCAAATGTAAGAAAAGTTATGGATTTTGAAAAAAAAAATAATTTTTTTTTTTTATGGGAATCAGATATTCTGTGTGCGATTGTGTGATCACAATACACATATATCATCAACTCAAAAGGCCATCATTTTTAATAAAAAAAAAAAATCTATTTCATTTAAAAACATTTTTTTTTAGACAATGCTGACGTTCCGATATGTTAAAATAGGAAATGATTTAGCGACGATGAAGCTTAAAGTCGATACGGTGCTGGTAGTAATGAGGTGAGACCTATCCTTGTCGTCTTGGAATATAAATTCCTTTCTGCTCGACGACGAGGAGGAATCCGGCGCTTTTTTATGGAAGCGATTCCCGATGCAAAAAAAGCTTTGCCGTTTTGAGCTAATAATAGGAATAACATCTATTGCCTTTGTCTGAAAATCAGGTTTTTTTTTCTGTTCTGTTTGAGAATTATTTTATAAATTGTTAAAAAAAAAACAAAGGAATAAAATGGGATTGACAGTTCAGATGGTGAAAATGTCACAAGTGAGAGCTGCATATTGTGCCACTATCTAGGCTTTTTATGGCCTTCTAATCCACGCAGGCCATTTAAATACCCTTGAGTGATTGTGAGTATTTTTATCCAGTCAATTAGGGAAAAGGTGCTTCTGGAAATAGCTCCAGTGATCCTACGTTTAACCCCTTCCTCCCCGTAACTCCCCCCTCCCACGCATAAGCTTTGCTCGCACAGCCGTAAAGGTTAAGCAAAACTGTCAGATGAAGAAATGCACACTCAGGGAAAATAAGACTCGATTTAAAAAAAAAAAAAAAGGACCCTTCAAGGAGAGCGTTGCATAATGGCAAAGACAGCGAAATAATTTTCCTCTCTATCATCCCGTCTTTATTGTCCAGGAAGCAACGCGCAATGCCTTTCGCTTCCATTTGCCTTTCTACATCTCCATCTGTCATGATTCCTGTGTGTTGCTGTCCTTGTTCACTTGCCACCCCAATTCACTGTGTCTTCTTTGCTATTAGACGCTTTAAAAAAAAAAAAAAAAATTAAAAAATTCTACGGTGGAGGAGACATCGTTGATTTCAGTTCTAAGCAAGTGCCATCGCCCCATGATAATGAAGGGTTAGCGCTTCCTTTATAGAACCTTAAGCCGTGTTACACGCGTCTACAGGTCTTCATGGACAACATGGTCTCAGCACGGAGGAACGTTGGAAAGGAAAACACAAAAATAACACACTTCGTGGAATAGAGAGAATTCGAGGGAGAGATACTGTAGCTACAGGACTGGTTTTTAAAAAAAAGTGCATCGGAGAATTATTGGAAACAGAAATAAGAATTTAATGGGCTGAATAGATGTATTTACATTCTTGTATTATAAACGAATAATTTTTTATAGGTAGGTAGTTCATGGATAAATAAATATCTGTTGTCTGGAAGCCCATTACCCAGAAAGTTCAGAATTACGGGAAGATAATCATCTCCCATAGACTCCATTTTAATCAAATAATTCCATTTTTTTTTACAATGCACTGTTCTTTTTCCGTGTAATAATAAAACAGTAGCTTGTACTTGATCCCAACTAAGATAGTAAAGTATGGAGATCTAAATTACGGAAAGATCCGTATCTGGAAAACCCCAGGTCCCGAGCATTCTGGATAATAGGTCACATACCTGTATATATATATATATATATATATATATATATATATATATATATATATATATATATATATATATATATATATATATATATCTATATATAAATGGATGTTGGATACAGTGGCGTAACTAGATATTACTGGGATAGACAAATAGAATGATCAATAGACCGACACAAAGAAAGACACGTAGATGATGGACAGAAGGCTACACCAGGAGTCGCATTAATGGAGACATTCATAGATGATAAAGAGCTGGACTGATCTATGGCTGATGGATGGACAGATGTGTAGCAAAACAAGCTTTCACTTTCTGATCTTCTCCATGTGCGCCATTTCTCCGTCCCTAACCTCAATAAAGTGGCCCCTCTGGTACTACCACCAATCTGTAGCCTCATACAACGCACGCTAGTGTCCTGCATTAGGTTGGGTACCCATAAATTCCCTGCAAAGTGGTCCCCAATTCCTTGGCCACGCGGACAGTTCTCGGGTAACCCGGCTAGGTACCCAACAAAGGTGCAGGCTTGATCCCTTCATCCCTCCCTTGTGGTTCTTTAAGTTTTTAAATATTTTTGGGAAGATTCAGCATCGGAGTTACGACCATCCAATGTTTTTGTGATGCAAATAACGGGCTTTTTACATTCGTAAGGAAAAGAGGAACTCGTCGCAATAACGCGCGTCCTTTGGCCATTAACACCTCTAATCAACGACAATCTAACGCATCTCACTTGACGCTCGGTCTGTCCTGAAGCTGCAAGCCTACTAATATATAATATATATTAATACAGAGAATGATAGGGGAATAAAACACTCATTTGCTTTCTTATATTCAAACAACCTGCTTGAGTCTGTAGCATCTGCTTGTTTGTGTATGTGTTTTACCTGCGAGTGTGTGTGTAAAGGAACGCAGCTACATGAAAGGGAAAATGGATGAGAACCAAAATGGTGAGAAATGTGGATACTGCTTTGGTTGACCTAGTTAAGGGGAATTAGGGAAAATTCCAAGGAAAGAAAAAGCTGCAGAGGGTGTGTGGGAGGCTCAGCATCTGCTCATATCAAGGGGGCTGCTGATGTTCTCTGGAGAAGCGGCCATGCAAAGGTTAACAGTCACAACGTATGAGACTCAAGATAATGATACGAGGAAACACTTCTGGTAATCGTCCTTCCTTGCTGCTGCCGAGACTGTTCCATTTCATTGCTAGGGGCTCACTCTCACATGGACAGGCTTCTGCCTACACAATAATGCCCTAAATTCTACAACCTCATATAGTCTGCATGGGTATAAGTATTGTCATTTTTTTTTAAAAAAACATCCAAAAAAAGAGAGAGGTCATGCCCAAACAAAGTAGATAGGCCAACACACACATCTACTTTATATTTAGCCAAGGTTGGAGTTTGCATGTAAATTTAGTTGGATTGAATGACCATGCCCACAAAAGAGAATTAAAGCTGCCCATATGTTGCAAGATTAGATCAATCATTCTGGCCAACCATCTGGACATGTATGGCAGGTCAATGGGCCTATAGGATGACAGATGATCAGACATGTTTGCAAATGTCAGCAGCTCAATGCAACATGTTGGCCTGTGCATGGGGCATTGGCGGATGAAGAGTGAGGTGGGCCGCAGTTCTGATCAGTTGGGCTGGTGGCCTGAAAAAACAGAACCATAGAAAGATATCTATATACATGTACGGCCACTTGTATGGTAGCAAGTCAATTGGATAATCGGAAGTGCTGGCCATTGTGTGACCACCTTTATGGACCAGGAAGCTCCTAAGAGCTTATAAGAGGACTATGAGGTCCCTCCTCTAGATATATATGCAATGACAATTATTCTCATGGCCTTGATTATTCCAACAAACGTTTTTAGAACATGGAGTTTTTTTTCTTTTTTGGCACACGTGGCTGGGATTTTGCACCGACTGCTTCTGCTTTGTTTTTTTTGTAGAAATTTGTCATTTATGCTGATCTGAAACTTTTGGGAAAGTCAAATATTTGAATTCATTTTTTTTGTGTTCCCAATTATTTGTGTGCAGTTGTTTCTGTATATCAAAACATAAATAGATGCATGGATGCATAGACAAATTTATAACAACTATAGAGATATTTCTGAAAGCAAATTAACACGTAATTATTATAGAAAAATAATATATAAAAAAAGAGACAGATAGAGACAGAATTTCCACCACAAACGAATTAATCTGTGAAACTGCAGCACGGATAAAAATTGCCGCATGTCAAAGTGATTCGGATGCCCATTTACTTTAATGCGTTTGGACCATATAGTCGCGCGTATAAAAATTGTCGATCGCGTCAAAATTGAAACGTGTCAAAATAATTTTGACGTCCATTGACTTTAATGCGATTTCTCAAATTTTTCGGCACAGATTCTCCCATCACTAATAGAGAGATATATAGATAGAGACAGAGAAGAGAGAAAAATATGATTGATAGAGAGATAGTTATATGATTGATTGATAGATGATAGATGATAGACAGTGGCGTAACTACCGGGGAGCAGGGGGTGCAATTGGGCCAGGGCCCGCACCCCCTCAGGGCCCCCGGCAGCTCGCGCGCCACTGGATTCCGGACGAAAATAGTGTACAGAGGGGGGCCCTGCTGCGAGTCCCGCGCCAGGGCCCGCCCCCCTCTAGTTACGTTACTGATGATAGATGGATCAAGAGAGAGAGAGAAATATGATATATAGATGATAGATAGATAGATAGATAATAGATAGATAGAGAGATAGATGATTGATAGATAAAGCGACCGAGAAATATGATATATAGATGATAGATAGAGAGATAGAGAGAGAGAGAGAGAGAGAGAGAGATAGATAGATAGATAGATAGATAGATAGATAGAGAAAGATATATAGATGATAGATAGATGGATGATAGAGAGAGAGAGAGAGAGAGAGAGAGAGAGAGAGAGAGAGAGAGAGAGACAGGGAGAGATAGATAGATAGATAGATAGATAGATAGATAGATAGATAGATAGATAGATAGATAGATAGAGAAAGATATATTGATGATAGATAGATGGATGATAGAGAGAGAGAGAGAGAGAGAGAGAGAGAGAGAGAGAGAGTAGTAGTAGCCCATTTATTGGTCACCTTTTTAAAAGCAAACATCCTATTGGCTGCTATTAGTTAGTGCCTTTTATTACATATGGGGGATAGTGTTTAATTCCTCACAATGTTGGAGACAGAGGGAATGCAAATTTTATATATATTTTTAAAACGTAACAAACAGTAGTAAATCTACGTACAGTCAATAATTTGTGATAACGCCTGTGGAAAGCCCACGTGTGAATAATACAGAAAAGGCCTAAATGTCCATGTCACATGATATAAGGGACCTGATCTGAAGCCACTGACTCTTTGCTTCTGAGAGCAGAGGATGGAAAGGTAGAAGAGCTCACACTCCTATATCTACTGCAATCAAAACCCCCCATTGTTTTTTACATTCGCAGCCCCTCTTAAGTCTTCCAGCCCCTCCCCCCCCACACGGCATTAACACATTAAGAAGTAACTAACGTAAAAAAAATTTGAAAGGGGGGGGGGAATGTGATTGACCAAAATTCTCCGGGCCCATATGGTCTGGCATCTGTGCCTCCTCCTGGCTGCCCCCCTTTAATGGTCTAATGCACGAAACCCCCCTGAGATTACAAATATGAGCTCAGTATTAAGTCTTAGGTTCCACATGAGTAAAGATCAGCTGAATGTCATCCATTCATCCCAGCCACCCTTTTATTGCCCATCTCCTGTCTGCCTTAATATATATATAAAAAACACTAGTTTAAACACATAAAATAATATTTACTGAATATTTTCTTCACATTAACCAGTACATTTTTATGCAATTATTTAAAAAAATTGTGCCAGTATGTGTTTAGTATATATATATATATATGTGCATGGAAATATAATATATAAATTATTTATATTTATAAATATAATCTAAGAATAAAGTATTTATATATATCAATAAAATACAAAGATATACAGGTATGGGATCCATTATCCGGAAACCCGTTATCCAGAAAGTTCCGAATTACAGAGTCTCCCATAGACCCATTTTTATCCAAATACTAATTATTAAAAAAGGATTTCCTTTCTCTGTGTTATAATAAAACCGTAGCATGTACTTGATCCCAACTAAGATATAATTAATCTTTATTGGAAGCAAAACCAGCCTATTGGATTGATTTAATATTTGTATGTTTTTTTAGTAGGTTTAAGGTATGATCCAAATTACGGAAAGATCCATTATCCGGAAAACCCGAGGTCCCGAGAATTCTGGATAACAGGTCCCATACCTGTATAATTAATCCTTATAGGAAGTTTATTAAATGTTTATATGATTTTTTAGTAGATTTATGGTATGAAGATCCAAATTACAGAAAGGTCTGTTATTTGGGAAACACCAGGTCCTGAGCATTCTGGATAACAGGTCCTATACCTGTAATAGAATATCCATAAAAATATAATACATGAATGAAAATGAAATATAAATAACACATACATATTATAAATAAAGATAAAATATAAATTAAAATTAAAACATTAAAAGATGGAGAATGTATTAAATATATATATAAACACACAAACATGAAATATTTGAATCCCACCAGACTCCAACAATCACTCCACCGTGTCTTGGGGCAAATAGGAATTAAGAGCAATAATGAATTTAAATAGTTGAACTATTGCTGTCCAATATTTTCCTTACATTTATTAAAAAGTATTTTTTTTAATATATTGAAAAATATTTATTACAAAAAATAATATTCACAAGTAAAAGGACTTGTGGAATATGATTATTATTATACATATATATATATTCTACATTTTATTTATATATTAAAAATAGGAAAAATAATATAAAATATAATTAAAATAATTCCATACATGTAGACACAAAGTTTCATTTCATATAATATACAAACATAGATTGATATGTTTGAATTTGTTGTATAAAATACTGTGGGGAGAGAATTTGGGGAGGAGGAATGGGAGAGCTGTGTGTGCAAGTGAATAGGAAGACATATGAGGGAAAGGTGGGATAATGAAAGAAGAATTCCCCCCCCCCCAGGAGCCACTTGAAATGCAAGGGTGGGGGGATCCACACGCTTCTGAAGGTCTTTGTAATGTATGTATAGCGGGGGGGGGGCAGATGATTTGCATAACAAGGGGTTATTCTGGGGTAAGACACACCGGGCTGTGCTTCCATGTATCTGGGTGTATTCACAGGATGTAACTGTACACTGAGACCAGTAATAAAAATTCCCATACAATGTTCTCTCTGGGCTGACGCGTTTCCTACATTACGTTCCCTATATTCCTTCCCAGAAATCACGCTGACTCCATGTTGTTTACAACTATATTATAAATGGAAGGATCAAGGCTGAACATAATTCAAGAAGACAATGCGTACGGATGTTTGCTCTCATGTATTACAGTATATTCTCATACCCACCGAAACGTGTGGCCTTAGCCCAGCATTACATAACAGGCTTTATTGTCAAGCCAACCCTATTATTAATAGTGCAAGGACGATGGGCCAATGTTCCTAAAATACTTCTATTAATGGGCACATTCTTTATTAATGGCAGCGAGGAGCAAAGGACACGTTCAGCCTTTTAAGGTTTCTGTAGCTTTCTTGTTAGGCGCGTGAAACGCGTCATTTCCAAAAGGCTCTGTGTGTGTTAATAATGTATATTATTAACCATAGTTAAGCATTTTATTACTATATATTATTACTATAGGGAAGCATTGATGAGCAGGGGGCCCTAAAATAATTTGTCTGCTGGGCCCTGTAACTTCTTGTGATGCGACTGCAGGGATTTCATACTGAAAACTAGGAAACTGTTACCCAGTATCATACAGTCAAAATTTTACAATCCCTGATTTTAAGTTTTCCCTCATTTCCCTCATTTTTTTTTGTACAATATTATATCTACACAACGTTGGACTGGGGAAAAAGCCGGGTGGGCCCCAGCCCTCATGGGCCTTGCCGGCCCAGAGTGGGACCTTCTCCCCTCCGCTCCTGACCTCCGCCTGGTTGCCTGGCTCTGCCTCTTGCCCTGCTCACTCTGTCTCTTTTTCCTGCCCGCTCCGTTCCACTTGCCACGCCCACAAATGAGTGTGCCATAGGTATGTGCTACCAGGGGGATGGGAGAGGGCAGAGGTGAGTTTGCCCTTGGGGGGTTGTGGGGCCCTGATGTGGCAGCCCCGGTGGGCCCTGACCCCCCCCCCCAGTTTGACCCTGTATCTACATTCCTCCACTCCATTTGACCCCAAGGCCAGACCAAGTTGACCGGGCACCCTAAGCAACCTAGCTGGCCACTTCGCCCCCCCACCCCTGTGTGTGTGTGTGTGAGCAAGTGAATGACGTCACGTCGGGGGGGGCTGCAGTGATGTGGGGGTGAGCAGTAAAGGGGAGGGGAGAGCAGGTAGCTGCCCAGCACCTCCTAGGGTTGCCACCTTTCTGTGGCATTTGATCTCAGGAGGGGGCGGGGTGTTGATGTCACAGGGGTGGGGCAGTGATGCAACAGGGTGGGGCAGTGATGTCATGGAGCAGGGCTATGATCGCTGATCGCCATGTCAATCGAGGGGGATCCTGCCTGGTTTCCTTTTGTTGAAAACTGGACATATTGTGTTGACTTGGGCAGCCCTTCTGAAAACCGGGCTGTCTGGGTCAAAACCAAACAGGTGGCAACCCTAGCGCCTCCTTAGTTCCAACCCGGAGGGTCCCTTATGGTTCTGGGAGTTTACACCAGATCCCTTTATGCTGTACCCTGACACAGGGCCTGGTAAAATATATGTATATACCTCTATTGCTTCATAAAATACTTCAAATATTATGCAAAAACAAACAAAAAAAACATTAACTGAAATGTATATAAATAACTGGACCTATACTAATATACAGTATTATATGGATAATTATAGAAAGTTATACAATGTATGAACATATGCTTTATGCAAATATATGCATTTATATATATTTATATGAATATATAGAAAGGCCATCTCCTATAGACTCCATTATAATCAAATAATCAGTTTTTAATTTTTGAAATAATTTGCTTTTTCTGTGTAATAATAAAACAGTCGCTTGTACTTGATCCCAACTAAGATATAATTAATCCTCATTGGAAACAAAACCAGCCTATTGGGTTTATTTAATGTTTATATGATTTTCTAGTAGACTTAAGGTATGAAGATCCAAATTACGGAAAGATCTGGAAAACTCCAGGTCCAGAGCGTTCTGTATAACAGGATAAAATTCTGCAGAATACAACCTTGTTTTATACTGGATCCTTCAAACAATCATTAATATATTCTGCTGCAAACTAGTATAAATATGAAAATGAATGGCTAATTGATGCCTAATTAATATTAATTGATTCCATTGTAATATTTATATTTTGTAAATGTGATTTAGTAAAATATGAATTAAGGTATTAAAAATAAATAAATAAATATATATATATAGCCTATATATAGTTATGACACGATCAATGGTTGGTGTAATTAATATTGTTTCTTTTATTTCTTCCTTTGTAAAAAATATATAAATGGGCCCAATCATTTTTGCCAAGAAATATGGATAATATTACAAGTATAAATTATTAATGAATAGAGTATTATATAGCTGCAGGATGGGATTTGTTATCCGGAAACCTGTTATGGAGTCCCATAGACTCCATTTTGTCCAAACAATACATATATTTAAAAATAATTATATTTTTTCTGTAATAATAAAACAGTAGCTTGTACTTGATCTCAACTAAGATATAATTAATCCTTGATGGCAGCTGTGCATTCTACTGGTTGCTTTTTTAAAGTTTAGTGTTTTAGCAGGCTTATAACATGGTCCTTCCCAATACAGAAGAAACCCTTATTCAGTAAATCCCAAAGATTTTTGTACAATAAATTCTAAAGAAAGTTGCAAACTTAACTATCATGTCTATGATATGGTTCATGTCCTTTTCTAAGACACAGGATTGGCCAGAATGTCTATGATATGGTTCATGCCCTTTGCTAAGACACAGGATTGGCCAGAATGTCTATGATATGGTTCATGCCTTTTTCTAAGACACAGGATTGGCCAGAATGTCTATGATATGGTTCATGCCCTTTTCTAAGACACATGATTGGCCAGAATGTCTATGATATTGTTCATGCCCTTTTCTAAGACACAGGATTGGCCAGAATGTCTATGATATGGTTCATGCCCTTTTCTAAGACACAGGATTGGCCAGAATGTCTATGATATGGTTCATGCCCTTTTCTAAGACACATGATTGGCCAGAATGTCTATGATATGGTTAATGCCCTTTTCTAAGACACAGGATTGGCCAGAATGTCTATGATATGGTTCGTGTCCTTTTCTAAGACACAGGATTTGCCAGAATGTCTATGATATGGCTCTTACTAGAATGTCTAAGATCCAAAACTGCCCTAACAGTGACTGTCTCTTGTCATCTGATAAAACGTTTAGTAAAAACTGTCTTTGCAATATGTTGGGGCTGTATTGCGCTGTGTCTGAGTACCTGGAATAAACAAAAATCTGGTTCAGAATAAAGCTGGCAAAATTCAACAGCTCCATAATGTGCCCCGGGCTCTTGGTTTTAGTTACTGATCAGTTCTCAATCAATGTAACTTATTGTAAAAAGTATATAACTGCGCCGGTATCATCAAATGCCCCCAATTGATCCAGGGCTACAAGTCTTTTAGGCATAATTATGAAGCTTGAACTGTGTTGAAGAACCAATGCAGTTTGTCAACATTTCCTCCTTCAAACAACTGAATCAGATCTAAAAGTCGGGCTCTGGAATTATTTGGTTATTGTCTCAGACTGTTGCATTTGCAAAGGCCAAAGGTTGACAAGTACAGAAGACTCTACAGAAAAGCAAGTCTGAACAATATCCAGAGCTGAGTTATCGTCATCAATAGAAGTTGAAAGATCTCTGATGCCTTAGAACCAGTCTGCATGTAGCAACCAAGAGTAAAAGGCTCATTTACAAAGGTTATAAGCACAATTATTTGAATTATAATGAGCTTGTACACTGTACTCTACGCCATATTTAATCCAGTGTACTTTAACAAACATGGCTCCATTGGTCTTTGAATTCCTTGGTAATCCTGCCTAATGAAAAGCAAGGCAGAGGCATGGCATATGACATCCAATCCTAAAACTAATATTTAGTACTGTCCAGTATAACTCCTTATGTTGTATGGGACCCAACTGGCACAAGGGGGTTTCTGATGGCAGCCATACTGGACCCAGCAGAGCTTGGGGTCTTTGGAACTCTAGTAGGTTAAATGGAACTTTCTCACTTTAAGTGCACCTGTTACTGCATTTTAGAGAATGATGCCATGGTTACTCTCTAGGATAGCCTGGGATATGACTTTGGTATTCCCCCTTGCTATACCTGACTTTGGTTTACCTCTGGCTATTCCTGACTTCGGTTTACCTCTGGCTATACCTGACTTCGGTTTACCTCTGGCTATACCTGAATTCGTTCTGGCTAACCCCTAATTTGGGATACATCTGGCTATAACTAATTTTAGGATACCTCTGGTTATACCTGACTTTGGGATACCTCTGGCTTTATTTGGCTTTAGGTTTTCTCTGGCTATACCTAATTTTGAGATACCTCTTGTTATACCTGACTTTGGGATACCTCTGCCTATACCTACCTATGGGACATCTCTGAATATTCCTGATTTTAGGACACCTCTGGTTATACCTGTAGAAAGCTTTTTGTGATATTGGGTTTCAGATATCTCAGTGCACCAAAACAGATCACATACAGTAGCATGGGGGGATGAGTGACATGGAAAGTGGGCAGCCACACGGTGCAGGAATTTCAGCTTGCTGTTATTGGGGAAGCTTTAACTCACCTGTAGCTGGAAATATTGGAACTAACCTGCTATTTCAGGAACAGCCTGCATAATAGGAAGGTACTATTTAGAGTTATGGTGATAGGAATGGTTAATAATAATACTAATACTAATTAGTATCTATTTGCTGTTATAGAGTGTAGAGGCAGCAGGCTTTGCCCTGGCGCTTGGCCAAGTAAATCCAAAGGCAAATGCAGCCGGGGATTCAGCTGCCAGGGCGGCACTTGCACGTACAGAAGCAGTACTGCAGTATGATGTAATGCTGACTATGTGCAGCACTTTGACTGACAACACAAGCGGAACCGTAAGGGATTTTATTTTAGGAAAGGTTGATTTCTACTCTCTCCCAACGGGCCCAGTAACACTCACATACCATTTAGAAAGCCACCATTTAAGTCAGAAAAAGGCTTACTGAGGACCTGGCAAAGGAAAACAAAACTCTTGTCAAGTTGCAGGTGGTGGAATTGGGGAATAGAATTCCAACAGTGCACCACAAATGTGTATCTTGTGGTGGCAGCCATTGTTAGGCAAAATAATGGCCATTATTCCAACCTTTGGCCTTTAAGCTGTTGTTAGACTACAAGGCCCAGAACCGACTATCAGCCTTTCTCGGTCTGTAGATGCCGGGAGTTGTACTTCAACAACAACTGTAGAGCTACAGTTTTGGAAAGCTGATATGAACTGAAAGTGCCGCCACCATGAGCAGCTGTTGTGTACTACCCATGCCATCTCGATCATCTTTCACCATCTTATCCTTCTTCCTCCATCTTTCCCTATCATTGTCATTTTACATTACTGTCTCCATCTTGCACTATTGCTGCCATTCTGACCTTCTGGCTCCATTTTGCCCTAAAGTTCTTGGGTGCCGGAACCACTGCGTTTGAGGTGCTATTTCTCATTGCCTTTCACTCGAAATTTGTAAGACGCTCCGGGAGATCCTCTGGTATTCTTACCTCCCGGTGCGTCTCTTCCTGGCTGTGGGGGCGCAGGCGCGCACTAGTGCTTACGTCACATGCATCGGCTATGTAGAAATTATGTTGGTGCCGGTTTACTGGCATTTGACGTGACACTCGCATTTTGACGCAGAGCGTCATGACGTCATCATTCAGTGTGGAATTTTGGTGCCAAATTCCCTTTAAAAAGCAAAATCTCCATTTTGATGGTGCCCAAGCTGGCTTCTGTTTACAGATCCTGCCGAATCGTTACTACTGTTTAGAATATCCTGTTTTTTTGACTTCTGCCTGTATTCTTGCCGCCTGCCTCGACCCTTTTGCCCGTTTTTGACTACGCCTTGTCTTAACCTTGTTGGTTCCACAGCAGGAAGCCTGGGGCCCCAAAAGGGCATCAATGAACACCGGAATCCACAGGGGTTCAATGTGCATCTGAGTGGACTTTCAAGGTTCCTGATAGACGAGTACATTACAACATTGTTCTTTGGGTGCAGGGCCCACCATTCTCTTGTATGACAGTTCATCACCTATTCATCTTATGGTATAAAAAAAATGACAGTGTTCACCAGATGTCTGCCTGGCACCGAGTGCAATCAGAACATACTACATAACAACAGTGGGTCCCAACGCCCATGAATATGTCATATGTCCTCCTGCTGTCTTCCCTGCTTTCTGAAAGTCTGTGCACTTTTGAAATTAATTGTCAGCCCTTTGAGCCAAAGCTAAAGAGATGCACAACTCTCAGTCCTGACTATCCTAAAAAGAAAGGAACTTTAACTCCTTTAGGCTAATGCAGGCAATGGATCTACAGCTCCCACGACCCATCAGTTTATATGTTAGAGTACACAGTGTTGTAGTAATGTAGTAACTTGTGCAGAGTTGGCATTAATGATTATTAGAGCTAATTCTCCTTCTGCCTCAATGTTTTCCCTCAAAACCATGTGATAATACGCCATAAGAAGGATGGACTTTTAAAGGGTAAGTCGGGTTGGGTGTAACCTACAAGTTGCTGCGGCAGAAGCCAGAACACTCAAAGAGGTTTTATAAAAATATGGGCAGAACCCACAAACCCCATGCACCCTGACTGATACTGAACCACTATGTCAAATATTGAGGATCTTATAGTTCTGCAATTCCCCTTGATAAAGAATCCATCTTTACTGTGAATGCAAGGACAGCAAACGGCTTGTGGCATAGAAACACATATTCTTCCTTTAACCCATCATATACGGCTTGTTACTAGGCAACCGGTTATATCGTAAGGGATACATTAATGGCAAATGATTAACCGTGAAACAAAAATACTGTTGGTCTCACTAACCATAAGCAATAACAATTACATTACAATTTACTTTTCTTATGCCGTCTACCAACCAGTCTAAATTGAGAGATTTGTCATCTAAATTGAGTTTTGAATTCTTAAATATTATAAGTAAAAAACAAAAAAAGTAAAACCAAGTAGTTTATATGAGGTGCTTCTAGTATCCAGGTGTGTTTTGCCTTCACTGGTTTACTTATACAATAAGCCACTGAAATTCTTTTAAATAATTTAAAAAACCCTTTTTTTAGTATCCAGTTGAGACATATTTTAAAATATATTATTGTAGTGCCAAAATATAAAAAAGGGCTGTTAGTACAATAGTAATTATATTTACAAATAATTTTAAATATAGTTTATATACAGGTATAGGAAACCCTTTATCCAGAAATCTCAGTTTTTCATCCAGAACATTTGTTTCTAATAAAACATTAGAAATTGTGCTGAACTCTTAGGGGCAGACTTATCAAGGGTCAAATTGAAAAGCAAAAAAATTTGAATTTCAAGCTATTTTTTGTGTACTTTCGACTAGGGAATAGTCCAAATTCAATTCAAATCTGAAAATAAATAAAAAAATTCGAAAATCGAAATTTATCATGTACTGTCTCTTTAAAAATTCAACTTTGACCATTCGCCGTCTAAAACCTGCCGAATTGCTGTTTTAGCCTATGGGGGACCTCCTAGAACCCATTTGGAGTCAACTGATGGACTTTGAATTTTTTTTTTTTTTAAAAAAAAACACAGAATCGATTTTGATTGAATACGATGTTACTTTGATTCGTAGAATTCAAATGAAAAAAGCCTATTCACTCGCAAAAAAAACCACGTTATTTTTTTGATAAATTTCAGTTGGTCTTTTTTTATTCAAATTTCAAAATTATGGGAGGTCTCATGTGACTTTATAAATGGTGAAAAAATAAAAAAGCTTTTTTTAAGTGCAATTTTGGACCCTAAGGAACCAATACATCATGAAAAAAAAGCTTTTTTTATTTAAAAAAGTTTATAAAATAGATATAAAAACAAATGGAGCACTCGAATGGCTTGATAAATAGTCAAAAAAATCAAAAAAGGTTTATTTAGGCAATGGTTTGTCCCCTGATGGACCAAAACATTGCCTACATAAACCTTTTTTATTTGAAAATATTTAAAAAAATACAAAAATAAAAATGGTTTAAAAAAAGCTTTAGATGAAATTTTCGTCCCTGGTTTTATCAAAAAAGGGAAGGCCAGATTATATAAAAAAAATTGTAAAATTTATAAAAATTGTAAATAACTGAAGCACTCATGTGACTTTATAAATGAAAAAATTAAGATGCTTAATTTAAGCAACATTTTGGTCCCTGAGGGACCAAGACATCATCTAAATTAGCCTTTTTATTTTAAAAATGTTTAAAAAATCGGTTTAAAAATAAACGGAGCACTCAAATGACTTGCTAAATAGTCAAAAAAGAAAAATGCTTTATTAAAGCATGTTTTGGTTCCAAAAGGACCAAAACATTGCCGTGATAAATCTTTTTTTTTTAAAGTATTAAAAAATACACAAATAAAAATTATTTAAAAAGTTTTTAAGCAATATTTTGATCCCCCAGGACCAAAACATTTCCTAAATAAAGCGTTTAAAATTATTTAAAAAATAATAATACAAAAACACAATTGGTTTTAAAAAGTTGTATTTAGACAACATTTTTGGCCTGATTTTTAGCAAAAAATGGAAGACCAGATTTTATAAAATATTATAAGTAACTGGAGCACTCATACGACTTTATAAATGGTGAAACAATTAAGAAGCTTTATTATTAACAGCATCTAAATAAAACTTTTTTATTTAAAAAAGTTTAAAAAATAAATATAAAAATACATGGAGCACTCAGATGACTTGATAAATTCGAAACAAAAAATGGTTTATTTAGTCAGTGTTTTGGTACCTAAACAAAGATTTTTTCATTTAAAAATTATTTCAAAAATACTAAAATAAAAATCGTTGTATTTAGTTGACAGTTTGATCCCTGATTTTTTCAAAAAAGGAAGACCAAATTTTAAAAAAATTCCACACACACAAAAATATTTGGCTTGCAAGTAAGGTGGTCCCTTATAGCAATACAGTATATGCTGTTGATATAAGTTTTGTCTTTTTTCTATTTCTTAGAAAAACTAAGGAAGGTAGAAAAAGTGCTTTCCCTCGCATTACTCTCTGAAGTGGTGAAGCAGTGATGCCTACTGCTCTGGTTTGACATTTTTTAATCTGATCCTTCCACTTTTGTAAAACATTTCTTAGGGGCAGATTTATCAAGGGTCAAATTTCAAAGTAATGGGAGTTTTTTTTGAACTCCAATACCTGTGAAATTTGAATAAAAAAAGAGTAACCAAAATTAAATTCTTTTTTTTTTTTGCGGGTGGATAGGCTGTATTCGATCGTTCGAATTGAAGTAAGATCAAATCCAATTCGAAGAATTTACAAAAAAAAAACTTTGATTTTTCAAAGTCCACCAATTGACCCCATAAAGGTTCTGTGAGGTCCCCCATAGGCTAAGACAGCAATTCGGCAGGTTTTAGATGGTGAATGGTCGAAGTTGTAGGGGCAGATTTATCAAGGGTCGAATTTCGAGGGTTACAAAACCCTCGAATTCGACCCTCGAAGTAAAATCCTTTGAATTCAAATATCGAATTCGAAGGATTTCAGCGCAAAAGGTTCGATCGAACAAAAATTGTTAAAATCCTTTGAATCTAACGATTTGAACGATTTTAAGCGATCGATTGAATGATTTTTATTCAATCAAAAAAAAAACTTAGAAAAGTGCTATGGAAGGTCCCCATAGGCTAACATTGCACTTCGGTAACTTTAATGTGGCGAAGTATGAAGTCAAAGTTTTTTTTAAAGAGACAGTACTTCGATTATCAAATGGTCGAATAGTCAAACGATTTTTACTTCGAATCATTCGAATCATTCGATTCGATCGAGTTCGATCGAATTTGAACAATTCGATGGTCGAAGTACCCAAAAAAATACTTCGAAATTCGAATATTTTTACATTCGAACTATTCACTCAAGCTTAGTAAATCTGCCCCTTAAAGAGATAGTACATGATAAATTTTGATATTCAAATTTTCTAATTTTTCCCTATTTCCAAGTTGAAGTACACAAAAATAGCTCAAAATTCGATTTTTTTTACTTCGAATTTTCACTTCAACCCTTGATAAATATGTATGAGTTCAGCAGCAGGGATGAGCTCTAACACCCAACCTCAGGAAATTAAGGAGCAGTGCATTAATGCAAGAGAAGATAATGGGGGCTTAGCAATTCAAAAAAGCTTTTTTCCATGCCAGAGAAAATCATTCCACTACTAAAGAAAAGAGCTTGCTAAATCCAAATGGACTGGTATATTTCTACCAGGTGAAAACCATTGCAACCAACAAGAAATGCCAATGGAATATAATAGCATTACGATTTCTTTCCCCTAAATTGCATGACTTTCACTCCGCTAGACCTCAAACACATTGAACATCTTTTGCAACGTGTCTAGTAACCCTTAGCAACCAATCAGCAGGTATCATTTGCTGGTCAGCTAAAAAACAAACATCTGGTTGCTATGGGTTTCTAGATGCGGGGAACAAGTCTTTTTATGATCGTACCCCATTCATTGAGCAACAACTTGCAGTATAATTCAAATTCTATATTATTTTCTTTATAATAGTAAAAATTCTGTGATTTTGTTTTGAAAAAAAAAAGTTAAATGTTGCTTTAGTTTACTGTATGATTTATCAAGGGTCGGTTAAAAAACCCTCGAATTCGACCCTCAAAGTAAAATCCTTCGAATTCGAATATCAAATTGAAGGATTTCAGCGCAAAAGGTTTGATCGAACGATCGAATAAAAATCGTTTGATCGAACGATGGAATTGATTTTAAGCGATCGATCGAATGATTTTTATTCGATCATAAAAAGTGTCCCCATAGGCTAACATTCAATTTCGGTAGCTTTTATTTGGCGAAGTATTGAGTCAAAGTATTTTTTGAAGAGACAGTACTTCGATTATCGAATGGTCAAACGATTTTTTCTTCGAATTGTTCGAATCATTCGATCAATTCGATGGTCGAAGTACCCAAAAAATGACTTCGAAATTCGAATATTTTTGGATTCGAACTTTTCACTCGAGCTTAGTAAATCTGCCCCATAATCATGCAGAATAATATTTATGAATTTGTCTATTGCTGGGCTAAAATGGAAAAAAAAGGGTGTTCTGTGCCGAACTGTCCCAAAAAATCAAAGGTCTCATTTTTTGTCATGAATGCAATATTTAAAATTCATTTTATTCTGTTTTTTCCTTTAATAGATCCCTTCATTAAAGAAATATGTAGAAAAAAAATAAAAAATAAAAAAATTAAAAAATATATGTTTCCAATTAGAAATCAATCGCTTTAACGAATACCCTGGAACCTCAAAGAGTTTGTATCCTTGGGGGCAGATATCATTGAAGTAGAATGTGTTTTTGTGGAGGCAGAGAGATCTTCAAGTCTGCACAGTCCACCGAGTCTTAACCAAGAGCAGAACATGAAAGGGAATTATTCATCAACCCATATTAAAAACTTGTGAATGAAACAGCTTCATAACTTCTGTCCTCTTTTGTTTTTTTTTTGGTCTTATAGAGTAAAATTAAGTGATTTATTTATAATGATTACAAAGTAAAACTATTACCCCATTTTCACAAGTCCCCTAGTTTTTAAGAACCAATCGGCAAGTAGCATTTACTGGTCTGCTTTTCAAAACAAACTCTGATTGGTCCCTGGAGGTGCTGCTCAACTCCGATTTCAATTATTATTAGTTACACAAATTAACATTGACCAGAAAACTGTTTTTTTTAAACAATAATGCGAGTTATTGAATGAAACGATTTTGCACAGTTTTTGTATCATCCTGCATAGAAAAGTTTTGTTTAAGGGGGTTATTTATCAAGGTCCGAATTTATCTCATTATTTCTAATATTCAACTCCGACCAACTCCAAATTCCTGAATGGACCTTATTTATGAAGAAAAAAGCCCAAAAAAATAGGGTCGGGCCAAACTTCGGAGCTTTCCCCGAAAACTCAGAATTGTTCGGAGTTTTCCACAAAATTTAAGTTTTTTCAGAGTTTTCAGAGTTTTTTGAGCCCAAATCCCAAAGTCATCGAATATTAGTACGGACATCAGCGCAGACAGTGGGACCTTCCCTATTGACTTATACAGGACCTCGAGAGCTTTTAGATGCTAGGGTTTCAGATTCAGAGTTTTTAAACCATCGGACTTTAATTAATCTCGAAAAATTTGTAGTTTTAGTTTGCTCCAAATTCTATGAATTATTTGAGGTTGGGATATTCAGAGCTTGATAAATAACCCCCTTAATTTAGCAGTAAAACCTGACCTAGTTCTGTAATAGGAGTTATATGCAAAGCTTTATAATATCCTGCTCTGAAGCCCAGAATTAGACGTCTTGCTGTCTTTCCAGTTGGTAGCCATTTTGGATTTTATGTTGAAATTTAAAAAGATATTTATAAATCTTAAACAAATATAAACTGACAAAAGTGGCAATTTACATCAAATAACTGGTTATATAGGGGCAGATTTATCAAGGGTCGAATTTCGAAGTGTAAAATACTTCGAAATTCGACCATCGAATTGAATCCTTCGAAATTCAAATTTGAATTTGTAGGATTTTTAGCAAAATCGTACGATTGTACTATAAAATCATTCAAATCGAATGATTCGAAGTATGATCGTAGTACGATCATAGATCGTATGATCATACTACGATCGTACTTCGAACGATTTTATCGTGTGGTTGTACGATTTTCCTTTGAATGCCAAAAACTTAGAAAACTGCTCTGGAAGGTCCCCATAGGCTAACATAGCACTTCAGCAGGTTTAAGTTGGTGAAGTATTGAAGTGAAAGTTTTTTTTAAAGAGACAGTACTTCGACTATCGAATGGTTGAATATTCAAATTTTTTTACTTCGAATCGAAATCCAAGTAAATTCGAAGTCGTGGTATCCTATTCGATGGTCGAAGTATCCAAAAAATTACTTTGAAATTCGAACTTTTTGTACTTCGAAAATTCACTCGAACTTAGTAAATCTGCCGCTAAATGTACCATATTGTATGAAGTTGTTGTAATACACTTTGTTTCATATCATAGACCTCCCTAATACCAAAAAAAAAATATAATCACTTACTAATATTTACATTACAAATACTCAATATTTTATTCAGAGAATTTAGTTTTTGTTTTTTACAGAAAAATCCATTCTGTGTACGTGTCGGACAAAGTCTTTTAATACACTGAATGAAGACTTTTCTAATAGAGAAGGAACTGCTAATTTTGTATTGGAATCAAGAACCACATTGAATAGTTCATTTTTAAAACTCTTAGTCACCGTTTCCTGCTTTTCTTGAAAATTTCTATAAATGCTGTAGCTCATGAAATTAAATTTTTCTTTTACAAATCTTTTTTTTTTTTAATCAGAACTCTTGGATTTTAAAAAATGACCGTCTGTGTATATAATTTATAAAATTTAAAAATGGGATTTTATACAGATGAGGACAAAAACATTATTTTTAGATGATTACAGAAATATTATTCTGCAAAATAGACTATCGAAGATTCCTTTTATTATACAGGAATGAGTTCCAGATTAAATATTGAAACAAATCTCTACATGAATGGAAAAAACTTTTTTAAATCCATTGCACCCCGTTGTCCCCTATTCCCCTCAAGGTGTGAAATTTGAAACTGGTGGAAATTTTAACAAGTCCTAGAAAACCGTCTGTGATTTGTTTCATCACAGCGGAAGAATGAATTGAACAATAGGTTTTTATTCTGCCATCTGTTCTCCCTGGGTACAATCCTTCATCATTTTATACATTTGTGTTCAGTTACAATTTATAGTATGATATAGTATTTTTTTTAAATTATTTGTTTTTTTTTAAATTTGGGTTGCTAAAATATGTTTATTGTGTAGGAGTTGTATATTTGTTTCAACTAAATATGAATCTTTTATGCAAATTTATTTTCAAAAAATTAAAATGATTTATCCTTCAAAATGGCTGCCTTTTGTTGAGTTGGGTCTATTTTATAATTTAATTTATAGTCCCCCCCAAAAAAATTGCACGTTCAGCAGTCAGACTGATGATCATATAAGGATTCCATTATTAATTGCCGGTGAGTATTTCATTTGTCTCTAGGAATCAGGCGAAAGCTCCGGCAAGATCCTAGATCATAGGAAGCAAAAAAGAATTCCGTCCTCGTCAATGTGGGAAATGATGGAGTTTGGGGAATTCTAGATTTTTTTTTTAAAAAAAAAGGCAGGGAAGATGTACTTCATTTCTAATTTCTATTGATTAGCTATGAAATCAAACCCAGCAGATACAAAAATGGCGGATGGAAAATAATCGTATGGAGACATTATGTCGCTGGGTGATATATATATGACAGTTAGATGGTTTCCCGTGTCCCCAGCTCATAAGCATATGTAAGAGCATTAACACCCCAGCAGGTGGTTCAAACAGTAAGACTTAACAGCTCAGTTGTACAACATTCATTCATGAACCAAGATGGGGAAGATATTTTTTTTGCCACCAATATGACATTATTTTATTAGTATTCGCCGTTCGCTACCGAATCCGAAACACACAGGGAAATGCCATGATGATGATTGTTGTTAGCGTGCAAAATAGACCTTATGACTGTATTTTTCCTGATGCACAAAGACCTCTCTTCCACCGACCCCCACCACCACCATTTTTTCTTTGTTAGTCCTCCACCCATTTGGGCAGCTGCAGCTTCTTGCAGTAGATTAGACGAGGTGGTTATGGTGTAATAATGACGGGCGTGTGGCAGGGGGGATGCTGTGGAGCATCTGACACCCACCGAAAAAAAGCAAAAAGAAGAATGCAAAGGAAGGGGAACAGAAGGGGGACGACAAATAGAGAGCAAGAGCTTTTTGACTTTACCTATTGTGAGAGCTCACAGGCTGCATTCTGAGTTTTTATTTTCTGATGCAACGTCAAGGCCCTCCTGGTCTGTTCTGCTTTCCTCCGCTGTCCTGCTTTTTCAGGTCCCAAGTGGTGCAAATTAAGAAAGAAAAAAAATAAATAAATAAAAAAAGAAGAAGGGTGCCCATCTGGCTCCTTATCAGCTCTGTCAAGTGTTGCATACGCTAAATGCTAATGACCTAGATATAGCTCCGGCAAGAGGCAGCGAGGAGTAGGGAGAAGTATAGCGAAAGCAAAGGAGGGGGGAAAATAGCCGGATAACGTGATAGCACCAGAGTCCTGCTTCTCTCCAAGTGCAAATCACTCACTATTCTATACAGTGACGTTACTCAGAGACACTGGAGTGCAGGACAAATGGCAGCGAGATATAGGGATGAAAAAAAACATTTATACCATCAGGAAAATCAAACCATCTTTTGTACAGAACGGGCAGGCTGTACAAAAATTAAAATTTTTTTTTATTATAAGAATATATTCAGTATGCGTTTAATTTACATGTTTATTGATCTTTAGGCTGGTTAAGAATAAAGGTAACAAACAATGGCTTTTATGGTCTACGGGTAGAACTACACTGGCGGTTTGAATCCGATATCTTCCGTTCCGACGTGACGAGAGAAAGCGTAGGAGTCACGTCGGATGAGCCGAATCTAAGGTAAGTAATAGGAATTTTCGGACGTTGCTGCAGCGTGCGTCGAACACGACTGTCAGAGGAAGACGCAACATGCAGCGTTCGCATCCGACAGTCGTTTCAGATGCACGCTGCAACAACGTCTGACATTCCTATTACTTGCCTTAGATTCGGCTCATCCGACGTGTCGCGCCGCGCCGTAACGAAAGGTATCGGATTCAACTGTGTAGTTCTACCCTTAGGTTAGAACCCGACGGTGCGGCTCGAGCTGACACTTCGCCATGCGATGAAACGTATGCGACGCGTCGGATGTCCTGAAGATACAGGAAGTGAAGGAGAAATCGCAGGTAAGAACTACATTTATCCGAATGTCGGATGAAGACGCAGCGTGTCAATAAACAGGACGCGTGTTTTAACCCTTGCATGCCTGGAGGGACTCTATTACCATTTAAAGGTGTCTATTAATCTTACATTGAGGGCATTACTGGCAGGCAGGGATTGAGGGGTTTTATATTTATCAAGGAACTGTTCTGTCCTTCTCCCTAATCAGAGATGCAAGTCCATTAATTAACTCCAGGGGCCTGATATGATTAGTGGCCTAAGCACCAGTGGTTGAGTAATGGCAGTTTAGAATAAAATCTCTATATATTGTACATTAAATTGGCTACAGCTATATAGGTCTTGTCATTTGTTTTTAAAGAAAGACAGATACAATAAGAGACACAGCACAAGACACAGCCATAGTTTTACACCGTGTGTATTCTGTGCTAACTCTTAGAGGCACATTTATCCAGGGTCATTGTGAAAATTTAAATTTTTAAATTTGAATTTCGCAGTCATTTTAGTGTACTTCGACTAGGGAATAGTCGAAATAAGAATTGAATTAAAAAAAAAATCGAAATTTCAAAATTTATCACGTAGGGGCAGATTTATCAAGGGTCGGATTTCGAGGTGATGGGAGTTTTTTAAACTCCCATCACCTCGAAATTCGAATATAAAAAGATCAACCGAAATTTATTAAAAAATCTAATTTTTTAACTTCGGGTGAATACGCTGTATTCGATTGTTCGATTCGAATTCGGATCGTATTCGATCGAATTCGAATTGAAGTATTTTCAAAACAACTTAGATTTTTCAAAGTCCACCAAATGACTCCAAATAGGTTCTAGGAGGTCCCCCCATAGGCTAAAACAGCAATTCGGTAGGTTTTAGATGGCGAAAAGGCAAAGTCAAATTTTTAAAGAGACAGTACATGAGAAATTTCGATATTCGAATTTTCAAATTTTTTTCAAATTTGATTCGAATTTCCCTAGTCGAAGTTCACTAAAATTATTTCAAAATTCGAAATTTCACTTCATCGAATACAGCCTCTTCAACCGACGTTAAAACATTCGATTTTTTAAATAAATTTCGGTTGGTCTTTTTTATTTCAATTTCGAGTTGATGGGAGTTTTAAAAAAACTCCCATTACCTTGAAACTTGACCCTTGATAAATCTGCCCCATAGAGGCACATTCATCAAAGGTTGAATTTTGAATTCATGTCAGTTTATTAAAAAAAAATTTATCAAAAAAATACAATTTTTAAAACTAGGATGAATTAAATTGACCCAAAAACTCGAATCGAATTTCGAATAAAATTCAACTTGAATTTAAAAAACTTGATTCAAAATTTGAATGTGAGGAAGGCTGCAAACTCCAAATTGATCCCTGGACGTCTCCCATTGAGCAATTCGGCAGGTTTTAGGTGGCGAATAGTCGAATTTGAGTTCTTAAAGGGCCAGAATATGATAAATCTCGAAAATCTAATTAGAATTTCTATAAAAACACAAATCGAATTTGAATAACTCCCTATTCGAATTTGACAGTTTTGACCATAAAAAAAAATCGAAAATTCGAATTCAAATTTTCAATTTGACCCTTGATAAATCTGCCCATTGTCGTCAACATGGGAATTTCAACACTCAAGGATAAGGTCTACATCTAAAGACAAATCTCCAAATATCAGATGGGAAACATGCCTCAGAGAGAGAAGATCTGGCTGAAGTTCATATTAATTGGAAAGGAAGAGATGGTTTGGGCCAGAGAGCGGCATGAAACATAGAATTTCCCTCTGGTAAGTGAGGGTAAGTGGTAATCCAGTTGTTCTTTTGCTTACTGTTGAACAAGAAGAGTTTAGGCTTGGCTTGGGGTTAGATAACATCCATTTTGCAGTCTCCCAATCAATTACTTTGTTTTTTTTATTCGATTTTTGGAAGCTAGTTCTCCCGGTATTCCTCCTAGCCCCACCCCTTTGTAACATTGGGGTAACAGTCACCCTGCTATAGTTCCAGGGGTACCCAGGGTACAAATAAACACTCACCCCAAATCTCCCCCTAACTGACCTTCAGACTGGGCCCCTTAGCTCATAACAAGGTTACAGATATATAGAAACATTGGGGTAACAGTCACCCTGCTATAGTTCCAGGGGTACCCAGGGTACAAATAAACACTCACCCCAAATCTCCCCCTAACTGACCTTCAGGCTGGGCCCCCTTAGCTCATAACAAGGTTACAGATATATAGAAACATTGGGGTGTCACCCTGCTATAGTTCCAGGGGTACCCAGGGTACAAATAAACACTCACCCCAAATCTCCCCCTAACTGACCTTCAGACTGGGCCCCCTTAGCTCATAACAAGGTTACAGATATATAGAAACATTGGGGTGTCACCCTGCTATAGTTCCAGGGGTACCCAGGGTACAAATAAACACTCACCCCAAATCTCCCCCTAACTGGCCTTCAGACTGGGCCCCCTTAGCTCATAACAAGGTTACAGATATATAGAAACATGGGGGTGACTGCTAGCAATGAATAACTTAAAAACTAAAATAAATATACACAGTAAAAACCGTTCACCTTAACGTTTAACATGACAAAGAAAGCAATAAAGAATAACATGGGGTGGTTTGGTCAGAAGATTAAATTCCAGGTGACAATGGCTATATGTATTTGTGCTTAGTGATTCAGTAGGCTCTGCCCATCTATATGTTCAATTGAAGGGGTTAGTGACCCAAAACTTCTTATTTGGACAGGCCCATTGGGAGACCAATTATTCATTATATTAAAACGATGTCCTCAGTAGAAGTGAATGGGCAGAATGAGGGTCACAGAACTAATTTGGAGATCTATATCTGGGCGCTGACCATGAATGAACAGATAAATGTTCTGGCCTCCTGGGAAAGGTATCACGGCACTAAACTCACCCAAAAACCCCAGCCTGGGAATATTTACAGGTTCCATGATGATGGATGACAGATAGTTCTGGCAGATGGATTTTGCTTCAGATCTATAGCTAAGAAATGTTCAGATCATAAATCAAAGAGAACCATTTTGTCATTTCACACATCTTTATCATTTTTCAATAAGAGGACACCCTCTCTCCCTCTTCTGTCGCCTACACTTAAAGGGGAAATGCACATTATACAAAAGTCCAGTGGGATTTAATTTCTCAATTAAATACTTTGCAATACTTTTTTTTTTTTTTGGAATATCAGCCTGAAAACTCAAAATTTCACAAATTTTTCGGAATTTTCACCCGAAAACTCAGAAAACTTCGGATTATTGCATGAAACGCAGTGTAGATCAATGACTTCTCCCATTGACTTATATGCAACCTCAGCAGGTCTGAGATGGCTGATTTTTGTATTCTGACTTTTTCCATCCCGGGGATGAATTCTGAAAAATTTATGGTTTTTTCTTCACTAAAAATTCAGATTTTATACTAAAAAAAACCAATTATTTCGGGGTTTTTGGCATTAGGAGTTTAGTAAATAACCGCCTTACTGTTGCTTGAAAAAGGAGCCCAGGTGATATGTAAAAAGTAGAAAAACTTTATTAGGACATGCTTAAAGGGGTTGTTCACCTTTGAGATAACTGTTAGTATGATGTAGAGAGGGATATTCTGAGACAATTTGCAATTGGTTTTCATTTTTTATTATTTGTGAATTTGGAGTAATTTAACTTTTTATTCAGCAGCTCTTCAATTTCCATCTTAAGCAATCTGGTAACTAGGGTCCAAATTCCCCTAGCAACCATGCATTGATTTGAATAAGAGACTGGAATATGAATAGGAGAGGCCTGAATAGAAACATGAGCAATAAAAAGTAGCAATAACAATACATTTGTAGCCTTACAGAACATTTGGTTTTTAAAAGGGAGTCAACGACGCCCATTTGAAAGCTGCAAAGAGTCAGAAGAAAAAGGCAAATAACTATAAAACGATAAAAAATAAATAATGAAGACCAATTGAAAAGTTGTTAAGAATCAGCCATTTTACAACATAATAAAAGTTACCTTAAAGGTGAACCACCCCTTTAAGCCTGATGCGTTTCGTGCCAAGGGTGGGCACTTACTCATAGGCTCTGAGAGCACATAAAGGGTTAAGCAGTGGTGCAATGCGCAGGCTCCGGCTGCCGTCGTTAGGGTTGCCACCTTTTCTTATGTTTTTTATCGGCTGGTGGGGGGGCCGAATAAAAGGGACGGGCTGTGACGTCAAAAGGGGCGGGGCACATCGCGGAGAACCATAAACTTGAGGGGGCCGAACAAAAGGGGTGGGCCGTGACGTCAAAAGGGGCGGGGTATGACATCAAAAGGGGCGGGCCACATTGCGGAGATAGGGGCAGGCCGAGGGCTCTTTTTGAAGGGTATTACAAATTTACCGGCAGCTACATTGGCAGGTGTTTTACTGGCTAGGCCGGTAAAATACCGGCCAGGTGGCAACCGTCGTGTAAATGACATGAAAATAAAGAAGAATCCCGTCAAACTCCCAATATGGAGGAGATAGAAGAAAGAAAAAAGGAGAGAGAGTGCGAGACTAAGGGGGTTATTTACTAAACTAAAACAATCACGATTTTTTCGGAATTTATTAAACTCCGAGGATGGAAAAGTCAGAATCTGAAAATCCGGAGAAGTCTCAATGATTTTTTGGTGTGCGCTGGGTTGTATTTGTCAATGACCTAGGTGCTCCCCTAATGCCTGATGTGTCCCCTTATTGGGCATTCTGATTAGTACTCAAGCCCAGGGTAGGGGATACCCACGTGCTGCCCATAGTTTTCAGGCAAAATTCGGAATTTTTCGGACGAAAAATTCGGAAAAAATCACGAAGATCGGATGAAAAATCCGAAAAAATCGTGAAAATCTGATTTTTCAAGTTTTTTTCCCGCAAACAAAATTTTCGGGAAAGTGTATTAAGCAATAAGCCTAAAAAACTCGTTCAGATTTATTTCCAGAAAATATTGACAGAAATTCGGTCTTTGATAAATAACCTCCCAGATTTCTATTTTTTTTTTTAGATTCAGTCCTTATCATTTCCGTGGAGCCACACCCACCCCCATGTTCAGAAAGTGATGAGAGATGATGTTCTGCAACTGGGGGGGGGGAAATCAATTATGTTCTTTGTTGATACGGGGGGGGATGCAATTTTAAAATGCAAATGATGCGGATTTCTTTTATTCTCCAGGGAGCCCGGGCTGTGAATAACCCCTTATTAACTGCAGCACAAGCTGAGCGTATTGTGAGCTCTGATACATCACCTGGGCCCTGAGTGGTGTCGGCCAGGGAGGGTGCGCAGAACTGGGGGGGGGTAATAAATGGGGGGCACATACTGTATGGACAGGGTTATTCATGGCCTCGGAGGGGGGGCACAGTCTCCATGGCTAGAAATACCCAGTATAGAATATATTACAGTTATGGGATCTATTATACAAAGTGCTTGGGACCTGGGGCTTTCTGCTTATGGGGTCTTTCCCATTGGGGGATTATTTAAGGCTTTAGCAACCCAACAACATTCACAGCTCAGTTACCATCAAGTACAAAGTTGGGGTCTGGTAATACCCCCACTGGTCCCCTACCATCCCTATATGTGGGGTGTGAATGTGGGGCCCATCGGGGGGGCAGTTGGGTGTCACACGGGTCGTAGGTGCAATCAGAGGGTGCTTGGGAAACACTGCTTGACATTGCTGTGTCCCAGAACCTGCATGTTATGTTATTTTATGTATTAAAGGAGAAGGAAAGGCTACAACTAAATAAGCTTTTATCAGAAAGTTCTATATAAATACACCAGTAACCCCTCAAAGTAATGCTGCTCTGAGTCCTCTGTCAAAAGAAACATCACATTTCTTTCCTTCTATTGTGTACTCATGGGCTTCTGTATCAGACTTCCTGTTTTCAGCTTAATCCTCCAGGGCTAGGGCTTGAGCATGCTCAGTTTGCTCCTCTCTCCCTCCCTACTGTAATCTGAGCCCAGAGCTATGAGTGAGCAGAGAAACTCAAACAGGAAGTGATGTCACAAGCTAAAATGGCAGCTGCTATCCTAAACAAACAGAGAGAGCTTCTAGAGCTGATTACTCAGTTATGATAAAGCATTTTGCAGAATAAATAATGTTATAGCTGCACTATTGTGGCTACTCTATTGGCAATAAACTGCTTCGATACCTTTCTTTCTCCTTTAAGGGACAATTTCAAATATTAGATTATCAGATTTCTGACCCACGGGTGCTGCCGTCAGCGAAGGACATAGACTCTATTGGTACTTCGCTCCCTAATGCCTGGCGAAGTTGCGTTCTGAATGTAACTACGCAAATTCACTAAGATGCGGATTTTACTGAACGTTACCTCTTGCGCCAGACTTGCTTTCGCCACCTCAGACCAGGCAAAGTGCAATTGAGTAGATAGGACTTCCTCAAAAAATAGTTGAACATTTTTCCAAGTCCAAAAAAACGTTGGAGTCTTTTCATTTTTTCAGGATGATAGGCTGCAAAAGAGCGTATTTTTGGGGGGGGGGGTAACCAGCTTCCCCCCTAACATATGGCACCTAAACTATACACTTTGCTTGGTGCAGTAACGCTAGTGCAACTTTGCCAGCATTCAGCGCCCTGGACGTAACATTCTGATTTTAGCGAATTAGCGTTGTTCTGGCGAATATGCGCCTGGCGAAGTGTTGCGCTGTCAGTGAAGCCGTCGCTGGCGAACTTTTGGAGGTTAGTGAATTTGCCCCCTTGTGTGTTTGATTTCGAGGCTCTGCCTTATCCCAACAAATTGACCTGTTGGCAATTGTAGCTTGTTTGTGACAGTTGGTAAAGTCAAAGTGGCAGAAGGGACTGGCAGTTGCGTAACCAGAGTGCCCTGGGCCTCCCTGCAAAAAAATCTTCAGAGAGACTCGTTCCATTGAGATCCCCAACCTTCCTCCTGCCTGCCCACTCCCCATCTCACACTGGAGTCTCCCAGCCGCCTGTATCCCCCTTCTTTAAAGGAGAAGTAAAATCATTTATTAAAAAAACCCTACCCCCCTACCCTATATAGTCCCCTTCCCCCCAGCCTAAGGGTTACCCCGGATAAATGCCCCTAACTTTTTACCTACCCCTTGGTGCAGATTCAGGGCATCAGAGGTTCATGGGCGCCATCTTCTTTTCTTCATTCTTCATTGGGAAGTAAGTTCGGGTCTCTGTCAACTGCACATGCGCCGAAACTCAAGAAAATTGCTGAAGCCGTGAATCTGCACCGAGGGGTAAGTAAAAACTTAGGGGCATTTCCATGGGGTAACACTTTTGACTGGGGGGAGGAGGGAGGGGGGTCTACGTAGGGTAGGGGGATAATAAGGGGTTTACTTCTCATTTAAATCAGGTAAGAGAGAACCCCCTGTTCCCTAGGTCGTCCCATAACCGTGGAGTCTGATTCCTCTATTGGGGGCTCCACTGGGGACTGGGGAGAGGGACTACCATACAGCAGACCCCGTAGTCCGACCCCTCTGCTCCCCGTAGGTCTGCTGAATAATAGGTATGCGACTGCTGGAAGTTTTTCTGTTGGTAGGATGCTGGGAGTTGCAGTAGAATAACAGCAGGAGGGCCGCATCTCTCATATATGTACTTACAGACAGTATAATACATTCTCCTTAACCTTATCCATGTTTTATCCCTAAAGGGAACCTCTGAGGCCTGGAGCAAACACACTCCGGCATCTCTTCTAAATCCGTCCCTGGTGCTTTTCCCCAATTCCCAGGAATAACAGAAGGACAATAAAGAAATATGGAATCCACCCAAGTGGAACTGAAACAATGAAACAGAAGCTGATAAATAGACCTGGAGGACAACTGACTTCTGCTACATTGTTTCAAGAGTCAGAACCAGATATTCGAGTGTAAATGATATGACATTTCCAACAATAAAACGATAGGATTGTGCCCGTCCCTCTGTTGGGCAGAAAGCGCAGACAGAGACAGGGAAGGGGTGAGAGGAGAGGGATAATTTTAGGTCGGACATCAAAGAGAATGGCTGATGTTCCCCCGGCGCATTTCCCCTGCATGCAATTCCACAGTCGCATCACATCAGTGCAGAACATTAAATCAGCGCTGCAGCCAATGGGAACTCTCACTCCATGGAATTATTTTGTCATACCGTAATTCCTCTAGTATGTTGGCCGGGGGAGCATTAATCTCTGCTCTCTGTTTGTGACCCTTTATCTCACTCAGCTGGGTTATTATGTGTAGATTTGGCACTGGCAGTTTACTGGTGTGTTTTAAAGTGACAGCGACAGTCTTAGCAATGTCCAGCCTATACCTGTATGTACATTACAAGGCACTTTTATTGGCTGATTTGGCTGTGCAGTAGTGAACCTTTGGGGCAGTATCAGGAGCATAAAGTAGTTATAATACCATTTATTAGAAATGATAGAAACATTCCCTACATACATCCGCTTCTAGATGCAAAATGCTGAGCTAGCTGTTACAGGACAATTCTTATTACTTAATAAATACTGTATTCTGTTAGTATAAGTATCCTCCTGTATAAAGCACAATTCAGCAGGAACAGCCCCCTAAGTTTTTTTATTTATTTATTTATTTATTCTTCTTATTCTTCTGTTCAGGTTCTCTCTTATATCTGTATAACAGAACATTCTGTCCCAGTGGCTGCACAGATCCTATCTGATCCCCATTGTAAGCAGCAGTCCTGTCCTGCTTTATGGCAGCTGAGATTCTAGCTATCTGTATAACAGAACATTCTGTCCCAGTGGCTGCACAGATCCTATCTGATCCCCATTGTAAGCAGCAGTCCTGTCCTGCTTTATGGCAGCTGTGATTCTAGCTATCTGTATAACAGATCATTCTGTCCCAGTGGCTGCACAGATCTTATCTGATCCCCATTGTAAGCAGCAGTCCTGTCCTGCTTTATGGCAGCTGAGATTCTAGCTATCTGTATAACAGAACATTCTGTCCCAGTGACTGCACAGATCCTATCTGATCCCCATTGTAAGCAGCAGTCCTGTCCTGCTTTATGGCAGCTGAGATTCTAGCTATCTGTATAACAGAACATTCTGTCCCAGTGGCTGCACAGATCCTATCTGATCCCCATTGTAAGCAGCAGTCCTGTCCTGCTTTATGGCAGCTGTGATTCTAGCTATCTGTATAACAGATCATTCTGTCCCAGTGGCTGCACAGATCTTATCTGATCCCCATTGTAAGCAGCAGTCCTGTCCTGCTTTATGGCAGCTGAGATTCTAGCTATCTGTATAACAGAACATTCTGTCCCAGTGGCTGCACAGATCCTATCTGATCCCCATTGTAAGCAGCAGTCCTGTCCTGCTTTATGGCAGCTGAGATTCTAGCTATCTGTATAACAGAACATTCTGTCCCAGTGGCTGCACAGATCCTATCTGATCCCCATTGTAAGCAGCAGTCCTGTCCTGCTTTATGGCAGCTGAGATTCTAGCTATCTGTATAACAGAACATTCTGTCCCAGTGACTGCACAGATCCTATCTGATCCCCATTGTAAGCAGCAGTCCTGTCCTGCTTTATGGCAGCTGAGATTCTAGCTATCTGTATAACAGAACATTCTGTCCCAGTGACTGCACAGATCCTATCTGATCCCCATTGTAAGCAGCAGTCCTGTCCTGCTTTATGGCAGCTGAGATTCTAGCTATCTGTATAACAGAACATTCTGTCCCAGTGGCTGCACAGATCCTATCTGATCCCCATTGTAAGCAGCAGTCCTGTCCTGCTTTATGGCAGCTGAGATTCTAGCTATCTGTATAACAGAACATTCTGTCCCAGTGGCTGCACAGATCCTATCTGATCCCCATTGTAAGCAGCAGTCCTGTCCTGCTTTATGGCAGCTGAGATTCAAGCTATTTTTATCTCATCTTATCAAGTGGTTAAAGGTAGGTTCCCATAATCTATCGCATATCCCATATATATAATTACAGAAGAGAATAAAGATTGTCCTGTTTCTCTTGTCTCTGTTTCCTATGTTTGCACTTAAGAGAGAAGTGCTGAATATTTATGTATGACATGTCAGTAGTCTGGAACAGGACACGATTGTGCCAAATTTCTTACCCTGTGTACAAGATAATTGGTTGGAACAATCCCATTCCCTGTTACTAACTGCGCCATTCTATCTCCGTATAACAAAGAAGCCCATAATCAGGTGGCTAAATATAATACTCGCTCTTATTATCTTTTTTTTTACCATCTCTTCTTCAGAAACTGCAGCAGCAATGTGTAATTCATTTAACATCCAGAGATTCAGATCAAACTGGTTACTTTCCCACAATAGGTTATTCCTGAGATGTTTTCTTGCCCTCCACTTACTTAAAACAGAGATACTGGAGTGTGTAAACTTGGTGCAGCATTAGAATCCTGACTTAAACATATCCCATGTTGCTTTTAAAGTTCTGTTATTGACGAACCCATGACACTCCTCCATGCAGAGTTTGCTTTCTGCTCTGTAATGTGTAATAATGTGTAATAATGTGTAATGTAATGAGGGTGGGACTTATTAAACATATTACACATATAACAAAGGTGCACCTGTGCAGCAAGAGCCAACCCACTTATTTAGCTTGTCCTGGTTAATGCTCACAATGGGCACAAGGAAACCTTGGAATTAATACCTGTCGGAATTTAAAGGAGAACTAAAGCCTAACTAAAGAAGTAGCTAGAAATGTTGTACATTATGTTTTGTGCTTCTGTACCAGCCCAAGGCAACCACAGCCCTTTAGCAGTAAAGATCTGTGTCTCCAAAGATGCCCCAGTAGCTCCCCATCTTCTTTTCTGCTGATTCACTGCACATGCTCTGTGCTGCTGTCTCTTAGTGAGCTTAGGGACCCACTCACAATATACAGTACACATAGAATAGAAATGTCACAATATAAGGCTGATTAGTAATTAATACACATAATTACTACATGGCAGCACAGAAACCAGTGCAATTAGCATCAGAATTGAATAATCAGCAAACCTGTAGCATCAGCTTATATTACAGCCAGGGAAGCTCATTTTCTGCTGGATAATTAGTGACGAGCCCTAAGCTTAGCTTCTCAACAGCCAATCAGAGCCCACTGAGCATGTGAGTGTCACAGACACTTTCCAAGATGGTGACCCCCTGTGACAAGTTTGAAGTCCTGGACCATTGCTGCTAATGACATGCTGAAACTTTAGGCTATGATTAAGTGTTGATTACATGAAATGCGTAAGGCTGTGGACACAATAAACGTTCTTCACTTCGAACTATTGACCTGGTGGAAGTTTGCCTTCTTTGAGTGCCTGCTCCCAATTGGTTTTTCTGTTTGTCCTCTCCCCGTGCTGAGGGCTGAGGGCGGCGCACCTGGGCCACTTCCCTATTGCGGTGAGTAATCATTTACCTTTGAAGACCCTAATACTACAGATGTATCATTGATATTACCCAGTGAAGCATTTGCCCTAAAGGGACAGCTTAGTGTCTGTGTCGGGGAGCAGGGTAAACGAGGTTAGCTAGAATCAGGTTATATCTGTTATAGACTCTCTAGGAGAGTAAAATAGAGCGTATAAATAGTAAGAATGTAAGTAAGCCTGAATAAGGGAGCACCACCCCTAAATCAAAGAGAAACAGACAAATGGTGTGCAGGGTTATATGGATAAATAGTAGCACAAAAGAGAAAAAGATTAACCCTTAAAGTTGCACCACCCCATCTTTAAATCCGAGGACTCAAGGAACAATAAAACTTAACTTTTAATAAATAAATTAAAACCGTAAGTCCAGAGGAGCGTTTAAAATAAGGTTAGGGACAGGGAGACAAAGAACCCGAATTCAAATGGGCAAAAAAGTACACAGCATACAGTGGGTGTTTGGGATGTCAAAGAGTAACCCACGAGCCTACAAATGTAAATACTGGTAAGTCACATACAATCATTTAACAGCCATAAGTCGGGGTAAACCTTGTATGAAGGCTTTTAGGCCTTAAAATATCCACCACCCCTTCACCCTCAAGCACACCCTCCCATAGCCAAAGAGAGAGAAGCCAGTGTATTATGGCTGTATGTCGATTAACCCTGAATTAAATCAGGTAAATTAAATACATAAACTGCCAACCTTGGCATGCGAGTGCTGGTAGGCAGCAGAGTTCAGTTAATAAGCCATAGACTGAGATAGGGATTAACACAAAGCGCAATCAGGTCTGGTGCACCACCCCTTCACCCTCAAGCGCCCCCTCCCCTTTTCCAAAGTAAACAACCAAAGTAGCCGTATTCAATTAGTTTTAGATTAAAATGGAGGTAAAGATTCTATCCCAGCCACAAAATCACCGTCGAGAACCCACCCCATCACCCACAGAGCTTCCCACCCGTTTCTGCTGTGAAGCGGTAGCCCAAAGATAAACAACCAAAGTAGCAAAGTAGTTGTTTATCTTTGGGCTACCGCTTCACAGCAGAAACGGGTGGGAAGCTCTGTGGGTGAAGGGGTGGGTTCTCGACGGTGATTTTGTGGCTGGGATAGAATCTTTACCTCCATTTTAATCTAAAACTAATTGAATACGGCTACTTTGGTTGCTTACTTTGGAAAAGGGGAGGGGGCACTTGAGGGTGAAGGGGTGGTGCACCAGACCTGATTGCGCTTTGTGTTAATCCCTATCTCAGTCTATGGCTTATTAACTGAACTCTGCTGCCTACCAGCACTCGCATGCCAGGGTTGGCAGTTTATGTATTTAATTTACCTGATTTAATTCAGGGTTAATCGACATACAGCCATAATACACTGGCTTCTCTCTCTTTGGCTATGGGAGGGTGTGCTTGAGGGTGAAGGGGTGGTGGATATTTTAAGGCCTAAAAGCCTTCATACAAGGTTTACCCCGACTTATGGCTGTTAAATGATTGTATGTGACTTACCAGTATTTACATTTGTAGGCTCGTGGGTTACTCTTTGACATCCCAAACACCCACTGTATGCTGTGTACTTTTTGCCCATTTGAATTCGGGTTCTTTGCCTCCCTGTCCCTAACCTTATTTTAAACGCTCCTCTGGACTTACGGTTTTAATTTATTTATTAAAAGTTAAGTTTTATTGTTCCTTGAGTCCTCGGATTTAAAGATGGGGTGGTGCAACTTTAAGGGTTAATCTTTTTCTCTTTTGTGCTACTATAAATAGTAAGAGCAGCTTTGTGCTCCATCTAGGATCTGTAGCAGGGAGTAGCTTCCCAAAGGCTTCTTGATTGCCTTTAGTGAAGGGACTGCAGTGGATTTGGATCAGGCTTAGACTCCTTCTCCCTGACTACTCCACTGGGTGGGATCCAGACCACTTCAAAGTACATCTGCCTAGAAATCCATATTACTGCTTGACTACAATGCCAGTTATAGCTCACTCTAGAAGTAAGAGATAGGCTGAAGGTAGTTACTAGAGCAGCCAAATGCTACACCAAGTAGAGCAGAAGGTTTGGTCACCTTCTAACACATGGGCTCAAGCAGACAGGCTTAGGGATAGTGATATCCAAGGTGAAACACCACTGTGAGGGTCTTTTTCTCTTGGGACTGGGCAATTGTTGAGTGATTGCTCCCATTGCCTGTGTCCATGTCATCATGGATGAGAATATATTAAGGGCCATGAAGTGAATGGACTGTGCCCATCGATAGGAGTCTGTTGTGATGTTCCAGCAAATAAGCTGTTGACTTTTAAGAACTAATGGAACCCAAATTACTGGCAGATCAGTAACGTGTGTGAAAGATCAATGTGGAGACCCTTCCTTCAGTCTTACAGCAAGGGCCCACCAGAGACAGATGTATGTGGCACAGGCTCTGTTGGGAGTTTTAGGGAGTTGCAGCTTGCTAGGCCTAGGAATAAATAAATAAGTGTGCTGAGTATCTTAAGCAAGAATAAGTCTTGTATCCAAAATAGCATTACATGAGTAAACAATGCCGGCTCCATCAGACAGTGGAAGGGGCCACTCTTCTCTGCGACATAAGCAAACAAAAGCCCATGGAAGAGCTTTCCAGACAATGTCGTGCTTTATTCAGAGCTGTGTTTGCACATAGAGAAGATCTATTTTTTATTCACAAAAGTGTTCTCTCTTTCCACTCTATCTTTAAACCTGGTTTAGAAGAAAAATGGCTTTTTACAGAATTCTGTATGGGCAACTGCACCCAAAGAGACCCCATTGGGACCATTATGTATGGGTTGAGCCTATATTTTAGGACTTTCATTACATATAAGATACACTTTACTACAAAATATCTTGATATCTACACTGCCCAGAATATGTCTAGTATGCCCCCCCCCAGGATCTATCATCTCACCAGGGTGCTATGCCATTATGTAGGAACAGGGTGATTGACGTGGAAGGGCTTGGAATGTTTTGGTCATTTGAAACTCAGCCCCCATAATTTTAGTCATTTACCTGCTACCCTGGAGTGGCTCTCCTCTTCTTCAAATAACACAGCTGCCTGGGGTATTGTTTGCTGAGTGCCATGCCAGCATCATTCATTCTCCCAGGTGTCCCCTTCACCAATCCTAGGAGGGTGCATGTGCAACAGAGAAGGCAGCAGTCTCTGTATGTGCCCTCACCCAAGCTAATCAGATGGACACCTGGAGACCAGGAGGAGTGTGGCCTGGGGTAATAGGTAGGAGACTAAATGGGCAGGGGTTGCTTTTGGCCATGTCTTGCTCTGCTGCTTCCAGTCCCTAGATTTTCGGCACAGGAGAATAAATTGGGAAACTGATCTGGTCTTGACTTGAACCCCACTGAGCAGATCTGCCTACTTACATCAACTACATTGAGTTTGGATGGGAGGGAGATTGTGACCTTTGTAACAGCACAAGTAAAAAAAGAGAGAAATATTAAAAAAAGATGCTTTAAGTACTTTAAGTGCAAATTCCAGATCTATAGGTTTTGCAGGAAACTGACAGTTCTGTTTGGACAAAGGCCCTACCACACTCTCCTATCTTCCTGCCACATGGAGCTCTGGGTGATTGGATTCATTAATTAA
The DNA here is from genome assembly GCF_017654675.1 of Xenopus laevis. Classification (NCBI taxonomy): domain Eukaryota; kingdom Metazoa; phylum Chordata; class Amphibia; order Anura; family Pipidae; genus Xenopus; species Xenopus laevis. The sequence continues at coordinate 137,997,110 of NC_054380.1, read as the reverse complement.
ACAGAATAATACTAATAATATTTTCACCTCTTACTCCTAATTACAAGGCGCATAGCAGGGACTGGAGCCTGGAGTAGTGACGGTTATTATTGACATTCATTAGCACATAAAATATTTACCGTGCCAATCACTTTCTGTATCGTTCTGCAGCACTGAGATCTGTCTTTTTTTTCTCTTTCTTTTCCCCATTCCTTGATCATTTTTTCTTCCTCAGACTTGAAATTGAACAATAATCGCCCTCCAGGAGGAAAAGTGACAGTGATTTATTCTCCCCACTCATCTTCCTCCTCCTCCGTGCAGAGAATGCTGGATGCTGTCTGGCGGAGCAGGCAGGATTATCTGGGGGCAGATGGGAAAATATATGGGTAGGTGGCTAAATTCTTATTACAGGATTGTGTTTGTGACCTTTAAATTCCACCTATGATTGAACATGAAAAGTAAAATTCAAGGAGAACTAAAACAGAGGAAACAGCCTAGAAATGCTGCACTTTTGGGCTCATTTATTAATTATAGTTGTGCTCAGAGCCGCTGCCTTCCTACTGCCTCCTGTTCTGAACTGAGTGCAGTTGCCCCTATTGATGCAGGGTGCTCTGGGAACCATGGAGCTACCGCCACCTTCAAACCAGGCAGTAGCTAAGGGTTTCCAAGGGTGGCTAGCGTCAATAGCTCCATTGATGTTGCACCAAATAATTTAGGAACACGTGTCAACCAGATTTAGATATTTGTGACCCTTCCAATGGTCTGTAAGACAGGGGAGAAGCCATATTGGGTCTCTTGTATCTTGAATAAGAGACTGGAATATGAATAGGAGAGGCCTGAATAAAAAAATGATGAATAACAAGTAGCTGTAACAATACATTTGTAGCCTTACAGAACATTTCTTTTTAAATGGGGCCAGTGACCCCCATGTGAAAGCCTGAAGGAGTAATTAAAAATAAATATATAAAAAATTGAAAAGTTGCTTAGAATTGGCCATTCAAAACATACTAAACTTTAATTTAAATGTGAATCAATCCTGTAAAGACGCACATAAAATATTGATTATTATTGTCGTTCATTGGGTCCTGTTTCATTTAAAGGTGAACTTAGCCAAAACATGTTAAAAACAGTTAACTGGAGCTTTAAGTACTAATGGTGAAAATCTGCCTGGAGGCTGAGTGATTACTGTTCCGCTGAGCCCCCTTGATAATCCGGATAATGCACCAACTGCCCAATGTTTCTGCAAAAAAATATAGTTTGTGCTAAAACAAGTCCCATCAGTGACGTGTCACAGCGGGAAAACAAAAACAAGCCCCTTTTTCGTTATCTAAAAATGCCGTTTGCAGCTGGTAAAGTAAATTTCTGATTTTAGACCCATCGGATGTGAGACGCATCCCGGGAAGTTTATGTAGGTCACACGCTACTAGTGGAAATGATCCTGCAAAATAATCTTCTTATGTGATTTGGATGGGGTCGCCTCTAGATATTCTCTGCAGTTTGATGAGACAGGGTGATGATGATGATGATGGGAAACAAGGAGCAGTCAAAACAAGAGATTGAGGAAACCCTTGTATTAATTGCACTCTGTAATAATTAAACCCTGTTAAAGTGCATTAAGCTGCTGGATATTTTCCAATGTAAAGAAGCCCAATGCATCGTATTACTCCCAGACTCCCTATGCAACTGATGAATTTCTTCTCTCATGTGCTGCTGCCCACTCCCCTCTTGTGTCATGACATGGGTGCTATACACATGGTCGGATTGGCCCAGCAGGATACTGGGTCCTGGCTCTGGGTCCATCTACAGAGATTGGTGGGGAGTGCATGTGGTAGGTGACATTGGTGGTGGCATCAGGGCAGGTGGGTTTGGCGACTGGGTGAAGGGTGCCAGTGTCCTCTCACAGTGGGCAGATTGTGGAGTTGGCCATTGAGGTCTGGTCCCTCTGTAGGATCAAGGCTCCCCAGTCTAAAACTGTATAGATTTTTTTCAATGTGCACTGGGACTCTAGTGCTTGGGGTCCATTCTTCTTGCTCAGGGCAGTTAATATGGTGGAGACAACAATGGAAGAAGTGGGAGCAGTGAGTCCAAGGATTGGGAATATATCTTACAAGTGCATAATGCTGTTGCACTTGGGAATCTATACAGCAGCACTATGTACTTTATTGCACTTTCTAAGTAACAAACATCTTAAAAAATGAAAGGGTTGAGGGGTAGATCTATTCCAGAGCCAGGGGTAGGGCTCTTAAGGAAAGTCAAGGTCAGTCAGCTAAGCAAGGCAACCAGACCCAGTGAGCTAGGGCTAGTTAATGGAAGGTAGGTACCCCTATGTTCAGCCCTTGTCAATGTTTAATCTACATATCTGGGAACATTGCTGAGAATGACATTTTCCTAACATTACATAATAAAAAAAATTTTTGGGTGAAGTTCTCCTTTGATTGTTCTTATCTGCAGGCGTTAGAGACTCATCTTGCACTTTCAAAGGTTTGTAAAATACCCCCCAGAACTAATGTAAGAGAGAGAACAAAGGATTAAATTGTGTGGGCCCCCCCATGACCGTCCAGTGTAGGACATGCAGGCGCCTGTCAATCATGTGTGTATCTCCACTCACAGTGATACCCCTGCTTTGTGTAGGAACAATATGTCCCACTAATGTATTTTTCCATAAGCTGATTCTACTCCCCTTGAAACCTCAGCAGATGGTGCAGTTACCTGATTTAAAAGGCTCTTCCAGATAACCCTTCCTTACTGACCTAAATACAAGGCTACATTTTAATCTCCTCTGCCCCTATCGCACGAGCGGTCAGCCATTTATATTCGCCAGCACAAGGACGTGAAGACAAATTAAGGAAGGCGAGGGAGATGTATGAAGGTTCAAGGGCAGATTTTCCATAGAGCCAGAAGGGTGCTCTTTATTGCAATGAATTATCTCTGTCGGAGCCGTATTTGCCACATGAACCTTGGAAGGCTGCAGGCAAAGAAGAACCATATGTCAGCTTGGATTTGTGCAGCTAGATTTGGGTCACTTTAGTCAAAATTGATGTGCCCCAGGATCTGTTATTCAAGACTAAATTGGCAAGAGTTGTGGAAATGTTCAGGGTAAAACTGTCTTTGGTGGGGAAAGGGGAGCATTATTTAAAATAGGACTATAGTAAAACTCCCAGCAAAGCCTCTGGAAGACTAGGGTGTCATTCAGTGTTCAGTGTTGTTCCACAACAACTGAAGGGTTACAGGTTGGGCAACACTGAAATAGTGTTCCTGGTACCCAACTGTCTCCATTTCTATTGCCCTACTGTTGCTATCTTACCCTTCTCTCTCAATTCTGCCCAACTATCTCCAACTTACCCTTTTGTTTAAATCTTGCCCTACTCTCTCCATTCTGCCATACCGTCTCTATCTGGCCTTCTGTCTCCATTCTGCCCTACTGTCTCCAAATTACCATACTCTATCAATATTGCCCTACTCTCTCCATTCTGCCTTGCTGTCTCTAGCTTGCTCTTTTGTCTTCATTCTAACTGATTGTCGCCATCTTGCCCTACACTTGTCATCTTGACCTAATGTCTCCATTTTTACCTACTGTCTCCATCTTGCCCTACTCTCTTCATCTGTGCCAGAGAACACTACCTGCTTGAAGGTATAATACTGACGGTAAAGATGGTGGAGGAGGAATAATAGTCAGGTTCTGGTTTACATGGCTTGGACTAGGGCCCTTGGTTACAATAATAATCTTAACTACAATGATATTCTTGACAAAGCTGTGCTTCCTAATTTGGACAAAGCCCTTTCCTGTTTCAGCACAATGATACTTGTCTGTACAGAATGAATTTCCTGGGATGAAAATGGAAAAACCTGCACAGAGTCCTGACCTCATCCCAACTGAACCTCTGGTGAAAATATTGGAGCACATCCGATGTTTATTTGGAAAACAATAGTTTTCCAAATAAACATTGTTCTTGTGACTGAATGGAAGCAAATCTCACCAACAATCTCCCAACAGCTAGTGGGAACTTTTCCAGAAGAGCAGAGGCTCTTATAGTAGCAAAGGCAGTGGCAACGTCATATTAATCCCTTTTGATTGGAAATAAGATCTTGGACAGGTTCAGTCCAACAATTGGTAAAATAGTCAAGTTCTTCATGCTGCTCATCACTCAAATGTCCCAAAATGCACATTTCCTTTCCATTCATCTAAATCCCAGGTGGCACAAAAGGTTATGGAGAATTTACTGAGCCCTAAACTGTTGCTGTTTCCAGCGATGAACTAAGATCTTGCTAAATGTTTCTTATAGGGAAACACCTTGTGTACATGTGCAAGGCCTCAAATTAGAGATGTTGCTTCAGCCAAGACCCCCTTGTCCCAACATTCCATCATGGAGCACAAAGCACAAACCCCATTTTATTTAGATAAAAAAGATGTGCAAGTGTATCAGCACTATTCAAAACATTCATGAGATGCCAAGTAAAAATATCATTTTCAATAAATAAAACCTCAAAAAATGAATTTATACCTACACTGTATCTTTTACGAAACTGATATTCCAGGCATGGGGCCAAATTTCATTCTGGTTATTCATTCCTTATTGTTGTCAAGAAAAACGAAATGTTTTTTTAAAAAAAATCAAAACAAAGGGAATATTTAATATTTCTTTATTTTTTTTAATGAGAAGCCAGAGATATTCTCAGTTTGTTCTGTGCTGGGGAAATAATGGAAATGTTATTTGTTCAGTATAAATAAAGAGAAGAATGAAATTAATAGCGAGAAACAATGCAATTGTGATTTGGTCCATGTTTTGTTGTAATTTGATTGTCGGAGCTGCTTGCGATGTTGTGACACTCGGGAGACGGAGGAGGGAGGCAACGCGCACGTGTTTGGAAGGCTCCAAACAAAGAGAGAAAAAGGAATGTTGGAAAGCCTTGTTGGTCCGAGAACATGGAAATCAACAGGGCCGATAATAGCTAATTTTTTTAGAGTGACAAAGAAGTAGTGAGAAATGCAAGAAAATAAATCATCAATGTTGACATAATATTATTATTGTTGGGCCTTCCTAAGATTCCATCACTAATATGCAAAGCCCAACTGCCAGACACACAACATGATTGAGTTGTTTGCAACAGTCACAAAACGGTTGGTTTATGCAACGCACTAACCCTAATAAACTCTTTCTATCTCAGAAACATAACGAAAACCTATTTGAGGATCATAATGATTAAATATCCACTATCGTTGAGATGCATGGTTTTATCTATGACAGTTGCTCTTTAAAATGGGTTGAAAACCAAGTAATAAATGATGACATTTTCCATTTACCTTATCTTTCAACGTTCTGTAAAACTGCTGGTAACTGTACAGGGGACACTTTGTGTATCCGCATATTTGTGTTTTGTCTTATGAATCTATCGAGGAACTCTAATGTACTGGTTTCAAACCTTTACCATTTAATCCTCTTCTGCTGTACATTATTTGGTGACACCCTTAACTTTTATCATGACATGTCCAGTAATATCCAAGTCAGGGAATAAATCTCCCAATAACTGTCCTTCAGACTGGGCCCCCTTAGCTCATAACAAGGTTACAGATATATAGAAACATTGGGGTAACAGTCACTCTGCTATAGTTCCAGGGGTACCCAGGGTACAAATAAACACTCACCCCAAATCTCCCCCTAACTGACCTTCAGACTGGGCCCCCTTAGCTCATAACAAGGTTACACATATATAGAAACATTGGGGTGTCATCCTGCTATAGTTCCAGGGGTACCCAGGATACAAATAATCACTCACCCCAAATCTCCCCCTAACTGGCCTTCAGACTGGGCCCCCTTAGCTCATAACAAGGTTACAGATATATAGAAACATTGGGGTAACAGTCACCCTGCTATAGTTCCAGGGGTACCCAGGGTACAAATAAGCACTCACCCCAAATCTCTCCCTAACTGACCTTCAGACTGGGCCCCCTTAGCTCATAACAAGGTTACAGATATATAGAAAACATTGGGGTGTCACCCTGCTATAGTTCCAGGGGTACCCAGGGTACAAATAATCACTCACCCCAAATCTCCCCCTAACTGGCCTTCAGGCTGGGCCCCCTTAGCTCATAACAAGGTTACAGATATATAGAAACATTGGGGTGTCATTCTGCTATAGTTCCAGGGGTACCCAGGGTACAAATAAGCATTCACCCCAAATCTCCCCCTATCTGGCCTTCAGGCTGGGCCCTCTTAGCTCATAACAAGGTTACAGATATATAGAAACATTGGGGTAACAGTCACCCTGCTATAGTTCCAGGGGTACCCAGGGCACAAATAAACACTCACCCCAAATCTCACCCAGTCCTGTAGTAAGGAACATATGCCGTGGGAAAAGACAAAAATGGGCAACTGCCATGGTATCAGACAACAAATAGGTATTGAATACAGAATGTGTGGCAGTGGGAGAATGAATATAACTAGACAAGATGGATAAAGTATCTCTTTTATCACTGCTGTTCAACCTGTTGCCAACTAGGGAATACTGAGTGTTGAACAGATTGAAAACAGTTTGTGGGCTATGGATTGGTCAGTACCCCCTAATATAATCACTTGGGCCTGATGCAGATTGTTTTGTGACCACCACCAAGGGTGACCCTGGAAATAAGGATAATACCATTCACTATTAATACACTATATATTTTTTTCTTCTTGCGGCTAAAAAGTGTTTTTTGGATGAAATTAAATGTCAAAATGCCCTTGAGATATGGATATGGCCTAGGAAAAATGACGATGTCTCTGTACTTTCCGAAACAAAAAACAAAGGCCTCTTGAACTCTCCTCCCTATTGGCTTCATATGATAAAATAAAAGAGCACAATCCATGTAAATGGCTTTCATTTCCTTTGTTTTACTATTGCATTGTGTACATTAGTTATTGGGGGAGGTGATACTGAGCTTTTGGAAGAAAAAGTACGAGGACAAGATTAGTAAGGGAATATGGGTTTCTTTCCAAAGTGAGCAATAGAAAAGCTTTGATTTTCAAGCTCAGATCAATGGGTTCATAAATCGGGAGATTTCAGTGCAAAATGGCCTGGGTTTATATTTGAAATGAGAACTAGAGCTTGAAATAGGGAGGGAGGTTCCTTTCATCGTTAATCATGGTACATCTAGATTATTTTATCCAGTGCAACGGGACCTGTTGTAGAGAACTCTACCCTTGTGTTCAATGTTGGCTTCTACTGGACAGACATACATTCTCCCACCAGAGAACATTAGCAAAGCTCTTGTAATTTCTACTCATTTTGACAATCAGGAATTTCTAGTCACCCAAAGTAACATTTCAAATAATAGGACCGCATTGCTTTTCATTAAAGACTCTTTAGAAAGCCGCCAGTGTTGTTGGGCTGAAAGTGTTATGACTCCTCCAGTTGACATTATTTCTTGTTATGGTCCATTTTACCTTCCCGTCTGCTCCACATTTGGCAAATGATTTGGAAGCTTCTGAATTGGCTGAATTTGGGTAAACTCTGAAGCTTGTCTAGTGGTTTTGAACTTATGAGACACATGGTTCAAGAGTTTTGTGGAGCTGAAGTAGCTTTGTGTGGTTCTAGATCCCAACAGCACTCTCAAGTGTAAGGTTTCCTTCTTCATTTGAGCTATTGACTGTCAAACATCTGGCTTTGGGATGACTGTTTACTTTTCTATTTGTGTTTATAAGCATATATCTCTTTGGAATATAGACCGAATATAGACCGAACCTTCATTAGGACTAGATCTTTGTCCTGAGGAGCTTACAGGTTAATATATAGCTCTAAATAGATTGTTTCATCCAAGAAATGGGTTTCCAAACACCAAGACTTTCTAACAAAGTTAAATATTTTCTTTACTGAGGATTGTTCCTTATTTCAGACATATGCAATGGTTATTGACGTATCTGCCAATCTGATTATCAACAAGCATTGTAGCATTGTAGGTCCTTCTACTTTCATGAGGGTCTTCCAAAATAAGAATGAGTGCCAAATGAGTTATGGCACCCTGTATATTTTTGCAGTTACTTGATTTGTCAGACACTAAATGCTATCTCTTTCTTGGAGTAACCAGGGTATGCAGCAGAAGTGACCAGCACCAGGACATGGACAAGGACTTCCTAGAATAGGGGTCCCCAACCTTGTTTACCTGTGTGCCATACTCAAATGTAAAAACTGTTAGAGAGCCTCGCAAACAAGAAAATATTTCTTGGAGACGCCAAATAATGGCTGTAACTGATTGGAATAAACCAACCCTTATGCCTCCAAAACTTAAGTCAGCAAAGTGTGTACTTGCTGTAAGGCCACTGGGAGCAACATCAATGGGTGTGGAGAGCAACATGTTGCTCAAGAGCCACTGGTTGGGGATCACTGTTCTACAGGTAATATACAGGTTCTTAAACAAGATTTCTTTCTCATTTTCAGGGTCTTCCTTTTATTTCCCACCGGAAATACCCACCACGCTGATCTCGAATACTTGTTCAGTGAGGTGCTGTAAAAGAAACCCTTCGCTGAAGATATTTAACATTTATGAAGGACTTGCCATAACGGAACCTGACATTACAGTTCAGCTGCTCTTCTACAAAGATGAAGAGGAGATAATGTTGATTGGTGGCTCCCCTGGAACTACTGATACGTACAGAACAAGCAATAATTAAGTTGTGTATCTTTAAACTTAAAACATTTGCCCCAGTTTGCCCAATAAGCTTTAGCAAACACGAGCAAACAATGTGAGCCTGACAAGCTCTGATGAGAAACACCACTTAAGATAATCTTCCCTCAGACTAAATTGTGCTCTGTGCTATGCAAATATGATTGCCAAAGTGGCGGATGGTGGGTGCCTTCATACCGGCTCTTTCCCTCTGCTCTTATGACAATCTGCATACATTTAATAACAAATGGCTCTTTTAGATTTTAGGTTCATTTCCAGGGAAATTTTGGGAAATAAATTGGAAAAATGCAGGCACCACACACTAGAAAAACAATATTTTGAAGAATATTATCTGCACACTTGCCATGGGAGGTCCCGTTGTCCAGGGTAGTGCCATGTAAAAATGGGGGCATAGAGCATATTTTTAAATCACCCTCATGTGTTATTAATGATAAAAATATATTAGCCTGCTTTCAGACAGGATTATTACCTTAAAATTTTCACCTCCCCATATATCAGAGGTCTTCAGGGGTCTTCAGGCTACTTCTGTAGGGACCCTCATAGCATATAAAACCATGGCTGAAGCATTGTCTTTGGATTAGATCACACACAAATTGCTCAGGATAATAAAGGCAATCTCACACTAGCACTAGAAGACCTTCATGTCATTACGTCTACCCCAAGCTGCTGACACCAGGGGGCAAATTCATCAAGGGTCGAATATCGAGGGCTAATTAACCCTCGATATTCGACTGGGGAATGAAAATCCTTCGAATATCGAAGTCGAAGGATTTTGTGCAAATACTTCGGTCAAACGATCAAAGGAATAATCGTTCGATCGAACGATTAAATCCTTCGAATTGAACGATTCGAAGGATTTTAATCCAACGATCGAAGGATTATCCTTCGACCAAAAAAAGTTAGGCAAGCATATGGGGACCTTCCCCATAGGCTAACATTGGATTCGGTAGCTTTTAGGTGGCAAACTAGGGGTTCAACGTTTTTTCTTAAAGAGACAGTACTTCGACTATCAAATGGTCGAATAGTCGAAAGATTTTTAGTTCGAATCATTCGATTTGAAGTCGAAGGTCGAAGTAGCCCATTCGATGGTCGAAGTAGCTAAAAAAACACTTTGAAATTCAAAGTTTTTTTTCTTTTATTCCTTCACTCGAAGTTAATGAAATGGCCCCATAGTGATCACATGAACATTGACATGAACATCATCATGAACATCATCGTGATACCTGAGCTTGGATGAGGTGTGATGGTTGCTTCTTAGGAAAAAAACAGAAATTGGGGTAACTGTCCATGGGCCCCTGTATCACTAGAATGTTAAAAAACCAGGCCAAACTGGGCCACTTTTTTGCACTGTAGATCAGCGTAGTAAATTAACATTATGAGTAGATTAAGTGGTTTAGCATTCCTTTATCAGTGGAGTCAGCTAATACACCATGTCAGAACCTTCTTGTAGGGTTCCAACTAAGTTCAAAGTAGTCATTCCCCTTAGGCAAAACAAAAGCCAAACTTCATAAGTTTCCAAGGTTCTCAAAGTTCAAGAGCTTTGCACTTGTTGGCAGAACAAGCCATAGAACACAGGAAAGATGAGAATATGGACTCGGCAAGGATAGTTAAACTGTAACATCTCACCCCGGTGGAGCGCATTGTTCACTCAATGGCAGGGATCTGAGAGGAGATGTACAATGCAAATGACTGGAGTTTTAACGGATTTTGCTTGCGGCCCATTTTATTTGTTCTTTGCAGTTCAGGTTTTAATTATTCATATTCAACTTTTTCTGTCAGACGCTTCATTTGTATCCGCTTTGTTCCATCAGAGACTAAGACTGCTGGGAAAAGAAAGCCAGTGTGCTGGCATTGATATCAGAATTATTAAGCCTCTTACTAAACACAGAGTAGAAAAAAAATTCTTGGAGCTTTTAACTCTATTCTGCATAGTCCTGTTGGTTTGAAGTATAAAGACTTGCTGGTGATCTTCAGTATTTCAGCTCCTGCAAGTAGGAAGTCTATGGGGCTCTGAAGCATGGGGCAGACAAGTGAGCTAAGTATGTGGTGTGCTAGTAGGTGCATTAGGGTGTATAGCAATGGTAAATGCACACTTGTGTAAAGTGTTAGTTGAGGGTTAGTTCAAACAGAAGAAGTGCAGGTTACAAGTGGGTAGCAACAAGGATCGGTAGTGAGGTTTTTGTAGTTTTTGCAAGAATAACAAGAATAACTAGGGTTGCCACCTTTTCGTTTTTGTCCTGGCCCGTTTTTTTGAAGGGCTGTCCGGGTCAAAACTGCCTGCCCGGTTTTCCAAATTAGAAAAACTGGGCAGGATTTCCTATGATTGACGTGGCCCTAAGCTCCCCAGTCCCTGTGCTGGTGGCTGATCAGCGTAAGGCTACTAGCCCCATTGTCCTCCTCATTGGGATCTTGAGCTGCCCGGCTACACAACCCAACCCTGCAACTATAACAGTGTTAACTATACTGAATGTAACTAACAGACCTGCCCAGACCCAATCCCGTACCCATCTCCCCACAAGGTGGGATCCAGGAAGTGGCCTGAGCAGGTGTTCTCTCGTTTTATCCAAAATTATCCTTTAACTGCAATGGACCCAGGAATAGGGACACAGCTGCCTGGGTGAATCAAATGACCACCTAGGTATCCAAATACAGGGGAAACTGTCTGAATAAAACATACCTAAACCTTAGTGGTCTCTAAATCTGTGAAAAGGAAGCCATAAATGTGGAGCCCACGACAGACAGCGCTTTATGCATGCACCCCAAAACATCTCTGCTTCTGGCCACTAGGGGGAGCTTGATATCCCAGGGTTTTGCTTAGTCTTCCCTTTGTGTAGGAGAAAGGTCTTTAGCATTAGCTGAGTATCGATACCCTCCTCTGCTTTTTGTGATGTTACTGAGCAGACGCTAACATGCCGCCCGGGCTTTTCATCTGTTATTTTGTTTTAGACAGAAAGAAATAGATTCTCAGCTAAGTGTTTGCCCAGAGCCAATCGAGTCCCTGTTACATGTTCATTCTCTCTTTCTCTCTCTCTCGCATCTACAGTTCATTTCAGGACTTGAGTGCTTTCACTTCCAGGCATTTCAACCTCATTCCCATCCAAAGGAAATGTCTTTCTGTTTCTTGGTACAATACACTCTGTCCCTTTAGTGGGGGAAACTGACTGGCCGCATAAAGCTTTTAAGAACTATGTTGGAATTCTGGGGGAAAAGCTTCATTGTGGGTTAATATCATGGCGTTTTGATGCATTTTTTCCTTAGTGTATTATACTTGTGTTCATAATGCGTCTCCCTAATAACGCTTTTTTTGGAAAAAAACAACACTAGCTGTTGACTCATTCCTATACAAATAGCCAAAGAAATTGGAATAGTACAGTAAAGGGGACATAGAACCACCCACATAACAACGTAAAATTGCCATAATTTTTAATGCTTTTGTTTTCATGGTATTTGCAGTTTAGCACTACTTTTATTAAAAATTTGAAACAGAAGCCCCCCCCACAAAACCCTGGTGAATAAAGCAGCAACACATTTCAGAAAGATTTCAAAGATTGTTTATCAGATCCCTTTTATATCCTGCCCCACTGGCTCATATAATCTAAGGTAGAGTCCTGCAGAGGGTTGGGTACCCGCGGGTTACCCCCCAAAAAAGCGGGTAACCTGTGGAATGAGGGTAGGATTTTCATTTGTGGGTATAGATGCAGGTCTGCGGGTCGGGTTACAGGTCTCATCTAAATTTTTTATCTTAAGTTATATTGTCTATATTTATGTCCTTTTACAATTTTACAAAACTTGTTTCTGTCCCTGCCCACTTTTGGATGATGCCACTTCCGGTTTTCAGCAACATCACTTCCTGTTTGATGGTGGTCAGCAGGTTGCAGGTCGTGTTGCAGATAAGGCAGTTGCAGGTCCAGATCGTGTAGCGGATCAAAGTGGGTAAATTTGCGGGTGGCGGTTTGGGTCGCGGGCTGCGGGTTGCGGGGTCCAGGTCTTAGTAATTGGTTCTGTGCATGACTCTAATCTAAGGTCCCTATCACATTCACACCCACACCAGAGTCGGTTTTATCAAAAGCTAATTAAACTGTCTGTATGAGTATGACACTAAAGTGATGTAATTAAAAATCACAAACATGTTTAAAATGGTGTTTTTACAAATGTTTAGCACTGCTCGCAATGTAAAATAAATCGTTAGCAAATATTACATCGCCAAGCAAAGGTTGGTGTTGACACCTGCTTTGGAGTTTCGTTAAAAATGTTGTTTCAAAATACGCTTTGGGATCACAAAATTGTATTACATGCAATACGAATGTTCAGGAAAGCCATTTGGTTTGCCTTGAAGTTGTTGAGCTCTGTAATCGGTCAAAAAGGACCCAATCATGGTCGCTAACATTTGCAATGAGCTTTGACGATTTTCTTTGCAGTAACACAACATATTACATTCCCCCATAAGTATATGGAGGAAACCCATGCAGACAGAGAAGATATATATATTCCTTACAGGCCCAGGTCAGAATTGAACTCAGAGACCCCCAGGCTAAAGTGATAGCCGAGAAGCCACCGGTTTCACCTTCAAGGAAAGCAAATAGGATCTACTTCCGGTAGAGCAAATAGGCATGCTCTTCAAATCTCATGCTACCTTGCCTTTAGACTAGGCCGGCAGATACTGGTCTGAACTTAATTTTCACTATTTCTGGTTTTTAATCATAACAATAATCATCAAATTCAGCTTTTCTTGTTGAGTAAAATAATACTGTTCCCATATATATGAGATATCATTCCGATATCCCTTCTGATTATTTTTTTTCCTTTCAATTACCTATAGTTGGGTCATTCCTTCCTTGGTCAACCTTCATTGTGGTGATACTCCTCCAGTGAGGTGTCCAGACACTTCTTTATATATTTCACTCTTGCCCACTCCAGGGTTCTCACAGTATGGAACCATTCTCTAGTCCAGTCCCTGTGATATCCTCAAATCCCCACTTAGTTATTGGCTGAATAACAGCAGCAGGACATCTTTGTGGTCTCACATGTAGAGAAGGTGCAAGGTGACGGCCTCAACTGTCGTCTTACCTACCTTTTGGGAATGAACCCTAGTAAGAAGTTTCTTCAAACTACTGCCCAGTTCCTACCCCACAATCTAATATATAAGCTCTAGGAGAAGACTCTCAAGCTGGCTACAGATCAATATGGTCAGGCAATTGCCCAATTGCAGACAAATAACCCGACCAATTTGGGGGCTCAGAAGGCATTTGGACAGAATGACTTGCAAAAACTGCATCCCTAAAAGCTATGGGTCTATTTGTTTTATGTATGTTTTTTGCTCCCTCTTATATTTTACAACTTCGGCCAAAGGTTTCGATTTATTTTGAGGCTCAGCAGATGAGGGTTTAAGAACAAATAAGGACAAGTGTCCCCAGAAGTGGAAGAGGTATCAGCTGCGATGCTGGAGAAATGAATTCCATTTGTCGAGACGCGCTGTGACAAGATGAAAAATTCTCTCTATATTGAAGTTTAAACTCGGTTGTGATTTGTGCATTATACAGTTTGAGATGTTACAGGATATTTCTTTCTTTATGACACGGGTTCTTTTTTCATCATGTCAAACATTTGTTCTTATTCTTGTGAAGAGAAGAAAACCCACACAACTTAATATCGCAAAACAATTTCTCATGTTCTCGGCACAAACAAAACGTTCCTTTCCTGGTGATATCAGCTGTGAGACAAAGAGTATTTATTAAATAACCCCGCAGATAGATGGAATTCATTCTCTGCAATGTACATTATGACAATGCATCAAAATGCCGGGCCCATTTCACATCACTTGTCTTGCTATCTTACCGGAAGGCGAGGGTTTGACATCCTTACATTCTCTCTAACCCTTTTTACTTGGAAATGCTCAAGTGGAAGCTCTAAAACTATTCCAAGATGGAAACAAATGTAAAGCTTTTAGTCCTTTGCACCATCCCACCTCAGGTGATTCTTTCTAGTGCATTGTTCCTATGTTCCTATCAAAGACCTCAAACCATCTCTCTCTCCAGCAGCCTTGTTGGCCAGCCATTCAGAACTTGGTCTTCCCTATTTAGGACCTTCTGCTGAATCATTTCATGGCCTGATTATTGTTGCTTAAGTATGGAGGCTTGTTCTTGCCTCTTGGGTTCTGGTCCTGCCTTTCCTTACCATGATCATATTCCTGTCCTGCTGCTCCATCCTACTCCACACTGTTCTGTTGCTCTGTCCAGTCCACCCTGCTCTGGTCTGTCCTTCTTCTCCACCTGCTCCACCAAGTTCTGTTTGAAATACTGGTTCCTTTTCTCCTTGTCTAGTCTCATATTAGCCTCAAACTACTTTTTGCCCGGACTCAGCACGTGATTCCGATCAGATCATGATTCTAATGGAAACCCCTATTGCCCTAAACTCAGCTGTCAGCTTTGCTTCTCTCTGTCACCAATAGGATTAGAAAAGAACAAGACTCCTCCCCTGCCTCATCTTAAAATATGGTTGGTGGTTCCATGATATTGCAATACATATAGGTAACACAAGACCTTCTCAATCTGGCCTGCAATATCATACTTCAAGGTTGATGAAGGAAGCTAGTGAAAGAGATATTTACTGTAGATGCATTACATTCCTACTAAAGGCAAAGGGCTTCAGTTGAGCTGAACTGTATATAATAATCCCGTTAACCTCCTACGACAACCTTGAAGAGTCTGGGATGACATTAAATCAGGACTGACTTTGCCCTATATAAGCCCAGTCCTCCTCATATCTTGCCCCTGAGCATTGACCTATGCACCTGAGTACTGTGGCACTTCCTTAGCTCTCTGTTCTGGCTCCTTTCTCCACCTTCCTGACCTGTTTCTGTTCCCTACTCTAGTCCTGCTTTTGATCTATTCTTGCTCCTGTCTAGTCCTGCTCCCTATCCTGTTAAGCCTGTTCCAACTCTTACTCCTCCTCATCTTGTTGCATTCTGTCACCAGTTTTTCACCCGCTCTGTCCCTATCCTGCCAGACCCTGACCCAGACACCCTTGCTACATTGATCCTGTTCTTCAGCACCCCTTCTTGTCTCCTGTGTGAACAATTCCAGTTCCAGCCTGAAGGACTGACACCTTTCTCTCCATAGTAATTCCTTACACCATATTAATTCCAGTTGACTTGTCCTCCTCTTTTCTTTGTTTTATGGGCAAAAGTGAACTTGGCATTAGCTATGTTATATTGTCAGACTCAATATTTGTACTCAGACTCTTCAGAGCCATGGAATAAACTGCTGGTCCCCCAGGTTGTGTGTGTGCTGATCCACAGTCTAGACTTATTACTGGATGATGTTGCCAGATGCAGCAGGTTCAAGGAATAACATTATGATTTTCCTTCCTTAATATGACGACTATATGAAGACTGTTCTTATTGATTGATGTCTCACTCTGAGAAGACGGGACCTAGCTCTTCCATTTATTTGAAGAACACAAAGGTGGCCTTACGCATTATATAAAATGGTTTTCCAAACAAATAAGATGTTCTTAATGAGGTATAAGCGGTTATTACACAACCTACACAAAAAGCAAGGTAACTCATATTTCTACTCTAATAAATGCAATAATTATTTTGACCTCTGTAATGATTCATGAGGCGAATGTTAGTCTCTACATGCTCCTGCTAGCAGATTACGCTCCCATATTGGTTCTGAACACTCTGTAATTATAACCTTGATTATATCAGCTTTGGTGGTAACGTCGATTGTAGGGCAAGACGGTGGCAGTTGGCCAAGATGGTGGCAGTAGACCAAACTGGCACATCAGGACAAGATGAGTGCTGTCCAGCTTGTTACCCATCTGGTTCTCTTTTCTGTAAGTGGGCACTGAGAGTTGGTGTTTGGGTTGGACAGCCCTACATGAAATAAACCGGCAAAGTCAGGTTTATTTCATGTGGATGGCCCCATTTCAAATGCTTAAAGCTTTAGAAAAAACCTTGTGGGCTTGATACATTTTCAAATTTATAGTCTACTCCTGGTTATTAAAGGATCACTTCTGGTATGCCAACAGTTCCACTACCTGTAAAGCAGGTATTGACTGAGATTCCAAATAGGCCTTCACAATCCAAATACACAGAGGCCCAAATAGCCTCCGCTAGCCCAATACATAGTGACTATGTACAGTATATGGTATTTGCCAGAATTCACAGCCAGACCAGCCTTGCCATAAAATCATTAGCATCTGTTTAGCATCTGGTTTCAAGTCAGTTGCTTCCTTGGACCCAGCCTGGGGGCACCCTGAAGCTGTTGCACACAAGGGTGAATGGGTGCAATGGAACTTGGCACAGAACCAACTTGGCATTCATCGCTGCGGGTTTCTAAGAGCATGAATGAGCACAATAACCACATTTCACCAGCTCAGTTGCCCTTCTTTAGAATTTTCCCTTGCTATTTGTACCAACGTGCCCCAAGACCCCAGCCCCTCAAGACCCCAATAATCTGTCTACTTGTTCCATGCCAATCCCTAGCACCAGGGAAGCAGGAGACAGTTCAGCATTTAGGGTGATATATTATCCAATGCACCTTCCTAATAAATGAGTCCTCTATAACCTGCCTTTCCTTCCTAGCACCCCTACCCACCTTTATTAGAGGTGCTGCCAACTAGGGTTCTCTGAGAGTCAGCCTTTTCCATACATGATTCTTCAGAACTGTCCGCCCCAGACAAATATGTTGTTTTAGACAAGCTGTGGATGAGCCTTGCTGCGCCCTTATTCTCCTCCTAATTGTGACAAACCTGTCTCCCTCGTTAGCCTCCATTGTCCTTTCTCCACCCCCCCCCCACTTTAATGGTCTCTATCCTTGGTCGTTCCCTGAGCTGCCCATCCTCCCCCATGTTTGTAGCCCCCTAACACATGAGGACAATTCACCCTTCTATTTTCTCCCCTGATAGTCTGTCATACAAGAGCAGGTTTGATAGTCTCCATCTTTAGTTTTTAAATAGAAATAAATGAAAGTGATGGAAATCCAGTTAAATTTCCTGTATTTTCCCTGTTCTGTCGGTTGGTCAGTGCTGAGGGGTAGAAGGGGGTGACAAAACACAGAGGGCTCCTAATTAAAATGATTGGTTTCTCCTGACACAACGTTCATTGGATTTACCCTTGTTCAAAAACCCATCACATCAGCTGTCGGCAATGTCACTCTGGTGCTCAATTCATTATTCTGATGACCTTTGTCTTGGATCAATCAGATCGTCCTGAATAAATATCTAATGTGTCTTCTAAATTTAACGGCCTTGTGTTCCTCATTATTCCCCAATTTACAATATTCTATATATTAAATGGCCACAAGACCTGATTCATAAACAGCTTTGTTGTCTTCTTATTCATTTTTTGTTTCTTGACAAAATACATGTATTATAAGGGATAATGTACCCCCTATTGTAAATGATAAGGATATTAGAAGTCACTGAGGCATTGTTCTGTGACCATATAAAGGCACAAGGCTGCAGGCTGAGTTATACAGGGAACTCTGAGTATCACTCATGTATTATAAGGGATAATGTACCCCCTACTGTAAATGATAAGGATATTAGAAGTCACTGAGGGGTTGTTCTGTGACCATATAAAGGCACAAGGCTGCAGGCTGAGTTATACAGGGAACTCTGAGTATCACTCATGTATTATAAGGGATAATGTACCCCCTGCTGTAAATGATAAGGATATTAGAAGTCACTGAGGGGTTCTGTGACCATATAAAGGCACAAGGCTGCAGGCTGAGTTATACAGGGAACTCTGAGTATCACTCATGTATTATAAGGGATAATGTACCCCCTACTGTAAATGATAAGGATATTAGAAGTCACTGAGGGGTTGTTCTGTGACCATATAAAGGCACAAGGCTGCAGGCTGAGTTATACAGGGAACTCTGAGTATCACTCATGTATCATAAGGGATAATGTACCCCCTACTGTAAATGATAAGGATATTAGAAGTCACTGAGGGGTTGTTCTGTGACCATATAAAGGCACAAGGCTGCAGGCCCCCCTACTGTAAATGATAAGGCTATTGGAAGTATAAGAAGTACATTAGTATCACCTTTGGGCAGGAATGTTAAATGTAAAATACAGAACTCGGCTTTTAAGAGAACAAATGATGGATTTTTGCTACCCCCAGTAAAGTGACACATGAGACGAGGTTCTCTCAAGGCCTCATTACAGAAGCAGCAATGTTTTTCCAATCATTCATCAAAGCCTAGAAATGAAAGGATAAAGGTTGATATGATGGTGGTGGTGGTGGGTAATCAAGTTGTAATCAAACATTTAGCTATTTAAGCATGTTGGGAGCTGTAGATCAACAACAGAATTCATATCACTTCCAACCAACGATCACACACAAAACTCAATCCATGGCCAATATAGGCAGGTAATATATTCAAGCGTCAAGGGAAAAATGTATCTACAACCCAACTTTCTGGTTGAAGAAGGGACAATTCTTGTTGAATTTAGTTGTAATTTTATTGTAATCATTGGTGAAGTATCTGAACTAAACTTTAGATCACACAAAGGAAGTTCTTAACTTCAACACAAGTCTTTAATGGTGTCTTCTTCTCTTTCCTTCCTTCTCCTGGTTCCATCTTCTGACATGAGGATGGAAGCCATGTTGAACTGAGGCCTAGGAAGTGAAATTAGTAGGAATGATTATTTGTTGATGTCAGACAAGGTTCATCAAAGGAACAAATCTGGTTGCACTCACTAATTAATGATAATAAATCAAGTGTTGGACTGGGGCACCTGGGGCCCACCAGAGAACTGGAGAGCCCCAAATACTAATATGATATGAAAAATGCTGCCCAGACCTCAGCTGATGACGATGCACATGTTGTGCTGCCTCTTCTATGTGATACAGGTGCAATGGAAGGGGCTTAGATTGGACAACTTCTTTGGTTGGTGAGTGACGGGCAGTTATTTGCTTCCTGCAAGGCAAACCAGGACCAACACTGAGCCCACCAGGATTTTCCTTTTGGGACCCATCCGACTCCAAAAATAAATCAGACGTCTCCATGTCTGTGGGACTGGATAATCTTTTCAATTGAGAACAAGGCACGGAGTCTTTTTGGGCAGATGGATCACCATTTCTGGATCAGATTTAATAATAATAATAATAATAATAATAATAATAATAATAATAATAATAATAATAAAAAACCAACGTTATCCCATGATTGAATAAATATAAGACAAAACGATTCTCAGCCAAATAAATTTCCTAACATGATTCCAAGCATATTCCAATAAGAAACTAAGACCCAAAGACATCGGCATATGTCAGGCCCCAACTGCCCAGCGGGTGCCTGTAGAGACTGTTACCGGATTTCAGGTTTGGGGTATATATCAGCCAGACCACATAAAGGAAATCACAGTGGATAAGACAAAGCAAGGAATAGATACAAATCATCCTGAAGGGAAGAGGGGGCAGATGTTTTCATTATATTAATTAAGATAAACCTTGGCAACACGATGGCGCATTAGGACAGATCTAACGAGTTTCACCAAGACCATTGAAGAGTGATCTTCTGTATAAAAGACACGGAGGCGAGCGGGATGAAAAATCTGATGTCCTTGAGAAGAGAATAGCAGTAACTGTGAATAACGGCATGAGAATGCAGGAAAACCTCCTTAAAAGATAACCAGTATATTGGAATCTATCCAAACCTCTTCCCTGGACTGGACCCAATTAACACAGATGTTTCCACCACATGCCCATCGAGAAGCCTCTATTTGTCTGCTAGGAGCCCTGGCACAGGTCTTTGTTTTGCCCTTGGGCTCAATGGAGGGAGGTAGTTCTGCTGAGCTCACCTTCTGCCGTGCTGAGCTGTTATCCCGAGCAGCAGGTATAATTCCATCTCCTCCACTGCCGCTTGGGCAAAGTCACCTCATAGGATAAAGCTCAGCCCAGCAGGAGACTTCCATATGGGTTCTTCCTTTCATTAGACGGAGCAGTAATACAAATAAAGCATGCTACAATGGAAACAGTCATGGGATGGGTTTCTTTCTTTTAGAGCAGAAAGTGTAATTGTTCTGGGCCCCAGCATGAAAGGGGGCACTTGGGAAGCCTAAAAATATGAAGGACATATTATTTACATCAGGATAAGGCTAGTGCAACAACAGCTGGAGGGCTGTAAATTTTTGCTCCCTGGTTTATGTATTTTGACTCAGTTTGATGGGTCCAATTCTCCATTCTTCCTGTAGTGCTAGGGCCCCACCTCCAACTTAGATTGTGGTACTAATACATCTAGTGTAAATGCAAATAATTGTGTAAATTGGCATGTTTTCTTCCCATAATGAAACAGTTTTTCCCAGAATTTGGTGCTCTAGCCAAAACTACCAAGCTATTGGGGGGGGGGGAGGCCTTATCTCATCATTTGGCCTTAAATATCACTTAAATGCAGATGATATCCAGATATACCAACCACTGACATTCAGTCCCAGATGTGTCTTCTAGCTTCTATCTAGCTATGAGTGCAGAGAAGCACAATTGCTCTCTCTAGAATTCTCTCTCTGCTAGATGAATTTCCAGTTTGAAAACCAGAAATTTAGTTTTTAAAGGAGTGGCATTTTTGCGGCGCCTTGGTAACCTGTGGGGCGCTGCTGCTTGAGGAGAGTTTTTCAACTTGCCCCATTGGTGCAGCACCCCTGGAAGAACCACCGCCACCTCAAACTGAACCTTGCTAAAACAGAGCTCATGATCTTTGCACCCAAACCTCATTATTTCCCTCCTTTGACCATTACAGTTGATTATCCCTGTTCATTTAGCACACTGCCTGGAGTTGGCTTATCATTGACCATATCCTATTAATGCCACTGCCAAAACCTGCTGTTTTTTCCCTCTTTTTTATTGCCAAGACACCTGCATCTTGCTGCTTTTTCCTTCTGGAATTCCATTCTGGAATCCTATGTAGGGAACCAGGGTCGGATATGGGCCCCCTGCCGGCCCAGACCCTGATCTGCCGGGCCACGCCAAAAAATTTTGTGTCAATGTGTGGCGGCTTTAGTTTCCGTTCGCGAACGTAAGTTTCCGTAAATTACACACAGGCACAAAGAGGAGGTAAAACTGTTTTACGGTTTGGGCATAGGACCTTAAGACTGGAGCAGATAATGTTCTAGTGCTCCAAAAGGTAGGACTGGAGGTTGGGAGAGTGTTCCCTACAGTGTCGGACTGGACATTATTTGCCCACCGGGTTACAAAAAAGCATTTTTTGGGCACATGCGCGCTGCGCGCTGGCTTTTTTGTAACCCGGTGGGCAAATAATGTCCTGTCCGACACTGTACGGAACACTCTCCCAACCTCCAGTCCTACCTTTTGGAGCACTAGAACATTATCTGCTCCAGTCTTAAGGTCCTATGCCCAAACAGTAAAACAGTTTTACCTCCTCTTTATGCCTGTGTGTAATTTACACTTACATTGTCGGAACTGGGACACCAGGGGCCCACCAAAAAATATTAGACCAGGGCCCACTCTCAATACTATTTTCTTCCTCTCCTCACTCAGCCGCTATTCTCCTAGTCTCTTTTCTTTACATACTATAATCTATTATTCCTATTTAGCCTCTTATAATATATTATTCCTATTTAGCCTCTTTGTTCTCATAGAAATAGGGAATGGCCATGAAATAGGCCTACAGGACAGGGAACCTTTCCTACGGTGGCATTTAATCTCTGCATATCTATACTTATTATTATATTGCTTCCCTCCCCCCGTGTACTTTTCTACATTGTACAGGGCTGCGTATCTTAGCAGCACTCTATAAATAACGTGATACATCCATACTATTAATGTTTGGTTAAATAGAAGACATTCCACATGGAGGGGACGATTAATAAAGGTGTAGCTTGGAATGTGATTCGGCTGTGAATATTGTGCAGAATGGCCCCGTTTTGGCTCTCTAGCCCAATGCACAATAAAGCTCAGTAACAGACAGCGAGACATGAAATGCTGAGAAGTGCAAGCACATTGGATGTCAGGCATTTACAGTATATATCTTCTCACAGTCGGTTTTTGTCCACATGCATTTTATAGGTTTTTTTTTAGTCAAATTTATCTGCTATGGTAATAATAATAAACAGTGTTCATAGACTCCAGTTAAACAGTGCCCTCTAGTGGCCACATTGTTAGGTATAATGTAGAATTTTTTTTCAAGTCTGCGATGAAGAAACAAAGTGGGCCTCCTCTACTAAGAGGTGCTAAATCCATCTGCGCCCGCATCAGGGACAGACTGGCAATTTGTGGCTTCTGTCAAATGCCAGAGGGGCTGCTGTAAGTTTGGATGGGGTCCAGTTTGGGTCGCTATGTACCTGAAATAGCAAGGCCTATTTTAAATCCCAGTCCAGACCTGACTCGCATGGTTCTCCTGCACTTAATTCTACACTATGGACAACTAGACAAGTGAGGCCACTGCAGTTCAGTCTTACTCATCCCAAATGATTTGGAGAATTCATATCCAATGGATGAGAGAGATGGCTGGACACGATGGGCTAATGCCTAGTGTGTCATCCAACCATTGCCTTCGTGCCTTGTCTCCAGCCAAGCAGCCCTCTTTGGTTGGACTGGTTCTGCTCCAGTAAGAGCACTCTAGCCCCTAAATGGTTCCCAGATCTTTGTCTTTATATGATGGATTCCTATTTGTTCTTGTAAATTATTTGAGCTTTTGACCACTTGGACTGTGTTTTGGTTACATCTTGCTCTTCTCATGTTTAGGCTACTACATGGGTGCACCACCTTTTCTTGCCTTGGTAGGTTTCTTGTAAGACGCGCCGGGAGATCGCTGCTGTACCTTACCTCCCGGCGCGTCTCGGTGTGTCGGAATGTCGATATGCAGTTGCGCACTTCCGGTTTCCTGGCCCTAGAGATGCTGGCGTTGGACGCCAAGCGTCTCGATGCCTGCATTGTGACGCTGAACATCATGACGTCACCAAGGCGCGCCAACTTTGAATTTTGGCGCCAAGTTATCTTTAAAAGGCTAGTCCACCATTTTAGAAGCGCCCAAGCTGGCTTCAGTTTATCTGTTCCTGCTCAAGCGTTACTTCTGTTTCCTGATATCCTGGTTTTGACTTCTGCCCCATCCTTGACTGCGATTTCTGCTGCCTGCCTTGAACTCTTCGTCTGACCTTGACTACGTCTTCTCTAATTCCTGCTGGTACCTCGTTACCGGACTTGTTACACACCTCCTTATTGGCTTCCGCAGCAGAAAGCCCAGGGCCCCAAAAGGGCCTTGGTGAACACCGGAACCCACAGGGTCCACCTGTGCGTTCAAAGGTACTACCACTGAACAAGGTTTCTGATAACGTGGCCATTACATTTCTTGAGTCATGTTCCATCTCTGAGCCCTTCAACCTATTTAATTTTTGATGGTAGCCATCTTGATTTCCATTCCTGTTTTTATCCTTTCTGGGCCTACCGTACCTGCAGTGGTCTATTTAAAAATTGTTGACCAAGCTAAGAGTAGGATAACCAGGGTTCTGGAGGAACTTTTGCTGTTTATCCTGAAACCTCATGTTGTACTTGCCCCAAACTTGGGCAATCTACCAGTTTGTGCCCTGTACCTAAGCATTGACTGTTCCTCTGTCCAGGACTGTATTTGCTCTGATACCCAACTACTACAAACCAAGTTTTTATTCAGTGGAACACCTTATCATTAATCCTGAGTCCCCCCAGGTTGCTAGAACTCCATTCCATCTCTGCAGCACAAAGGTTGTACCACAAGGGCATTAGCGAATATCACATTTCTTTTCTGAAGATCGTTGGACTCAGTATAATAGTTTATCGAGAGATATTCACTTTTGCACTATTTGCCAATTAATGTGTAATGGGGAAAGTAAGAAGAAAGCAGCAGGTTGTACATTTATTGATGAAAAATGGTAGAAAATGACGCACATCGCAAAAACACAAACAAGACTAAACAGTGGATGGAACACGCACATGAAATGGAAAATAAAGCCCCGTTGTATAAAGCAAGTCTCAATTCTCAAAGGGTAAAAACATCTTGAATTACTTTTTCCATTTTCGGTATCACAGAGCCTTCAATTATCTTGGTGCAGTAATCAGCCTTCCTTGTCTGGCAAGTCAGCCGTGGCCAAGTGCATATGACTTTTATTTCATGGCGTATTAGTAATTATTAAAGGTGACTTTAATTGTTTTGGAATTAATAATAGATATGATGAAAATTCCCACTTTATTCTTTTTCATCATTTCTGTAATGTAACAAAACCACTTGATTGAGAGGAATTACAAGCAACCCTATAAGGCTCTGGAGGAGTTGTTGGCTTGGACGTTAAAAGATCTGCCGCACAAAGATGTCGATAAAAATGGAGACAACCTCCTCCCCAATTTAAATGCTTAAAGCTGCCCCTAGAGACATAAGCTTTTATGTCTTGATGTCCTATAACAAGGAGCCAAAGATGCACCAGCATGATGGAAAATACCTTTACTTGCCACACATATGGGTTAAAAAAACAGCAAAACATTAGACTTCCCATGAAGTTGCTTGATGTAGAGTCCAGCATCAGGTCTGGTACTTGCAGGTACCCACAAAATAGCTGCAAATCAGTTGGGTTTTTAGTTGGAAAGTCTCTGATTACCTGACCAATTGGGTAGTCCATGGGTTACCTGCATTGGTACCTGGTTCAATTGCAAGCTCTATCTCAACTGCCTCCCCCACTTAAAAGATCATTTTATCCCCTGATGCACCTCTGAAGTGACATCACGTCGGGTCATCGGTGACACCACTTCTGGTTTTGTGGGTCCCGGGTTGGGTTACAAACTAACAACAGTAAAGACATTCAAATATAACAGTTCAGTTCCCCATGTGGACACCCCTTTGAATTATTGGAATTGGTTGCTTAAGCCACACCCATACTTGCCAGCACAGATAATGTTCTTGAGAGTTCATGCTTCCTACTTTGTGGAACAGTTTTGGGAAGGTTCTATTTTGTTTTAGCACAATATTTACCCCATGGACAACTCAGGTCCATAAAGAATGAGTTTGCTCAAATGGGAAGAACCTGACTGCACAGAGCCCTGACTTCAACCCAACTTAATCCCTATGGGATGAATTGGAACCCAGGCCTGATCCACAACATTGGTGCCCAGCCTCATTAATGCTTGTGGTTAAATGGAAGCAAATCCCAGCAACAATCTTCCAACATCTAGTGGGGACCTTCCCAGAAGAGTAGGGGCAGTTATAGCAAAGAAAGGGGCAACTTCATACTAATACCTTTGGTTTTGGAGTGAGATGTCGAACAGGCAGGTATTACCATTGCCCTTTAAAAGCAAAGACAAATGTAATGTTTGGCAGGGGGGAGCCTGTGTGCTGTGTAAGCCCGGTTTTGTTGCCCAATAGATTGATTGCAGAAGCCAAGTTTGGTGCAGCAAGGTGATTTAATGAAGACAACAATGCTAAACAGTAGCTATGCAGAATTAAATGGAATCAAGTAATCAAGTCCAGTACACACTGAGGTTAGACAGATAACAAGAGCAAGTCCTTAGGCAGGTGAGAGGGCAGGGCAGGCCAAGGTCAGAGGCAGGCAGAGTATAATCACAGAGAATGTCCAGGAAACAGGTCAAAATCCTGAGGTCAATAATTGCAGGCAAGGTTTCAGAAGCAAGGGTTCACAGGCAAGCAGTGTCGGACTGGGACACCAGGGGCCCACCAAAAAACCTCAGACCAGGGGCCCACCAAAAGTTTTGAGACCAGGGGCCCACCGTCAGTACTATTTTCTTCCTCTCCTCACTCAACCTCTATTCTCCTAGTCTCTTTTCTTTACATAATATAATTTATTATTTCATCTATTTAGCCACTTTGTTCTCCTAAATATAGGGAATGGCCATGAAATAGGCCAAATGTTTAGCAGCATGAGGTTCCACTGACACCTGGGCCCACCGGGAGATTTCCTGGTTTCACGGTGGGCCAGTCCGACACTGCAGGCAAGGTTTCAGAAGCAAGTGTTCACAGGCAAGGGTTCAGAAGCAAGGGTTCATAGGCAAGGGTTCATAGGCAAGGGTTCATAGGCAAGGGTTCATAGGCAAGGGTTCAGAAACAAGGCGAAGGTTCACAATCGAGGGTTCACAGGCAAGGGTTCACAGGCAAGGGTTCACAGGCAAGGGTTCAGAAGCAAGGGTTCACAGGCAAGGGTTCACAGGCAAGGGTTCACAGGCAAGGGTTCACAGGCAAGGGTTCAGAAGCAAGGGTTCACAGACGAGGCTTCAGAAGCAAGGGTTCACAGGCGAGGGTTCACAGGTGAGGGTTCACAGGCAAGGGTTCACTGGCAAGGGTTCAGAAGCAAGGGTTCACAGGTGAGGGTTCACAGGCGACGGTTCACAGGCGAGGGTTCACAGGCAAGGGTTCACTGGCAAGGGTTCAGAAGCAAGGGTTCACAGGTGAGGGTTCACAGGCGACGGTTCACAGGCGAGGGTTCACAGGCAAGGGTTCAAAGGCAAGGGTTCACAGGCAAGGGTTCATAGGCAAGGGTTCACTGGCGAAGGTTTGCAGGCAAGAGTTCAGAAGCAAGGGTGAAACAACTTAATGAACTAGCAAAGGGTGGCAGAAAGGGACTGGCTAATATAGGCCCATAATGAGCAGATTATAGACACCTGGCATTGATGAGAGTGAGGGTGGAATAACAGAGGCAGCGGTTGTCTATATGGAGAGTCAAAAACCATGAGCTCTAAATGCCTCCATTGACTTAGTAGGATTTAACACATACTGAATACCATGCAGACCAGGGTTTGAATCCCTTAGAGTCCTTAAACTTAACTTTCCTAGCTAAGAGTCCCAATCCAAAGCCTTATACTTTAACTAAGTGAGATCGAACATCACATATTGTGTACAACTAGAATGTAAATTGTATCTGACCTTATATTAGATATGGATTCCTAGCTCTTGACCATTGCTGTAACACTTAGTGTTTACACCTACTGCAGAAGAAAAACGACTGCTAGTCAAACGTCCCATTTAGATGCTTTTAAAGTAGCCATACACTATTAAATCCGCTTGTTTGGTGACTTTGCCCACCAATGGCCACTAAATGCGTGTAATGTCAGGCGTAGATTTGTCCTTCAGATTACACCAGAAGGAATACCAGCCGACAGAATGAGGCCTGCATCAGTTAGTAGTTGAACAACTAGCTGTCCTTGATCAGGAGGGAACATTTTTTGGCCAGATATTGGTCGACAAGGTCCCCATACGCTGGCAGATAAGATGCCGAATTAGTCTAAAGGTCTGGAATTGGCTTAAATCACTTTACTTAGCTAGAGGATGAAGGTAAGGAGAAACTATGAAGCCAACACCATGGACAATGGAGATGGGGAGGCAGAGAAATAACACTGAACATCAATGCTACATAAAGTATTAGGAACCCAATAAGATGCGACAAGAGGCTCCCAGCGACCCCTAACTTACAACCCCTTACATAGCTAAGTAGGTTAAGCAAAGTCAAAGGGGTCAAAAAACATAAACAATGAGACTGTAGATGTCTTAATTTATGGTAACCCGATATAATACTGTAATGTGAATATGAATACTTGACTAATGTGTGACAACCCCTTCTTCTTCTTTCTGTACCCCTTCCTTTATTTACTGATAAAACTGTTAAAGGGGAACTCTGGCTTCCAAACCAAAATTTGATAAAGAGGCCCACATAACACAGAAACCCCTAATATACCCATCACAGTTACCTGTTTCTTCAAAAAGTCTGAATAAATGCCATTTTCTATACTGAAATCTTCTCTTTCTGCATCATTTGAAATCCTGGCAGGGAAGGAGGGACTAAACACTGATGTTACAAATTGTAACAACTTCTCCACAGCTTACAGACAGCATGCAGGAACTACATAACCCACAATGCATTGCACTGGGATGTTCCTTTCCTTATTGAAATCACAAGTACAGGGAATTGTGGGGTTTGGAGGATGCAGGCTGAGGACAGATGGCTGCTGATACAAAGTAACAGTAGTCAGACAGCTCAGCAAAGTAGTCAGACAGATCAGCAGGAGAGCAGGGGGCTAGGCTTAGGGAACTGTTCCATACCATTATAAATCATGAAAAGTCTGCATATTTTTTAATTGATGTGTATTGCAAAGTTGCTTGAAATTATGTTTAATTTTCAAAAAGTTATGTTTTTGTGGAGTTCCCCTAAAAACCCATTAAAAGATATAAAAATATTGGGACATGTAAACCACTGGGATTCAGCAGTGATCCTAATGAAAATTGAAATTAATCTTCAGCCCCAGTGATCACTGCTACACATTATACCAGGCTGGGTCATTTTGATCTTCTTCTATTAAAGGAGAACTAAACCCTAAAAATTAATATGGATAAAAATGCCATCTTTTATAAAGTGAAATTATTGCACCAGCCTAAATTTCAGATTGTCAATAGCAGCAATGATGAATGTCTGGTGGCAGGCACTTAAAAAAAGGCAATCTTCCAACAAATAGTAGAAATCAAGTAGAAAAGATCTATTGTGTGCTCCGCCCTACACTTTTGTGTTACAAACACCCAATCATAGGCTCATAGCAGCAATGATCCAGGACTTCAAACTTGTCACAGGGGGTCACCATCTTGGAAAGTGTCTGTGACACTCACATGCTCAGTGGGCTCTGATTGGCTGTTGAGAAGCTAAGCTTAGGGCTCGTCACTAATTATCCAGCAGAAAATGACCTTCCCTGGCTGTAATATAAGCTGATGCTACAGGTTTGCTGATTATTCAATTCTGATGCTAATTGCACTGGTTTCTGTGCTGCCATGTAGTAATTATGTGTATTAATTACTAATCAGCCTTATATTGTGACATTTCTATTCTATGTGTACTGTATATTGTGAGTGGCTCCCTAAGCTCAGTAAGTGACAGCAGCACAGAGCATGTGCAGTGAATCAGCAGAAAAGAAGATGGGGAGCTACTGGGGCATCGTTGGAGACACAGATCTTTACTGCTAAAGGGCTGTGGTTGCCTTGGGCTGGTACAGAAGCACAAAACAAAATGTACAACATTTCTAATTACTTCTTTAGTTAGGCTTTACTTCTCCTTTAAGACCTTTCAGGACTCATAGGGCTTCCCTGGCTTTTCTCTGTAATGTACAAATGCTTCAGTAATTTTGGCCACTTTGAAATAACCTTCCTTCCTGCTGATATAGCAAATGCAAGTAATTGTTATTGTCTCCTGTGATACAGTGCACAACGGTGGACGCCAGAGAGAAGGAACCATTCATGGCTTGATCATAACATAATTATTTTTTAAGGTCCTCGCAAAATTGCCCAGTTTATTTTATTTTTTTTGAACACTTGGTTCTTTTCATCAGTTTCCTGCATTATGTCCCCATCTTTGGCTGAATGGTTGGCTCCCTCATCCATTAGCTTTAGAGAAGACAACACGGTGGGTGAGACCTCTAGATGGATTATAACAGAGATTTCAATTACAATCAGGGTGCGTTGGGTTCTCCAGAGAAGATGACATGCTGTCATCAGATTTTTTTTGCACAAAGTAAAATAAAACTCCAATAGTAGAAGGTAGGATCTTTATAATGACTGTCCGTACACCTGAACACTGCTGGAACTCATTACTGGACATTAACATCCAGTATTTCCAGCTGAAAATCATGTCAAATAACTATCCTGCCCTCAAAAATCATCTTGGCAAGGTAACCAAGACAAGGTTTAGAGCAAGGCAGGACAAGACTGGGAAGGGTTCAGACAAGACTGGGAAGGATTCAGACAAGACAGGACAGGGCAAGACAAGGCAAGGAGGCTAGGGCTGTAACCCTTAGCTAGGGACAATGCCACACTGCTAGTTTGGGAAGCCAATGCTCAGGCAAGGAGGAGTGGCCTTAAATAGGGCAGAGTCAGTCCTGATTGGCAACCAATCAGGCTGCTGCTGGGCTGAGGCTGCAAAGGCCAGGTAATATATAGTGAGTAACTCTGCAGGCTGCTCATCTAACCCACTGGTCAAGACATCGAGCCAAAGGTCCCTGTCTCGAATCCCAGCAGTGCCAGACAGTTACACATTTATTGTGACATCAACTTATTGGGACTCTTCCATTAGATGTCACAATTAGGCTGCTCATTGTTAAACCAGTAAATGCTTGTGCCTGAGCAGTTGGACTACTAGCAGCTGCACAAAGCCAACTGTCAATCTAGAATGGAGCCTATCGCTGGTGAGATAACCGACCCATCTGCTGGAGTGGTGGCCAAGGCATATAGAAGGGAGAGCTGTCTTAAGGGGGTCCAGAAATAGATGACTGACCTGGGGGGGGGACAGATCAATAGTTATAAATAAGAAGGGTCTTGTTAGAGATCACAATCGAGTGGCCTAGCTATGCCAAACCTGTTTCTTCTGTTGGGTTGGATGAAGGAATCCATCATCCAATGGAATTACAGGAAGTCCTTTTTTATATTATAAATTAACCCTTTGCTCTTCTGCTTAATACTTATTTGAACTGGAATTGTTGTTTGGCCTCTGAAAAAGGCCTGAAAAAAACGGCAATTCCCCACGACCGCTCGAATTAATCACAAACGCCGCGCACACACAGGCAAGCAATCTAAGAATCGCACAACAAATGATTAAAAAAGAAAAAGGAAACCCTGTTAATAACACATTAATTTAATTAACTAAAACATTTTGCAGATCATTTCTGAGAGAATGTATCAAAGAAGAAACGTCCGTAAATGTTCGGGAAATAAAATGGACTTGGGAGGAAATAAAAAGCATTTGATGGGAGACGCAAATTATCTTTCTCTTAATGTGTCAAATGCGTTGCACCAAAACCAAATATAATCAGTCTCCTCGTTCATTCAGTCATTAGGGTGTTAAGCATTTAGTTTAATTATCTCTTCTGTTTCTTTCTAGAGGAGAGCAACATTAGGAAAGACACAAACACATAATGAGTCTCCTTTTCATACGCATTGTGGGGTGCTTGTAATCTGGGTCCATTGCGAAACGCGGCAAGATGCTGCTGGAATATTAGATTATTCCTTAAAAATAACCCCACAAACTTAAATAGTGCTGCAATATTTCCTGTTAAACTGGTAGTAATTCTATTATTATACATATAGTGAATAAAGTACCCCCTCTTGTAAAATATAAGGATATTATAAGTTACCGAGGAGTTTCATGACCATATAAAAGTACGAGGCCAAAGGCCGAGTTATACAGGTCATGGAACTCCGAGGTAACTTCTAATATCCTCATATTTTACAACTGGGGGTACTTTATTTATTATAATACACAAATTTCAGTGAGTCATGTGACAGAAATGACATCAGAACTCACCGTTTATAACTGATGACATCAGAACTCACCGTTTATAAGGATATAATTGACAAGATATTCATGGCTTTTGTGTATTATATATAAATAAAGCATCTCTAGGCCGGTGCTCCACTTTGGATCATTGGGGTGCTCACCCATAAGGCAGGGTGCAATTTTCAAAATACATGGAGGTCTGCACATTTTATTGCACTTTGGTACCCCGCTCCATGTGCAATTAATTCCCTTTATTATGTATTGAGCCTAAATATATTGTAACAGGTAGCGCACTCCCCATACTTTAGATCTTCTAGCTGTTGGCTAATTATTACTGCAGTTTACACCTACAAATCGTCCCCCTGTAGCAGAACTTACATAGACTTTGCCACAGACACACCAACTGTCATTACTAACTGCCAACTACTTCTCCCCCACAGACACACCAACTGTCTTTTCTAAATGCCAGTTTTCCCACAGACACACTAACTGTCACAGTCAACACAAAAATGTTATCCTGCCCTCTAGTATCAGGTTCTTATTAATCCAGAGTGAGCGCTTCCTGCACCGTTGGTTTAACTTCAGGTGTCTGATGCACCTTTAGCACCCAAGCATCTTTAAAGGGGTGATTCACCTTTAAGTTAACTTTTAGTATGTAAAAGAATCGACAATTCTAGGCAACTTTTCAATTGGCCCTCATTTTTTGTTTCTTACAGGTTTTTTTTAATTCATTTTAAATTCTCTTTTTTAAAGACTCTTTCCAGCATTGAAATGGGGGTCGCTGACCCCATCTAAAAAAAAACAAATGCTCTGCAAGGCTACAAATGTATTGTTATTGCTTTTTTTAGTGCACATCTTTCTAACCTCTCCTTTTCATTTCATATCCCAGTCTCTTATTCAAATCAATGCATGGTTGCTAGGGTAATATACACCCTAGCAACCACATGGCTGAAATTGCAAACTGGAGAGATGCCAAATAAAAAGCTCAATAACTCAAAAACCACAAATAATAAAAAATGAAAACCAATTGCCAATTGTCTCAGAATATCCCACTCTACATCATACTAAACTTTAACTCAAGTTATCTGGTGTCTTTTTCTTTAGAATGTACTTAAACCCTCCTCTTGCTTGATGTTTGGACTGACCCATGCTTGGCTTTTGCTTCTTACCGTATATAAGTAAATGAAGTGTTGGAGCAAGGCACTCAAATAGGTCCACCATGGATCAGATAAATGTTGAATAAAAAGAAAGTTTTATTTGTATGAAACACTCATGCCTGACGCGTTTCGTGTCTAAGACACCTAGTCATAGACTGCTACGACACAGCCTATGTGTCACGTATGTGTTTGTTTTGCATTTTTGCTTCTTACCACCAACCCTGACCTTTATCTGGACTTTATTCCGACTATTTACTTTTGTCTGGTAGTTTAAGGAAGATTTGCAGCTCTGAAGGTGCCATCACAGAAACCCCAGCACCCCAAGAGGCCATTGTTGAACCAGTGGGGAACTTTTTACGTTGGAGTCAGATGCAATCAGCAAGAGGCCAAGACAATTTGAATCTACATTTTGTAATGTATATTATAGATATTTTTACTATGACATTTAGTAAAACAGTGGCCTTTGTGGTCAAGATATTCCTTGTATAGAAGCTGCTTCTTTTGCAAGCCCTCACCAACATTCTTCCAGACTTCATTATAATTTGGCAACTCGGGTGCTGGTTTATTGGACTCTATGGACCATGTTCCCATATTAGAAGAGCAGAAGAGCAGCACCGATATTCATAAATGTAAGGATAGAAATCCAGGTCTTTGTGCAGAAGATAATGGTAAAACATAGTGATCCAGAAAGAACAGGCAACAGAAGCAAAGTGTCACCTAAAAGTCATGAGGTTTTTTGTATTCTGATCCAGAAACCAATAAAAGACTGTGGAGACTGCATTTGCTCCCTTCCCCCAAACGCACACACAAGAGTAGGCGCAGGTGTATTGAGCATTAGTCTGAATGGGATGTGAACAAACACACGTCGGATAAACAGCTGGGTAAGTGTTCAGCAGGGGGGCACAATACAGGCGTGTGACAAACACAGCGGCACTCAAGCGTCTGCAGGTCCCAACAGCCCCCAAATCTCAAGGTCGCACATTTGTAGTCTGAACTGACCTTCTGTTCTGCCACAGGGAGGGAACGGGAGAGGAAGAAAAGAAAATCCTGTGATTTAAAGTTTGGGAACCCAACTCATCCCTGGCATTGCTGATCTTAAGAAGTTTTAAAGGAACAGTTCAGTATGAAAATAAAAACTGGGTAAACACTGGGTGAACACTACTTCCTGCTTTTCAGCTCTCTAACTCTGAGTTAGACAGTGACTATAAGGGGGGCCACGTGGGACATAACTGTTCAGTGAGTTTGTTATTGATCCTCAGCATTCAGCTCCGATTCAAAAGTGTCAGGGCCCGAAGGCGCAGTTTGGAGTGCGGACCAAGGAGGAAGCAACTAGGCAAACACAGTTTATGGTACAAAGGGTTTAGGCAGAAGAATCGTCAGTTCAGGCAAAGGTCGGTCCAGGCAGCAAGATAACGTGGTCGATATTCCAGGCAGAGGTCGGTCCAGGCAGCAAGATATCAAAGTCGAGGTTTCAGGCAAGGTCAAAGATCAAGGAATCAATAATAGTAAGCACCCAGGAACTCAGGATAGAAGAACCTATACTCGGGCACTGAGAGAACCTTCTGGCGACTTTAAATAGGCGCCAAAACGTGCTAGATGACGTCACAGGACGTGCACCAGAATATGCGCCAGGGTCTGCACGTTTTTAGACGCCAGCGTCTAAAGTATGCGCCAGCGAAAATACGCGGCGCAAAAACGCCAGCGTAAATTCGCTGTGCGAAAACGCCAGCATCACGCTGGCGTCTGAAGGCCGCATGGCTTCTTCTGGGCGCCGCCATCTTGGATGCGCCGAGGACGCCTTACAAAAAGCAACCGATATGACCCATGTGCCCCCCCCCTCAAATCACTGATTAGTTACTGCCTGGTAACCAACCAGTGTAAACCAAGAGAGCTGAAAAGCAGGAAGTAGAGTTCTGGCTATTATGTTACTCATCCAGTCACTCCAGCCTTTATACATTACAATTTTGGCTAACTCACTATATTAGATACATTTCTTATTTTGCACAGCCTATCTATTTACCCAGTTTTTATTTTTTCACTGAACTGTTCCTTTAATGCTAAAACTCAGATTTACTAAAGGCAAATTCTCGCTAACGGTAATTCACAGCAAATACGCTTATTTAGCAAAACGAGTAGTTTCGTCTCAGCAGAAGAACACTGGTGAAGAATCACCAGTGAAAATTAGTCAGTGCGGACATTTTTAAGGGAAACGTTCGCTAGCGTTAATTCTTAGTAATACATACAAAACATACTTACGTTTACATCAATCTAAACATGGCAGCTACATATAGTTAATATTTATGTCTTTATTAGTGGGAATTGGTGAAATTGCAGGAACTGCTGTGAAACACAAATTTTGACGCCTGCGTCAATTTTGATGCTGGCGTTAAAATCAATGAGCGTCCGAATAGTGTTGGCACGCATCCAAATTTCTTTTTTTTTTGGGGGGGCAGTTTCACGCATTTATTCGCCAGCAGTGAAACGGGGAAATTTCATGCAAATTTGTGCCTGCCGAATTTATTCGGCCATCACTATCATAGACCAGAAGTCAGACAATATAAATAGCACCCAGGATCTCACACAATTGAGACCTACAATCAGGCAGGGCTTTTGTGAGAATGGGCAGGGAGCTGGC
The DNA here is from genome assembly GCF_017654675.1 of Xenopus laevis. NCBI lineage: Eukaryota > Metazoa > Chordata > Amphibia > Anura > Pipidae > Xenopus > Xenopus laevis. The sequence goes on along the minus strand of NC_054380.1, from coordinate 137,961,427 downwards.
CGGCAATTGAGCTCTCTCGCATTAGTTAAGCAGAATTTCCGTTTTAAAACCGGAAATTCGGCTCTTAAAGGTGCAGGAGCGTCTTTTTGCCGCCCCTGGAAACCTCTCCGCCGTTGCCTCATTGGCGGCACGCCCCTGCTGGCCGGTGACATAGGGGAGCGGGCCAGTGACATTGGGGCGGTGGGACTATGATGTCGGGGGGGGGCGGTACAGGTGATGTTTGGGGCGGAGTGGGTGATATCAGGGGTGTGACTGATGATGTGGAGATCAGTGATTGGCTGATCACCATGTCATTGACTTCAATGTCCTGTCCGGATTTCCTAATTTGGAAATCCAGACAGGAACTTTACACCTGGGCAGCCCTTCGAAAAACCGGAGTGAAATCTGAACAGGTGGCAACCCTAACTACCACCAAAGTGGCTTTGACATCAGCCCAGAGCCCAAGCACAAAACGTATTCCCCTTTCTTAATTAATATTATTGTTTTCCTGCTCATAGTTACCATACAAGACATGAGAAGGTGTAGAAAGCTGAAGATTAAAGCACCAGCTAAGCTTCTTATGGATTCTTCTTCTTCACATATATTTTGTCTCGGAACTTGTATAAATACAGACTTCCCTACTATTGTGAGCCCATTCATCTTGCACCAAGTTAATCTTCTCCCCCTCTAGTCTACTCTAGTCTATCTGCGACTGGATCCATTCACTCCTTGTGGCAATAGGAGAGGGGAAAGGTGCAACTACTTCTCAACCAACGGTGAGGGTTGATTGGTCCCAGGGCACCATAAGTGAATGGCAGGTGGTAGTCTATGATGTATAAAGGAGTTGGCCCTTTCTATTGCAACCTTAACATGCAAATGCAAGTGGCCAATGTTCATCAGAAAGTGTAAAATCCGAGTGGTCCATGGAGGAGCACAAGATATGCACCTTTCCATGAATGGAGCACTTTTGGCAGTGTTGGTCAGTGGTATGGGGATGTCCAATGATACCACCTAGACTGGGCGTTCTCCGTACATACATAATAGGGAGCACCAGGAAAGACCCCTGTTGGTATTCCATATCTTGCACTTCTCCTTGTCCCTTGATGAGATTCAGACCAAGGTGCAAAGCTCAGCCTGCAATGGGATCCCAAGAGGACAAATGCTCCATGCCTGGGTCACAATGCGGGCAACATTGAGCCCATAGAGCTTCCAGTAATTGTATTTGGAAATGTGTACTAAAATTAAAAGGGGTGGTTCACCTTTAAGTGAACTTTTGTTATGTTATAGAATGGTCTGGTCTCCATTGCTTGTTTTTTTTTTTTATATATAGTTTTTTTCTTCTTCTGACTCTTTCCAGTTTTCAAATGGAGGGTCACTGACCCCATCTAAAAAACAAATGCTTCGTATGTCTACAAATGTGTTGTTATTGCTACTTTTTATTCCTCATCTTTCTATTCAGGCCTCTCCTTTTCATATTCCAGTCTCTTATTCAAATCAATGCATGGTTGCTAGGGGAATTTGGGTCTCAGCAAACAGATGGCTGAAATTGCAAACTGGAGAGCTGCTGAATAAAATGTTAAATAACTCAAAAACCACAAATAATAAAAAATGAAAACCAATTGCAAATTGTCTCGGAATATCCCTCTCTACATCATACTAACAGTTAACTCAAAGGTGACCAACCCTTTAAAGGGATCCTGTCATCAGAAAACATGTTTTTTTCAAAACACATCAGTTAATAGTGCTACTCCAGCAGAATTCTGCACTGAAATCCATTTCTCAAAAGAGCAAACAGATTTTTTTATATTCAATTTTGAAATCTGACATGGGGCTAGACATTATGTCAATTTCCCATCTGCCCCTGGTCATGTTACTTGTGCCTGCACTTTAGGAGAGAAATGCTTTCTGGCAGGCTGCTGTTTTTCCTTCTCAATGTAACTGAATGTGTCTCAGTGGGACATGGGTTTTACTATTGAGTGTTGTTCTTAGATCTACCAGGCAGCTGTTATCTTGTGTTAGGGAGCTGTTATCTGGTTACCTTACCTTGTTCTTTTGTTTGGCTGCTGGGGGGGGAAGGGAGGGGGTGATATCAGTCCAACTTGCAGTACAGCAGTAAAGAGTGATTGAAGTTTATCAGAGCACAAGTCACATGACCAGGCGCAGCTGGGAAACTGACAATATGTCTAGCCCCATGTCAGATTTCAAAATTGAATATAAAAAAATCTGTTTGCTCTTTTGAGAAATGGATTTCAGTGCAGAATTCTGCTGGAGCAGCACTATTAACTGATTCATTTTGAAAAAAATGTTTTTTCCCATGACAGTATCCCTTTAAATAACACAGCCCTACTGTGCAGAACTGGTCTAGAAATCTGCTCTTGTTTTCCCCCTTGTTCCTCTTGGGATTTTGGCCATTAAAAATTATATATATATTTAAAGTACAAATAAAGAGCAGGAGAAAGAACATGCGAATAGGAATGAGTTTTTGAGCAGTATCCGCATAGTATTGTCACATTCAGTTCTCGTTGAAAAGCCACGAGATATGGAATTTTGAAATCCAATTTAATTAAGAGAAAAATACTGAAAAACACATGAAAGGAAGATCTGAAACGCAGAGCAGATAAATAAATAAGGTTTTTTCCTCCCTGTGGTGCCTGAGGGTTACGAGCGAGCTCCGTGCAGCTGATCCCAGCTGTATAAATCTTATCTGATTGACCAAATATCGATCCAGAAGCTTCTACACAAGCTTTTTCATCTGCACCCGCAAACTCATTCCATTATTCAGCCTGCGCCTGCCCTGCTGCCCCTTCCCTCACTCACCTTCCCATCATTTGCACACGTCTGTCTGGCCCTTAATGAAACAGCACCCGATGGATTTCTAACTGAACATAAAGCACAATGTCCCTGTGAGAGGAAAAATTCTTCATTGCAGTTATTTGCCAGAATGTTCTTCCCAGCATTGATTTTACAGAACATACGGCATATCTCCAACATGAATCCATTGTACTGTGAAAAGATTAAAAATGTCATATGTGTGACATTATAAAGGATAATGTACCCCCTACTGTAAATGATAAGGATATTAGAAGTCACTGAGGGGTTGTTCTGTGACCATATAAAGGCACAAGGCTGCAGGCTGAGTTATACAGGGAACTCTGAGTATCACTCATGTATTATAAGGGATGTACCCCCTACTGTAAATGATAAGGATATTAGAAGTCACTGAGAGGTTGTTCTGTGACCATATAAAGGCACAAGGCTGCAGGCTGAGTTATACAGGGAACACTGAGTATCACTCATGTATTATAAGGGATAATGTACCCGCTACTGTAAATGATAAGGATATTAGAAGTCACTGAGGGGTTGTTCTGTGACCATATAAAGGCACAAGGCTGCAGGCTGAGTTATACAGGGAACTCTGAGTATCACTCATGTATTATAAGGGATAATGTACCCCCTACTGTAAATGATAAGGATATTAGAAGTCACTGAGGGGTTGTTCTGTGACCATATAAAGGCACAAGGCTGCAGGCTGAGTTATACAGGGAACTCTGAGTATCACTCATGTATTATAAGGGATAATGTACCCCCTACTGTAAATGATAAGGATATTAGAAGTCACTGAGGGGTTGTTCTGTGACCATATAAAGGCACAAGGCTGCAGGCTGAGTTATACAGGGAACTCTGAGTATCACTCATGTATTATAAGGGATAATGTACCCCCTACTGTAAATGATAAGGATATTAGAAGTCACTGAGGGGTTGTTCTGTGACCATATAAAGACACAAGGCTGCAGGCTGAGTTATACAGGGAACTCTGAGTATCACTCATGTATTATAAGGGATAATGTACCCCCTACTGTAAATGATAAGGATATTAGAAGTCACTGAGGGGTTGTTCTGTGACCATATAAAGGCACAAGGCTGCAGACCGAGTTATACAGGGAACTCTGAGTATCACTCATGTATTATAAGGGATAATGTACCCCCTACTGTAAATGATAAGGACATTAGAAGTCACTGGTAGGCTGGTGACACTGTTGGATGCCTGTGGTTTGAATATTTTCTATGTCCAGAACTGGGGATAGGCAACAGAAAATACTACAGTGAACCCGTGGGTCAAGCAGGTTCAGGGCGACATCCAGACACAGTTTATGGGTCGTCAGAAGATTTGGTTTGAGCTCTTCCTTCCACTCTCCTCAACCCTCAACCCTCCTGTGCCAGATTCTTCTTCCAGCAGCGTCTAGTTATAGACGAGCACTGGCCCCATCTTGCTCCCTTTCGTGACATCAGAGATGGGTGGGTCAGGCGTGGGCCTATTAGTATAAGTGCAGAGCAGATTAGAGTGCAGGGTTTTATTTTTATTGACCAACGTACCCTGTGGATTCATCTGGATATCCCACTCTCTAGTGGGTCCAGCAAAGCTCCAGTTGGCCAATGGCTGGTGTGGTGATGTCAAAAAGTAACATAACAGCTCTCATGTTGTTTTTCAATTTAACACATAGGAAGTAATAGGGCGATGATAGGGGGGGGGGGGGGTATAATTGACATTGAGGGTGTCTCTATCAAAAATCCCTATACTGACCTTGTGACTTGGCAGCGGTCTCAGTGTCAGAAAGGAGGAGGAACAGAAAAAGGCCTAAAGATAAGTGACTTTGCTTTATTACTTTAAACAAGCAACAAAAGGGAAGTTTCTAGTTCAAACACATCTTCTTCTTTTATAATAATAACATGAAAGCTTGCTCTTTTATTTCTCCAATCTGATCACCTTTAAAATACAGATGAGATAAATGCAACAGGTGTGAAAGAGAAGTCTTGTCTGACAGCTCAAGCAGATATATCCCCGGCTTCCACGAGAAAATCCGCCGTAATCATAAATAGCGTAACATTTCCTGTAGGTTCCACGCGAGGAAGCGTCAGAGCCAAAATAAATAAAAAAAAATCTCTTTCCTCTTAAATCTTAAAGGTTAAAAGTAATTGCAAACACACTGCCGTTGTATATAGTACATCTAATCATCCATTACTAAAATGTCACACTTCAAGTCTAACACCTTCACATGACTGATAGGACTTGAGAACTCGTTGCTTTAATTTCATGCTTTAAAAAAAAAAAGAATATTCCAAAGATAAATGTATAAGCTCTGCTCTCTGGTCATTCTGTTCAAGGTGCCCTTTCCAGATAAAGGAAGGGCATTTTGTATTAATTATTACAAAAGGTAGGTGCATCTCAGGTCATTTTGCCTGGTCATGTGCTTTCAGAAAGAGCCAGCACTTTAGGATGGAAATGCTTTCTGGCAGCCTGTTGTTTCTCCTACTCAATGTAACTGAATGTGTCTCAGTGGGACCTGGATTTTACTATTGAGTGTTGTTCTTAGACCTACCAGGGAGCGGTTATCTGGTTACTTTCCCATTGTTCTGCTGATGGGCTGCTGGGGGGGAGATGCTCTCCAACTGTATAGGTGACCCAAGGCCCCCGGTTGTGTAAATTTACAACTGGGCCCCCCTAAGCCTTGGGCTGGACCACAGCCATTACTGACTTAAAGGGATACTGTCATGGGAAAAACGTTTGTTTCAAAACGCATCAGTTAATAGTGCTGCTCCAGCAGACTTCTGCACTGAAATCCATTTCTCAAAAGAGCAATCAGATTTTTTTATATTTAATTTTGAAATCTGACATGGGGTTCGACATATTGTCAGTTTCCCAGCTGCCCCCAGTTATGTGACTTGTGCTCTGATAAACTTCAGTCACTCTTTACTGCTATACTGCAAGTTGGAGTGATATCACCTCCTCCCTTCCCCCCCCAGCAGCCTAACAACAGAACAATGGGAAGGTAACCAGATAGCAGCTCCCTAACATAAGATAACAACTGCCTGGTAGATCTAAGAACAACACTCAATAGTAAAATCCAGGTCCCACTGAGACACATTCAGTTACAATGAATAGGAGAAACAACAGCCTGCCAGAAAGCAGTTCCATCCTAAAGTGCTGGCTCTTTCTGAAATCACATGACCAGGCAAAATGACCTGAGATGCACCTACACACCAATATTACAACTAAATACACTTTTTGGTTCAGGAATGACATTTTATATTGTACAGTGAATTATTTGCAGTGTAAACAGTCATTTAGAAATAAAAACGACACCATAAAAATCATGACAGAATCCCTTTAATGTCACAGGACTGAAATTAAAAAGTACAGTTTTTTTAAAGTGGAGATCCCCTCTAAAATTGGAAGTGTGTTTCTTAGCATTACCTAACAAAGTTTCTCAACTTGCCTTTTGGCAAAAACACCCCTGACCTTCCCCAACAAACAGAAGACTAACCTGTGGCCATCCCTGGGAATGTCAGGTCATACAGTGCCCATCGATTTGGCCCATGGGCTGATGTGTTGCATGTCATGCGGAATTGGCTCTTCATGCTAATGCTATAAAAATATCAGCAATCTTTCTTGTGCCCAAAACCAGAATGCACACAGAAGCATGAGTAAGGACAAACATTAAGGACCCTGCTGAATTTTTTTTTACATTAATTACCAGCACAGAACCTAAGGACACACCTAAACCTTCTTTACAAGGCCACACAAAGGAGAAGGAAACCCTTTCCTCCCCCCGTAGGCCCCCCTCCCTCCTCCCCCCCAGGCAAATGCCCCCAACTTGTTAATCACCCCTCCATGCAGGTCCTCTCTTGCTGAGTTCACGGGCGCCATCTTTGTTCGATCGCTCTTTTCTTCCTGTATTAGGCGGCACATGCGCAGTAGGAGGCATTTGCCGGTTGGATCTACTGTGCATGCGCCGAAAGTCACAAAGTTTCCCATAAAAAAGAAATTGGGTACTTCGTGAAATTTGGGGCATGCGCAGTAGATCCAACCGGCAAATGCCTCCTACTGCATATGCGCCACCAAATGCCGATCAGTACAGAGAGCACTCAGACGAAGACGGCAACAGAGGACCTGCATGGAGGTGTGACTAACAAGTTAGGGGCATTTGCCCGGGGGGGAGGTAGGCCGGGGGGAGGGCTATGGGGGGAGGGGTTTTGCGCCTCAGCATCCAGATCAGCATGCGCACCCGAGGCAGCCACACGTATTGATACGCCCCCAGTATTCCCATGCATTAGAATAATGCGTTACAGTAGCTTAGCACCCCCCTCATGAGAGAACACCACAAATGCGGGCCTGGGCCCAATCAGGGGTGCTGGGGCACAGACCCTGGTGCAGTCGAACCACCTGCACCCCTGGTATGTCACTGGCCGGCGGGAAGGCAGGGGAGGCAGTTCGGGGAGATTAGTCGCCCCGAAGAAGAGGAGATTTGTCACGGGCGACAAATTGCCCTGAATATGCTTGTGTGTCCTGACCCTTACCTGCTAAACTGTATGACGTTCAGTGGCTCTCTCTGCATGGGAAGCTTAAGGTGAGAGGTAACTACCATTAACTTCCTACAGACTTAAAGCCATTTTTTGGTTCATTACCCAGTGTCAAAAGCCATCAGGTGTTTCCTAGCTACAGAGTTGCAGTCTTCTTCTCTGAAGAAGACTGCAAGGTGGCCGGATATTCTCACCTGGTCTATGGAATCCTCTGTCTACAGTGTTGACCATACCTACCTCATTGTGTTGGTGTTTAAGTACTTTTTTCGGCAGTTCCAATTCAAGCAAACTATGAGTCATCCAAACATTTCTGCAGACGGTATGGTAAGGGCAATAATAAGTGAGCTGATGAAGCTTCATATTCCAGTACCATGATTGCAGAGCACACATTTGCCACCCTTATTTTGCATGCAGTTGGCTTGCATGCCAGGTATTCTTGGCCTCAATTTGGCTTACGACCAATGGGGAATTTCCCATGTACCATTGCGCTCCAACAAGGTTTTGTAGGAGTTTTAACCTTGTTATTAGACTTTGTTCTTATGTGGGACTGGGAGGTTTCCAGATATACACTCAACATATTGGATTTTACTCTTTCAGGCCACCAGGAGCACCAAATTCTTCTGAATGTAAACAGTTCTGCTTCTTCATTGTTCCCCCTGACAAATCGAGTTCTAATAGTTACATAGTTACATAGTTACACAGTTAAATCGGGTTGTAAAAAGACAAAGTCCACCAAGTTCCACCCCTCCAAATTAATGAATGAACCCAGCCCCATACACACGCCCCTCTCTACTCTCACATAAATTCTATATACCCATATCTATACTAACTATAGAGTTTAGTATCACAATAGCCTTTGTATTATGTCTGTCCAAGAAATCATCCAAGTCCCTCTTATAGTCATTAACTGAATCAGCATCACAACATCACCCAGGAAGTGCCTTCCACAACCTCACTGTCCTCACTGTCCCTACTCTGTTCCTTTAAATGAAAGTTATTTTCTTCTAGTCTAAAGGGGTGGCCTCTGGTACGGTGCTCAATGATCAACACAAGGCCTATCCCCGAGCCGGTACATTATCCACACGTACCTGCAGAATCATACCTTGCTGTAAATAAAAAGCCGAGTGGCCAAACATGGCAAATTCAGCAATAAAAACAAAACCTTTCTGTATTTGCATTTCCACCCGTACCATTCCCTTTTATGGGGGGACGTTTCCTTAATAATATTATTAAATCTGAAGAGGCATTTCTGGCAGAACACTGTTAATCCCTAACACCAAATTTCAATATCAATGACGGGAGAGGAATGATCCAGGTCACATCTGACACCATTTGGGACCTTGTGACCCTGAACCATGTTACTGCACGCACCCCTGCGGGGACACTCGCTCTTCTAATTGTTTCTTCTCCTGTAATAAGAGCTAGTGGTGGATAAATGAAGATTAGCAGGGGTGGGGGTGGGGGGAAGGACAGGATAATCAGGGATATTGTGAATTGCCCAGATTTACATGAAATCCATAGCCTTTTAATAATGCCAAGAAGCTTCAGCCCCTTAATTGTGCCCTGGCACTTATCTGCAGCCGACAGCTTGTGCTCGAAAAACACCCATTCAAAATAAAGGGAAAGAGGCAAAACTCTGAGCAACCTCCCCAATTAACTCTTAAAAAGTCATTGGGTCTTGTAACTCATAGCAACCAATTAACTGGTATCCATTACTGGTCAGCTGTTTGAAAGCAAGAACATACCTCCCAACACTTGAAAAATGGAAAGAGGGACAAAAAGATCTTTTTTTTTTACAAGCCTGTTTAATGGTCACTGCTTTTAAATAGTTACAATAGTATAAATTAAATTGTTACAAATGTATCTAAGTGCAGGTGCTGAGCGTTCTGGGCTCTCTGCCACAAAGCCTCTTATTTGAATTAAGTTTCAGAAAATTTGTATCTTTTTCTGGACTCAGAGCAGGAGATTAAAGAGAAATTTGGGACTTTTTAAGAAGCTGAGATGTCAAAATATATGTATATTTGTATAACTTTATTTGAAAAGCGCTGTTAAGGAGCCACAGTGCTGTACAGTGCATAAAAGTGCAATATAAATAAAAGTATACACTGGGAAGACAAACCACACAATAAGTATATTAGTAGAAAAATTAAAAATGTATCTGTATCTACATCCACCCTACACGTTTCGCACCTTTCAGGGTGCTTAGTCATGGGCTCAAATGACAATCACAGGATATGAGCATTTATACATAACACATCCAATCAGAAAATTGAAAGAAAAAAACAGAAGAAAAAACATTAAAGAGACAGTACCTCTATATTTCTTAAAGAGGTAGAGTGAAAAAGAAAAGTGTTTAAAACCAAATATTGTTTATATAAAGAGTGTATAGAATATGTACTATATAAGCATAAGCACCCTGAATGGTGCGAAACGCGTAGGGTGGATGGAGATGCAGCTATATTTTTAATCTTTCTACTGATAAAAATATTTTTTAACTCAATATCTCTGGTCTTGTGGATCCATTTGAGTGCCGGTCAGCTTTTCTTCCTAATCTTCTGCTGTACCGCTCCCTAAAGCTGGGGACCACTTTCACTGTTTGGTGAGTTACTTTACACTTAATTCTGTCCGCCCCTAATCATTTGCACACAATAAGTATACACATAATTCGTATCAGGACAAAGCTTAAATGCTATGTGGTAAGAGGCACAGTGGGAAGGAGGTCCCTGCCCCATAGAGCTTACAGTCTAAGTGGACTTTCCCACAGAAAACGGGACAGTTGGGAGGTACGCAAGCATTTGACTGGTTGCTATAGGTTACAAGAGCTGAATAAATCTTTGCCCTTTTAATTACATGATCATAGTGGAGTCCCAGAGAGAGCATAAGGATAGAAAAATCTGTATTACCTTTATTCAGCGTGTAGGTGTCACATGGTATAATTTCATGTTCAAGCCTAAAGTACTAAATGAAATGGTTTTGCAAGAAAAGGCCTGACTATGTGATTATAACAGAGTGATCAGTGTGGCTCTGTTATCTACATGTGCATATGATTCCCATGGCTCTATCCTGCCAGGGCCCCCCGGGAAGCTGGAGGGCTAATCTAGAAGGAGATTTTGGATTTCAGTAGCAGAAGGTTACAGTGACATTGTCGTCATGTCGAGGCCAAAGATGGCAAATACACAATAAATCCAGCCACAATAGAGGCTTTTCAAAGAGAAAATACATTAAAGCACTTTATTATTTTGTAGTGCGTCGTATGGACGGATAATGGAGTTTTCGCCAAGGTGCGGGATCGGCTGTTATTAGCTGTGGCCCCAGAGATTGTACAACAGCGGGAATAATATCAGAATAAATGATCTTGGGGCAGAAAAGTCCAGATTCTATTAAATATATAGGTATAAAAAAGTAATTACTGTTTTTACCTCAACCCCCGCCATTCTAGGCTATCGGTCCTTCCAAGATTTATATCTTAATAATGTTATCACAGTCAGGGCCCATTAGTGGAGCCTGATAATAAAGCCACGCAAACCATTACAGGTGTCTGTGACTGTTGCAGATTCATTAAGGGCCACCTCTCTGTTATCACTAAGAACCAGTCTGAGGTATTAAATGGTCACTAGGTATTTAGTGAAGGATTATTTCGGCACCTAATACACCAACCCATTATAAAGATGGGAAATGTCAACTGTGAGTAAAAGCAGTTTGAGCTGTCAAAAATACCGGTGGGTTTTCCCTTTAACCTCCCAGTTCAGGACCATAGACAGCAGCTATGTCTTATTTTAGCTAGAATGTACAGGACCATGGACAGCGGTTATATTCTGCTTCACTTGGAATGTGCAGGACCATGGATAACAGTTATACTCTGCTTTAGTTACAATATATGCCATGGACCATGCTTATGTTCTGCCTCAGCTAGACCGTGTAGAAGCAAGCTAGCAGGAACACTCTGCCTCAGCTAGAATGTGTAGAAGCAAGCTAGCAGGAACACTCTGCCTCAGCTAGACCGTGTAGAAGCAAGCTAGCAGGAACACTCTGCCTCAGCTAGAATGTGTAGGAGCAAGCTAGCAGGAATACTATGCCTCAGCTAGAATGTGTAGAAGCAAGCTAGCAGGAATACTATGCCTCAGCTAGAATGTGTAGGAGCAAGCTAGCAGGAACACTCTGCCTCAGCTAGAATGTGTAGGAGCAAGCTAGCAGGAACACTATGCCTCAGCTAGAATGTGTAGAAGCAAGCTAGCAGGAATACTCTGCCTCAGCTAGAATGTGTAGGAGCAAGCTAGCAGGAACACTATGCCTCAGCTAGACCGTGTAGAAGCAAGCTAGCAGGAATACTCTGCCTCAGCTAGAATGTGTAGGAGCAAGCTAGCAGGAACACTCTGCCTCAGCTAGAATGTGTAGGAGCAAGCTAGCAGGAACACTATGCCTCAGCTAGACCGTGTAGAAGCAAGCTAGCAGGAATACTCTGCCTCAGCTAGAATGTGTAGGAGCAAGCTAGCAGGAATACTATGCCTCAGCTAGAATGTGTAGGAGCAAGCTAGCAGGAATACTATGCCTCAGCTAGAATGTGTAGAAGCAAGCTAGCAGGAATACTATGCCTCAGCTAGAATGTGTAGGAGCAAGCTAGCAGCAACACTCTGTCGCTGCAAGGCTATGGGAGCCATGGACAGCAGTTATACTCTGCCTTAAGTAGATGGCGCAGAGGTTTAATTAACTAATGGGATGTTCTCTCCTTTAAAACTAATAAACACTCTTACAAACTGCACATTTAGTATTTCCTATTTATGCATGGCTACCTAAAATAATAATTTCAAGGTACTGCCGGGTTGCTTGCTTTAAATTAGTGCACTCTATAAAGTTTCTGTTCTTGAGTAGGATCAGCAGTTGGTGCTTCTCTAACACAAGTAACTCCATACTCTAACGGGAAACACTGGGGCACAGCATTGATACACCAAATTTGTGTTCTTCATATGAGTTTAAAGGGGTTGTTCGCTTTTAAAGGGGTGTCAGATATTCATTGACAAAATTAGATCGCAGCAGATGAAATTGAGCTCACTCAAATAACTGATTCCAGTACAAACAAAATCTAACAAAATAACTGCCTTTTGCACAAATCCTGCATGTAGAGAGACATGTCTGGTGAGTTTAATAGAGTGAGTTCTAATACATCTTCTAGGCAAAAGGAGCCCCCCTATAAGATATATTGGATCTAACTGTCAATGAATATATGACACCCAACTGCTGCATGAAGAGAGAATGAAGAGAAACAGATGCTGAGAGAGGAATAGTGAAGATAAACTTAATTTTTAAAGAAACGGTACAGAATTTTTAATTGATTGTGTTTAGAAAGCTTCTTATTTCAATATGCTGAAGCTTATATTAAATTTTCCTTTTCGCGATCGTTCCCCTTTTCATGAACTTAATATGACGTGGAAAGTGATATTCTGAGACAATTTGCAATTTTTTTTTATTTTTTATGGTTTTTGAGTTATTTAGTCTATTATTCAGCTGCTCTTCAGTTTGCAAATTCAGCAATCTGGCATTGATTTGCTTAAGAGACTGGGATAGAGACTGACCCCATCTAAAAAAAACAACAAATGTATTGTGATTGCTACTTTTTAATAAAGATGAGTATTAAAAAGTAGCAATAACAATACATTTGTTGTTTTTTTAGATGGGGTCCGTGACCCCCATTTGAAGACTGGAAGACTGAAGCGTCAAAAGAAGAAGGCAAATAATTAAAAAAACATAAAATATAAATAATGAAGACCAAATGAAAAGTTGCTTAGAATTAGCCATTTTACAGCACACTAAAAGTTAACTTAAAGGGATCCTGTCATCGGAAAACATGTTTTTTTCAAAACGCATCAGTTAATAGTGCTACTCCAGCAGACTTCTGCACTGAAATCCAGCAGCCTGCCAGAAAGCATTTCTCTCCTAAAGTGCAGGCACAAGTCACATGACCAGGGGCAGCTGGGAAATTGACAATATGTCTAGCCCCATGTCAGATTTCAAAATTGAATATAAAAAAAATCTGTTTGGTCTTTTGAGAAATGGATTTCAGTGCAGAATTCTGCTGGAGCAGCACTATTAACTGATTCATTTTGAAAATTAAATATAGGGGGCATCTCATTGTTCGTCACCCCCATTAGAGGCTGTTTGTATAAACTCAACTCTAGCACCACCCATTATTTTTCAGTTATCGGAATGTTTTTTCTTTATATGATGTTCTGGCATTACGCTTTCCAGTTCTTGTCTCCTTTCTTGGCTTGATCCTTGGATACTCAGTAGTGATGTGCAGGCCGGCCCGCTGGTTTACGCTTGGGTCGGGCGGGTTTGGGCCAACTCCTGCACAAAATCTTTGGGTCTCCCGCCACCTAGCACTTCTGGCTTCCGACACCGAAATTTATAGACTTTTGCCAGCCCCTTTTGTGAGTCACTGTGGGGATGGTTGGGCGCGGGTTTATATATAGAGGGGCAGCAGCGGGCTGGGTGCGGATTAGGAGGGGGCGGGTGGAGAAATTCTCACTAATGCTCAGGGAACACTGTAAAACAAGACCTAGCAGCAGAGGCATAGGCTTGAAGCCAAAGGGGATAGCTTTGGGCATAAGAAAACTTCAAGGGGCAGATTTATCAAAAGTCAAAGTGAATTTTCGAATTTTCGAATTTTTTGTGTACTTCGATTAGGGAATAGTCCACATTTCCCTACTTTGACCATTCGCCACTATGGGGGACCTCCTAGAACCTTTTTGGAGTCAATTGATGGACTTTGAAAAATCCAAGTTATTTTTGGGGAAAAACTTTGATTCGAATTCGATCGAATACTCTATTACTTAGGTTCGGACGATTCTAATTCGCCCGAATACGGACCTATTCGCCCCCCAAAAAAACTTTGACTTCATTTCGGTTGGTCTTTTTGAATTCGGATCTTGATGTTTTTCAAATTCGAAATTCAACCCTTGATAAATATGCCCCTTGGTGTCCAGTCTCCCAGATCAAACTTCAGCATGTCATGGGGTATTGAGGGGTTCAATAACCTAAATACTAATAAATACCTTCCAGGTTTCATTTTATTAAAAATCTAAAAAGGGGAGAGACCTTTCAAACAAGGGCTACAGATTTTGCCAGATCAGGGACTTGGGATAGGGGAAATATCTTGTTTTATTTTTATGATAGTTCAGTTAATTAATACATATTATTTTACCAAAGACATTTTTTTCCAAGGGGCCCAGGGTGAGACTGAGATCAAGGGCAACACACTCTTCTCTGCTCTACTCTAAAAACAGCCTTAGCTACTGCTGACATTCCTCCCAGTCCCAGTCTCCCAGTCCTGATGCTGCCCGTGCCCTGCATGCGACACGGCTATAACATGTAGGTGTAGATAAATACCTTGGAAGACATTGGGGAAGACACACAGAGTAATAACACTGCATTTATCCCAATTACTAAAGTGCAAAACCACAGGATCATCTCTCAAGGGCAGCTCGGAGGTGGACAACGGCTCATAATGCCTCTCCAAACAGGACAGAGATTCTAAAGAATCCAATAAAGCGAGTGGAAATAAATCACATGGCAGCAAATGAAGCAAACGGCGCATCAATCACATTCCACTTGAAGATCTTTCTCTCCGACAACTTTATTTTTTAAATCTGTTGCATTGTCACATTAGCTGTTGTACTTTTTCTTTTATTTTCTTACAAATATATAAATCAGTAATTTTCTAACCTGGAATAAATCAATACCAAAATGTGCATTTTTATGATATTAAAAAAAATGACCTTTTCACCATTGCTTTTTCCCGTTTAAGAATGGTCGACTTTGTTCCCTCGCCTTGAGGTCTAAGCCACTATTGGCACCTTCTCCTTTAATCAAGATACAGGGAAATATGCACCTGTACCTAGATGTAGATGGAAAAGGTAAAGTATGGGCTCATTCCCTTGGTACGCCTCAGTGTAAGGCATCTCAACCTAGAGAGAGTCTGTTAGGCTGGTGAGTGTTGTATCAGAGTGCTAACACTACACTACTACTCCTCGGTGGGGCTCTTGCTAAGTTGGCTTATCTAACGCAAAGTTCTGAAGAGTATACCAAGACAGAAACCACCATCCAATGCATTTGCTTGAACTTTGACTCCTCCACTAAAACCAACCTCCACCTCAATCCAATGTCAGACTGGTGGAGGTAGGGCCTACTGTAAAATCTAAGATAAGAGCCCACCCCACAATCTGTGGACCCCAACAGCACACCACCCAATGACAACCATCTCCAGAACCATGAATTGTGCTGCTACTGATCGATCCCTGAATTCTGGACCCCTGTGCTCTGCTACGGCCCTTCAAAGCCTGTCTATTTGAGTGGACCATGGGGCCCAACAAGTCCAGGGTCCACTGGGTTTTCTCCTGGTGCTCTGGTGGGCCAGTCTGATGCTGTCTCCCTCTGGTAGATCCACCTCCTGCTAGGATAGAGTGCAGAGAGAGAGAGAGAGAGAGAAAGAGCCAGGGGCTCCCATTCTTTATAAAGCCAGTGAGCAGGAAATAATCACTAGATCCCTGAGTTGATTGGGAAAACCTCCCTCCCACAGGGGACAGAACTGTGACTTTCTGAGGCAGAAGGAAATCAATCCTTGGGTCTCCTACACCAATTTCTTTACCAGTTATATAGATGGTACATGCTTTCATGCTGAAAAACAAAATGTTGGTGCATAATGAATTCCATGTATTTTACATGACTACAGCATGAGGAACACATCAAGATGGGGAAATGTGGAAGAATCCAAATGTTAATAAATAGACCCCTTTAGTGTAAGAGAAAATATTAACTGAATGTGGGGTTAGTAGTTACACAAAAGGAGGGTTTACTCTGCCCCCTTAATATCCATTGGGGATCAAGCCAACTCAAGCAGCGGAGGCAGTAATTTGTTTCTATGGCATTGCCAATGGAGTGGGGGTATAAAACAATATTAAAGACCTTAATGTTCCATTAGTTCCACCCTGTGCAGGCCCAACTTACCTGAGACTTTCTTCCCCAAATACTAGGATTTATAAAGCCTTGTAAATAATGTGAAAAGCCTCCTGATACTGGGCCTTAAGGATCTTCCTCTTCACCCGACCATCTAGGCATAAAAACATTTTCAGGGATATTAAAGGACAAGGAAAGGCAAAAAAATAAAATCCCATTTTTACATTCTTTTATGAAAAATAAACCTTTCTCCAATATACTTTAATTACAAAATTTGTACAGTTTTTTATAAGAAACCTGACTGTATGCAGTGAAATTCTTCCTTCATTTACTGCTTTGGATAGGAATTGTCAGACGGTCCCTAACTGCTCTGCAGGGAAACAATCATACTTATGAACAGCAGGGGGAGCCCCCGCCTTACTTCCCAGCCATGCAGAACTCAAGCAGCTTTGTTTATGATGATCCCTAAGCAGTCCAGACCCTGCACTGAGCATGTGCAGGGTCAGGGTCAGGCCAAGATGTTTAACAAAGTTACAAGATGACAGCCCCCTGTGGCCAACTTTGAAAGCATAAATCATTTGTTTGATTAGGTTTGTGGTGCAGTAAGTTCATGTTTATGTTTAGTATACAAAATACAGCATTTCTAGCCTTATTCTATTTTAGACTTTACTTGCCCTTTAAAGCCAATGTACCCTTCACATCAAAGAGTAAGGAGAAACTATTAATAGACCCTGGGGTTTAATGTTTAATGTGTAGAAAGGGAGTCATCCCAAAAAACTAAAGCTTTGTCTAAAGCACAACAGCAGCGGTTGAACTTGTAAAGAACTCCAGCACAAAGAGCTTGTGAAAACCATGAATGGTATGATGGACCATTCCTGCTTCCATGGGACACCTATAAGGTTAGGAAAACAAAATGCATTTTTTTTTTAAAATCCACCAAAAGTAGGGACCTCCTTTTTTTAATCTCAAGCAATAATTTGGTGTCTTCTGGATAGATCTGAATTACTTTCTCCAGCTGGAAATGTCAATGAAACTTTTCTACATCAAATACCGTCTCCCACATGAGCCAAAGTTTGACCTTTGCTTCAGCCAACCTTGCAGTTATGATACGTCTGTACACGGATGTTACTGCTTTACATCAGGGATTCTGCATGGGTCACAACCCATAATTGGGTCCTTATGATGTTTACAGTTGATCACCGTGAACTTTTGGGCCTTTGGAAGCGGATTGACCGATTATTGATCTGTTGAGCCAACACAGAAGAGAAAGAAAGTAAATATTATTCATGGGTTTCTAAACATCCTCATGGACTGGGTATTATTTATGCAACATATATTATACAACATGCAGACTTGTATATATGTAAAAAAAAAGGACTTCAGCCCTTCTAGATCCCTATTAATGTCATTAAGGTACAGCAGCCGGGCCATTAGAATGAATTTTGCATAAGACAGACAGATTTAGCAGCTGCTACTTGTCCATTACTGGGTCTCATTGCCTGATGTAGATGGAACAGAGAGATTCAATGTTACATTGTATGAGAGACAGAAACAATGGCACCGATTTTGTCTCCCATCAAAGCTTGATCCATGCGGATGTCGTGATTCCCAGCACAATCCATCGGGGCCAACCTCTGCTCACATCTTGTCTAATTACCCAAAGGAAAATGTCTATTGCCGAGAACTCGAAGGTCAATGGGATATAACTATGCAAATTCATGAATTTATTTAACTTTGCAGATTATTGAATTTTGTCTTTCATAATGAATTTTACATGCGTCGGTCTGCAATACTACATTGCATGGACATGGATTTCAGGATAAGTCAACAGTGCATTTAATATAAAAGGTACATTGACATTCCAACATTTATAAGGACTGCAGGGCAGTTTTCTGTTCCTGAATTTACCCTACTTTCCTATTTGTCATTTTAATATGTACTACATTGCATTTTAACTGTATTAAATATTTGAAGCTACAGTTGAGTTGTTTACTTTAGCCTTCTATAGTCACTATGCTAATTAATCCTGTTAACATCCTGCGTATTAGCTACAGTCTGTTATACAGATAGCTAGAATAGTCCTGCCATAAAGCAGGACAGGACTGCTGCTTACAATGGGGATCAGATAGGATCTGTGCAGCCACTGGGACAGAATGTTCTGTTATACAGATAGCTAGAATCTCAGCTGCCATAAAGCAGGACAGGACTGCTGCTTACAATGGGGATCAGATAGGATCTGTGCAGCCACTGGGACAGAATGCTCTGTTATACAGATAGCTAGAATCTCAGCTGCCATAAAGCAGGACAGGACTGCTGCTTACAATGGGGATCAGATAGGATCTGTGCAGTCACTGGGACAGAATGTTCTGTTATACAGATAGCTAGAATCCACTTACAAACAATCAGCTCACATTCTCAGTTCAAAGCTTTTAATGCCTTCGATACAGGTCTCTGAGGCCACATTCTGTACGGAAATGCATCCTGCAAAGCAGTCCTTGATTATGTGTCATAGCTGGAAAAATATGGTTATTTATGAATGCGTTTATTAAAATAATATGTGCTTATATCGCACCAGCAGGATACAGTTAGATTTACAGAGAAAGGAACAAGATACATAACGCACAGGGATTCATTCATTTCAGTTAAATGCAATAAATGTTCACAATGAATCACACAAGCAAGGGTTCATTGTCCCTAAGAGCTTACACGTACATTCAAATAAAGGAAGCATGGCAGCAATATGGTAATAAAAGTTTCACCAAGAACGTCATCTCAT
Organism: Xenopus laevis; assembly: GCF_017654675.1. Classification (NCBI taxonomy): domain Eukaryota; kingdom Metazoa; phylum Chordata; class Amphibia; order Anura; family Pipidae; genus Xenopus; species Xenopus laevis. The sequence continues at coordinate 137,942,364 of NC_054380.1, read as the reverse complement.
TGGGAGGAGAATACCGTTTCTTACATATACTGCTCAGACTGCGATATATATTAATATTAAACACAAACTCATCAGAGAAAGCCAAGAGGACGGCGGCCATAATGCCAGGACTTAATATAAACTGCCTCTAAAAATCGCACGGGAATGAATAGAGAATGTTTGAAATGTACTGCGCTGAGCTCTAATGTTTACAAGTAGTGATGGGCGAATTTATTCGCCAGGCACGAATTCGCAGCGAATTTGCGCGATTCACCGCCAGCGAATAAATTCGCGAAACGCCCGCGAAAATTCGCGGCAAAAATTCGCCAGCGTCAAAAACGGGCGCCGGCGTAAAAAAAACGGGCGTCGGCATCAAAAACGGGCGCCGGTCTCAAAAACTAGACGCCGGCGCCGTTTCTCAAATTCGCCCATCACTATTTACAGGTTTATTAAAAGTCAAGAAAACTGTTCCAAAAACTCCCATGATCTCACATTTATTCGAGCTTGAGTTTTCTGAACTTGAATTTTTGAGATTTATCTATTTGGAAAATTCTAATTAAAAAAAATTCAGCCTCTAAAACTTAACGAGTTTCTACGGAAGTCAACAGGGAAGTCATTGGTAAAAAACGAACGGGACAGGGAGATTTTCATTGCGATCAATTTTCTCCCATGAACTTGAAATACAGGTATGGGACCTGCTATCCGAAATGCTCGGGACCTGGGGTTTCCGTAATTTGGATCTTCATGCCTTAAGTCTACTAGAAAATCATATAAACATGAAATAAACCCAATAGGCTGGTTTTGCTTCCAATAAGGATTAGTTATATCTTAGTTGGGATCAAGTACAAGTTACTGTTTTATTATTTTATTTGGATAAAATGGAGTCTTTGGGAGACGGCCTTTCTGTAATTTGGAGCTTTCTGGATAACAGGTTTCTGGATCGGATCCCATACCTTTATAGGATTTAGAACCGGACTGGATCGTAATTTAATTGGACGACTGGGTATAACACAGGCTCCTCCCTCTCATTTAATTTAGTAAATGGGGTGCATAATTTAGACCTGGATGGATCATAATTACCTAGGGAGACAGGGTGCTATTTGGGCTTCTCCTCTGTTCTCACTGCCTGCAGTAAATGGGGTATAAGGGTGCAGGGCCTAAAATGCAAAATGTCGGATTTATGCTCCTATAGTCCTCCAGGGATATAAGATTCTCAGCCCCGATGAGTAAGTCCCTCTTGGATTTGAACAAATACTTACTCAAATCGAGCCTGGCCCTAAAGTTCCCCCTGGGACTGACTTGAACCAAACAGATTCTCTCAGGAAATTAACCAGACAGCTTTATTTGAGGTATACATTAATACAGAGTATTACAATACAGAGTATTAAATAATAGCTCAAACGTCCTGAAAGCTCGTGAGGACGTGGAGGAAACAATTAGCAATACAACAGAGGACTATTTAACCATTTCTTCTTCCATTGGGCTGATCCAGAGGCATCCAATCATCATTCTTGTTTTAGCATAACTGTGTCACTATTTCCATCTTAGGGACAGACTCACAGTCTCAGTACAAAAGCCAAATAAGGTGCAACTACTGTGTCAGCTCAGTGTCCAGAATGGTATCTATGACCTTGCTCTATACTTGTGACATGAGACAACAGATGGATTCCTTGTTCTGTGCAAATATTCTACATTCTAATAACAGAATGGCCTTTAACCTTGAGCTTCTTCTACAACACAGCAATTCTGTACTAGTGTCCTGTTCTATAATCTTTGTTCTTTGATAATAACCACTTATGGCTTAAATCTAAAACTCTGATATCTACTTTCCCCCACTTTTTTTCTTCTAATATAAGCAAAATCCTTAAGCTAGCACTGCGGGCTGAAAACAAAAAAATACATATAAAAATGGGGAAAAAAAAAAATTGGTTCTACCAGACAATTACAAAATGCTACAATCACAGTGGACTTATCAACACAGTAATATGCATATACAGTATATATACAGTATATATACAGTATATATACAGTATATAAAGGCATTTCAATGATGAAAATAGAGAAAATCCAGAGAAGATGCACAGTCCATTCAATGTCCAGATGATCCAGCACCACTTCGGACTAGTCCTCTAGCCTGTGATGATATGGTGTATCAATGGCAATGTAGAAATGTCTTTGAAATAGTCTCTTAAAGCATCAGTCCAAGATGTAACTTTTAGTCAATGCAATGACGATGGAAGTTCATACTGTAGCAGAGTTGGTGTAATGAATGCTTTTGTCTGTGTGCTTCACCACTGATATAGTTCTCATGTGTAGCCATTGTACAGCAATTGAATATTCAGCTGTTGAATCTATCTGGTAGATTTTTAAACAAACATGCCCATGTGCCAGTCAAAAAGATTCAGCCAAGAATAGAAGAAAGTAAGTAAAGGTGGTGTTATCTACAAAGAAACAAAAATATAGAAGATATGAGTACACAAATAAAGAAATAGTTCATATTAAAAAAGTATGATAACTGGGGTGTATAACCATGGTATAAATGCTATTGAAAATACAGTAACATATAGTTGGTAAAAATATAACATTTATCATATAATTTTTATATAAGCTGTCTGATTTTTTTTTTTTTTGTAAATATTTAGCATGCACACATATACACAAATATAAACATGAAGGGGCAGATTCATTAAGGGTCGAATTTCGAAGTTAAAAATACTTCGAAATTCGACCCTCGAATTGAAATCCTTCGACTTCGAATATCGAAGTCGAAGGATTTAGCGCTAAACGTTCGTTCGTTCGATCGAACGATTTTTCGTTCGATCGAACGATTAAATCCTTCGAATCGAACGATTCGAACGATTTTAATCCAACGATCGAAGGAAAATCCTTCGATCAAAAAAAGGTTAGCAAACCTATGGGGACCTTCCCCATAGGCTAACATTGACTTCGGTAGGTTTTACCTGCCGAAGTAGGGGGTCGAAGTTTTTTTTAAAGGGAAAGTACTTCGACTATCGAATGGTCGAATAGTCGAACGATTTTTCGTTCGATTCGTTCGATTTCGTTCGTATTCTAACGAATTTAACCAATTCGATGGTCGAAGTACCCAAAAAATACTTCGAAATTCGAATTTTTTTCATTCGAATCCTTCACTCGAGCTTAGTGAATCGGCCCCGAAAAGTTACACATAAGTAATTGCTGAGTAAGTAGAATTGTTGTTTTCAACAGAATACTTTTATATGACTAGAAGAAGTTGTTAACATTACCCTGGTAATGGCCTGCTTGTGTTTCACAGTTACTAGTGATCAATGCTATCAATTAACCCTTTCCATTCAAAATTTTGAAATTAAATAGATTGCAAAAATATAATTAATTACAATATCGTTGTAAAATCTTTCATCACCATCATCATTATATTTAAAGTAATCACAATAAATAGGTTGTAAATATATATATACCATTGAATATGATATATGTAGTATTCTGAATATGATATATGTAGTTGAGTTGTGTAATGGTACTTAGAGATGGAATTACAGTTACAACAAACAATATCAATAAATGTTTTAAAGGGGTTAATTAATTCAAAGTGATGGTACATTGATAATAATAAAGTTAATTGATACTAGAACTATGCAACATGTACTGACACTCTTCCACATGGTCTAGAATCATGTCCCAAATTATACCTGATATACAAACAAAAAATGTTCAGATATCAAATTTTTAAACCATACCATAAATGAAAAACTATCCCATATAGACCCAAAATACGGGCACAGACCTCCATGTATTTTCTGCATGATGCCGCACACTATCCCCAGGTCTTTGTGATCTAGAATTGAGTACAAAGACCTGTGTTTCCCCACCATGAATATAGCTTTGTCTGCATTCAGGTGGACTCATGGTCTGAGGGCAGCATAGGGTTGCCACCTGACTGCATACCTCCCAACTGTCCCGTTTCTCACAGAACAGTCCCGATTTTGACAGCTCAACCAGAAGTCCCGGGATGTTACTGAAATGTCCCAACTTTCTCTTTGATCTCCTGTACTGAACAACCAGAAATAGCTACTTAGATACTTTTGTGAAAGATAAGCAAAGAAACAATTGTAACAATTTAAGATAAGCAGGTCTCTTGGGGGAACTGACACATAAAAACCACAGAAATGTGTTCAAACTTTCATAACTGGCCAAATTATGTAAAATGGGCATGGTCATTAGGGGGTGTGGCCACAAAAATGGACGAGGCAAATCTTTTTGTTCCTCTTTTTATTTCCAAAATGTTGAGGTATGTCCGGGTAAAAACTGCCTATCCCTATTTACAAATTAGGAAATCCAGACAGGTGTTTTAAATGAATGGAGCAACATCACAGGCACACCCCTGGATAGTAAATCCGTCTGCCCCCTGACATCATCTACCCGCCCCTGATGTCATAAGTCCGCCCCCTGATGTCACCGGACCCTCCTCGCCAGCAAAAGGCGGCAACTCTAGGGCAGCATGTGTGGATCCCCAAACTAACGCACCATTTAGATGCACAGGTTAGATGGCGCCAGCAGGCACAAGGAATAGCAAATCCTTGGGTTTATTGCCAGTCTATTACTAACATTAAAGGATCAGTAACATCATTTTTTTTTTTAAATTGTTTATATAGATTGAAAAAAAAAAAAAAAACACCAACACAAATTAAACTTTAAAATCGCAAAGTCTTTATTAAGAAATAACCGATTGCGCTCCTCTTCAGAAAGCGATCCGGCGATCCATTGTGCGGCTCTCGATTTCTCCTCCCTGCCTTCCTTATAGGAGATCGCCAGGGTGGAGAAATCGAGAGCCGCAAGATTGATCATCGCCCTGTCACCTTTTCTGAAGAGAAGTTTCGGTAAGTTATTTCTTAATACTTTGCGGTTTTAAAGTGTTGGTGTTTTTTTTTCAATCTATACAAACTAATTAAAACAAAAAAAAAATGATGTTACTGGTCCTTTAAGAACAAGGCTGCACCGAAAGAGATGCTGCCTAATAATTGAGGCCCACAGAACCTGATTGGATGTTAAATAAATAGGGAGATGGGTAAATCTGATTGGATGTTAATTAAATAGGGAGATGGGTAAATCTGATTGGATGTTAATTAAATAGGGAGATGGGTAAATGGGCTACAGAATACAGATCCAGGCAGAGGCAATATACTGAGAAGGCTCCGTAGAAGCCAATAAGGGAGACACAATGATTTAGCAGAACCCCATCAGCTTTATTATTATTATGCCGAGTTCTGCAGAACATTGCTGCACACATAATGGAATCATCAGTTATATTCCAACAGAAAAAAAATTAGCAGTTCCAAGTTTCTAATTTGATCTTGGGGAAAGATTCCCCCTCCCCATTTCACAATGTCAATTCTCCCTCGGAGACGGCGAAACTCTTTTCTCTTTTTGCACCAACTCCGTTTGTTAGTTGTTCAAGGAGAAGAAAAATAAATGAATTAGATGTGGCTGATGATTTCTGCAGAATTGCCTCTCTTTAGCATTCCGTGGATTCCATGACCAATGTGACTCCATTAGGATACAGTCATGTCATGGGCACAAAGAGCTCGGTCTCAGAGGTTTCCCTTTTGTGCTGGGGAGAAGGGAAAAGGCAATTCAAATTATTCCAAGTGCTGCCATTACAATTGTATTCATAGGTGACTAGAATGACAAAGGCTTGTAGGGCTCCTGTTTATCACAATGGAACCGATAGGGCTTAGGGGGGAAATGATGCAAGATACTAAAGGAACAGTAAAACCAAAAAATTCAAGTATTTTAGGAATGACAATATATTATTATTGTCCTGCACTGGTGAAACTGGTGTTTTTGCTTTAGAAACACAATTATAGTTTATATAAACAAGCTGCTGTGTAGCCATGGGGGGCAGCCATTCAAGCACAGGATACACAGTAGATAACAGATAAGTACTACTATAGTTTATATAAACAAGCTGCTGTGTAGCCATGGGGGGCAGCCATTCAAGCACAGGATACACAGTAGATAACAGATAAGTACTACTATAGTTTATAGAAACAAGCTGCTGTGTAGCCATGGGGGCAGCCATTCAAGCACAGGATACACAGTAGATAACAGATAAGTACTACTATAGTTTATATAAACAAGCTGCTGTGTAGCCATGGGGGCAGCCATTCAAGCACAGGATACACAGTAGATAACAGATAAGTACTACTATAGTTTATATAAACAAGCTGCTGTGTAGCCATGGGGGCAGCCATTCAAGCACAGGATACACAGTAGATAACAGATAAGTACTACTATAGTTTATATAAACAAGCTGATGTGTAGCCATGGGGGCAGCCATTCAAGCACAGGATACACAGTAGATAACAGATAAGTACTACTATAGTTTATATAAACAAGCTGCTGTGTAGCCATGGGGGCAGCCATTCAAGCACAGGATACACAGTAGATAACAGATAAGTACTACTATAGTTTATATAAACAAGCTGATGTGTAGCCATGGGGGCAGCCATTCAAGCACAGGATACACAGTAGATAACAGATAAGTACTACTATAGTTTATATAAACAAGCTGCTGTGTAGCCATGGGGCAGCCATTCAAGCACAGGATACACAGTAGATAACAGATAAGTACTACTATAGTTTATATAAACAAGCTGCTGTGTAGCCATGGGGGCAGCCATTCAAGCACAGGATACACAGTAGATAACAGATAAGTACTACTATAGTTTATATAAACAAGCTGCTGTGTTACCATGGGGCAGCCATTCAAGCACAGGAAGGTAACCAGATAGCAGCTCCCTAACACAAGATAACAGCTGCCTGGTAGATATAAGAACTGCACTCAATAGTAAAATCCAGGTCCCACTGAGACACATTCAGTTACATTGAGTAGGAGAACAACAGCCTTCCAAAAAGCAGTTCCATAGTGCAGTACTGGCTCTTTCTGAAATCACATGACCAGGCAAAATGACCTGAGATGCACCTACACACTTATATTACAGCTAAAACATACACTTGTTGGGTTAGGAATGACATTTTATAGACAGAATCGCTTTAATGAACCCACTAACAACGGTTTTAATTGGAGAACATTCCAAGGGTGTTGGATTATTTTATGGTTTTGCTGAAGGATCTGGGCAAGTCAAGTTCTGCCCGTGATTGGTCAACTGTGGCCAGAAGACACCTGCCATTATTACGTTGCAGTAGTCACATACGAAGCATTTAGTGCCTGTTCTGTGGCTCAGGGGATATAACGGTTGAAGCAGAAAGATAATGAGAGATGTTGATTTCTTGTAGAGATGAAAGGTGGCTGCTCGGGATTCAGTTCATATTGCTATGCCAGCAAGTATCATGAGCCCCGGCACTGATGTCTTTACATGCCAGCTGATCAATGTTCTGTTAAATACACAATTACTTTGTTGTCTTTCTGATGACTGTACTTGTTTTCTGCTCTAGTGCAGCAAAGTCTTTTTGCAGTGACGCAGAGAGACGTGTTCATTAGGAGACATCTTAATGCGAAATGGTCTCACATTCTCACTCTAGCCAATAGCGTGACTCCAATTTCCAAATATATTTTGTGCCACTGGTTCCCAAACTAACTCTTATGTGATGAGATGGCCCCTAAGAGGACAGTATGTGAGATATTTGTTGCCCTGGGTACCCCTGGATCTATAGCAGGGTGACTGTTACCCCAATGTTTCTTTATATCTGTAACCTTGTTAGGAGCTAAGGGGGTCCAGCCTGAAGGCCAGTTAGGGGGAGATTTGGGGTGAGTGCTTATTTGTGCCCTGGGTACCCCTGGAACTATAGCAGGGTGACACCCCAATGTTTCTATATATCTGTAACCTTGTTATGAGCTAAGGGGGCCCAGCCTGAAGGTCAGTTAGGGGGAGATTTGGGGTGAGTGCTTATTTGTACCCTGGGTACCCCTGGAACTATAGCAGGGTGATACCCCAATGTTTCTATATATCTGTAACCTTGTTAGGAGCTAAGGGGGTCCAGCCTGAAGGCCAGTTAGGGGGAGATTTGGGATGAGTGTTTATTTGTACCCTGGGTACCCCTGGAGCTATAGCAGGGTGACTGTTACCCCAATGTTTCTATATATCTGTGACCTTGTTATGAGCTAAGGGGGCCCAGCCTGAAGGCCAGTTAGGGGGAGATTTGGGGTGAGTGCTTATTTGTGTCCTGGGTACCCCTGGAACTATAGCAGGGTGACTGTTACCCCAATGTTTCTATATATCTGTGACCTTGTTATGAGCTAAGGGGGCCCAGCCTGAAGGCCAGTTAGGGGGAGATTTGGGGTGAGTGCTTATTTGTGTCCTGGGTACCCCAGGAACTATAGCAGGGTGACTGTTACCCCAATGTTTCTATATATCTGTGACCTTGTTATGAGCTAAGGGGGCCCAGCCTGAAGGCCAGTTAGGGGGAGATTTGGGGTGAGTGTTTATTTGTGTCCTGGGTACCCCTGGAACTATAGCAGGGTGACTGTTACCCCAATGTTTCTATATATCTGTGACCTTGTTATGAGCTAAGGGGGCCCAGCCTAAAGGCCAGTTAGGGGGAGATTTGGGGTGAGTGTTTATTTGTGTCCTGGGTACCCCTGGAACTATAGCAGGGTGACTGTTACCCCAATGTTTCTATATATCTGTGACCTTGTTATGAGCTAAGGGGGCCCAGCCTAAAGGCCAGTTAGGGGGAGATTTGGGGTGAGTGCTTATTTGTGTCCTGGGTACCTCTGGAACTATAGCAGGGTGACTGTTACCCCAATGTTTCTATATATCTGTAACCTTGTTATGAGCTAAGGGGGCCCAGTCTGAAGGTCAGTTAGGGAGAGATTTGGTGTGAGTGCTTATTTGTGCCCTGGGTACCTCTACAAATATAGCAAGAAGCTATGGTGTGTAACCCCCCCCCCCACACACACATGCACTCACACTGTACACACAGGCCTGGGTGCAGCCTGTGTGTACAGATTAGGGATGTGCCGAATCCACTATTTTGGATTCGACTAGCCCCTGAATCCTTCACGAAAGATTCGGCTGAATACCAAACCAAATTAGGGGTGGAAAAGAGAAAACATTTTTGATATCCTTGTTTTGTGACAAAAATCACACGATTTCCCTCCCCAACCCTAATTTGCATTAGCAAATTAGGATTTGGATTTTGTTTCGGCTGGACAGAAGGATTCAGCAGAATCCAAATCCTGCTGAAAAAGGCCAAATCCTGGCCGAATCCCGAACCGAATCCTGGATTCGGTGCATCCCAAGTACAGATCATATCAATTGACAGTGGGGCATTTAATCAAGGGTTGAAAATATGGACATTTGGAAACTCTTTGTTCATATCCTGAGCATTTGGCACGGGAGAAAGAAGAGAGGGTTTAGTGGGAGATGCTGAGGACAATATAATGGGTCCCAGGGTTTCCTATATAACAGCTAGGGGTCCCATCCAGCAACCCTGCCCACATACAGAGCAAGATGATGACAGTCTCTTAATTGCAGTTCCACTCGATGCCCCACATCTCCCACAGTATGGCACAATTATCGTGCAATCGGGGGCAATATGCTTCTCCCCAAATGTCCCTTCTTTGAAGGTTCCGGTATAGGTTCTTTAAAGGAAAATGGGATCTGTCCCTCTGCAGCCTCTTGGTCAGGCCAACCATCCCACCCTTGATCCGCCATCTTAGATCAGGACACGGATTCCACGTTGTGGTGTTCATACAAATGGCCTGTAGATGTCACTATGCTCAGACTTATACTGTGCATACTTCCTGATAGTTTAAAAGTTACTGTTGTGTAATGGCTGCATGAGTCTCTGCTAATTAAGCACTGTTATACTCTACTCATCCTCGGATAGCAATACAGACAGCAAATCTTATTGGGAAATCTTGGTAAGTATTTACAACAGAGTTCCTACATAGCTACAGAGCAACGCGCCATGCAACGACCCAATCAGCTCCAGCTGAATTATTACATGGCAGACAGATGCGCACTAAGTTACATGTTGCAGACATCAAACTTCCACAAAATACTGTACCTACAAAATCATCTACTGCTGACATTGTGAAACGTCAACAAACCAAATGCAAGGCTTATAATGACAGAAAACGTGGTGCAAGAGAAGTACTGTCACGTTTGGCACCCTATATCCAGAACCCAAGCTAAGCTCCCTGGTCTCGGCTCTCACTTCTGCCTTTAACCACCGCCTTTCACCTTGGGAGGAGCCCTCGGCTAATTAGATGCCACCAGGTCTTAACAGAGAGAGGAGCAAAGCTAACGGTTCCGGACGAGCACAGGGGCACGATCGTCTCACCAGGATACTGGAAGGAAGAACACCACCAGGAACAAGCAGGCCGGGCCAGCACAAGCAGTAAGAATAGTCAGACAGGCCAGAATCAGGATTAGAGATTGTAGAATAGTCAGAGGACAGGCAAAGGTTCAGGATTGGAGAGATCAACGTAGTCACAGACAGGCAAGGCCAGGATTGGAGAGGTCAGAGTAGTAAGCAGGCAGGCAAGGGTCAAACACAGTAGAATCAGGAATCAGCGTCAGGAATCGCTCAGGATAACAACCAGGAACTTGCTAATAAAACCTAACAATGGGCAATTTGCTGAAGACTGAATTCCCCTTTTAAACTGTTGAATTTCGCCCCAGTGCGCCTTTAAGAAATGGCGCGGGCACCATAGAGGAAGGGAGCAGTGCAGCAGCGGGCATCTACGCCAGGGATGCGGCGTTGGACCCCTCTGCCTGTTAGACCATCAGGTAACTTCCTTACAAGTACACTTTCAGCCTGGATCTTTAGTCAGAATTAAGAAACCAGGAATGCTGAAACAAGGACAATCTACATTTACTACAGTACTTGAAGTGAGACGCCAGCTAGGACCATACACATATGAACTGTCTGATGGACGCATATGAAATGCAAGTCGTCTTGCTCCTGTTAGATATGACTTTGGAGAAGCTCCATTTGATGAAGGACATTTTCCTACTCCTGATGCCAACTTCAATAGGCCTGAAGAAAGTGAACCTATAAGGCGTACTGAGAGAATTAGAAAACTACCTGCATGGACCCAGGACTATGTGATGTGAATAATGCATAACATTGTTTTAAGATGCATACTGTTGAATTGTTGTTGTTTATTTCATCTGCCAAAATGCTTTCCTACTATAGGGGGAATATGTGGTGTTCATACAAATGGCCTGTAGATATCACTGTGCTCAGACTTATACTGTGCATACTTCCTGATAGCTTAAAAGTTACTGTTGTGTAATGGCTGCATGAGTCTCTGCTAATAAAGCACTGTTATACTCTCCTTATCCTTGGCTACCCAAAACATAACACACATGGCCGGAGGAAACAGATGAAAATGCTTGTACCTGCAGCCACAGGAAAATTGGGACAAGCAAAAATGAAGTCCGCACACTGAGTCCAGTCACGGCCGTGATTCGGGGAAGTGCAGCACTGGGACCTGGAGCTTAGGCTGGAAGGCACTCCTGGCTCCGCAGTTTGGATTGGTTTGGTAGACTGTACCGCTTGAGGTGAGAAAGGCAAGGCAAGATCCCCTAGCAGCGCTAAGGGTGTTGGCCCAGAAAGGAATCGGAGCAAGTTTTACACGTCCGTCTCCTAGGAAGTCTCCTCACAAAATGGCGGCGGTGACGTATACATGCTCCAAGCACCAAGTAGGTTCTTGCAATGGGAAAATGGAGCCAGCAAAATCTCGCCCACTGCGATGACTAACAGTGGTGTAGGCCAATTTGCGGTAATTCTGGAAAAACCTCTAAGCCCAAACCCACGGCTGAATAGTTCCATGAAAAAATTTGCGCAGGACTGCCTTTTGCCTATCGGGTCTGGCAGCCTGTCACGGAAATTTAAAGCGACTGAAGCACAGCCTGTTTTTATAAAATCCAGCCCCAATGTAACTTGAACCAGGCAGACTAAAAGTAGTTAATGTCCAGCTAGTGATAGGAGCATGGGTTATAAGTGACTCAACACTTCAGGTCAGGGCCTTCGATAAGTGGAAGAATTCAATAAGGGTGTAGTAGAACAACAACGCTCAGGCTACTGTGCAGTGAAAATAGGATTAATGATGGATGTCCGGAGGTACTTATGGTGGAACAAAGGAGTAACAAAGTTTATTTGTTCAAGACAAATGTCCTCAGGTTTAATTACAGTCAATAAGAGGTACAGGCAGATGTAACATCATAGGCTAGAACAGGTGGATGACACAGCTGAGGAATGTGACTCTCAGAAGGCATTGTAGTCAAAAAGCATTAGGAATCCCAGGCAGATATACCTTTACGTGGTCCAGATCCCACCCAGTGGAGTGGTCAGGGAGAAGGAGTTTCTTGCTGCCTTAAACCTGTACTGAAAACACAGAGCCATGTTGAATATTGAGTTTGCAAAGGGCTATAGCAGACATTTACATGGCAGAAAACGGAATAGCTCTATATAATACAATAGGCTTCATTCTTACACAGAAACATAGAAAGGGGCCAAATGTCCTTCCTAGCTCTGTACAGGTCTATTGCATATAACCTTTCTAATACAATTCTACCCAGCAACAGGATTTTGAGTAATATCTTCTTGAGCAAGGTAATTTTATTACCACTTCCCCAAGATTAAAGAGACAATCACTGTGTTTTTAACATGTTAGGAGACATTACCAGTTACGTTTATCGGTTTAGTCACCTGCCCGCTGTATGTGGCATAAAGGCTATGGGTCGGTAATCTTGGGGTCGCACTTGGGTCTGTTACTTGGGTATGTTACTTTTGTGTATAAAAGGAAAGAAGTGTCATGAGGTAATGTGCATGATCAGTAATAATGTCTTTCCTAAATGTGACACTGTAGCTTTGCTCTGCAGCTTCCACCACCAGTGCATGTGCTATGGGTATTGCGGTTGGTCAACCATACGGCCAACAGCATCTGCTGAAGATCGGTTCATGGTGATCGTCTCTCCTCTCCTCATTCCACAGAGATTTCTGTTTTATTAACTGAGCACCACTCACCTGCATATGAGAGACATGAGCTCGAAAACCCAACTCAACTCTACAAAGAAGGCTCATTGCCGGGCAGATCTGAGAAGATGAGGGTCTCTGGTAGGGCCCCATTTATAGCTGAATTTCTATTGTTTGGCCCTATTCATGGAGGTGGCTTTAAAAGCTAAGTAGAGTTTCAGTAGTCACATGAAGGTGGGACAGGAATGGGCCTGAATTGCAGAACTGAATAATTTAGGGTGCAGTGGATTGTAGGTGGAACTTCAGTAATCGGCCTTGTATAATGAATCTTATATTGTATATATATTGTATATTGTGAGTGGGTCCCTAAGCTCAGTAAGTGACAGCAGCGCAGATCATGTGCAGTGAATCAGCAGAAGAGAAGATGGGGAGCTACTGGGGCATCTTTGGAGACACAGATCTCCTTTCAAAAAGAGGTGTGGGTGGTCTTGGGCGGGTATAGAAACATAAAACACAAGGTGAAGCATTTCTAGCCTAATTCTTTGTTGAGGTTTAGTTCCCCTTAAAGATGGGTGGCGGGGGGACACCAGTCCACCAGTCCATCTTTTCAAATTGAGAATGAGGGACCTGTATACATCTAGTCAGGCTTATTTAAGGGCACTCTTTCTTTCTTTTCAATTGTGTTTATTAACATTTTCAAATAAACAGTATGAACAATAAATTGACATACTAAATCTTGTATATTAACAGAATAGAGGAAAAGATATTAACATGTCAGACTAGTGAAACTAAACAGCATGGGGCAGATTTATCAAAGGTCAAAGTGAAAATTTGAATTAAAATTCGACTAGGGAATAGTCCAAATTCGAATTCAAATTTGAAAAAAATGTGAAAATTCAAATATCGAAATTTATCATGTACTGTCACTTTAAAAACTCGCCATTTAAAACCTGCTGAATTGCTGTTTTAGCCTATGGGGGACCTCCTCTTTGGAGTCAATTGGTGGACTTTGAAAAAAATCAAAGTTTTTTTTGGGAAAACTTCGATCGAATGTGCTATTCCTTCCATTCGTAGAATTCGAATTCGGCAGAATACGAACCTATTCAATCGAAAACGGACCTATTCGACCAAAAAAAAACTTCGACTTAATTTTGGTTGGTTTTTTTGAATTCGAATCACAAAGTTTTTTCAATTTGAAATTTCACCCATGATAAATATAGTTTTGTTTTGGAAAAACATCTAATCGAATTTGATCGAATGTGCTGTTACCTAGATTCATACGATTTGAATTTGATCGAAAACCGACCTATTCAACCGGAAAAAAAAACTTTGATTTTATGATAAATTTCGATTGGTCTTTTTAAATTTGAATTTCGAAGTTATGGGAGTTAAAAAAAAACTCCCTCTAAACTACTTCGAAATTCGACCCTTGATAAATCTGCCCCCAAATGATGACTTTGAACAAAAATATTTCATAAAGTATATTAATACAAAATAGAAATTAAAATAAAGTAAGAATTAAAAAAATCCTCTCTATCAACCCAATAAAACAAATAAATAAATGAAACAGATTAACACATTACCCATTAGCTATTAAGGGCCCACTTATAACCTTCTATCCAAATTCTGGAAAGTGAAGGTTCCGCAGGTCGTTGGCTCCAGTAATTGTCACGTGTTGTTTTTCATTTCCATTCTGGATGTCAAACAATTTGCAATTAGTTTTCATTTTTTATAATTTGTGGTTATTTACCTTTTTATTCAGCAGCTCTCCAGTTTGTAATTTTAGCAATATGGTTGCTAAGGTCCAAATTCCCCTAGCAACCATACATTGATTTGACTGAGAAACTGCAATATGAACAGGAGAGGCCTGAATAGAAAGATGAGTAATAAAAAGTAGCAATAACAATACATTTGTAGCCTTAAAAAGCATTTGTTTTTCAGATGGGATTCAGTGACCCCCCATGTGACATATGGAAAGAGTCAGAAAAATAAAGCAATTCATAGACCAGTTGAAAAGTTGCTCAGAATTAGCCTTAGAATAAAAGACTAAAATTTAATTTTACCAGGACTCTTTTGCAACTGCTGCTTGTTTTGTTTATTCTTTCTTGTTCTGACTCTTGAAGCATTGTAGCAAAAATCAGTCCTAGTTCCGCTTTGGAAATGACGCCCATAGACTTGTATGACGTTGTGCGAAAAAAAAAAATGTTGCGCGTCAAAAAAATTCGCTGCTCGTCAAATGTCGGGGACATTTCGCCGACGGCAAATTATTGGTGAAAGGTGCCAAATTCACCCAAGCCTACTCCGTACCTATCGCATTCTATGTGCAGTGCCTTGCAGTTGCAGTTAGTCCTGTATTAAAGGTTTTCCAGGTGCCGGGACCATGGCTACCACTACAGACCGAGTCGGTAGCGGCAGCTTATTGGCCTGTGTGTGGGGCCCTCCAACTGGCTTCTTTGATCGATATTTGCCTGAAAGTCGGCCAGATGTCGATCGGCAGGGTTAAACATCCCATCGGATCGCGGCTGCATCTATTCGTTGATGCGTCCCCGTGATCCGACCATTCACGGCTGCATTATGATCCGACTGTTGGACCCTAGGGCCCACGATCAGATCAGCCTGATATCCCATTGCCTGATCCAATTCACCTCGGTTACCAGTGTTTGCAGACCTGGAATTTGTGGTTGTTTCCAGTGTGCTGCTCATAGAGATTGTGCTGCTGTTGGGATCTGTGAGGTTAGCTTGCGAGATTGCTTAGAGCGATTGAAATCTGTCCCATTTTGATCCGCTGAAAAAGCCGCAAAACTAGGAAAAAATTCACGAAACATCGAAATTTCGCTGAACACAATGGGCGTTTCTGCGTGCGATAAATTTTACATGCAACAAATTTTATGCGCGCAACAATTTTTCTCTCTCCAAATGCATTAAAGTCATTGGGCGTTTTTTCGTGCGGGTGTTTTTTCGCTGCAAATTTTCCTGAGGCGAATTTTGCAAATAATTTGCACATGGCAGAATTCGGAGTTTTGCCACAAATCCATGGCTAGTGAATAAATTCACTCATCACTACTTACATATGTCTCTGATTTTCATGCCTACGAGGAATGCATGAGGAGCTGTTCATATGGTGCAATGGAGATCCTCGGAGTGTGGCTACCATCTTCCAGAACTCCTGGGCTACTGTGCAGGTCCAACAAGTAGTGATATGTGAGTCGAGGAAAACTCGGCCTGCCCCACCTGCCTTTTGCCCTATAGACCTGCGCCAAACTGCCCCGCTGGTGACATCACAAAATGAGCGGGGTGAGAAACCAGCAGTGCTAGGTCACAGGTGTGGAGAGCAGAAAGAAGAGCTCAACCCTTGACCCACAAGGGGTGAGCCAAGGTCGGCACGAAACGTCTGACCTGTGGGTTCCGACCTGCGAATCACTAGCACTTATGCTTCTCCTTGCATTGCTGGAATGATATAGAAGTCTGGGAAAAAGGATGTAAGAGTGAGCAGGTTTTGCTGCTATCCAGGGTCCAACGTCAACAAATCACCTGCTGGTCATTTTCCCACCAGTCTGACCAGCAAGTAGTCAAGGAAGTTGTCAGGAGAAAGAAAGAGGCTGATGTTCTTCTGCTTAGGAAAAAAAAAGTAGAAACCTTTCTCAGATCTTTCCTAAGCAGAAGAACATCAGCCTCTTTCTTTCTCCTGACAACTTCCTTGACTACTTGCTGGTCAGACTGGTGGGAAAATGACCAGCAGGTGGCGCTGTTGTAACACAATTCATTCATATTAACAGTACATGTATCCCTTAATATCTTGGAATTAAAAGAAAATAAATAATGAATGTACATTGCAGAAGTGCTTAGAATAGCCCCCTTATCAGTTTTACATTTACTTACTTGTAAGGTTTACTTATCCTTTAATTCTCAGTGAGAGTGCGTGTGATTTTTTTGCGTTAATTTAACCTGAGACACGTTGGAATTGGTGCAAAATCTGGAGTGAGTTTGGTTTGAGGAGACGTAAGAGTAAGGAGAATGTCATCCGCAAAGAGGTTTTATGTTCCCTATCCCCCGTGTGAAAGGCCTTGATGTTAGGGTTTTGCTGAACACTGATAGTCTGGGACTTGGTAACGAGAGGATTTTTCCAATGTTCGTTTCTCACCTGCCCGGGGTGTTTCCTAATTTCTTTCTGCTGTAATTTCAAGCTTCCGTCTGGGTAATAATTAAGCAATCAGCGCCGGCTCTTACTGACGAGTCTCTGCTCCGTCTCACTGCCTTTACTGCATCTGTCGCCTCTTCAGCCGCCACTTGATGCATCTTCAGCATTTTGTGAAAAACTCATTTCACACTTACGGTAATATTTTGCTTTCTGAGAATTTAGGTTTAAAGGGGAACTCCACCCAAAGTTATATAATAAAATAGTATTAAATGAACATGTACTGTAAAGATACTTTCCATTTATCCAAAAATATTATATTTATAAGGAAAAGGCACTCTGTATTAAGAGTAAAACTTATTGCTTGCTCAGTTTATAGGAGCAAGATGGAAATAATATATCAGTAATCTCTCTATACAGGCTTTAAGCAAATTTAGGGGACTGTTCCTGCTGAATTGTGCTTAGTACAGGGGATACCTATGCTGTCATAGTTTTATGGGATCTCTCTGTACAGACTATGAGCAAACTTAGGGGACTGTTCCTGCTGAATTGTGCTTAGTACAGGGAATACCTATGCAGCCATAGTTTTATGGGATCTCTCTGTACAGACTATGAGCAAACTTAGGGGACTGTTCCTGCTGAATTGTGCTTAGTACAGGGAATACCTATTCTGCCATAGTTTTATGGGATCTCTCTGTACAGACTATGAGCAAACTTAGGGACTGTTCCTGCTGAATTGTGCTTAGTACAGGGAATATCTATGCTGCCATAGTTTTATGGGATCTCTCTGTACAGACTATGAGCAAACTTAGGGACTGTTCCTGCTGAATTGTGCTTAGTACAGGGAATATCTATGCTGCCATAGTTTTATGGGATCTCTCTGTACAGACTATGAGCAAACTTAGGGGACTGTTCCTGCTGAATTGTGCTTAGTACAGGGAATACCTATTCTGCCATAGTTTTATGGGATCTCTCTGTACAGACTATGAGCAAACTTAGGGACTGTTCCTGCTGAATTGTGCTTAGTACAGGGAATATCTATGCTGCCATAGTTTTATGGGATCTCTCTGTACAGACTATGAGCAAACTTAGGGGACTGTTCCTGCTGAATTGTGCTTAGTACAGGGAATACCTATGCTGCCATAGTTTTATGGGATCTCTCTGTACAGACTATGAGCAAACTTAGGGACTGTTCCTGCTAAATTGTGCTTAGTACAGGGAATAGCTATGCTGCCATAGTTTTATATAGCTCTCTGAACAATAAACAAAGGCAATTTATTTAGCATTGCAACATATTGGGCAAAAAAAGGGCAAGCTAAATGAAATAAAGGAAATGAAGACACAGGGGTCCTATAGAATCCGCTGAAGGTTCTGATTCTGTGCAGGACATGCGTCTGTTTGTACTTGTGCAGTTTTTCCGCATTGTGCTACAGTGGTGGATGAAGCGCTAGATATACGTCTGGCTGTTTGCAGTTCTCTATATTGGCAGCTCTGGGATCAGACACTCGGCATGAATCCACAAGCAGAATCTTCTGGAAATCAGACTGACGCATGAAAGCTCAGAGGGCTCCGAAAAATCAAATAGACGTGCGCCCAGGTGATTGTCAGACGTTTGACGTCTCTTGATGTTTTTCCATTTTCATGCGTTTAGTTAAAGGGGTGGTTTATTTTTCAGTTAACTTTTAGTTTATCATAGAATTGCACATTGTAAGCAACTTTTCAATTGGTCTTGATTATATATGTTCTATAGTTTTTGAATTATTTGTTTTCATCTTCTTCTGTCTCTTTCCAGCTTTTAAATAGGGGTCACTGACCCCGTCTTAAAACAATTGTAAGGCTATAAATTTATTGTTTCTGCTACTTTTTAACTTTTTCATTCTCATCTTTCTATTCAGGCCTCTCCTATTCATATTCCCGTCTCTTATTCAAATCAATGCATGGTTGCTAGGGGAATTTGGACCCTAGCAACCAGATGGCTGAAATTGCAAACTGGAGAGCTGCTGAATAAAAAGCTCAATAACTCACACACCACATATAATAAAAAAAGAAAAAAACAATTGCAAATCATCTCAGAACATCACTCTTGACGTCGTACTCAACGTTAACTCAACGGTGAACAACCCCTTTAAGTTATTTACAAGAAGTTTCTCTTCTTCTTTGTAGCCATCAGCGTGAATGTGGCGTTTAGCGGCGCCGTTGCAGTTACAATGCAGGATTGCAGAAAAAAGAACAAATCAGACAATGTTCTGCCCATGACAGCAATTGTAGGAAAGTTATGTCTGACAGATAGAAGTGACAGTCACTCATTGATATCCTCAGATAAGCAGAGAAATTATCATTAGCCAGGGTCAGACTGGGCCAGCTGGTCAGCATGAAAAAACATGGTGGGCCCTCAGTCCTAGTGGGCCCCGTTGGCCCAGATCCACGATTTGCGGCTCCTGCCTGCTGTGTCCGCTGGCACACAAATGCACGCACTCGATGGCGGTGGGGGGTGGGTGGGTGTTGCGCATGCGGTTGGTGGCGTCGCAGGAGTGGGGTCCAGAGGGGGGCCCTGGACAGCAGCCCCGGTGGGCTCGGGCCCCCCAGTCAGACCCTGTCATTAGCCAACAGGAATCTAACCTGTCCCATTGACCCATTGAAAATCGTACAAAATTTTGTTTAAAAACTTTCCCAATTTGAGAATCCATGTTAGTTATACGCATTAGAGATGCACCAACTCCACTATTTTGGTTTCAGCCGAACCCCCGAAACCTTCACAAAATATTCGTCCAAATACCGAACCAAATCCAAATTTGCATATGCAAATTAGGGGCGGGCGGAAAATCACAGGACTTTTTATCTCAAAACAAGGAAGTAATAAATGTTTTCCCCTTCCCACCCCTAATTTGCATATGCAAATTTGGATTTGGTTCGGTATTTGGCCGAATATTTTGTGAAGAAAATTTGTGAAGAAAATTTTTTTCGAATGGTAAAATTCGAATGCGCTTTTACTTCAATTTGTACGATTCGAACATGATTGAAAATGGAGCTATTCAATCTAAAATAGATCTATTCGGGCAAAAGAAAACTGATTTTATTTCAGTTGGTCTTTCTGAATTCGAATTTCGAAGTTTTTCAAATTCGAAATTCGACCCTTGATATATCTGCCCCCCAGATTCCGTGAGATTAGTCACCCAGTAACAAATCTCCTCTTCTTCGGGCGACTAATATCCCTGAACGGCCTTCCCACTGGGTAGAATGTAAATCGACGGCGGGAGGGCACTTGGAATGCTTCTTTTCTGCTTCGGGCTACATCGGAAAACGTAGCGATCCAAGTGACATACCGCTGGCGATTTAAGTTCTACCCGGCTGGAAGGCAGTTCAGAGATAATAATCGCCCGAAGAAGAGGAGATTTATCACTGGGCGACTAATCTCCCCCAATCTTAGTGTGTGTCTTTGCCCTTAAGTTAACTTTTAGTATGTAATAGAATTTTGTTATATATATATATATATATATATATTTAAAAAAGTTTTTTACACCATTTGCCTTCATCTTCTTTTGACTCTTACCAGCTTTCAAATTCTTTTAAATCCGGCACTGATCCAACAAGGTTTTCCACCAGGCCTAATAGTTATCAGTGAACAGGGAACTATGGGGCTGTTTATTAGCAGAGCATCCACTAGATTTAGGTGGGGAATTACTGCCCAACTGGCCAAACAGACTTTACAAGGGACCTCACACGGCTCCCTCTTATTGATCCAGTAGTCACTTACTCACATGCACCATGACCTGACTGACGGTGCGTTGGTTGATCTTATGATCCCCATAACTGACCAATGTCCCTGGTTTCTGTGTATCATTTGGGATTAGAGAGTCACCATACTTGTACCAGTAGAGTTTCCTATGATGATATTGGTACATGTATGGCCAGCATTGCTGATGATTGTAGAGGATCCCTTAAACGTTGAGTTTTCTATAGTTCCCAACATTTTGGAAAAAGAAAGAGGGACAAAAAGATTATGCATGGCTACAATTACCATGTTCATTTTACATGTGTCATTACAGTTATGTGTATCCTGTGCTTGAATGGCTGCCCCCATGGCTACACAGCAGCTTGTTTATATAAACTATAGTAGTACTTATCTGTTATCTACTGTGTACCCTGTGCTTGAATGGCTGCCCCCATGGCTACACAGCAGCTTGTTTATATAAACTATAGTAGTACTTATCTGTTATCTACTGTGTAGCCTGTGCTTGAATGGCTGCCCCCATGGCTACACAGCAGCTTCTTTATATAAACTATAGTAGTACTTATCTGTTATCTACTGTGTATCCTGTGCTTGAATGGCTGCCCCATGGCTACACAGCAGCTTGTTTATATAAACTATAGTAGTACTTATCTGTTATCTACTGTGTATCCTGTGCTTGAATGGCTGCCCCCATGGCTACACAGCAGCTTGTTTATATAAACTATAGTAGTACTTATCTGTTATCTACTGTGTATCCTGTGCTTGAATGGCTGCCCCCATGGCTACACAGCAGCTTCTTTATATAAACTATAGTAGTACTTATCTGTTATCTACTGTGTATCCTGTGCTTGAATGGCTGCCCCATGGCTACACAGCAGCTTGTTTATATAAACTATAGTAGTACTTATCTGTTATCTACTGTGTATCCTGTGCTTGAATGGCTGCCCCCATGGCTACACAGCAGCTTGTTTATATAAACTATAGTAGTACTTATCTGTTATCTACTGTGTATCCTGTGCTTGAATGGCTGCCCCATGGCTACACAGCAGCTTGTTTATATAAACTATAGTAGTACTTATCTGTTATCTACTGTGTATCCTGTGCTTGAATGGCTGCCCCCATGGCTACACAACAGCTTGTTTATATAAACTATAGTAGTACTTATCTGTTATCTACTGTGTATCCTGTGCTTGAATGGCTGCCCCCATGGCTACACAGCAGCTTGTTTATATAAACTATAGTAGTGTTTCTGAAGAAAACACACCAGTTGTACCAGTGCAGAGCAACACTACATTATTTTGTCATTCATTAGAAGCACTTTCCTATTTTTTGTGTTACTGTTGCTTTAACACAGTGATTCCAGTAATTAGACTTTTCCTTGGCTCATACCATTTCTCCCTTGTCAGGGACTGTCATCAAATTCATTGAAATGAGAAAAGAGAATAAAATTGAATACAGACGGAGGCTTGCCCCCCTAAACTCATACTTGGTCCTTTGAAGGACACTGTGAGAATGTCTAGAGGTCGGTAGGAAAGAAAAGAGGGAGACCATGTCTAGGGGCCCCTAAACGGAGCCAAACACCTCTGCTGCTTTTATTGCTTTTATAAATGTCATCCGTTTGTCAGCTCAGCAGAAATCTCATTCCCTTCCCCTGAGACCCCCTGTGTCCTGCTTAGTATTCGTCTCACGCTGTCCTGTGATCTCCGACGTGGAGCAACTCCAGCATGGAGCGTCTCCCCTCCCTTCCACCACTGTCTTATGTCTGATTTCAACCGTAGCCCCCGAGACCCTGCCCTGGTAACAGATTACAGGTTGCCAACTTGCCGGGAAACTGCGTTGCTTAAGGTGCACAAAGTTTTTGTAATGTGTAATTGCGAATATGATATCATTTAAAGGGGAACTCCACCCAAAAACTGCACAATGAAAGAAAGTGCAATTCTAAGAAACTTTCCAATGTACATTTATTTTTTTTTAAAAATTACAATGGTTTTTGGTTCTTCCTCATCTCTGGTTCTGACTCCTGAAACAATGACCATAAGATATTTCTCCTCTCTGAGTGACCACAAGGCTGCAGGCTGAGTTATACAGGGAACTCTGAGTATCACTCATGTATTATAAGGGATAATGTACCCCCTACTGTAAATGATAAGGATATTAGAAGTCACTGAGGGGTTGTTCTGTGACCATATAAAGGCACAAGGCTGCAGGCTGAGTTATACAGGGAACTCTGAGTATCACTCATGTATTATAAGGGATAATGTACCCCCTACTGTAAATGATAAGGATATTAGAAGACACTGAGGGGTTCTGTGACCATATAAAGGCACAAGGCACAAGGCTGAGTTATACAGGGAACTCTCAGTATCACTCATGTATTATAAGGGATAATGTACCCCCTACTGTAAATGATCAGGATATTAGAAGTC
The DNA here is from genome assembly GCF_017654675.1 of Xenopus laevis. Taxonomy (NCBI): domain Eukaryota; kingdom Metazoa; phylum Chordata; class Amphibia; order Anura; family Pipidae; genus Xenopus; species Xenopus laevis. The sequence goes on along the minus strand of NC_054380.1, from coordinate 137,919,146 downwards.
ACTGAGGGGTTGTTCTGTGACCATATAAAGGCACAAGGCTGCAGGCTGAGTTATACAGGGAACTCTGAGTATCACTCATGTATTATAAGGGATAATGTACCCCCTACTGTAAATGATAAGGATATTAGAAGTCACTGAGGGGTTGTTCTGTGACCATATAAAGGCACAAGGCTGCAGGCTGAGTTATACAGGGAACTCTGAGTATCACTCATGTATTATAAGGGATAATGTACCCCCTACTGTAAATGATAAGGATATTAGAAGTCACTGAGGGGTTGTTCTGTGACCATATAAAGGCACAAGGCTGCAGGCTGAGTTATACAGGGAACTCTGAGTATCACTCATGTATTATAAGGGATAATGTACCCCCTACTGTAAATGATAAGGATATTAGAAGTCACTGAGGGGTTCTGTGACCATATAAAGGCACAAGGCACAAGGCTGAGTTATACAGGGAACTCTCAGTATCACTCATGTATTATAAGGGATAATGTACCCCCTACTGTAAATGATCAGGATATTAGAAGTCACTGAGGGGTTGTTCTGTGACCATATAAAGGCACAAGGCTGCAGGCTGAGTTATACAGGGAACTCTGAGTATCACTCATGTATTATAAGGGATAATGTACCTCCTACTGTAAATGATAAGGATATTAGAAGTCACTGAGGGGTTGTTCTGTGACCATATAAAGGCACAAGGCTGCAGGCTGAGTTATACAGGGAACTCTGAGTATCACTCATGTATTATAAGGGATAATGTACCCCCTACTGTAAATGATAAGGATATTAGAAGTCACTGAGGGGTTGTTCTGTGACCATATAAAGGCACAAGGCTGCAGGCTGAGTTATACAGGGAACTCTGAGTATCACTCATGTATTATAAGGGATAATGTACCCCCTACTGTAAATGATAAGGATATTAGAAGTCACTGAGGGGTTGTTCTGTGACCATATAAAGGCACAAGGCTGCAGGCTGAGTTATACAGGGAACTCTGAGTATCACTCATGTATTATAAGTGATAATGTACCCCCTACTGTAAATAATAAGGATATTAGAAGTCACAGAGGGGTTGTTCTGTGACCATATAAAGGCACAAGGCTGCAGGCTGAGTTATAAAGTATCACTTATGTATTATTAGAATTAAAAAAAAATATTGATTGTAATTTTTGTATAACCTTGATATTTCCTTGTCTTGTTATATTCTTTATTTGCTGGTTATGCTAGACTATATATTTTTCAAGCTTGCATTATCTGTAGAATGGATACAGGAGTGCAGTCACATGCCGTATCAGACAAAGACAGCAGTACTTTTATACATTGGTATTTATAGAGCTCAGACAATGCCCCAGGCAGTATAAAAAATGTTGATGAAAGAAAAGAGAGAGAGAGTATTTGCAATAAATGAACACTGGAAGGTTTGGTCACTGACCCTAAGGGCTTACAGTCTAAATGGTGTCTATTGTGTTAGTCATGTTAGAGCAGATCTATTGAGTAGATACATTGAGTTCAGAGCTGGGGCTGATTTTTATTGACTGGTTAAGAACACAGAGACACCATAAGACGATCACTGTACAGCTCTGGGCTCTGCTATTTTGAGAAAAATGAATCTTTTTCTTTAATTCTTCCAATAAAAAGACCGGACAGTTTATGTTTAACACAGAGAAGAAGAAGAAGAAGAAGAAGAAGAGCGACGCTGAGGGCCCGAGCGCATTTGGGAACCCTGTGTTGGCAGGTCTCGTCAGTACGTGGCTCCCCTGAGACCCCTCTCTCTGATTTCAAATGCATTGATTCCGGCAAATGTGTATTTGTGTTGTGGGAGGGATTGGAAGCCGGAGGAGACACATAAACCTGCTTCATTCCTTCAGCGTGAATTTGTCTCTGCGTGAGATTATCTGAGCTTCAGCCATAAATAAGCCAGTCCCTCGGGAGCCCATCACAGCCCTGAGTCCCTGCTTTCTTCTGCAAGTCGCATTTCTCTTCTGCACGCATGGGCACAATTCGAAATCAAGAGGTTACGGCCCCATTTTTCGTGTCTGCAGGAACGCAATTGTGTGTTCTGGCTCCTTTGCTGAGCCTTGTGTTGTAATGTGCTGTAGAATAGGATTTTGTGTTGCAACAAAGGTTGAGAAATCTAAAAAAAACTATTCACTTTTGTCCAGTGTTGTCCATATTGTGCACATTCAAATTGAAAAAAAATAAATAAATTGCATATATATTAAATAATAACTGTTTCTTCTTAGTTTACCAGAGCTTCAAAGTCACGTGACTTTAAGGGGCAGATTTATTAAGGGTCGAAGTGAAAATTAGAATTTTGAATTATCCAAACTCGATTCGAGTTTTAATTCGAATTGGAATTGAGATTTATGATACTCTGGCCCTTTAAGAACTCAAATTTGAAAATTCGCACCATTAAACCTGCCAAATTGCTTTATAAAGGTGGCCATACACAGGCAGATTAAAGATGACGATATCGGTCCTTTAGACCCTTTAGGCCCATGTGTGGGGGCTCCCGACGGGTCCTTCCGATCTGTCAAGTTTGATTTTTCGTACAATCCAGGACTGCATTATCTATAATCTGATTTAGGCAACATCGTCTAAAATTTCAGACTCCTAAAATGGTGGTAGGTTAGGGGTAGGGCGGGGTCAGGGTTGCCACTTATTCGAAAATTTTGTACCAACTAGCAGAGGGCAGCAGAGGCAAAAGGGGGTGGGCCGTGTCATAATGGGGTCGGGGGCAGAACAGTAATGCAGAGGGGTGGAGTGATGATGGAATGGGACTGGACACAATGGACAGGTTGAGGGCGGATTATAGGGAGATCAGGTAAGAGTAAGGCTAAAGGAACAATAACACCAAAAAATTTATGAAATGAATGATAATATAATGTAGTGTTGTCCTGCACTGGTACAACTGGTGTGTTTGTTTCAGAAACTCTACTATAGTTTATATAAACAAGCTGCTGTGTAGCCATGGGGGCAGCCATTCAAGCACAGGATACACAGTAGATAACAGATAAGTACTACTATAGTTTATATAAACAAGCTGCTGTGTAGCCATGGGGGCAGCCATTCAAGCACAGGATACACAGTAGATAACAGATAAGTACTACTATAGTTTATATAAACAAACTGCTGTGTAGCCATGGGGACAGCCATTCAAGCACAGGATACACAGTAGATAACAGATAAGTACTACTATAGTTTATATAAACAAGCTGCTGTGTAGCCATGGGGGCAGCCATTCAAGCACAGGATACACAGTAGATCACAGATAAGTACAACTATAGTTTATATAAACAAGCTGCTGTGTAGCCATGGGGGCAGCCATTCAAGCACAGGATACACAGTAGATAACAGATAAGTACTACTATAGTTTATATAAACAAGCTGCTGTGTAGCCATGGGGGCAGCCATTCAAGCACAGGATACACAGTAGATCACAGATAAGTACTACTATAGTTTATATAAACAAGCTGCTGTGTAGCCATGGGGGCAGCCATTCAAGCACAGGATACACAGTAGATAACAGATAAGTACTACTATAGTTTATATAAACAAGCTGCTGTGTAACCATGGGGGCAGCCATTCAAGCACAGGATACACAGTAGATCACAGATAAGTACTACTATAGTTCAAAAAAATAGCTTGAAATTCGAATTTTTTGAATTAGAAAATTCATCTCGATCTTTGATAAATCTGCCCCTAAATGTTTTGCCCTGGAAACTAGGAGCAGAGGCAATACTAATTGGCCCAGCTCTGCCTGGAGGCGCCTCAAGTTAAGGGAGGTGACAGGGACATTGGACAACAATACTAGAATTTTTGTACAAATTTGTACATTTTGCTTTTGGTTTTTTTGTTGGCTTTTTTATACATTCTCTTTGGTTAGAATGTTTCCATGTAAACAGGCCTCCAGTACACAAGGACAGTCTGTTCTGCTCTCAGACCCCTTAAGTCTTCTTGTTCCGTAGCAGTGTATTCAGGCTGCCGCAATGAAGCAATATTTTCTGTTAGAGTGCATGCGAGGATGTGCCAGGAACGGAACTGTCGCCTGGCTAATATTTTGTTGGGTATTTCGGCAAACCATGACTTTCAGCGGGTTATTTATCAATGGTCAAATTTTTTTTTAGTAATGTGATTTTTTTTAAACTCTAATAAATTAGATTTTTTTCACAATTCGAATGGTATGTTATTTATGAAAAAATTGGAATGTGGAATAAAATTCGATTGAATAGTCCCAACTCGTAAACTCAAATTGAGCCTAAATCGGGTTTTCTTCTAAAAAAAAAACATGACTTCTGCGCATCATTTTCTCCTCAACCTCCCATTTTTTGTGCTCCCTGACAATTTGAATAAATCATGTTCTTAGAGTTGCTGACCCTAAGGTATTATATTTCAATTAAGTGATTTTTCGCTGTTTTAATTGCTTTTAGTGTGAATCCTTTAATCTTTCCCTGCTGCTTTGGGCAGTTTATCAAGATCTATTGATAAGTCATTTGTTCCATTTTATCATCTTTTACCAAACAGGCGACTGCACTAATGGCAACATGAACTTTGCTATCAAAGAATATGGGACATTTTACATACTTTTCTCACCTTACTTGATTTTTAATAGGAAATGACTATAACTATAAGCAACAGGAAACATTAATAGCTTCCTATAGCTTCATTTATATTTATACATTTGGGTGGCACCTGCCATATTGTTGCTTTACAACTTCAGGGTCTAGTCTTCTATAAGTTATTCTTCAGACAAAGAGAAACTGTGGGCATAGTAGGAAGAGACGGTGCCTATAGTAACAGTGGATAATAGTCTCTGGGAAGGGAGTGTGACTGTGGGATAGCAGGTATAGTAGGGAGAGATGGTGCCTATAGTAACAGTGGATAATAGTCTCTGGGAAGGGAGTGTGACTGTGGGATAGCAGGTATAGTAGGGAGAGATGGTGTCTATAGTAACAGTGGGATAATAGTCTCTGGGAAGGGAGTGTGACTGTGGGATAGCAGGTATAGTAGGGAGAGATGGTGTCTATAGTAACAGTGGGATAATAGTCTCTGGGAAGGGAGTGTGACTGTGGGATAGCAGGTATAGTAGGGAGAGATGGTGTCTATAGTAACAGTGGATAATAGTCTCTCGGAAGGGAGTGTGACTGTGGGATAGCAGGTATAGTAGGGAGAGATGGTGTCTATAGTAACAGTGGATAATAGTCTCTGGGAAGGGAGTGTGACTGTGGGATAGCAGGTATAGTAGGGAGAGATGGTGTCTATAGTAACAGTGGATAATAGTCTCTGGGAAGGGAGTGTGACTGTGGGATAGCAGGTATAGTAGGGAGAGATGGTGCCTATAGTAACAGTGGATAATAGTCTCTGGGAAGGGAGTGTGACTGTGGGATAGCAGGTATAGTAGGGAGAGATGGTGTCTATAGTAACAGTGGATAATAGTCTCTGGGAAGGGAGTGTGACTCTCCCTACTATATAGCAGGTATAGTAGGGAGAGATGGTGCCTATAGTAGCAGTGGGATAATAGTCTCTGAGAAGGGAGTGTGACTGTGGGATAGCAGGTATAGTAGGGAGAGATGGTGCCTATAGTAACAGTGGATAATAGTCTCTGGGAAGGGAGTGTGACTGTGGGATAGCAGGTATAGTAGGGAGAGATGGTGTCTATAGTAACAGTGGATAATAGTCTCTGGGAAGGGAGTGTGACTGTGGGATAGCAGGTATAGTAGGGAGAGATGGTGCCTATAGTAACAGTGGATAATAGTCTCTGGGAAGGGAGTGTGACTGTGGGATAGCAGGTATAGTAGGGAGAGATGGTGTCTATAGTAACAGTGGATAATAGTCTCTGGGAAGGGAGTGTGACTCTCCCTACTATATAGCAGGTATAGTAGGGAGAGATGGTGTCTATAGTAACAGTGGATAATAGTCTCTGGGAAGAGAGTGTGACTGTGGGATAGCAGGTATAGTAGGGAGAGATGGTGCCTATAGTAACAGTGGATAATAGTCTCTGGGAAGGGAGTGTGACTGTGGGATAGCAGGTATAGTAGGGAGAGATGGTGTCTATAGTAACAGTGGATAATAGTCTCTGGGAAGGGAATGTGACTGTGGGATAGCAGGTATAGTAGGGAGAGATGGTGTCTATAGTAACAGTGGATAATAGTCTCTGGGAAGGGAGTGTGACTGTGGGATAGCAGGTATAGTAGGGAGAGATGGTGCCTATAGTAACAGTGGATAATAGTCTCTGGGAAGGGAGTGTGACTGTGGGATAGCAGGTATAGGTATAGTAGGGAGAGATGGTGCCTATAGTAACAGTGGGATAATAGTCTCTGGGAAGGGAGTGTGACTGTGGGATAGCAGGTATAGTAGGGAGAGATGGTGTCTATAGTAACAGTGGATAATAGTCTCTGGGAAGGGAGTGTGACTGTGGGATAGCAGGTATAGTAGGGAGAGATGGTGTCTATAGTAACAGTGGGATAATAGTCTCTGGGAAGGGAGTGTGACTGTGGGATAGCAGGTATAGTAGGGAGAGATGGTGTCTATAGTAACAGTGGGATAATAGTCTCTGGGAAGGGAGTGTGACTGTGGGATAGCAGGTATAGTAGGGAGAGATGGTGTCTATAGTAACAGTGGATAATAGTCTCTCGGAAGGGAGTGTGACTGTGGGATAGCAGGTATAGTAGGGAGAGATGGTGTCTATAGTAACAGTGGATAATAGTCTCTGGGAAGGGAGTGTGACTGTGGGATAGCAGGTATAGTAGGGAGAGATGGTGTCTATAGTAACAGTGGATAATAGTCTCTGGGAAGGGAGTGTGACTGTGGGATAGCAGGTATAGTAGGGAGAGATGGTGCCTATAGTAACAGTGGATAATAGTCTCTGGGAAGGGAGTGTGACTGTGGGATAGCAGGTATAGTAGGGAGAGATGGTGTCTATAGTAACAGTGGATAATAGTCTCTGGGAAGGGAGTGTGACTCTCCCTACTATATAGCAGGTATAGTAGGGAGAGATGGTGCCTATAGTAGCAGTGGGATAATAGTCTCTGAGAAGGGAGTGTGACTGTGGGATAGCAGGTATAGTAGGGAGAGATGGTGCCTATAGTAACAGTGGATAATAGTCTCTGGGAAGGGAGTGTGACTGTGGGATAGCAGGTATAGTAGGGAGAGATGGTGTCTATAGTAACAGTGGATAATAGTCTCTGGGAAGGGAGTGTGACTGTGGGATAGCAGGTATAGTAGGGAGAGATGGTGCCTATAGTAACAGTGGATAATAGTCTCTGGGAAGGGAGTGTGACTGTGGGATAGCAGGTATAGTAGGGAGAGATGGTGTCTATAGTAACAGTGGATAATAGTCTCTGGGAAGGGAGTGTGACTGTGGGATAGCAGGTATAGTAGGGAGAGATGGTGCCTATAGTAACAGTGGATAATAGTCTCTGGGAAGGGAGTGTGACTGTGAGATAGCAGGTATAGTAGGGAGAGATGGTGCCTATAGTAACAGTGGGATAATAGTCTCTGGGAAGGGAGTGTGACTGTGGGATAGCAGGTATAGTAGGGATAGATGGTTCCTATAGTAACAGTGGGATAATAGTCTCTTATTGTAACAATTTACAATAAGAATCAAGCTATATAGAGCAAATTCACATATTACCCATCACAAAATAGATAAATAAGAACTGATTCATATTTCCTTGGCATGTCAATTTCAAACCCAATCCCTTTCAAAAAGGTATTCCTCCCAACACCTGCACCACACAAACAAGTCCTGGCCTTTAAGTCCTTACAACAGACCACCCATAAGACACCTCCACCCCCCGTACACATTACCCTTGACAGCAAAAGAAAATTTCCATTGCTTGATTGGGGTGTTTTTGCTTTTCCCAACAACAACAGGAGACACATTTATCAAGGGTCAAATTTCGAATGCATGTGGGTTTTTAAAAACTCCCATGAACTTGAAATTCGACCGATCGAAATTTAGAATTTTCTCAGCTCGGACGAATTGAAATCGCCCCGAAAACGCAAATCAAATTAGATTCAAATTAAAAAAAACTCGATTGGAGTATTTTTCTCAGAAAAAACCTCGAATTTCAGAACTATGAATTTCATTATTTTGACAGCAGTTATAGTAGAGTTATAGTAGAGTAGGTTCTATTTCCTTCAACACTAAATAGATACACAACTTTATATGACTCAAGAACAAGTGGAGGGCTCTCCACCTGGTTAGTATACCAGTAGTAAGATAAAGCATTATGCCTTCATGTTGGCCTTATTTATAGTAAAATATCACTAGGGAAGAGATTACTACAGGTGGCCTTTTAGACTTATTCGTCAGCTTATTTGCCCGTTTATGGGCCCGTCAGGCCTTCCTGATCGATATCTGTTCAAAAATCAGGTATATATAATATGTGGTCCCCGTTCTGACATTTCATATCCCCTTCATTGTAATGGGATTGTTTGTCCCTAGGGTGCATTAGCGCAATATTGCTCGCCTAAGATGGGTTTTTCGGGGGAAAGATTTGCCCGTTTGGTAAATGGTTCATGTAGCGGTTGAATAGGTATTTTTGTAGTGTAGATGTAACTGGGTGAAAAGGGAGTTCCATTCCTGATACAGTGGTGTGGGCAAAATTAAGGTAAAGTAGAAAAGAATCTTTATGCATTCCTACCATCATGCATCAAAATTAGGGATGCACCGAATACAATATTTTGGATTCTGCCGAACCCCCAAATCCTTTGTGAAAGATTCGGCCGAATACCGAACCGTACCCAAATTTGCATATGCAAATTAGTGATGGGAAGGGGAAAATATTTTTTACTTCCTTGTTTTTTGACAAAAAGTCTCGTGATTTCCCTCCACGCGCAAATTAGGGTTCGGATTCGGTTCGGCCGGGCAGAAGGATTCGGCCGCATCCGAATCGTTCTGAAAAATGCCGAATCCTTGCCGAATCCCGAACCGAATCCTGATTTCGGTGCATCCCTAATCAAAATATATATATTTTAAAGATAAGTATTAGTGTGTTATTCCTCTTATATCCCCTTCGATATAACTGTTTTAGTGCTGCCTCTATCTGTTCCACTGTTCCACCTTCTCGTAATATTGACCGTAATGTTCCATCATTCTTCTCTTTTCCTTTCCCATTCAGCATCCGCTGCCTCGTCCTTTTTTTAGCTTTCTGAAACACTAACAGTTTCTTCAAGTGTTCTATAAAGTGTCTCTTTTTTCTGCAGGCAAAGTGAATCTCTCCGGCGCACATGAGTTATGGCGAGCTTACCAGCCGTTATTCCTCCCCAAAGAGGCTTTAAGGAGAGTTAGAGGCACTCCAACATCTGAACTGCTTTTAAGGGAAGATTGTTAAATGTGAGGTCTACTCATGTCCTATCTCCTGAGATATTTCCTCAAATGCACTGAACTCCTTTATTCTGTGTTTATCCTACATCTGCATTTCTTCTTCAGGATATGGTTTCGAGAGTTTAAATTCCAGATTTGGCTTGACTTGGAATGAACAGACTAGATGTATATGTTTTTAAGGCACTTTCTTTGTTCTTTGCTGCAGAACATGTATCTTAAGGTGGCCTTAGATTCCCACATTTGGTTGGCAGAGTTGCAATGGTTTGACTGGTACTGCACAACTGTCATGGCATTTATTGAACCTTAGACAGTAGCTCAGAGACCATTGTGAGATCACAATCTGTTTGTCAAATCTGTTTATCTGCCAAAGTCAATGGGAGATTCATGATATGGAAGTGAGAAGAATCATACCTCAAATGGAGCAATGCCATTTGTACGTTGGCCATACTGTACATCTGATCATTGAGGCTCTGGGTCACTCACACTTTAATTCTAGGGATTTATCATTGTATTGGTTTAGTTGTGTTTTGTGCAAAAAATGGGTAAAACAAGCCTTGCCTAGTCCTTGCCATAGATTGTGCTTATTGTGCCTCCTCATTGGATCATTTGCTGAAACATGATGGCTTTGGTTTGACATTTTTCAGTTGAAGTTGTAACATTTGGTCAGGGCCCTAATAGGTTCATTAGATTCATGACAAGGCCGGAAATATAGCAAGACGTTTGTGTATTGAGAACTGAAGGTGCGTATAGAAGAGCGAATGGGCATTCTCAGCAAGTCTCATGGGATTAAGTCTTGAGCACCCCTTGCTCCTCCTTCCAGTATCTCTTTGGGGGCAAGGCCCACAGTTTGGCATCTACTGAACCAGATGAATGAAGTTCTTTTATAACCTTACATAGCTATAATGTGTGCTTTCCGCTTGGGATCACTGACCAGTGAATCTGTTTGTGCTTTTAATGTATTCAATATATATTGATCTTTGGCGCACCACAAGTTTAATTTGGTTGCAACACCCAAGCCGCTTCTAGGTCAACCATCATCTCAGGACCAACCCCTTCCTCAGGTGAAATCATTCCTCACATTTCACCTGAAAAAGAGGGATTGGTGCCCGAATGCTTGTGCCACATTTCTACTGAATAAAAGTTTTAAAGGCATTGCCAGTATGTATTGATGTGACTCCTCCCTGCTCAGAATGTTTTATGGTGGGCTCATATCTAGATCATTAGAGGACCTCCTTTGTCTTTATTTTGCTTCCTTTGGCCACTTCAAGCATTTGCGCCAACATCTCTAATCCGAGTGGCTTCTTCAGTTGAGTTCACTCAGATAAGTGGTGAAACCTTTTCAAGAAAACTATAAAAGTCCAGTTGCCTTTGACTTATTTCTACAAGATACTGTATATCATGACCTGGATGTATGAGTATCTTCATAGACAAGGTTCTGCATTGTATTAATAAACAGTCCCCTCTGGGGTTGCCAATGACATTTTAAGTGAGTGGAGTGTTGATGTAAATGAATGATGCACTGGGGCAGTTGGGTGCTTGGCCTGATGGGTGTTGGGAAGCTGAAGGGTTTATTTGGTTGGATCAAAGGAATAATCAGACGGGCCCGGCGCTGGATACAATTACATTGCAAATAATTCTGGCCTATAATACAGTTTTCCTGGTTAGAATGGTAAAACTCTGATTGGGTAGCAACTGGGGGTGCAGCACTAGGGATGGGCATGGCATTCAAGACCCTACAACTTTATTATTTCATTGCAGTTTGCAGGTGAGACAAGGCAAGGGCAAGGTCATAAGCTGGCATTTCTTAATGTCTTTATATTTTCTCTGCCCATTTATATATGAAATTAACCTTTCTGTTCAGCTTTTCTACCAACTCGTCATTTATCTGCACCTTTTCCCTTTTTTTAATTGTTTTCCCAAAATAGAGCTCTCTCTCTAATAAATGGCACGCCATACTCATATGGAAATTCGCGCAGACCAAGCCCTCCCATGGTTCCCCCGCAGCTTGGGAAGCCCAAGTCCAATGCCAAGAAGTCTGTGGCACATGTTAAAGTTATACACACACACATATCCATCTGTCCCCTCCTCCCCCCAAAAGATTTTTTTTTTGGTTACAGCAGGTTGTGCATGTGTCGCATGCGGACATTTCCTGACAGGGAACAGATTTCATATCCCAGAATAACAAATGGCTCCTAAAATTGCAGCAGCTTTTATTAAAACAAAAAAATTATATGTGGCCAGAGAAGAGCCACGTCGGATGCGGGAATGAAAACCAGGTGTGCCAGGCTGAGGAGAGCTTTGTCATTCCAAGAATTTCGGCTACTGATTTAGCAGTCGTTGTGTTGTCTTTTTCATCCATTCTTCTCTTCTTTATTTTTATCCTCTCTTTTTAATATATGAACTGATCCGCAAAAAGCATCTTTTGGATAGGAGGGACTCCGACAGACTGGCACAGGCTGGAGCATTGCCAATGCTGCTCGGAAATTGGGAAGGTTGCCATGCTGGAAGCGAAAAAGAGTCAGAGACAGAAGGAAGGGGGGCAAACGAAAAAAAAAAGAAAGAAAGAAACGGCAAGACTTGGCACAGCACAGTCAAATCGGTTCCCTTTGTCTCCTGGTCTCCGCTTCAGGAAAGAAAACCCATTCTGGGCTAAAAAGGAAAAACTTTTTTTTTTTTTTGCTTAAGGCTGTCAAACTTGGAAGGCTTTTGAAATCTCTTAGGCTTTTCCGGATCCATGTTCGGCACAGTTTTGCCTGATTTAACAAAGTTAACGAATGCCCCCCCCCAACATTAGTGTATTTTCTAATTATTTTGTCTTTTATTCGTGCTTCAAGAACAGTTATTCCTTTTTTTTGTTTGGTTTTCATTGTCTTACCACGAATCTCTCGGAAACAGTGGCTCTGCGCCTTGTAGACGAACGCAGTATTCAGAATCGTTTGCAAGACAGAAAATGTTTCCTTTTATTTTTAAACTGAGCGTATTTAAAAGAAAAAGGACTGCAAAATTGACATTTAATTGTGATTTTTTTTCCCCAACTTTAGTAAAAAATTTGGCCCAGAAAGAATGGGAAGGAGACTGTACTGTTTGTGCTTAACCTTGTGGCTGCTCCTCGCTGTGCTCAGAAAGCAACAGTTACTTAGCGTGGCCGCTCTGCGGGGTGATATCAGCTGCTCTTTATCTACCCTGCAATTAGCCAAGACCCCGATTGGCATTGGGAGACCCTCTATCTGCACTCCAAGAGCAAATGTACCATGTGAGTATTGTCTTGTTGTCGTGTTTCTGATATCATTGTCTCTCCGTTGAATAGTCCCACAATACAAAGCTTTCCGAGAATTCTCTGAGGCTTCCCATAAAAGCTAAAAAAGCGCAGAGTAAAGTGTACAGGGCTGTATCAAGGGGAGTTGCTGTGTAGGTGAGCGCACGTAGAGCTTTGTGTTCTAATGACAATTTGTTCTGCCAATATTTCCAATAAATGAGTTTTGTTTAGCGTGACCCCAAAATTGCTGCAGTGCATTCTCATCTGCTCGCTTCTTCATGTATTGGAAGTGCTGTGGCCTTGCTCACTTTCCTCTCTAGTTATGTTTCTCTTACTGGTGAAAAGGTTCAGTTTATTAAGTCCTGTGTCTGTGTGTGCAAAAATAGGGTCTGATGGGGGTGAGCAAACAAATGTTGCTTGAGGGACTGGTAACAAATGTGCCTGAAATAAAACTGTAAAGTAAGGAATAAGGTAATGTATATTTGCCATTACAATGTTTCAAATTACCTTATTCCAGTGGTTCCTAAACTTTGGGGCTTAATCCTTAGACCCAGTTTTTCAATATACTGATAACCTTCACATGAGCCAATGGCTATAGCAGGGTGACACCCCAATGTTTCTATATATCTGTAACCTTGTTATGAGCTAAGGGGGCCCAGTCTGAAGGTCAGTTAGGGGGAGATTTGGGGTGAGTGTTTATTTGTGCCCTGGGTACCCCTGGAACTATAGCAGGGTGACACCCCAATGTTTCTATATATCTGTAACCTTGTTATGAGCTAAGGGGGCCCAGCCTGAAGGTCAGTTAGGGGGAGATTTGGGGTGAGTGATTATTTGTACCCTGGGTACCCCTGGAACTATAGCAGGGTGACACCCCAATGTTTCTATATATCTGTAACCTTGTTATGAGCTAAGGGGGCCCAGTCTGAAGGTCAGTTAGGGGGAGATTTGGGGTGAGTGTTTATTTGTGCCCTGGGTACCCCTGGAACTATAGCAGGGTGACTGTTACCCCAATGTTTCTATATATCTGTAACCTTGTTATGAGCTAAGGGGGCCCAGTCTGAAGGTCAGTTAGGGGGAGATTTGGGGTGTTTATTTGTACCCTGGGTACCCCTGGAACTATAGCAGGGTGACCGTTACCCCAATGTTTCTATATATCTGTAACCTTGTTATGAGCTAAGGGGGCCCAGTCTGAAGGTCAGTTAGGGGGAGATTTGGGGTGAGTGCTTATTTGTGCCCTGGGTACCCCTGGAACTATAGCAGGGTGACACCCCAATGTTTCTATATATCTCTAACCTTGTTATGAGCTAAGGGGGTCCAGTCTGAAGGTCAGTTAGGAGGAGATTTGGGGTGAGTGTTTATTTGTACCCTGGGTACCCCTGGAACTATAACAGGGTGACTGTTACCCCAATGTTTCTATATATCTGTGACCTTGTTATGAGCTAAGGGGGCCCAGCCTGAAGGTCAGTTAGGGGGAGATTTGGGGTGAGTGATTATTTGTACCCTGGGTACCCCTGGAACTATAGCAGGGTGACTGTTACCCCAATGTTTCTATAAATCTGTAACCTTGTTATGAGCTAAGGGGGCCCAGCCTGAAGGTCAGTTAGGGGGAGATTTGGGGTGAGTGATTATTTGTACCCTGGGTACCCCTGGAACTATAGCAGGATGACTGTTACCCCAATGTTTCTATATATCTGTAACCTTGTTATGAGCTAAGGGGGCCCAGCCTGAAGGTCAGTTAGGGGGAGATTTGGGGTGAGTGATTATTTGTACCCTGGGTACCCCTGGAACTATAGCAGGATGACTGTTACCCCAATGTTTCTATATATCTGTAACCTTGTTATGAGCTAAGAGGGCCCAGTCTAAAGGCCAGTTAGGGGGAGATTTGGGGTGAGTGATTATTTGTACCCTGGGTACCCCTGGAACTATAGCAGGGTGACTGTTACCCCAATGTTTCTATAAATCTGTAACCTTGTTATGAGCTAAGGGGGCCCAGCCTGAAGGTCAGTTAGGGGGAGATTTGGGGTGAGTGCTTATTTGTGCCCTGGGTACCCCTGGAACTATAGCAGGGTGACACCCCAATGTTTCTATATACCTGTAACCTTGTTATGAGCTAAGGGGGCCCAGTCTGAAGTTCAGTTAGGGGGAGATTTGGGGTGAGTGTTTATTTGTGCCCTGGGTACCTCTGGAACTATAGCAGGGTGACTGTTACCCCAATGTTTCTATATATCTGTAACCTTGTTATGAGCTAAGGGGACCCAGTCTGAAGGTCAGTTAGGGTGAGATTTGGGGTGAGGGCTTATGTGTACCCTGGGTACCCCTGGAACTATAGCAGGGTGACTGTTACCCCAATGTTTCTATATATCTGTAACCTTGTTATGAGCTAAGGGGGCCCAGCCTGAAGGTCAGTTAGGGGGAGATTTGGGGTGAGTGCTTATTTGTGCCCTGGGTACCCCTGGAACTATAGCAGGGTGACTGTTACCCCAATGTTTCTATATATCTGTAACCTTGTTATGAGCTAAGGGGGCCCAGCCTGAAGGTCAGTTAGGGGGAGATTTGGGGTGAGTGCTTATTTGTGCCCTGGGTACCCCTGGAACTATAGCAGGGTGACTGTTACCCCAATGTTTCTATATATCTGTGACCTTGTTATGAGCTAAGGGGGCCCAGCCTGAAGGTCAGTTAGGGGGAGATTTGGGGTGAGTGCTTATTTGTACCCTGGGTACCCCTGGAACTATAGCAGGGTGACTGTTACCCCAATGTTTCTATATATCTGTAACCTTGTTATGAGCTAAGGGGGCCCAGCCTGAAGGTCAGTTAGGGGGAGATTTGGGGTGAGTGCTTATTTGTGCCCTGGGTACCCCTGGAACTATAGCAGGGTGACTGTTACCCCAATGTTTCTATATATCTGTGACCTTGTTATGAGCTAAGGGGGCCCAGCCTGAAGGTCAGTTAGGGGGAGATTTGGGGTGAGTGTTTATTTGTACCCTGGGTACCCCTGGAACTATAGCAGGGTGACACCCCAATGTTTCTATATATCTGTAACCTTGTTATGAGCTAAGGGGGCCCAGCCTGAAGGTCAGTTAGGGGGAGATTTGGGGTGAGTGTTTATTTGTGCCCTTGGTACCCCTGGAACTATTTCAGGGTGACTGTTTCCCCAATGAATGATTTTTCTGTATCCTTGTGATATTAAAAAGTTGCATTATCTTTGAATTTTCAACATCCTTTATGGATTGGTTTTCTTTGAATGCTTCGCCACACTTAGACATCCAAAGTTTTCCATTTTTTCCAAAGAACATTCATATGGAGGTGGCTAACAAACTGTACTTTGCCTGTTGTCAATGATAATAGAACCAGGAGTACAAAGGAAGATAAACAGTCGTACCATGTTTATGTTTAGCAGTTGAATATGAATATTAAGTGATTGAAGTGTAATACCTGTGTTTTCATTTCATCACCTTGTGCCACATTTTCACTGCTTCCTTTATCATGAAGGTAATTGTTTGCTTTAGGTTCAGGGATAGAACAAAGCTTCTTTTTGTATATTCACATGGACATTCAGCTCCCTTCAATGTGAAACAATTTAAAAAATATTGTATGGTGGAGTCAGTTTGAGATGAGACAAGAATAGATCATGTTACAAGTGGAGGAAAAATAAAAGGTAAAGGAAGAAATAATGAATAAGGAGGAGAGAAATGCTGAAATCAATTATTGGAAGCAAAACCAGCCTATTGGGTTTATTTAATTATACATGATTTTATAGTAGACTTGAGGCATGACGATCCAAGTTACAGAAAAATCTGTTATCCGGAAAACTCCAGATCCCGAGCATTCTGGATAACAGGTCCCATACCTGTAGTAATAATTTGTAGACAATATTTTTTATATAAAAATTCTAGGGGAGACACAGGGGCAAATTCACTAAAGGACGAAGCGCCTAACGCTAGCGTAGCGCATTTTCGTTAATTTGCCGATTCACTAACGGATACTGGCGTAAATTCGCTAGTGTTACTTCGCACCCTTACGCCTGTCGAATTTGCGCAACAGACGTAACTACGCAAATTCATTTTTCTGAACGCTACCTTTTACGCCAGACTTCCTTCGCCACCTCAGACCAGGCGAAGTGCAATAGAGTAGATAGGGATTGCTTCAAAAAAAGTTAAACATTTTTCTAAGTCCCAAAAAACGCTGGCGTTTTTTCTTTTTTTGCTGGCGTTTTTTCTTTTTTTATGGGTGATAGGCTCCCCTCCTTCCCCCCAACATTTCCTAACTCATGGCACCTTAACTATACAGTGGGCACATGTGTAGGGCAAAATAAAATTTTTATTTGCTGTTTCCCAGGCTTGTGTAGTGCTGCTACATGTACCTCCATTGTAACTTCAATTTGGCGCCGTATGCAAATTAAGCATCTCTAGCGTAACTTCGCTTTGCTTGGCGAATTAACGCTAGTGCAACTTCGCAACCTTGCACTTCCCCTGAGCGCAACTTCGGATTTTAGTGAATTTGCGTAGCGCTGCTGAAAATACGCCTGGTGAAGTTCGGCGAAGCGGACGCTGGCGTAACTACGAATCTTAGTGAATTTGCCCCACAGTTGTTTCTTAAGAAGTTCAAGAACTGCCTTAAAATGTTGTGGGAATTGCACCTACCCTAAATTCTTGTCCATAGACTACTGCTGAAAATTGTAACCTATGGACCCAGTAATGGGCTTCCCTGCTTAATAGTGGGACATTTTTATTTACTACTGAACATTGTTCTATTGTAAATAGTTCTATTGATAAGGTGCATCATTTCTTCAGTCGTGAATGTGGTGTTCAGACATAGGGGGCTATTTATTAAAACTGAAATTGTTCCCATTGTATTAATAATAAAAATTAGACTTAACTCCCAACACAATGAAAATTTACTAAAAATCTGGATCAAAAATTGTCAGTACAGGAAAAATCTCAATAAAATTGTGCGATAATTTGAATTGTGCAACGTTTTTGAATTGTCGCCTGAAAAAACTTGAATTATTCGGATTATCAAACGGAAACCACAAATTTTTCAGATTATCCATGAAAATGAACGTCAAACAGCCTGAAACTCTCAGCAATCATGAAGGCAACAACATGTTCCAATTGTATAAGGAACCATCAGCCATTAACATGTCTTCAACAGGTTTCAGATGGAGTTGTTTTGAATTAAGATTTTTAGCAGCTTTCAAGTATAATTTTTCCTCTAAAAATTAAAATTTTCCTCCTTAAAAACTCGACCAGAAAAAATTGAGGTCTAATATATAGGCACCTTAGTCTTTGTTCCATGAGAAAATGAACAAGAATACCTGAAACTTCATACTCAATATGGAGACCTCAAAAAAGCATTCCAAAACAAGTAGTTATAAAGTAGAAACATTTTATTAGGATGTCTTTGACATTTTTAGGGTGTTTTGAACTTTATTTACCTGCTGCCTGCAGGTGTTGGTCCTTTATGTAAAAACTAGTTTTGGTAATTGAGTTCAATTCTTGGAAACCCTTACCATTGGTTTGCCCACTAATGAGACAGTGTGTTCCACCTCACGCTGATAGGCAGTTAAACTTTGCAAAAGATCTGATTCTGATAGGTCTGCTTAGACTATTGTGTGTTGGGATCTGAGGAGGTTTAGGCTGCTTGACCAGATCTAATGAGGTTCCCAGCTGTTGACCCATTTGGGGTTCTTGTGAAGGACACAACTACTTCTAGGGCCCCTTAAATGGAGAAGGAGATATCTGGTATGTTTACTCTTACTTTAACTTAGTAATATATTAATTGAGGTTGAAAAAAACCCTAAAAAGATCTATTCTATCAAGCTGAACCTTTTTGTCCAAATTAATCAAGCCTAGGTGTCTTCCAGAGGAAGACAAACATGCCCTCATCTGAACCTTCTCAAATTTGCCTCAGAATATTTGGAACTCCTTCCTCGCTTTGAGAGGGCTATCCAACCGCTCCTTGGACCACTCTTGATGAGCAGTATCGTTAGCAATGACCCACTAGGGAAGTGATCCCCAACCAGTAGCCCGTGAGCAACATGTTGCTCCCCATCCCCTTGGATGTTGCTCTCAATGGCCTCAAAGCAGGTGCTTATTTTTTAATTCCAAGTTTTGGTTGTATAAAAACCAGATGTACTGCCAAATAGAGTCCACATACAGGGCTACCAATAGCCAATCACAACCCCTTTTTGGCACCACCCAGGAACATTTTTCATGCTTTGTGTTGCTTCCCAACTCTTTTAGATCTGAATGTTGCTCATGGGTGAAAAAGGTTGGGGACCCCTGCAGTAGGGGATAGATATAGTTTTGCCAGAGCCCAATTCATGCCCGTATAACAAGCTTTGCTGGATTATTGGAAACAAAGAGAAATTATGCCATAACTGTATCTCTTTAAACCCCTTTTACTCTTTTATCTGAGCGTAAGAATCTCATCAGTGTTTTTGTTCTCCGAAAAGATTTAATAGATACGGTTTTAGCACAGGTTTCGCTGACTGGGTGCTTTTTATTAAGATCTTGGACGGGTTTACAGAGTTAAGATCGATTGCCTTTTATCATTTATTCCGTGTCTCGCTTGTACAATAAGTTCTGCGCAGTAATTCACTGAATTTTAAACAGCTGAACTTTTCAATTGATAAAGCAGTTAAGTTCTTACCTGGATGTTTATCAGTCCCTGCAGTGGCGGGAAACATTGGGGCTATCACTTATTCTCAGGGTCAGTTAGGCAGTTAAAAGGAATATTATTGTCAGACTGTTTTCCCCTTTTGGCATGTCTTTTTTTAAAGGGGCAGTAGAAACTTCCAGAAAATGCAATATTTGGGCCAACCTAGAGCTGGGCAATGGTGCCACTGCACGTGAGAGGAAAGTGTACTCTTTAAGTGCAGAAAATGGTGCTAGCCAACGCTCTAGTCTTAGCCAAACCTCCTCAGTCTTATCCATATTGCCCATGGAATCAGGGGATTTTCGATTAAAGTGACAGCTCTGTATTATAAACCATTTCTTCCCTTAACTCATGTGCGTGTCTCAATCTTATCGATAAAGAGGAGTTTATTGAGGGAGTATCAGAAGGAACAATTCATGTCCAAAGTCTGAAAGCCAGTTAGGATACGATTTAACTGCTTGTTTAGTGCTTATTTGTGCCCTGGGTACCCCTGGAACTATAGCAGGGTGACTGTTACCCCAATGTTTCTATATATCTGTAACCTTGTTATGAGCTAAGGGGGCCCAGTCTGAAGGTCAGTTAGGGGGAGATTTGGGGTGAGTGTTTATTTGTGCCCTGGGTACCCCTGGAATTATAGCAGGGTGACTGTTACCCCAATGTTTCTATATATCTGTAACCTTGTTATGAGCTAAGGGGACCCGGTCTGAAGGTCAGTTAGGGGGAGATTTGGGGTGAGTGTTTATTTGTACCCTGGGTACCCCTGGAACTATAGCAGGGAGACCCCAATGTTTTTATATATCTGTAACCTTGTTATGAGCTAAGGGGGCCCAGTCTGAAGGTCAGTTAGGGGGAGATTTGGGGTGAATGTTTATTTGTGCCCTGGGTACCCCTGGAACTATAGCAGGGTGACACCCCAATGTTTCTATATATCTGTAACCTTGTTATGAGCTAAGGGGGCCCAGTCTGAAGGTCAGTTAGGGGGAGATTTGGGGTGAGTGCTTATTTGTGCCCTGGGTACCCCTGGAACTATAGCAGGGTGACACCCCAATGTTTCTATATATCTGTAACCTTGTTATGAGCTAAGGGGGCCCAGCCTGAAGGTCAGTTAGGGAGAGATTTGGGGTTAGTGCTTATTTGTACCCTGGGTACCCCTGGAACTATAGCAGGGTGACTGTTACCCCAATGTTTCTATATATCTGTAACCTTGTTATGAGCTAAGGGGGAACAGCTTGAAAGTCAGTTAGTGGGAGCTTTGGGGTGAGTGCTTATTTGTGCCCTGGGTACCCCTGGAACTATAGCAGGGTGACACCCCAATGTTTCTATATATCTGTAACCTTGTTATGAGCTAAGGGGGAACAGCTTGAAAGTCAGTTAGTGGGAGCTTTGGGGTGAGTGCTTATTTGTGCCCTGGGTACCCCTGGAACTATAGCAGGGTGACACCCCAATGTTTCTATATATCTGTAACCTTGTTATGAGCTAAGGGGGCCCAGCCTGAAGGTTAGTTAGGGGGAGATTTGGGGTGAGTGCTTATTTGTGCCCTGGGTACCCCTGGAACTATAGCAGGGTGACACCCCAATGTTTCTATATATCTGTAACCTTGTTATGAGCTAAGGGGGCCCAGTCTGAAGGTTAGTTAGGGGGAGATTTGGGGTGAGTGCTTATTTGTGCCCTGGGTACCCCTGGAACTATAGCAGGGTGACACCCCAATGTTTCTATATATCTGTAACCTTGTTATGAGCTAAGGGGACCCAGCCTGAAGGTTAGTTAGGGGGAGATTTGGGGTGAGTGCTTATCTGTACCCTGGGTACCCCTGGAACTATAGCAGGGTGACTGTTACCCCAATGTTTCTATAGACCTATGGCCTTGTCATAAGCTATGAGGGGTCTACCTAAGGGGTCTTAGAGGTTCAATTTGTGTATATTATGTATTTTATTCTCAAAGTTGTCTTGCCACTCAGATCTTATATAGTCCACACTCATAGAACAGGACTGAATTGATAAATGTGCAAACTGGACAATTACCTTTATATCTGGTGGTAATCATGAAATCAAATGCCACTATGATTGTGCCACAGGCCATACCTATATTTAACCTTACAATATAGATATCAGCATAGAGTTAACAAGGATCCTCAGCCTTTGCAATTAATGTATAACTGATAAGATAAGCTATGGCTTGGCTATTTTTTACTTAAAGGATTGGAATTTGACATGACAGCTCTAGGCCATTAATTAGTGGCTTATGATTTAATTAGCAGAGACAGTTTTCTGCTGGTTCAGTATTTCCAGGATCTGATGGGAAAGCCATTAAAAATCCTGCACAAGATGGCAATGTCGGCCATGAGGCAACGCTGTATTAAGGTGCAAAGCTATCTTGAATAACAAGCAAGCTATGGGGTGTTTTAGGGATAACCACTATATGGCTACCACCATTCTTCTCGGAATGCAGTGCTGGAAAACAGCTTTTTGTTCTCTATTCTTGGAGAACCAGATGTTTCACAAACTAGTGGGGCAAAGAGGAGTTATCACTGGTCAGGTGGGCTATTTTTGGGTAGATGAATAGCAGCTTGAATCTCAGCACCGTTAAAAATGCCTCTGTGCATGTTTATTGTGTTTAGTTGTGCCCTGTAGCATGCCAAATCTGTTTGGTCAGATAGATTTTTGTCCATTGTAGACAGTTATTGATCTCTTCCCGAATGAAAGGACAATCCCTGTAAAGTTTTAATGCTTTCCATAGCCAAATGTATGATGTGTGGTAATATGAAATAACACTCCAGATGGAGGCCTGAGATACACTTCAATGGTGCCTGATTTCTTTATTTTTTCCTAGAGTAATTGTTGACCTCTTTTTGTGAGAGGAGGGTTCTTCAGATGTTTTGTTGCATCTGGTCAACCTGTATCCAAGCCACAAACAACAATAATTCCTCTTTATGTAAGATATAATGGAACAATGAAGTTACTATGAATCAGCCAGGTCAGATCAGGATACCGAGGAAAAAAAGACATGCTATAAGCAAGTTATTATATCTGCTGTTGTGTGTCCAAGGAGAGAGATGGGTATTTAGCGATATCACGTTAACATTATCACTTCAGAACTCTCAATACCTTCAGTAATTACTGACTATAGAACCCTGATATATTACCTAATACATCACATTTCAACTCAAGTGTTTCATAACTCCTTCTTATGTTTCTCATTGTTGCATTTGAGTTGAGGGCGTCTATATGTTTGGCTTGTTTGCATTAATGTACGAAGAGGTCATGTATAGTAAGCATGCAAAACTTGGAACTAAAGGCATTCTATAAAATTATACTTTAAAAACTGAACCTGTGAAGATTAGTGAATCCTGGTCTGGCAGTCGATGGTTTTTTAATGGGGACTTCCACAACAACATAACTTAAGCTTTTTGAAAAGTAAACATAATTTCAAGCAATTTTACAATATACATCAATTAAAAAATATACAGACTTTTCTTGATTTTAATGGTTTCTGACAGTTCCCTAAGCCTAGCCCCCTGCTCTCCTGCTGATCTGTCTGACTACTTTGCTGAGCTGTCTGGCTACTGTTACTTTGTATCAACAGCCATTTGTCCTCAGCCAGCATCCTCCAAACCCCACAATTCCCTGCACATGTGATTTCAATAAGGAACAGAACATCCCAGTGCAATGCATTGTGGGTTATGTAGTTCCTGCATGCTGTCAGTAAGCTGTGGAGAAGTTTTTACAATTAGTAACATCAGTGTTTAGTCTCTCCTTCTCTGCCAGGATTTCAAATGATGCAGAAAGAGAACTGTTACACAGCTGGATTTCAGCATAGAAAATGGCATTTATTTATACTTTTTAAAGAAACAGGTAACTGTGATGGGTATATTAGGGGTTTCTGTGTTATGTCGGCCTCTTTATCAAATTTCGGTTTGGAAGCCGGAGTTCCCCTTTAAACAAGAGCAGTGGTAGAGAAACGACCATGGAATCTACAGAGCATACTGAAAGCCACAACTGGACTCAATTAACAGTAGGGCAAGTTCAGGAGTATCTGGATAAACAAATAGCCGGGATGATACACATTAAAACAGTTTCTTTTCAGAGTTAAACTGAATTTGTTGTACCTGTTACTTGGAGCCGGAGCCTTTCCATTGCTGTTCTTCTCACCTTTGCTGGATTTCTGTGAGCATATCTTTCCCTTTGTGCATCTCTTTATGATTTACTCGGGCCTATTGGGTATCTGAGAGTCTGTTCCCCACCTGTATCATCTCACTTCTTTCAGCTTCTCTTTGTGGACACTATTGAATAGTTGTGTAGAACATCAAATGCACCAGTTTTCTTTGCTTAGACTTAGTGGAATTGAATTTAATTATGGATCTTGTTACCACGCCTTCTATGGAAATCCACTCCAGTATGTGAACTGGTAACAGTGGAACTAAGTGCCTGGTGCACCCATTCCTATCAAGACAATCCATCATCCAGATCCAACAAAATTCTCAACAGAGATTTTTTTACCTCTTTAGCAGACTCTTTGAACATACACATAAACATCTGCTTATTTGGTGAAATTACCTGGATATTGATTCCCCCCCAACCTTCTGAGATGCATGAGGCTAATCCAGTCATTTGGCTTCCAGGCCAACATTCTGCTCACAAGGCAGCCATATGCTTACCCATAGGGATCAGCCAACGCCATCAAGGTGATGAGGTCCTCATGTGATTTTCTAACCTGGCCAAAAGATTTTCAGCAGATATTGGTAAGGCAAGCCGGCTGAATGCCCCATACAATGTGCAAGACCAGGTCAACATAACTTTTGGTCCCCAAGATCTGGCTGATCCAGTGATTTGGTCCCCAGGCCAACAATCTGATCATAGTGCAGCTTTATGCTGACCCATTGGGATCAGAATCACCACTCTGGAGAACCAATATCATCAATCAAGTGTTCTTTTATTTGGTAGCACTACATGTTTCGGATCTATCTGATCCTTCCTCAGGTGCCAGTGTTCACAGTGCACCTGAGGAAGGATCAGATAGATCCGAAACATGTAGTGCTACCAAATAAAAGAACACTTGATTGATGATATTGGTTCTCCAGAGTGGTGATTTGGATTTATGAAGATAAGGAGAAGTGGCGGCTCCTATGCTCTGTTGGAGGAACCTAACACAGTAAGGATAAAAAGAGGGCCCTTTACCTACACCTGAACTAACCCATTGGGATCAGGCCACACTGTCAGGTTGATGAGGTCGTGTGATGGTATTTTCTAAACTGACCAATAGATTTTCAGCAGATATTGCTCCGGCAAGCTGTCTGAATGCCCTTAACCTATGTAAGGCCATATCAACATTATTTTTGATACCCTTATAATTTTACTAGATTTGTGGTTGGAATTGGAATTGAAAAAGAATATTGTTAAAAAAAAAAGCAGTGGATGTATTAACTATAACACCAGAAATTAGAAAAAAAAATCCGTACAGGTACACCTCAATAAATCTAAATCAATTTGCTCACAGATTATGTCAAGCGTATGGATGGTTGAGTGGCTAGGCATGTCCCTAATCTGTATTTATTAAGTGCCTTTTGTCGACTCTTGGGTAATTTGTCATGCTTTGCTCGGATGAATTTCCGTAACTACTTCTTTATTTAGTCGTTAAGGATAATTGTGATTTATTTTTCTAAAAAAAAATAAAATAAGGAAAACATTTTACCATGAAATCTTTAATAACACAAGGGCGTACCATGTACCTAGGGATTATTCATTGATAAATCCAGAGGGGGATTAACAAGGGTTTAATTTTCTAGTTTACATTCATCCCAGATCATGTTTACAGTTTTCTGAGCTGGGCTCTACCCTGGATATGTATAATCTGTCCAGATAAATATTAACATAGCGACTTGTGTTGGGTCGATTTCATTTCTAACCTTCAATCAACAACGACACTGTACAGCGGACTCTTTCCAGTTGCGTCTTCTTGCTTTGCATGATGATTATGGCCAATGTGTCTATGAAAAGCACATTCAATATCATCTATTTTAAAAAGTCATGATTCTTTCTTGAAGAGAACTGATTTGTCCGCTCCCCGCAGAGCAATCTGATGAATGTCAATATCCTGGTTCAGTTCCTCTCTGCAGTAGAGAAAAATATGTTTTCTGCAGATGCCAACTCTACCTCTAGAAAGTGGGGTACAAAGCTGTTTTTAGACCTTCCAACAAGTGGGGTACGTAGCTTTTTATTAGACCTTCCAAAAATATTAACGATTAATACAAGAAAACACTTGTAAATATTCTTCTTATTAGTGACCTTTAATGATTGAGGTAGATACATAAATGATAGACCTTTGGCTCATCTGGATATAGCTTTTATGTCTGCCAGGGCACCATTATAAAACCAATAGGACCCTATTAGGGTCGGATGGGGGGGGGGTCCTGGCTGTCTCAGGGCACCCCTATGGCCCATGCCACAACCTACCTTCAGAACCCACTGCCACAGGAACCATAGGGTCCAGGGTCGGACTGCGCCTGCAGGACACTAGGAAAAACCCAGTTGGCCCCGTCAGCCCAGTCCGACACTGGACCCTATGGTTCTTTTTTTAGTGAGAATTGAGGAAATACCTACTTTCTAGTTATCAAAATTTGAGATAAAAGGTTTGAGATTAAAGATAAATGGGTGAGATTTAGGGGGTAAAAGCTACATGATGTCCTAAATACTTTAAGAACTATGGTACCTTAGATTGATGCTGTAGGAGACCATAGCAAATACTGAGACAAAAGTTAGAAAATCTTAGAGAATGTTTAAAGACATAAGTCAATCTAGTTATTCTGTCTGAATACTCTGTCAGATTAGTACAAACATAAGATTGGTACCAACATAGTCCTACAGGGATGAGAAAAATTCATTACCTCCTTGCCCTTTAAAGGGATATTGTCATGGGAAAAAAAAAAATTCCCAAATGAATCAGTTAATAGTGCTGCTCCAGCAGAATTCGGCACTGAAATCCATTGTCAGATTTTAAAATTGAATATAAAAAAATCTGTTTGCTCTTTTGAGAAATGGATTTCAGTGCAGAATTCTGCTGGAGCAGCACTATTAACTGATTCATTTTGAAAAAACAAATTTTCCCATGACAGTATCCCTTTAAGGATAAAGAAAGAAAAAGTTTACAAAAATCTGAAGAAGCGATGCCGACTGTCCTAAACTGATGCGGTGAAAGTTTATTTAGTTACCCCTTTCCTCCTTACAGAGCAGGGCTTACCATAGCTATGATCATGTCACTTTAAATCTGTATGTCTTCTCCAATGCACATGTGTAAAAACACTGCCACTTTAAATACTCATTACTGGCAACATCAAATTGGTTGGATTAGCTTGTTAAGCCTTGAACTTCATAGGCAGGTGTGTCCAATCATGAAATCTATATAAAGTATCCAATTGCAAGTTGTGCTTCGGTTTGACTCTCCTCTGAGGACAAAGATTGTTCAGTATCAGGGTTTAGGGGAAGGCTACAAATAGTTATCTCAGAGGTTTAAACTGTCAGTTTCAATTGTAAGGAATGTAATGAGGAAATGGAAGGTCACAGGCACAGTTGCTGTAAAACCCAGGTCTGACAGGCCAAGAAAAATACAGGAGCGGCATATGCGGAGGATTGTGAGAATGTTACAGACAAGCCAAAGATCATCTCCAAAGACCTGCAAGAAGATCTTGCTGCAGATGCAGGTGTATCTGTACATCGTTCTACAATTCAGCACAATTTGCACAAAGAACATGTGTATGGCAGGGGGATGAGAAGCCCTTTCTGCACTCGCACAAACACACTCGCTTGTTGTATGGAAAAGATCATTTAGACAACACACAGGCATTTTGGAACAAAGTGCTTTGGACTGATGAGACAAAAATTAATTTATTTGGTCATAACAAAAAGCGCTTGCATGCTGGAAGAAAAACACCCGCTACCGACTGTCACATTTGGTGGAGGTCCCATCATGCTGTGGGGCTGTGTGGCTAGTTCAGGGGCTGTGTGGCTAGTTCAGGGGCTGTGTGGCTAGTTCAGGGGCTGTGTGGCTAGTTCAGGGACTACTGGGGCCTTTGTTAAAGTCGAGGGTCGGATGAATTCAACCCAATATCAACAAATTCTTCAGGATAATGTTCAAGCATCAGTCACAAAGTTGAAGTTCCGCTGCAGGGGTTGGATATTCCAACAAGACAATGACCCTAAACACACTTGGAAATCTACAAAGACATTTATGCAGAGGGACAAGTACAATATTCTGGAGTCCCCCGACTTGAATATCATGGAAAATCTATGGGATGATTTGCAGCAGACTGTCCATGCTCGGCAGCCATCACATTTAACTGAACTGGAGAGATTTTGTATGGACCAATGGTCAGAAATAGCCACATCCAGAATCCAGACACTCATCAAAGGCTATAGGAGGCATCTAGAGGCTGTTACATTTGTAACTAAGTGTTGATGTATTATCTCTGTTGGGGTGCCCAAATTTATGCACCTGTCTAATTTTGTTATGATGCATATTGTATATTTTCTGTTAATCCAATAAACTTTATGTCACTGCTGAAATACTACTGTTCCCATAAGGCAAGTTATATATTAAAAGGAAGTTGCTACTTCAGCCAATGATAAACAAAACTCCAAAGAACTAAGAGGGGTTCCCAAACTTTTTCATGTAACTGTAAATATTGTTTGCTCTGCTGATGGAGAGACACTAATCGCCAGACATTCTTCCTGCCATTGTAGGCCCAATGTGAATTTTTGGAACATGCTTAGGGTTGGCAAATATGTCAATGGCAGTTTGATCAGTGACGTGTTTCTCCACCAGTGGAAATACTGGCAAAGCCAATACTATGGATACCTCAGCCTTGAAAAAAAAAAAAACCCATATATTTGCACTGTGCTTGTTGACCATTTCATGATTTCATGAGTGCTGTTAGGGTGGCCATACACGCACCAATATTATAGTATGAAATTAATACAATATTTGGTTCACGTGTGGCAGAAGTTTTGGATATTAATCGGCTCATCGATCGGGTGCCTTTGAAGGTGTCTGAACTTCAGCCATTGTTTAGTTCTGAATCGTAGAATTCTATTGTTTCTCACTGTATATCTGACGATTCAGCTCTTCACGATGTATTGAAACAAACGATCTTTCTTGGAAACATCTTTTCCAGGAAAGATCTTAATTGTTACATCTATGTCCACCTTTATTCAATTAGCTAGAATTTCAGCTGCCATAAAGCAGGGCAGGACTGCTGCTTACAATGGGGATCAGATAGGATCTGTGCAGCCACTGGGACAGAATGTTCTGTTATACAGATAGATAGAATCTCAGCTGCCATAAAGCAGGACAGGACTGCTGCTTACAATGGGGATCAGATAGGATCTGTGCAGCCACTGGGACAGAATGCTCTGTTATACAGATAGCTAGAATCTCAGCTGCCATAAAGCAGGACAGGACTGCTGCTTACAATGGGGATCAGATAGGATCTGTGCAGCCACTGGGACAGAATGTTCTGTTATACAGATAGCTAGAATCTCAGCTGCCATAAAGCAGGACAGGACTGCTGCTTACAATGGGGATCAGATAGGATCTGTGCAGTCACTGGGACAGAATGCTCTGTTATACAGATAGCTAGAATCTCAGCTGCCATAAAGCAGGACAGGACTGCTGCTTACAATGGGGATCAGATAGGATCTGTGCAGCCACTGGGACAGAATGTTCTGTTATACAGATAGCTAGAATCTCAGCTGCCATAAAGCAGGACAGGACTGCTGCTTACAATGGGGATCAGATAGGATCTGTGCAGTCACTGGGACAGAATGCTCTGTTATACAGATAGCTAGAATCTCAGCTGCCATAAAGCAGGACAGGACTGCTGCTTACAATGGGGATCAGATAGGATCTGTGCAGCCACTGGGACAGAATGTTCTGTTATACAGATAGCTAGAATCTCAGCTGCCATAAAGCAGGACAGGACTGCTGCTTACAATGGGGATCAGATAGGATCTGTGCAGCCACTGGGACAGAATGTTCTGTTATACAGATAGCTAGAATCTCAGCTGCCATAAAGCAGGACAGGACTGCTGCTTACAATGGGGATCAGATAGGATCTGTGCAGCCACTGGGACAGAATGTTCTGTTATACAGATAGCTAGAATCTCAGCTGCCATAAAGCAGGACAGAGTAGTGACATATTCCACAGAGCT
Source organism: Xenopus laevis (assembly GCF_017654675.1). Classification (NCBI taxonomy): domain Eukaryota; kingdom Metazoa; phylum Chordata; class Amphibia; order Anura; family Pipidae; genus Xenopus; species Xenopus laevis. The sequence continues at coordinate 137,889,705 of NC_054380.1, read as the reverse complement.
TTCCAGATATTATGCATAATTCCCATCAGTGCCTGCTCTAGAAAATCTTACAATCTAAGGTCCTTATTACATTCAGGGGCAGATTTATCAAGGGTTGAATTTCGGGGGTTAAAAAACCCTTATATTCGACCGTCGAAGTAAAAATCCTTCGAATTCGAATATCGAATTTGAAGGATTTAGCGTAAAAACTTAGATCGATCGAAGGATTTTTATTCGATCAAAAAAAACTTAGAAAATTGCTGGGGAAGGTCCCCATAGGCTAACATTGAATCGCGGTAGGTTTAAAGTGGCGAAGTATGAAGTCAAAGTATTTTTTAAAGAGACAGTACTTCGATTAATGAATGATCGAATAGTCGAACGATTTTTACTTCGAATCGTTCGATTCATTCGATTTGATCGAATTCGATCAATTTGATGGTCGAAGTCCCCAAAAAGATCCTTCAAAATTCGAATATTTTTCCATTCGAATTATTCACTCGAGCTTAGTAAATCTGCCCCTCAGTGTATCTCTATTGTTGTATTGTTACAACACAACAGCTTTAAATTGATGGAATACAAATCCCAGCATCCCCTAAAAGGCTCTGCGGTCTCTTTGTAACGAGGCTGCGGCATTTTCTTTCCAGCTTTGAGTATGGAAATGACTCCCGTTTCTTAAGGCTTTTGTGGCCCCTTGTGAACGACCGGGTCAATAATGAACGTTCTCGGCGAAACCGTTTTGTGCTCTGCTTGAATAGCTGCTTTTTTTTTTAAATTGTTCTTCAATCTATTTAGATTCCTTTCCTATAAATAATAATTCCAACAATGCGCCACCCAACATCTGTGACCTTTATATAATTACCAAATAAGTGCCCTTATCCATTGGGGGAGAAGCCGCTTTTTTTTGCCTACATCAGGAGTTTAACAATTAATGAAGATGTCTGGGGAAAAGTGGAGACGCTCGGCTGGAGGGTTGAATACTAATTTCAGGTGAAAGACCAACATTTCTGCAAAAAAGGACAGAGGGGGAGGGGAAATCACAGGTCTGTGTCTAGGTTTGTACTGGTGGTACCAGTGTGCCGCTGCTTCATTTTATCCAGGTTGCCATGGAAACCTCTGTCGGAAAAGGGTGGGCAATCAAGAATTTACTTTTTTTTCTCTCCTCCCTTCAGTCCTGATATTGTTAGTGGTGTAACAAGAGGTGTCTCACAATTGCAGCCGCACGGAAACACTTTCCTGTTTTTCAATGTTTGTTGTTTTTCTAATAAGTGTATTGTAATGCAAATAAAACTGTCAGTTTTGCATGTGTGTTATGTATGGGCACCTCAGTGGCGTCTGGGGTCATCTGAGCAGGCGGTGGTCGGTACAGGACCCTGCTGTGTCTTGTGTAGGGTCGGACTGGGTGGGCTGCTACATCAGGACCCCCCCCAAGGGCCCCCCTCCCCAGCTGCAAATCCCCCTATGCCCCCGTACCAATCCGATGCTGGGCTTGTGTCCACCATGGCTCCCTAACATGTGCATTTCAATGACATGACAGTTAGGGGGTGGCTGTAGATCTCTATGTCCCGATGGGACCTACAGAAACTCATCTAGAGTTGTTGTAGGTAGATGTCACCCATTTTTTTTGCACCCTGCTTTCTATGTAGTTAAAGGAGTACTAAACCCTAAAAATAAATATGGCTAAAAATGGCATATTTCATATACTGAACTTATTGCACAAGGCTAAAGTTTGAGCTTGTCAATAGCAGCAATGATCCAGGACTTCAAACTTGTCACAGGGGGTCACCATCTTGGAAAGTGTCTGTGACACTCACATGCTCAGTGGGCTCTGATTGGCTGTTGAGAAGCTAAGCTTAGGGCTCGTCACTAATTATCCAGCAGAAAATGAGCTTCCCTGGCTGTAATATAAGCTGATGCTACAGGTTTGCTGATTATTCAATTCTGATGCTAATTGCACTGTTTTCTGTGCTGCCATGTAGTAATTATGTGTATTAATTACTAATCAGCCTTATATTGTGACATTTCTATTCTATGTGTACTGTATATTGTGAGTGGCTCCCTAAGCTCAGTAAGTGACAGCAGCACAGAGCATGTGCAGTGAATCAGCAGAAAAGAAGATGGGGAGCTACTGGGGCATCTTTGGAGACACAGATCTTTACTGCTAAAGAGCTGTGGTTGCCTTGGGCTGGTACAGAAGCACAAAACATCATGTACAACATTTCTACCTACTTCTTTAGTTAGGCTTTAGTTTTCCTGTAATTCCCATCTACATTGTGAAATATACAACTCACTCAAATACATTCAGATGTTACAAGTTTAGAATTTTTTGATGTTGGGTTTGATGTTGGGTTACCAGCCTGTTGGGTTTATTTAAAGTTTACATTATCCAAATTACAGAAAGATCTATTATCCGGAAAGCCACAGGTCCCGAGCATTCTCGATAACAGGCCCCATTCCTATATATATATATATAAATGCAGACATTGAAATTTCCACACACTATATAGATGTGCTGTTATCATACTGTAGATACAGTAGGTGTTGTAGGACGTGATGGGAGCACTTTGTATGGAGTGGATGTGTGGATTGTCCCTATGGTCCTACTGGTGATGGAAGCAACAAGGGTCCTGTCAGGTCTTTGGAGAAATTGATGTTGTTAAAGCTCAAACTAAAGATGTACAGAAAGAAAGAAAGACACATATCATGCACATATGTTATATTGGTTATTAGTGAATCAGGGTAATTTTTAGGTGTCTAGTGGCTTCACACCCCTTTCACGCCCTACATCACCCTACATCCAGAGAATATAGCGCCTAGCTTAACTAAATCCCCACTATCCCTCCTGGGCTCAGTGTTCCAGTCGAATTTGGTTCTATTTGATGTAGACATGGATGCTAGGTAAGAATTGGCTGCATTCTAGGTAATAACTGGCTGTATTTGATACATAAATATATATGGGTTCTAGGTAAGAGTTGGCTGTTCTAGGTAAGAACTTCTGCATTTGAAGCAGCCATGGGTAAGAATGAGTTGTATTGCTTGCATGCATGGGTTCAGTGGAAGAGTTGGCTGTACAGGTATGGGACCTGTTATCCAGAATTCTCAGGACCTGGGGTTTTGTGGATAAGGAATCTTTCCGTAATTTGGAACATCATACCTTAAGTCTACTAAAAAGAAATGTAAACATTAAAAAAAAACAGTAGGATTGTTTTGGCTCCAAATTGTATCTTAGTTGGGATCAAGTACAACGTACTTTTTTATTATTACACAGAAAAAGGAAATCAATTTGAAAACGTTTAAATAATTGGTTAAAATGTAAGCGTTTGATGTATTTGATTCAGACACGGATTCTAACTAATAATTGTCTGTATTCAGTTTAGACAAGAATGTCAGGTATTTGATGTAGGCATGGGTTCTAGCTTAAAATAGTTGATATTCAATTTAGGTAAAAACTTCTGCATTTGATGCAGGAATGGGTTCTAGCTATAAATTAGCTGTAATCGATTTGGACATGGGTTCCAGGTAAGAACTGCTTCATCTGGTGCCTACATGGGTTCTAGATAAGAACTGACAGTGTTTGGTGTAGAGGGGGGTTCTAGTCAAGAAGTTAAGGGCTCACTGCATTTGATAGAGACACTTTCTAGGCAAGGACTGGCTGTATTTCATACATACATACGTTCTAGATAAGTGCTGACTGTATTTATGTACTCATGGGTTTTAGTGCAATGATCTTGGTTAGAACAACGGATAGTTTAACCAACCATTGGTTCTAGCTTTGAGTTGGCTTGTTTATTGCAGACACGGTTCTTGATTAGAGTTGCCTGCATACGATACATGCACTTCTCCATTGGGTGAGGAACATTCAGTACAGGTATTGGACCTGTTATACAGAATGCTCCAGATAACAGATCTTTTCATAATTTGGATCTTCATACCTTAAGTCTACTAGAAAATCACGTAAACGTTAAATAAACCCAATAGGCTGGTTCTGCTTCCAATAAGGATTAATAATATCTTAGTTGGGATGAAGTACAAGCTACTGTTTTATTATTACACAGAAAAGGAAACCAGTTTTAAAAATTTGGATTATTTGGATAAAATGGGAGACAGCCTTTTCGGAATTTGGAGCTTTCTGGATAATAGTTTTACAGATAACTGATCCCATACCTGTATAATGATCTGATTATCCTATACATTCCCTTCCCTGCTAACTCTTTGGTCAGACTGATCTATTAGCCCTACGCCATTGGCACTCCCCAAATTCCAGCCGTCCATCCATCTTTCCCATATCCTTGTCTCACTGGAGTTTCTTCTCTCCACATCTCACTGCCTCTTGCTCATGTCTAGTTGAGCTTCTCTTTCACTCCCAGCACCCTGATCTCATTATCCCTGTCCCAGTCATTAGCATTGGCCT